>NC_064637.1:138191109-138816109 GCF_023864275.1 Schistocerca cancellata
GATTCGATAGTAAATGACGGAAACGGGAGATTTTCTTAGGTTTTTACTACATATTAACACTTTACACAATTTCTCGTGTTACCTGGCTGCCAGTCCTCGGTTCATGCAAAATCATAAGGTCCTCGGTCTGGTCCAAGGCACCAAACCGCCCAATAATTCATTAATCGATAACTAAAACTTGAAATGTAGCTCTTCTTACTGGGCGATTGCATAAACTTAGATGCTTCTTCAGTGTTCTACTATGCCGCTTGTAGTGACTCTGCATACCGCATCACGCGACAAGGGCTTGCAGACGATAAATGTAACCGTTTCAGAGAGAAAAGCGACCAATGTGACGATCTGGCGTTATGTCGATTCGATAGTAAATGACGGAAACGGGAGATTTTCTTAGGTTTTTACAACATATTAACACTTTACACAATTTCTCGTGTTACCTGGCTGCCAGTCCTCGGCTCATGCAACATCTTAAGGTCCTCGGTCTGGTCCAAGGCACCAAACCGCCCAATAATTCATTAATCGATAACTAAAACTTGAAATGTAGCTCTTCTTACTGGGCGATTGCATAAACTTAGATGCTTCTTCAGTGTTCTACTATGCCGCTTGTAGTGACTCTGCATACCGCATCACGCGACAAGGGCTTGCAGAAGATAAATGTAACCGTTTCAGAGAGAAAAGCGACCACTGTGACGATCTGGCGTTATGTCGATTCGATAGTAAATGCCGGAAACGGGAGATTTTCTTAGGTTTTTACTACATATTAACACCTTACACAATTTCTCGTGTTACCTGGCTGCCAGTCCTCGGTTCATGCAAAATCTTAAGGTCCTCGGTCTGGTCCAAGGCACCAAACCGCCCAATAATTCATTAATCGATAACTAAAACTTGAAATGTAGCTCTTCTTACTGGCCGATTGCATCAACGTAGATTCTTATTCTGTGTTCTAGTGTGCTGCTTGTACTGTGTCTGCATACCGCATCACGCGACAAGGGCTTGCAGACGATAAATGTAACCGTTTCAGAGAGAAAAGCGACCAATGTGACGATCTGGCGTTATGTCGATTCGATAGTAAATGACGGAAACGGGAGATTTTCTTAGGTTTTTACTACATATTAACACTTTACACAATTTCTCGTGTTACCTGGCTGCCAGTCCTCGGTTCATGCAAAATCTTAAGGTCCTCGGTCTGGTCCAAGGCACCAAACCGCCCAATAATTCATTAATCGATAACTAAAACTTGAAATGTAGCTCTTCTTACTGGTCGATTGCATCAACGTAGATCCTTATTCTGTGTTCTAGTGTGCTGCTTGTACTGTGTCTGCATACCGCATCACGCGACAAGGGCTTGCAGACGATAAATGTAACCGTTTCAGAGAGAAAAGCGACCAATGTGACGATCTGGCGTTATGTCGATTCGACAGTAAATGACGGAAACGGGAGATTTTCTTAGGTTTTTACTACATATTAACACTTTACACAATTTCTCGTGTTACCTGGCTGCCAGTCCTCGGCTCATGCAAAATCTTAAGGTCCTCGGTCTGGTCCAAGGCACCAAACCGACCAATAATTCATTAATCGATAACTAAAACTTGTAATGTAGCTCTTCTTACTGGCCGATTGCATAAACTTAGATGCTTCTTCAGTGTTCTACTATGCCGCTTGTAGTGACTCTGCATACCGGATCACGCGACAAGGGCTTGCAGACGATAAATGTAACCGTTTCAGAGAGAAAAGCGACCACTGTGACGATCTGGCGTTATGTCGATTCGATAGTAAATGACGGAAACGGGAGATTTTCTTGGGTTTTTACTACATATTAACACTTTACACAATATCTCGTGTTACCTGGCTGCCAGTCCTCGGTTCATGCAAAATCTTAAGGTCCTCGGTCTGGTCCAAGGCACCAAACCTCCCAATAATTCATTAATCGATAGCAAAAACTTGAAATGTAGCTCTTCGTACTGGCCGATTGCATCAACGTAGATTCTTATTCTGTGTTCTAGTGTGCTGCTTGTACTGTGTCTGCATACCGCATCACGCGACGACGGCTTGCAGACGATAAATGTAACCGTTTCAGAGAGAAAAGCGACCACTGTGACGATCTGGCGTTATGTCGATTCGATAGTAAATGACGGAAACGGGAGATTTTCTTAGGTTTTTACTACATATTAACACTTTACACAATTTCTCGTGTTACCTGGCTGCCAGTCCTCGGTTCATGCAAAATCTTAAGGTCCTCGGTCTGGTCCAAGGCACCAAACCGCCCAATAATTCATTAATCGATAACAAAAACTTGAAATGTAGCTCTTCTTACTGGGCGATTGCATAAACTTAGATGCTTCTTCAGTGTTCTACTATGCCGCTTGTAGTGACTCTGCATACCGCATCACGCGACAAGGGCTTGCAGACGATAAATGTAACCGTTTCAGAGAGAAAAGCGACCAATGTGACGATCTGGCGTTATGTCGATTCGATAGTAAATGACGGAAACGGGAGATTTTCTTAGGTTTTTACTACATATTAACACTTTACACAATTTCTCGTGTTACCTGGCTGCCAGTCCTCGGCTCATGCAACATCTTATGGTCCTCGGTCTGGTCCAAGGCACCAAACCGCCCAATAATTCATTAATCGATAACTAAAACTTGAAATGTAGCTCTTCTTACTGGGCGATTGCATAAACTTAGATGCTTCTTCAGTGTTCTACTATGCCGCTTGTAGTGACTCTGCATACCGCATCACGCGACAAGGGCTTGCAGACGATAAATGTAACCGTTTCAGAGAGAAAAGCGACCACTGTGCCGATCTGGCGTTATGTCGATTCGATAGTAAATGACGGAAACGGGAGATTTTCTTCTGTTTTTACTACATATTAACACTTTACACAATTTCTCGTGTTACCTGGCTGCCAGTCCTCGGTTCATGCAAAATCTTAAGGTCCTCGGTCTGGTCCAAGGCACCAAACCGCCCAATAATTCATTAATCGATAACTAAAACTTGAAATGTAGCTCTTCTTACTGGCCGATTGCATCAACGTAAATTCTTATTCTGTGTTCTAGTGTGCTGCGTGTACTGTGTCTGCATACCGCACCACGCGACAAGGGCTTGCAGACGATAAATGTAACCGTTTCAGAGAGAAAAGCGACCACTGTGACGATCTGGCGTTATGTCGATTCGATAGTAAATGACGGAAACGGGAGATTTTCTTAGGTTTTTACTACATATTAACACTTTACACAATTTCTCGTGTTACCTGGCTCATAGTCCTGGGCTCATGCAAAATCTTAAGGTCCTCGGTATGGTCCAAGGCACCAAACCGCCCAATAATTCATTAATCGATAACTAAAACTTGAAATGTAGCTCTTCTTACTGGGCGATTGCATAAACTTAGATGCTTCTTCAGTGTTCTACTATGCCGCTTGTAGTGACTCTCCATACCGCATCACGCGACAAGGGCTTGCAGACGATAAATGTAACCGTTTCAGAGAGAAAACCGACCACTGTGACGATCTGGCGTTATGTCGATTCGATAGTAAATGACGGAAACGGGAGATTTTCTTAGGTTTTTACTACATATTAACACTTTACACAATTTCTCGTGTTACCTGGCTGCCAGTCCTCGGTTCATGCAAAATCTTAAGGTCCTCGGTCTGGTCCAAGCCACCAAACCGCCCAATAATTCATTAATCGATAACTAAAACTTGAAATGTAGCTCTTCTTACTGGCCGATTGCATCAACGTAGATTCTTATTCTGTGTTGTAGTGTGCTGCTTGTACTGTGTCTGCATACCGCATCACGCGACAAGGGCTTGCAGACGATAAATGTAACCGTTTCAGAGAGAAAAGCGACCAATGTGACGATCTGGCGTTATGTCGATTCGATAGAAAATGACGGAAACGGGAGATTTTCTTAGGTTTTTACTACATATTAACACTTTACACAATTTCTCGTGTTACCTGGCTGCCAGTCCTCGGTTCATGCAAAATCTTAAGGTCCTCGGTCTGGTCCAAGGCACCAAACCGCCCAATAATTCATTAATCGATAACTAAACCTTGAAATGTAGCTCTTCTTACTGGGCGATTGCATAAACTTCTATGCTTCTTCAGTGTTCTACTATGCCGCTTGTAGTGACTCTGCATACCGCATCACGCGACAAGGGCTTGCAGACGATAAATGTAACCGTATCAGAGAGAAAAGCGACCACTGTGACGATCTGGCGTTATGTCGATTCGATAGTAAATGACGGAAACGGGAGATTGTCTTGGGTTTTTACTACATATTAACACTTTACACAATTTCTCGTGTTACCTGGCTGCCAGTCCTCGGTTCATGCAAAATCTTAAGGTCCTCGGTCTGGTCCAAGGCACCAAACCGCCCAATAATTCATTAATCGATAACTAAAACTTGAAATGTAGCTCTTCTTACTGGCCGATTGCATCAACGTAGATTCTTATTCTGTGTTCTAGTGTGCTGCTTGTACTGTCTCTGCATACCGCATCACGCGACAATGGCTTGCAGACGATAAATGTAACCGTTTCAGAGAGAAAAGCGACCACTGTGACGATCTGGCGTTATGTCGATTCGATAGTAAATGACGGAAACGGGAGATTTTCTTAGGTTTTTACTACATATTAACACTTTACACAATTTCTCGTGTTACCTGGCTGCCAGTCCTCGGTTCATGCAAAATCTTAAGGTCCTCGGTCTGGTCCAAGGCACCAAACCGCCCAATAATTCATTAATCGATAACTAAACCTTGAAATGTAGCTCTCCTTACTGGGCGATTGCATAAACTTAGATGCTTCTTCAGTGTTCTACTATGCCGCTTGTAGTGACTCTGCATACCGCATCACGCGACAAGGGCTTGCAGACGTTAAATATAACCGTTTCAGAGAGAAAAGCGACCACTGTGACGATCTGGCGTTATGTCGATTCGATAGTAAATGACGGAAACGGGAGATTTTCTTAGGTTTTTACTACATATTAACACTTTACACAATTTCTCGTGTTACCTGGCTGCCAGTCCTCGGTTCATGCAAAATCTTAAGGTCCTCGGTCTGGTCCAAGGCACCAAACCGCCCAATAATTCATTAATCGATAACTAAAACTTGAAATGTAGCTCTTCTTACTGGTCGATTGCATCAACGTAGATTCTTATTCTGTGTTCTAGTGTGCTGCTTGTACTGTGTCTGCATACCGCATCACGCGACAAGGGCTTGCAGACGATAAATGTAACCGTTTCAGAGAGAAAAGCGACCATTGTGACGATCTGGCGTTATGTCGATTCGATAGTAAATGACGGAAACGGGAGATTTTCTTAGGTTTTTACTACATATTAACACTTTACACAATTTCTCGTGTTACCTGGCTGCCAGTCCTCGGTTCATGCAAAATCTTAAGGTCCTCGGTCTGGTCCAAAGCACCAAACCGCCCAATAATTCATTAATCGATAACTAAAACTTGAAATGTAGCTCTTCTTACTGGCCGATTGCATCAACGTAGATTCTTATTCTGTGTTCTAGTGTGCTGCTTGTACTGTGTCTGCATACCGCATCACGCGACAAGGGCTTGCAGACGATAAATGTAACCGTTTCAGAGAGAAAAGCGACCAATGTGACGATCTGGCGTTATGTCGATTCGATAGTAAATGACGGAAACGGGAGATTTTCTTAGGTTTTTACTACATATTAACACTTTACACAATTTCTCGTGTTACCTGGCTGCCAGTCCTCGGTTCATGCAAAATCTTAAGGTCCTCGGTCTGGTCCAAGGCACCAAACCGCCCAATAATTCATTAATCGATAACTAAAACTTGAAATGTAGCTCTTCTTACTGGTCGATTGCATCAACGTAGATTCTTATTCTGTGTTCTAGTGTGCTGCTTGTACTGTGTCTGCATACCGCATCACGCGACAAGGGCTTGCAGACGATAAATGTAACCGTTTCAGAGAGAAAAGCGACCAATGTGACGATCTGGCGTTATGTCGATTCGATAGTAAATGACGGAAACGGGAGATTTTCTTAGGTTTTTACTACATATTAACACTTTACACAATTTCTCGTGTTACCTGGCTGCCAGTCCTCGGTTCATGCAAAATCTTAAGGTCCTCGGTCTGGTCCAAGGCACCAAACCGCCCAATAATTCATTAATCGATAACTAAAACTTGAAATGTAGCTCTTCTTACTGGCCGATTGCATCAACGTAGATTCTTATTCTGTGTTCTAGTGTGCTGCTTGTACTGTGTCTGCATACCGCATCACGCGACAAGGGCTTGCAGACGATAAATGTAACCGTTTCAGAGAGAAAAGCGACCAATGTGACGATCTGGCGTTATGTCGATTCGATAGTAAATGACGGAAACGGGAGATTTTCTTAGGTTTTTACTACATATTAACACTTTACACAATTTCTGGTGTTACCTGGCTGCCAGTCCTCGGTTCATGCAAAATCTTAAGGTCCTCGGTCTGGTGCAAGGCACCAAACCGCCCAATAATTCATTAATCGATAACTAAAACTTGAAATGTAGCTCTTCTTACTGGTCGATTGCATCAACGTAGATTCTTATTCTGTGTTCTAGTGTGCTGCTTGTACTGTGTCTGCATACCGCATCACGCGACAAGGGCTTGCATACGATAAATGTAACCGTTTCAGAGAGAAAAGCGACCAATGTGACGATCTGGCGTTATGTCGATTCGATAGTAAATGACGGAAACGGGAGATTTTCTTAGGTTTTTACTACATATTAACACTTTACACAATTTCTCGTGTTACCTGGCTGCCAGTCCTCGGTTCATGCAAAATCTTAAGGTCCTCGGTCTGGTCCAAGGCACCAAACCGCCCAATAATTCATTAATCGATAACTAAAACTTGAAATGTAGCTCTTCTTACTGGCCGATTGCATCAACGTAGATTCTTATTCTGTGTTCTAGTGTGCTGCTTGTACTGTCTCTGCATACCGCATCACGCGACAATGGCTTGCAGACGATAAATGTAACCGTTTCAGAGAGAAAAGCGACCACTGTGACGATCTGGCGTTATGTCGATTCGATAGTAAATGACGGAAACGGGAGATTTTCGTAGGTTTTTACTACATATTAACACTTTACACAATTTCTCGTGTTACCTGGCTGCCAGTCCTCGGTTCATGCAAAATCTTAAGGTCCTCGGTCTGGTCCAAGGCACCAAACCGCCCAATAATTCATTAATCGATAACTAAACCTTGAAATGTAGCTCTTCTTACTGGGCGATTGCATAAACTTAGATGCTTCTTCAGTGTTCTACTATGCCGCTTGTAGTGACTCTGCATACCGCATCACGCGACAAGGGCTTGCAGACGATAAATGTAACCGTTTCAGAGAGAAAAGCGACCAATGTGACGATCTGGCGTTATGTCGATTCGATAGTAAATGACGGAAACGGGAGATTTTCTTAGGTTTTTACTACATATTAACACTTTACACAATTTCTCGTGTTACCTGGCTGCCAGTCTTCGGTTCATGCAAAATCTTAAGGTCCTCGGTCTGGTCCAAGGCACCAAACCGCCCAATAATTCATTAATCGATAACTAAAACTTGAAATGTAGCTCTTCTTACTGGCCGATTGCATCAACGTAGATTCTTATTCTGTGTTCTAGTGTGCTGCTTGTACTGTGTCTGCATACCGCATCACGCGACAAGGGCTTGCAGACGATAAATGTAACCGTTTCAGAGAGAAAAGCGACCAATGTGACGATCTGGCGTTATGTCGATTCGATAGTAAATGACGGAAACGGGAGATTTTCTTAGGTTTTTACTACATATTAACACTTTACACAATTTCTCGTGTTACCTGGCTGCCAGTCCTCGGTTCATGCAAAATCTTAAGGTCCTCGGTCTGGTCCAAGGCACCAAACCGCCCAATAATTCATTAATCGATAACTAAAACTTGAAATGTAGCTCTTCTTACTGGTCGATTGCATCAACGTAGATTCTTATTCTGTGTTCTAGTGTGCTGCTTGTACTGTGTCTGCATACCGCATCACGCGACAAGGGCTTGCAGACGATAAATGTAACCGTTTCAGAGAGAAAAGCGACCAATGTGACGATCTGGCGTTATGTCGATTCGATAGTAAATGACGGAAACGGGAGATTTTCTTAGGTTTTTACTACATATTAACACTTTACACAATTTCTCGTGTTACCTGGCTGCCAGTCCTCGGTTCATGCAAAATCTTAAGGTCCTCGGTCTGGTCCAAGGCACCAAACCGCCCAATAATTCATTAATCGATAACTAAAACTTGAAATGTAGCTCTTCTTACTGGCCGATTGCATCAACGTAGATTCTTATTCTGTGTTCTAGTGTGCTGCTTGTACTGTGTCTGCATACCGCATCACGCGACAAGGGCTTGCAGACGATAAATGTAACCGTTTCAGAGAGAAAAGCGACCAATGTGACGATCTGGCGTTATGTCGATTCGATAGTAAATGACGGAAACGGGAGATTTTCTTAGGTTTTTACTACATATTAACACTTTACACAATTTCTCGTGTTACCTGGCTGCCAGTCCTCGGTTCATGCAAAATCTTAAGGTCCTCGGTCTGGTCCAAGGCACCAAACCGCCCAATAATTCATTAATCGATAACTAAACCTTGAAATGTAGCTCTTCTTACTGGTCGATTGCATCAACGTAGATTCTTATTCTGTGTTCTAGTGTGCTGCTTGTACTGTGTCTGCATACCGCATCACGCGACAAGGGCTTGCAGACGATAAATGTAACCGTTTCAGAGAGAAAAGCGACCAATGTGACGATCTGGCGTTATGTCGATTCGATAGTAAATGACGGAAACGGGAGATTTTCTTAGGTTTTTACTACATATTAACACTTTACACAATTTCTGGTGTTACCTGGCTGCCAGTCCTCGGTTCATGCAAAATCTTAAGGTCCTCGGTCTGGTGCAAGGCACCAAACCGCCCAATAATTCATTAATCGATAACTAAAACTTGAAATGTAGCTCTTCTTACTGGTCGATTGCATCAACGTAGTTTCTTATTCTGTGTTCTAGTGTGCTGCTTGTACTGTGTCTGCATACCGCATCACGCGACAAGGGCTTGCATACGATAAATGTAACCGTTTCAGAGAGAAAAGCGACCAATGTGACGATCTGGCGTTATGTCGATTCGATAGTAAATGACGGAAACGGGAGATTTTCTTAGGTTTTTACTACATATTAACACTTTACACAATTTCTCGTGTTACCTGGCTGCCAGTCCTCGGTTCATGCAAAATCTTAAGGTCCTCGGTCTGGTCCAAGGCACCAAACCGCCCAATAATTCATTAATCGATAACTAAAACTTGAAATGTAGCTCTTCTTACTGGCGGATTGCATCAACGTAGATTCTTATTCTGTGTTCTAGTGTGCTGCTTGTACTGTGTCTGCATACCGCATCACGCGACAAGGGCTTGCAGACGATAAATGTAACCGTTTCAGAGAGAAAAGCGACCAATGTGACGATCTGGCGTTATGTCGATTCGATAGTAAGTGACGGAAACGGGAGATTTTCTTAGGTTTTTACTACATATTAACACTTTACACAATTTCTCGTGTTACCTGGCTGCCAGTCCTCGGTTCATGCAAAATCTTAAGGTCCTCGGTCTGGTCCAAGGCACCAAACCGCCCAATAATTCATTAATCGATAACTAAAACTTGAAATGTAGCTCTTCTTACTGGTCGATTGCATCAACGTAGATTCTTATTCTGTGTTCTAGTGTGCTGCTTGTACTGTGTCTGCATACCGCATCACGCGACAAGGGCTTGCAGACGATAAATGTAACCGTTTCAGAGAGAAAAGCGACCAATGTGACGATCTGGCGTTATGTCGATTCGATAGTAAATGACGGAAACGGGAGATTTTCTTAGGTTTTTACTACATATTAACACTTTACACAATTTCTCGTGTTACCTGGCTGCCAGTCCTCGGTTCATGCAAAATCTTAAGGTCCTCGGTCTGGTCCAAGGCACCAAACCGCCCAATAATTCATTAATCGATAACTAAACCTTGAAATGTAGCTCTTCTTACTGGGCGATTGCATAAACTTAGATGCTTCTTCAGTGTTCTACTATGCCGCTTGTAGTGACTCTGCATACCGCATCACGCGACAAGGGCTTGCAGACGTTAAATGTAACCGTTTCAGAGAGAAAAGCGACCACTGTGACGATCTGGCGTTATGTCGATTCGATAGTAAATGACGGAAACGGGAGATTTTCTTAGGTTTTTACTACATATTAACACTTTACACAATTTCTCGTGTTACCTGGCTGCCAGTCCTCGGTTCATGCAAAATCTTAAGGTCCTCGGTCTGGTCCAAGGCACCAAACCGCCCAATAATTCATTAATCGATAACTAAAACTTGAAATGTAGCTCTTCTTACTGGTCGATTGCATCAACGTAGATTCTTATTCTGTGTTCTAGTGTGCTGCTTGTACTGTGTCTGCATATCGCATCACGCGACAAGGGCTTGCAGACGATAAATGTAACCGTTTCAGAGAGAAAAGCGACCAATGTGACGATCTGGCGTTATGTCGATTCGATAGTAAATGACGGAAACGGGAGATTTTCTTAGGTTTTTACTACATATTAACACTTTACACAATTTCTCGTGTTACCTGGCTGCCAGTCCTCGGTTCATGCAAAATCTTAAGGTCCTCGGTCTGGTCCAAGGCACCAAACCGCCCAATAATTCATTAATCGATAACTAAAACTTGAAATGTAGCTCTTCTTACTGGCCGATTGCATCAACGTAGATTCTTATTCTGTGTTCTAGTGTGCTGCTTGTACTGTGTCTGCATACCGCATCACGCGACAAGGGCTTGCAGACGATAAATGTAACCGTTTCAGAGAGAAAAGCGACCAATGTGCCGATCTGGCGTTATGTCGATTCGATAGTAAATGACGGAAACGGGAGATTTTCTTAGGTTTTTACTACATATTAACACTTTACACAATTTCTCGTGTTACCTGGCTGCCAGTCCTCGGTTCATGCAAAATCTTAAGGTCCTCGGTCTGGTCCAAGGCACCAAACCGCCCAATAATTCATTAATCGATAACTAAAACTTGAAATGTAGCTCTTCTTACTGGTCGATTGCATCAACGTAGATTCTTATTCTGTGTTCTAGTGTGCTGCTTGTACTGTGTCTGCATACCGCATCACGCGACAAGGGCTTGCAGACGATAAATGTAACCGTTTCAGAGAGAAAAGCGACCAATGTGACGATCTGGCGTTATGTCGATTCGATAGTAAATGACGGAAACGGGAGATTTTCTTAGGTTTTTACTACATATTAACACTTTACACAATTTCTCGTGTTACCTGGCTGCCAGTCCTCGGTTCATGCAAAATCTTAAGGTCCTCGGTCTGGTCCAAGGCACCAAACCGCCCAATAATTCATTAATCGATAACTAAAACTTGAAATGTAGCTCTTCTTACTGGCCGATTGCATCAACGTAGATTCTTATTCTGTGTTCTAGTGTGCTGCTTGTACTGTGTCTGCATACCGCATCACGCGACAAGGGCTTGCAGACGATAAATGTAACCGTTTCAGAGAGAAAAGCGACCAATGTGACGATCTGGCGTTATGTCGATTCGATAGTAAATGACGGAAACGGGAGATTTTCTTAGGTTTTTACTACATATTAACACTTTACACAATTTCTCGTGTTACCTGGCTGCCAGTCTTCGGTTCATGCAAAATCTTAAGGTCCTCGGTCTGGTCCAAGGCACCAAACCGCCCAATAATTCATTAATCGATAACTAAAACTTGAAATGTAGCTCTTCTTACTGGCCGATTGCATCAACGTAGATCCTTATTCTGTGTTCTAGTGTGCTGCTTGTACTGTGTCTGCATACCGCATCACGCGACAAGGACTTGCAGACGATAAATGTAACCGTTTCAGAGAGAAAAGCGACCAATGTGACGATCTGGCGTTATGTCGATTCGATAGTAAATGACGGAAACGTGAGATTTTCTTAGGTTTTTACTACATATTAACACTTTACACAATTTCTCGTGTTACCTGGCTGCCAGTCCTCGGCTCATGCAAATTCTTAAGGTCCTCGGTCTGGTCCAAGGCACCAAACCGCCCAATAATTCATTAATCGATATCTAAAACTTGAAATGTATCTCTACTTACTGGGCGATTGCATAAACTTAGATGCTTCTTCAGTGTTCTACTATGCCGCTTGTAGTGACTCTGCATACCGCATCACGCGATAAGGGCTTGCAGACGATAAATGTAACCGTTTCAGAGAGAAAAGCGACCACTGTGACGATCTGGCGTTATGTCGATTCGATAGTAAATGACGGAAACAGGAGATTTTCTTGGGTTTTTACTACATATTAACACATTACACAATTTCTCGTGTTACCTGGCTGCCAGTCCTCGGCTCATGCAAAATCTTAAGGTCCTCGGTCTGGTCCAAGGCACCAAACCGCCCAATAATTCATTAATCGATAACTAAAACTTGAAATGTAGCTCTTCTTACTGGCCGATTGCATAAACTGAGATGCTTCTTCAGTGTTCTACTATGCCGCTTGTAGTGACTCTGCATACCGCATCACGCGACAAGGGCTTGCAGACGATAAATGTAACCGTTTCAGAGAGAAAAGCGACCACTGTGACGATCTGGCGTTATGTCGATTCGATAGTAAATGACGGAAACGGGAGATTTTCTTGGGTTTTTACTACATATTAACACATTACACAATTTCTCGTGTTACCTGGCTGCCAGTCCTCGGTTCATGCAAAATCTTAAGGTCCTCGGTCTGGTCCAAGGCACCAAACCGCCCAATAATTCATTAATCGATAACTAAAACTTGAAATGTAGCTCTTCTTACTGGCCGATTGCATCAACGTAGATTCTTATTCTGTGTTCTAGTGTGCTGCTTGTACTGTGTCTGCATACCGCATCACGCGACAAGGGCTTGCAGACGATGAATGTAACCGTTTCAGAGAGAAAAGCGACCACTGTGACGATCTGGCGTTATGTCGATTCGATAGTAAATGACGGAAACGGGAGATTTTCTTAGGTTTTTACTACATATTAACACTTTACACAATTTCTCGTGTTACCTGGCTGCCAGTCCTCGGTTCATGCAAAATCTTAAGGTCCTCGGTCTGGTCCAAGGCACCAAACCGCCCAATAATTCATTAATCGATAACTAAACCTTGAAATGTAGCTCTTCTTACTGGGCGATTGCATAAACTTAGATGCTTCTTCAGTGTTCTACTATGCCGCTTGTAGTGACTCTGCATACCGCATCACGCGACAAGGGCTTGCAGACGTTAAATGTAACCGTTTCAGAGAGAAAAGCGACCACTGTGACGATCTGGCGTTATGTCGATTCGATAGTAAATGACGGAAACGGGAGATTTCCTTAGGTTTTTACTACATATTAACACTTTACACAATTTCTCGTGTTACCTGGCTGCCAGTCCTCGGTTCATGCAAAATCTTAAGGTCCTCGGTCTGGTCCAAGGCACCAAACCGCCCAATAATTCATTAATCGATAACTAAAACTTGAAATGTAGCTCTTCTTACTGGCCGATTACATCAACGTAGATTCTTATTCTGTGTTCTAGTGTGCTGCTTGTACTGTGTCTGCATACCGCATCACGCGACAAGGGCCTGCAGACGATAAATGTAACCGTTTCAGAGAGAAAAGCGACCAATGTGACGATCTGGCGTTATGTCGATTCGATAGTAAATGACGGAAACGGGAGATTTTCTTACGTTTTTACTGCATAGTAACACTTTACACAATTTCTGGTGTTACCTGGCTGCCAGTCCTCGGTTCATGCAAAATCTTAAGGTCCTCGGTCTGGTCCAAGGCACCAAACCGCCCAATAATTCATTAATCGATAACTAAAACTTGAAATGTAGCTCTTCTTACTGGCCGATTGCATTAACGTAGATTCTTATTCTGTGTTCTAGTGTGCTGCTTGTACTGTGTCTGCATACCGCATCACGCGACAAGGGCTTGCAGACGATAAATGTAACCGTTTCAGAGAGAAATGCGACCAATGTGACGATCTGGCGTTATGTCGATACGATAGTAAATGACGGAAACGGGAGATTTTCTTAGGTTTTTACTACATATTAACACTTTACACAATTTCTCGTGTTACCTGGCTGCCAGTCCTCGGTTCATGCAAAATCTTAAGGTCCTCGGTCTGGTCCAAGGCACCAAACCGCCCAATAATTCATTAATCGATAACTAAAACTTGAAATGTAGCTCTTCTTACTGGCCGATTGCATCAACGTAGATTCTTATTCTGTGTTCTAGTGTGCTGCTTGTACTGTGTCTGCATACCGCATCACGCGACAAGGGCTTGCAGACGATAAATGTAACCGTTTCAGAGAGAAAAGCGACCAATGTGACGATCTGGCGTTATGTCGATTCGATAGTAAATGACGGAAACGGGAGATTTTCTTAGGTTTTTACTACATATTAACACTTTACACAATTTCTCGTGTTACCTGGCTGCCAGTCCTCGGTTCATGCAAAATCTTAAGGTCCTCGGTCTGGTCCAAGGCACCAAACCGCCCAATAATTCATTAATCGATAACTAAAACTTGAAATGTAGCTCTTCTTACTGGGCGATTGCATACTCTTAGATGCTTCTTCAGTGTTATACTATGCCGCTTGTAGTGACTCTGCATACCGCATCACGCGACAAGGGCTTGCAGACGATAAATGTAACCGTTTCAGAGAGAAAAGCGACCACTGTGACGATCTGGCGTTATGTCGATTCGATAGTAAATGACGGAAACGGGAGATTTTCTTGGGTTTTTACTACATATTAACACTTTACACAATTTCTCGTGTTACCTGGCTGCCAGTCCTCGGTTCATGCAAAATCTTAAGGTCCTCGGTCTGGTCCAAGGCACCAAACCGCCCAATAATTCATTAATCGATAACTAAAACTTGAAATGTAGCTCTTCTTACTGGCCGATTGCATCAACGTAGATTCTTATGCTGTGTTCTAGTGTGCTGCTTGTACTGTGTCTGCATACCGCATCACGCGACAAGGGCTTGCAGACGATAAATGTAACCGTTTCAGAGAGAAAAGCGACCACTGTGACGATCTGGCGTTATGTCGATTCGATAGTAAATGACGGAAACGGGAGATTTTCTTAGGTTTTTACTACATATTAACACTTTACACAATTTCTCGTGTTACCTGGCTGCCAGTCCTCGGTTCATGCAAAATCTTAAGGTCCTCGGTCTGGTCCAAGGCACCAAACCGCCCAATAATTCATTAATCGATAACTAAACCTTGAAATGTAGCTCTTCTTACTGGGCGATTGCATAAACTTAGATGTTTCTTCAGTGTTCTACTATGCCGCTTGTAGTGACTCTGCATACCGCATCACGCGACAAGGGCTTGCAGACGTTAAATGTAACCGTTTCAGAGAGAAAAGCGACCACTGTGACGATCTGGCGTTATGTCGATTCGATAGTAAATGACGGAAACGGGAGATTTTCTTAGGTTTTTACTACATATTAACACTTTACACAATTTCTCGTGTTACCTGGCTGCCAGTCCTCGGTTCATGCAAAATCTTAAGGTCCTCGGTCTGGTCCAAGGCACCAAACCGCCCAATAATTCATTAATCGATAACTAAAACTTGAAATGTAGCTCTTCTTACTGGTCGATTGCATCAACGTAGATTCTTATTCTGTGTTCTAGTGTGCTGCTTGTACTGTGTCTGCATACCGCATCACGCGACAAGGGCTTGCAGACGATAAATGTAACCGTTTCAGAGAGAAAAGCGACCAATGTGACGATCTGGCGTTATGTCGATTCGATAGTAAATGACGGAAACGGGAGATTTTCTTAGGTGTTTACTACATATTAACACTTTACACAATTTCTCGTGTTACCTGGCTGCCAGTCCTCGGTTCATGCAAAATCTTAAGGTCCTCGGTCTGGTCCAAGGCACCAAACCGCCCAATAATTCATTAATCGATAACTAAAACTTGAAATGTAGCTCTTCTTACTGGCCGATTGCATCAACGTAGATTCTTACTCTGTGTTCTAGTGTGCTGCTTGTACTGTGTCTGCATACCGCATCACGTGACAAGGGCTTGCAGACGATAAATGTAACCGTTTCAGAGAGAAAAGCGACCAATGTGACGATCTGGCGTTATGTCGATTCGATAGTAAATGACGGAAACGGGAGATTTTCTTAGGTTTTTACTACATATTAACACTTTACACAATTTCTCGTGTTACCTGGCTGCCAGTCCTCGGTTCATGCAAAATCTTAAGGTCCTCGGTCTGGTCCAAGGCACCAAACCGCCCAATAATTCATTAATCGATAACTAAAACTTGAAATGTAGCTCTTCGTACTGGCCGATTGCATCAACGTAGAACCTTATTCTGTGTTCTAGTGTGCTGCTTGTACTGTGTCTGCATACCGCATCACGCGACAAGGGCTTGCAGACGATAAATGTAACCGTTTCAGAGAGAAAAGCGACCAATGTGACGATCTGGCGTTATGTCGATTCGATAGTAAATGACGGAAACGTGAGATTTTCTTAGGTTTTTACTACATATTAACACTTTACACAATTTCTCGTGTTACCTGGCTGCCAGTCCTCGGCTCATGCAAAATCTTAAGGTCCTCGGTCTGGTCCAAGGCACCAAACCGCCCAATAATTCATTAATCGATAACTAAAACTTGAAATGTAGCTCTACTTACTGGGCGATTGCATAATCTTAGATGCTTCTTCAGTGTTCTACTATGCCGCTTGTAGTGACTCTGCATACCGCATCACGCGACAAGGGCTTGCAGACGATAAATGTAACCGTTTCAGAGAGAAAAGCGACCGCTGTGACGATCTGGCGTTATGTCGATTCGATAGTAAATGACGGAAACAGGAGATTTTCTTGGGTTTTTACTACATATTAACACATTACACAATTTCTCGTGTTACCTGGCTGCCAGTCCTCGGCTCATGCAAAATCTTAAGGTCCTCGGTCTGGTCCAAGGCACCAAACCGCCCAATAATTCATTAATCGATAACTAAAACTTGAAATGTAGCTCTTCTTACTGGGCGATTGCATAAACTGAGATGCTTCTTCAGTGTTCTACTATGCCGCTTGTAGTGACTCTGCATACCGCATCACGCGACAAGGGCTTGCAGACGATAAATGTAACCGTTTCAGAGAGAAAAGCGACCACTGTGACGATCTGGCGTTATGTCGATTCGATAGTAAATGACGGAAACGGGAGATTTTCTTGGGTTTTTACTACATATTAACACATTACACAATTTCTCGTGTTACCTGGCTGCCAGTCCTCGGTTCATGCAAAATCTTAAGGTCCTCGGTCTGGTCCAAGGCACCAAACCGCCCAATAATTCATTAATCGATAACTAAAACTTGAAATGTAGCTCTTCTTACTGGCCGATTGCATCAACGTAGATTCTTATTCTGTGTTCTAGTGTGCTGCTTGTACTGTGTCTGCATACCGCATCACGCGACAAGGGCTTGCAGACGATCAATGTAACCGTTTCAGAGAGAAAAGCGACCACTGTGACGATCTGGCGTTATGTCGATTCGATAGTAAATGACGGAAACGGGAGATTTTCTTAGGTTTTTACTACATATTAACACTTTACACAATTTCTCGTGTTACCTGGCTGCCAGTCCTCGGTTCATGCAAAATCTTAAGGTCCTCGGTCTGGTCCAAGGCACCAAACCGCCCAATAATTCATTAATCGATAACTAAACCTTGAAATGTAGCTCTTCTTACTGGGCGACTGCATAAACTTAGAAGCTTCTTCAGTTTTCTACTATGCCGCTTGTAGTGACTCTGCATACCGCATCACGCGACAAGGGCTTGCAGACGTTAAATGTAACCGTTTCAGAGAGAAAAGCGACCACTGTGACGATCTGGCGTTATGTCGATTCGATAGTAAATGACGGAAACGGGAGATTTTCTTAGGTTTTTACTACATATTAACACTTTACACAATTTCTCGTGTTACCTGGCTGCCAGTCCTCGGTTCATGCAAAATCTTAAGGTCCTCGGTCTGGTCCAAGGCACCAAACCGCCCAATAATTCATTAATCGATAACTAAAACTTGAAATGTAGCTCTTCTTACTGGCCGATTGCAACAACGTAGATTCTTATTCTGTGTTCTAGTGTGCTGCTTGTACTGTGTCTGCATACCGCATCACGCGACAAGGGCTTGCAGACGATAAATGTAACCGTTTCAGAGAGAAAAGCGACCAATGTGACGATCTGGCGTTATGTCGATTCGATAGTAAATGACGGAAACGGGAGATTTTCTTAGGTTTTTACTACATATTAACACTTTACACAATTTCTCGTGTTACCTGGCTGCCAGTCCTCGGTTCATGCAAAATCTTAAGGTCCTCGGTCTGGTCCAAGGCACCAAACCGCCCAATAATTCATTAATCGATAACTAAAACTTGAAATGTAGCTCTTCTTACTGGGCGATTGCATACTCTTAGATGCTTCTTCAGTGTTATACTATGCCGCTTGTAGTGACTCTGCATACCGCATCACGCGACAAGGGCTTGCAGACGATAAATGTAACCGTTTCAGAGAGAAAAGCGACCACTGTGACGATCTGGCGTTATGTCGATTCGATAGTAAATGACGGAAACGGGAGATTTTCTTGGGTTTTTACTACATATTAACACTTTACACAATTTCTCGTGTTACCTGGCTGCCAGTCCTCGGTTCATGCAAAATCTTAAGGTCCTCGGTCTGGTCCAAGGCACCAAACCGCCCAATAATTCATTAATCGATAACTAAAACTTGAAATGTAGCTCTTCTTACTGGCCGATTGCATCAACGTAGATTCTTATGCTGTGTTCTAGTGTGCTGCTTGTACTGTGTCTGCATACCGCATCACGCGACAAGGGCTTGCAGACGATAAATGTAACCGTTTCAGAGAGAAAAGCGACCACTGTGACGATCTGGCGTTATGTCGATTCGATAGTAAATGACGGAAACGGGAGATTTTCTTAGGTTTTTACTACATATTAACACTTTACACAATTTCTCGTGTTACCTGGCTGCCAGTCCTCGGTTCATGCAAAATCTTAAGGTCCTCGGTCTGGTCCAAGGCACCAAACCGCCCAATAATTCATTAATCGATAACTAAACCTTGAAATGTAGCTCTTCTTACTGGGCGATTGCATAAACTTAGATGCTTCTTCAGTGTTCTACTATGCCGCTTGTAGTGACTCTGCATACCGCATCACGCGACAAGGGCTTGCAGACGTTAAATGTAACCGTTTCAGAGAGAAAAGCGACCACTGTGACGATCTGGCGTTATGTCGATTCGATAGTAAATGACGGAAACGGGAGATTTTCTTAGGTTTTTACTACATATTAACACTTTACACAATTTCTCGTGTTACCTGGCTGCCAGTCCTCGGTTCATGCAAAATCTTAAGGTCCTCGGTCTGGTCCAAGGCACCAAACCGCCCAATAATTCATTAATCGATAACTAAAACTTGAAATGTAGCTCTTCTTACTGGGCGATTGCATAAACTGAGATGCTTCTTCAGTGTTCTACTATGCCGCTTGTAGTGACTCTGCATACCGCATCACGCGACAAGGGCTTGCAGACGATAAATGTAACCGTTTCAGAGAGAAAAGCGACCAATGTGACGATCTGGCGTTATGTCGATTCGATAGTAAATGACGGAAACGGGAGATTTTCTTAGGTGTTTACTACATATTAACACTTTACACAATTTCTCGTGTTACCTGGCTGCCAGTCCTCGGTTCATGCAAAATCTTAAGGTCCTCGGTCTGGTCCAAGGCACCAAACCGCCCAATAATTCATTAATCGATAACTAAAACTTGAAATGTAGCTCTCCTTACTGGCCGATTGCATCAACGTAGATTCTTATTCTGTGTTCTAGTGTGCTGCTTGTACTGTGTCTGCATACCGCATCACGTGACAAGGGCTTGCAGACGATAAATGTAACCGTTTCAGAGAGAAAAGCGACCAATGTGACGATCTGGCGTTATGTCGATTCGATAGTAAATGACGGAAACGGGACATTTTCTTAGGTTTTTACTACATATTAACACTTAACACAATTTCTGGTGTTACCTGGCTGCCAGTCCTCGGTTCATGCAAAATCTTAAGGTCCTCGGTCTGTTCCAAGGCACCAAACCGCCCAATAATTCATTAATCGATAACTAAAACTTGAAATGTAGCTCTTCGTACTGGCCGATTGCATCAACGTAGATCCTTATTCTGTGTTCTAGTGTGCTGCTTGTACTGTGTCTGCATACCGCATCACGCGACAAAGGCTTGCAGACGATAAATGTAACCGTTTCAGAGAGAAAAGCGACCAATGTGACGATCTGGCGTTATGTCGATTCGATAGTAAATGACGGAAACGTGAGATTTTCTTAGGTTTTTACTACATATTAACACTTTACACAATTTCTCGTGTTACCTGGCTGCCAGTCCTCGGCTCATGCAAAATCTTAAGGTCCTCGGTCTGGTCCAAGGCACCAAACCGCCCAATAATTCATTAATCGATAACTAAAACTTGAAATGTAGCTCTACTTACTGGGCGAGTGCATAATCTTAGATGCTTCTTCAGTGTTCTACTATGCCGCTTGTAGTGACTCTGCATACCGCATCACGCGACAAGGGCTTGCAGACGATAAATGTAACCGTTTCAGAGAGAAAAGCGACCGCTGTGACGATCTGGCGTTATGTCGATTCGATAGTAAATGACGGAAACAGGAGATTTTCTTGGGTTTTTACTACATATTAACACATTACACAATTTCTCGTGTTACCTGGCTGCCAGTCCTCGGCTCATGCAAAATCTTAAGGTCCTCGGTCTGGTCCAAGGCACCAAACCGCCCAATAATTCATTAATCGATAACTAAAACTTGAAATGTAGCTCTTCTTACTGGGCGATTGCATAAACTTAGATGCTTCTTCAGTGTTCTACTATGCCGCTTGTAGTGACTCTGCATACCGCATCACGCGACAAGGGCTTGCAGACGATAAATGTAACCGTTTCAGAGAGAAAAGCGACCACTGTGACGATCTGGCGTTATGTCGATTCGATAGTAAATGACGGAAACGGGAGATTTTCTTGGGTTTTTACTACATATTAACACATTACACAATTTCTCGTG
Source organism: Schistocerca cancellata (assembly GCF_023864275.1). Lineage (NCBI taxonomy): Eukaryota > Metazoa > Arthropoda > Insecta > Orthoptera > Acrididae > Schistocerca > Schistocerca cancellata. The sequence goes on from NC_064637.1 coordinate 138,212,308, forward strand.
TTACCTGGCTGCCAGTCCTCGGTTCATGCAAAATCTTAAGGTCCTCGGTCTGGTCCAAGGCACCAAACCGCCCAATAATTCATTAATCGATAACTAAAACTTGAAATGTAGCTCTTCTTACTGGCCGATTGCATCAACGTAGATTCTTATTCTGTGTTCTAGTGTGCTGCTTGTACTGTGTCTGCATACCGCATCACGCGACAAGGGCTTGCAGACGATAAATGTAACCGTTTCAGAGAGAAAAGCGACCAATGTGACGATCTGGCGTTATGTCGATTCGATAGTAAATGACGGAAACGGGAGATTTTCTTAGGTTTTTACTACATATTAACACTTTACACAATTTCTGGTGTTACCTGGCTGCCAGTCCTCGGTTCATGCAAAATCTTAAGGTCCTCGGTCTGGTCCAAGGCACCAAACCGCCCAATAATTCATTAATCGATAACTAAAACTTGAAATGTAGCTCTTCTTACTGGGCGATTGCATACTCTTAGATGCTTCTTCAGTGTTCTACTATGCCGCTTGTAGTGACTCTGCATACCGCATCACGTGACAAGGGCTTGCAGACGATAAATGTAACCGTTTCAGAGAGAAAAGCGACCACTGTGACGATCTGGCGTTATGTCGATTCGATAGTAAATGACGGAAACGGGAGATTTACTTGGGTTTTTACTACATATTAACACTTTACACAATTTCTCGTGTTACCTGGCTGCCAGTCCTCGGTTCATGCAAAATCTTAAGGTCCTCGGTCTGGTCCAAGGCACCAAACCGCCCAATAATTCATTAATCGATAACTAAAACTTGAAATGTAGCTCTTCTTACAGGCCGATTGTATCAACGTAGATTCTTATTCTGAGTTCTAGTGTGCTGCTTGTACTGTGTCTGCATACCGCATCACGCGACAAGGGCTTGCAGACGATAAATGTAACCGTTTCAGAGGGAAAAGCGACCACTGTGACGATCTGGCGTTATGTCGATTCGATAGTAAATGACGGAAACGGGAGATTTTCTTAGGTTCTTACCAAATATTAACACTTTACACAATTTCTCGTGTTACCTGGCTGCCAGTCCTCGGTTCATGCAAAATCTTAAGGTCCTCGGTCTGGTCCAAGGCACCAAACCGCCCAATAATTCATTAATCGATAACTAAACCTTGAAATGTAGCTCTTCTTACTGGGCGATTGCATAAACTTAGATGCTTCTTCAGTGTTCTACTATGCCGCTTGTAGTGACTCTGCATACCGCATCACGCGAAAAGGGCTTGCAGACGATAAATTTAACCGTTTCAGAGAGAAAAGCGACCACTGTGACGATCTGGCGTTATGTCGATTCGATAGTAAATGACGGAAACGGGAGATTTTCTTAGGTTTTTACTATATATTAACACTTTACACAATTTCTCGTGTTACCTGGCTGCCAGTCCTCGGTTCATGCAAAATCTTAAGGTCCTCGGTCTGGTCCAAGGCACCAAACCGCCCAATAATTCATTAATCGATAACTAAAACTTGAAATGTAGCTCTACTTACTGGGCGATTGCATAAACTTAGATGCTTCTTCAGTGTTCTACAATGCCGCTTGTAGTGACTCTGCATACCGCATCACGCGACAAGGGCTTGCAGACGATAAATGTAACCGTTTCAGAGAGAAAAGCGACCACTGTGACGATCTGGCGTTATGTCGATTCGATAGTAAATGACGGAAACGGGAGATTTTCTTAGATTTTTACTACATATTAACACTTTACACAATTTCTCGTGTTACCTGGCTGCCAGTCCTCGGTTCATGCAAAATGTTAAGGTACTCGGTCTGGTCCAAGGCACCAAACCGCCCAATAATTCATTAATCGATAACTAAAACTTGAAATGTAGCTCTTCTTACTGGCCGATTGCATCAACGTAGATTCTTATTCTGTGTTCTAGTGTGCTGCTTGTACTGTGTCTGTATACCGCATCACGCGACAAGGGCTTGCAGACGATAAATGTAAACGTTTCAGAGAGAAAAGCGACCACTGTGACGATCTGGCGTTATGTCGATTCGATAGTAAATGACGGAAACGGGAGATTTTCTTAGGTTTTTACTACATATTAACACTTTACACAATTTCTCGTGTTACCTGGCTGCCAGTCCTCGGTTCATGCAAAATCTTAAGGTCCTCGGTCTGGTCCAAGGCACCAAACCGCCCAATAATTCATTAATCGATAACTAAAACTTGAAATGTAGCTCTTCTTACTGGCCGATTGCATCAACGTAGATCCTTATTCTGTGTTCTAGTGTGCTGCTTGTACTGTGTCTGCATACCGCATCACTTTACAAGGGCTTGCAGACGATAAATGTAACCGTTTCAGAGAGAAAAGCGACCAATGTGACGATCTGGCGTTATGTCGATTCGATAGTAAATGACGGAAACGGGAGATTTTCTTAGGTTTTTACTACATATTAACACTTTACACAATTTCTCGTGTTACCTGGCTGCCAGTCCTCGGCTCATGCAAAATCTTAAGGTCCTCGGTCTGGTCCAAGGCACCAAACCGCCCAATAATTCATTAATCGATAACTAAAACTTGAAATGTAGCTCTTCTTACTGGGCGATTGCATAAACTTAGATGCTTCTTCAGTGTTCTACTATGCCGCTTGTAGTGACTCTGCATACCGCATCACGCGACAAGGGCTTGCAGACGATAAATGTAACCGTTTCAGAGAGAAAAGCGACCACTGTGACGATCTGGCGTTATGTCGATTCGATAGTAAATGACGGAAACGGGAGATTTTCTTAGGTTTTTACTACATATTAACACTTTACACAATTTCTCGTGTTACCTGGCTGCCAGTCCTCGGTTCATGCAAAATCTTAAGGTCCTCGGTCTGGTCCAAGGCACCAAACCGCCCAATAATTCATTAATCGATAACTAAAACTTGAAATGTAGCTCTTCTTACTGGCCGATTGCATCAACGTAGATTCTTATTCTGTGTTGTAGTGTGCTGCTTGTACTGTGTCTGCATACCGCATCACGCGACAAGGGCTTGCAGACGATAAATGTAACCGTTTCAGAGAGAAAAGCGACCAATGTGACGATCTGGCGTTATGTCGATTCGATAGTAAATGACGGAAACGGGAGATTTTCTTAGGTTTTTACTACATATTAACACTTTACACAATTTCTCGTGTTACCTGGCTGCCAGTCCTCGGTTCATGCAAAATCTTAAGGTCCTCGGTCTGGTCCAAGGCACCAAACCGCCCAATAATTCATTAATCGATAACTAAAACTTGAAATGTAGCACTTCTTACTGGCCGATTGCATCAACGTAGATTCTTATTCTGTGTTCTAGTGTGCTGCTTGTACTGTGTCTGCAAACCGCATCACGCGACAACGGCTTGCAGACGATAAATGTAACCATTTCAGAGAGAAAAGCGACCACTGTGACGATCTGGCGTTATGTCGATTCGATAGTAAATGACGGAAACGGGAGATTTTCTTAGGTTTTTACTACATATTAACACTTTACACAATTTCTCGTGTTACCTGGCTGCAAGTCCTCGGTTCATGCAAAATCTTAAGGTCCTCGGTCTGGTCCAAGGCACCAAACCGCCCAATAATTCATTAATCGATAACTAAAACTTGAAATGTAGCTCTTCTTACTGGCCGATTGCATCAACGTAGATTCTTATTCTGTGTTCTAGTGTGCTGCTTGTACTGTGTCTGCATACCGCATCACGCGACAAGGGCTTGCAGACGATAAATGTAACCGTTTCAGAGAGAAAAGCGACCACTGTGACGATCTGGCGTTATGTCGATTCGATAGTAAATGACGGAAACGGGAGATTTTCTTAGGTTTTTACTACATATTAACACTTTACACAATTTCTCGTGTTACCTGGCTGCCAGTCCTCGGTTCATGCAAAATCTTAAGGTCCTCGGTCTGGTCCAAGGCACCAAACCGCCCAATAATTCATTAATCGTTAACTAAAACTTGAAATGTTGCTCTTCTTACTGGCCGATTGCATCAACGTAGATCCTTATTCTGTGTTCTAGTGTGCAGCTTGTACTGTGTCTGCATACCGCATCACGCGACAAGGGCTTGCAGACGATAAATGTAACCGTTTCAGAGAGAAAAGCGACCAATGTGACGATCTGGCGTTATGTCGATTCGATAGTAAATGACGGAAACGGGAGATTTTCTTAGGTTTTTACTACATATTAACACTTTACACAATTTCTCGTGTTACCTGGCTGATAGTCCTCGGCTCATGCAAAATCTTAAGGTCCTCGGTATGGTCCAAGGCACCAAACCGCCCAATAATTCATTAATCGGTAACTAAAACTTGAAATGTAGCTCTTCTTACTGGGCGATTGCATAAACTTAGATGCTTCTTCAGTGTTCTACTATGCCGCTTGTAGTGACTCTGCATACCGCATCACGCGACAAGGGCTTGCAGACGATAAATGTAACCGTTTCAGAGAGAAAAGCGACCAATGTGACGATCTGGCGTTATGTCGATTCGATAGTAAATGACGGAAACGGGAGATTTTCTTAGGTTTTTACTACATATTAACACTTTACACAATTTCTCGTGTTACCTGGCTGCCAGTCCTCGGTTCATGCAAAATCTTAAGGTCCTCGGTCTGGTCCAAGGCACCAAACCGCCCAATAATTCATTAATCGATAACTAAACCTTGAAATGTAGCTCTTCTTACTGGGCGATTGCATAAACTTAGATGCTTCTTCAGTGTTCTACTATGCCGCTTGTAGTGACTCTGCATACCGCATCACGCGACAAGGGCTTGCAGACGATAAATGTAACCGTTTCAGAGAGAAAAGCGACCACTGTGACGATCTGGCGTTATGTCGATTCGATAGTAAATGACGGAAACGGGAGATTTTCTTAGGTTTTTACTACATATTAACACTTTACACAATTTCTCGTGTTACCTGGCTGCCAGTCCTCGGTTCATGCAAAATCTTAAGGTCCTCGGTCTGGTCCAAGGCACCAAACCGCCCAATAATTCATTAATCGATAACTAAAACTTGAAATGTAGCTCTTCTTACTGGCCGATTGCATCAACGTAGATTCTTATTCTGTGTTCTACTGTGCTGCTTGTACTGTGTCTGCATACCGCATCACGCGACAAGGGCTTGCAGACGATAAATGTAAACGTTTCAGAGAGAAAAGCGACCAATGTGACGATCTGGCGTTATGTCGATTCGATAGTAAATGACGGAAACGGGAGATTTTCTTAGGTTTTTACTACATATTAACACTTTACACAATTTCTCGTGTTACCTGGCTGCCAGTCCTCGGCTCATGCAAAATCTTAAGGTCCTCGGTCTGGTCCAAGGCACCAAACCGCCCAATAATTCATTAATCGATAACTAAAACTTGAAATGTAGCTCTACTTACTGGGCGATTGCATAAACTTAGATGCTTCTTCAGTGTTTTACTATGCCGCTTGTAGTGACTCTGCATACCGCATCACGCGACAAGGGCTTGCAGACGATAAATGTAAACGTTTCAGAGAGAAAAGCGACCACTGTGACGATCTGGCGTTATGTCGATTCGATAGTAAATGACGGAAACGGGAGATTTTCTTGGGTTTTTACTACATATTAACACTTTACACAATTTCTCGTGTTACCCGGCTGCCAGTCCTCGGCTCATGCAAAATCTTAAGGTCCTCAGTCTGGTCCAAGGCACCAAACCGCCCAATAATTCATTAATCGATAACTAAAACTTGAAATGTAGCTCTTCTTACTGGGCGATTGCATAAACTTAGATGCTTCTTCAGTGTTCTACTATGCCGCTTGTAGTGACTCTGCATACCGCATCACGCGACAAGGGCTTGCAGACGATAAATGTAACCGTTTCAGAGAGAAAAGCGACCACTGTGACGATCTGGCGTTATGTCGATTCGATAGTAAATGACGGAAACGGGAGATTTTCTTGGGTTTTTACTACATATTAACACTTTACACAATTTCTCGTGTTACCTGGCTGCCAGTCCTCGGTTCATGCAAAATCTTAAAGTCCTCGGTCTGGTCCAAGGCACCAAACCGCCCAATAATTCATTAATCGATAACTAAAACTGGAAATGTAGCTCTTCTTACTGGCCGATTGCATCAACGTAGATTCTTAATCTGTGTTCTAGTGTGCTGCTTGTACTGTGTCTGCATACCGCATCACGCGACAAGGGCTTGCAGACGATAGATGTAACCGTTTCAGAGAGAAATGCGACCACTGTGACGATCTGGCGTTATGTCGATTCGATAGTAAATGACGGAAACGGGAGATTTTCTTGGGTTTTTATTACATATTAACACTTTACACAATTTCTCGTGTTACCTGGCTGCCAGTCCTCGGTTCATGCAAAATCTTAAGATCCTCGGTCTGGTCCAAGGCACCAAACCGCCCAATAATTCATTAATCGATAACTAAAACTTGAAATGTAGCTCTTCTTACTGGCCGATTGCATCAACGTAGATTCTTATTCTGTGTTCTAGTGTGCTGCTTGTACTGTGTCTGCATACCGCATCACGCGACAAGGGCTTGCAGACGATAAATGTAACCGTTTCAGAGAGAAAAGCGACCAATGTGACGATCTGGCGTTATGTCGATTCGATAGTAAATGACGGAAACGGGAGATTTTCTTAGGTTTTTACTACATATTAACACTTTACACAATTTCTCGTGTTACCTGGCTGCCAGTCCTCGGTTCATGCAAAATCTTAAGGTCCTCGGTCTGGTCCAAGGCACCAAACCGCCCAATAATTCATTAATCGATAACTAAACCTTGAAATGTAGCTCTTCTTACTGGGCGATTGCATAAACTTAGATGCTTCTTCAGTGTTCTACTATGCCGCTTGTAGTGACTCTGCATACCGCATCACGCGACAAGGGCTTGCAGACGATAAATGTAACCGTTTCAGAGAGAAAAGCGACCACTGTGACGATCTGGCGTTATGTCGATTCGATAGTAAATGACGGAAACGGGAGATTTTCTTAGGTTTTTACTACATATTAACACTTTACACAATTTCTCGTGTTACCTGGCTGCCAGTCCTCGTTTCATGCAAAATCTTAAGGTCTGCGGTCTGGTCCAAGGCACCAAACCGCATAATAATTCATTAATCGATAACTAAAACTTGAAATGTAGCTCTTCTTACTGGCCGATTGCATCAACGTAGATTCTTATTCTGTGTTCTAGTGTGCTGCTTGTACTGTGTCTGCATACCGCATCACGCGACAAGGGCTTGCAGACGATAAATGTAACCGATTCAGAGAGAAAAGCGACCACTGTGACGATCTGGCGTTATGTCGATTCGATAGTAAATGACGGAAACGGGAGATTTTCTTAGGTTTTTACTACATATTAACACTTTACACAATTTCTCGTGTTACCTGGCTGCCAGTCCTCGGTTCATGCAAAATCTTAAGGTCCTCGGTCTGGTCCAAGGCACCAAACCGCCCAATAATTCATTAATCGATAACTAAACCTTGAAATGTAGCTCTTCTTACTGGGCGATTGCATAAACTTAGATGCTTCTTCAGTGTTCTACTATGCCGCTTGTAGTGACTCTGCATACCGCATCACGCGACAATGGCTTGCAGACGTTAAATGTAACCGTTTCAGAGAGAAAAGCGACCACTGTGACGATCTGGCGTTATGTCGATTCGATAGTAAATGACGGAAACGGGAGATTTTCTTAGGTTTTTACTACATATTAACACTTTACACAATTTCTCGTGTTACCTGGCTGCCAGTCCTCGGTTCATGCAAAATCTTAAGGTCCTCGGTCTGGTTCAAGGCACCAAACCGCCCAATAATTCATTAATCGATAACTAAAACTTGAAATGTAGCTCTTCTTACTGGCCGATTGCATCAACGTAGATTCTTATTCTGTGTTCTAGTGTGCTGCTTGTACTGTGTCTGCATACCGCATCACGCGACAAGGGCTTGCAGACGATAAATGTAACCGTTTCAGAGAGAAAAGCGACCAATGTGACGATCTGGCGTTATGTCGATTCGATAGTAAATGACGGAAACGGGAGATTTTCTTAGGTTTTTACTACATATTAACACTTTACACAATTTCTCGTGTTACCTGGCTGCCAGTCCTCGGCTCATGCAAAATCTTAAGGTCCTCGGTCTGGTCCAAGGCACCAAACCGCCCAATAATTCATTAATCGATAACTAAAACTTGAAATGTAGCTCTACTTACTGGGCGATTGCATAAACTTAGATGCTTCTTCAGTGTTCTACTATGCCGCTTGTAGTGACTCTGCATACCGCATCACGCGACAAGGGCTTGCAGACGATAAATGTAACCGTTTCAGAGAGAAAAGCGACCACTGTGACGATTTGGCGTTATGTCGATTCGATAGTAAATGACGGAAACGGGAGATTTTCTTAGGTTTTTACTACATATTAACACTTTACACAATTTCTCGTGTTACCTGGCTGCCAGTCCTCGGTTCATGCAAAATCTTAAGGTCCTCAGTCTGGTCCAAGGCACCAAACCGCCCAATAATTCATTAATCGATAACTAAACCTTGAAATGTAGCTCTTCTTACTGGGCGATTGCATAAACTTAGATGCTTCTTCAGTGTTCTACTTTGCCGCTTGTAGTGACTCTGCATACCGCATCACGCGACAATGGCTTGCAGACGTTAAATGTAACCGTTTCAGAGAGAAAAGCGACCACTGTGACGATCTGGCGTTATGTCGATTCGATAGTAAATGACGGAAACGGGAGATTTTCTTGGGTTTTTACTACATATTAACACTTTACACAATTTCTCGTGTTACCTGGCTGCCAGTCCTCGGTTCATGCAAAATCTTAAGGTCCTCGGTCTGGTCCAAGGCACCAAACCGCCCAATAATTCATTATCGATAACTAAAACTTGAAATGTAGCTCTTCTTACTGGCCGATTGCATCAACGTAGATTCTTATTCTGAGTTCTAGTGTGCTGCTTGTACTGTGTCTGCATACCGCATCACGCGACAAGGGCTTGCAGACGATAAATGTAACCGTTTCAGAGAGAAAAGCGACCACTGTGACGATCTGGCGTTATGTCGATTCGATAGTAAATGACGGAAACGGGAGATTTTCTTAGGTTTTTACTACATATTAACACTTTACACAATTTCTGGTGTTACCTGGCTGCCAGTCCTCGGTTCATGCAAAATCTTAAGGTCCTCGGTCTGGTCCAAGGCACCAAACCGCCCAATAATTCATTATCGATAACTAAAACTTGAAATGTAGCTCTTCTTACTGGCCGATTGCATCAACGTAGATTCTTATTCTGAGTTCTAGTGTGCTGCTTGTACTGTGTCTGCATACCGCATCACGCGACAAGGGCTTGCAGACGATAAATGTAACCGTTTCAGAGAGAAAAGCGACCACTGTGACGATCTGGCGTTATGTCGATTCGATAGTAAATGACGGAAACGGGAGATTTTCTTAGGTTTTTACTACATATTAACACTTTACACAATTTCTGGTGTTACCTGGCTGCCAGTCCTCGGTTCATGCAAAATCTTAAGGTCCTCGGTCTGGTCCAAGGCACCAAACCGCCCAATAATTCATTATCGATAACTAAAACTTGAAATGTAGCTCTTCTTACTGGCCGATTGCATCAACGTAGATTCTTATTCTGTGTTCTAGTGTGCTGCTTGTACTGTGTCTGCATACCGCATCACGCGACAAGGGCTTGCAGACGATAAATGTAACCGTTTCAGAGAGAAATGCGACCAATGTGACGATCTGGCGTTATGTCGATACGATAGTAAATGACGGAAACGGGAGATTTTCTTAGGTTTTTACTACATATTAACACTTTACACAATTTCTGGTGTTACCTGGCTGCCAGTCCTCGGTTCATGCAAAATCTTAAGGTCCTCGGTCTGGTCCAAGGCACCAAACCGCCCAATAATTCATTAATCGAAAACTAAAACTTGAAATGTAGCTCTTCTTACTGGCCGATTGCATCAACGTAGATTCTTATTCTGTGTTCTAGTGTGCTGCTTGTACTGTGTCTGCATACCGCATCACGCGACAAGGGCTTGCAGACGATAAATGTAACCGTTTCAGAGAGAAAAGCGACCAATGTGACGATCTGGCGTTATGTCGATTCGATAGTAAATGACGGAAACGGGAGATTGTCTTAGGTTTTTACTACATATTAACACTTTACACAATTTCTCGTGTTACCTGGCTGCCAGTCCTCGGCTCATGCAAAATCTTAAGGTCCTCGGTCTGGTCCAAGGCACCAAACCGCTCAATAATTCATTAATCGATAACTAAAACTTGAAATGTAGCTCTTCTTACTGGGCGATTGCATACTCTTAGATGCTTCTTCAGTGTTCTACTATGCCGCTTGTAGTGACTCTGCATACCGCATCAAGCGACAAGGGCTTGCAGACGATAAATGTAACCGTTTCAGAGAGAAAAGCGACCACTGTGACGATCTGGCGTTATGTCGATTCGATAGTAAATGACGGAAACGGGAGATTTTCTTGGGTTTTTACTACATATTAACACTTTACACAATTTCTCGTGTTACCTGGCTGCCAGTCCTCGGTTCATGCAAAATCTTAAGGTCCTCGGTCTGGTCCAAGGCACCAAACCGCCCAATAATTCATTAATCGATAACTAAAACTTGAAATGTAGCTCTTCTTACTGGCCGATTGCATCAACGTAGATTCTTATTCTGAGTTCTAGTGTGCTGCTTGTACTGTGTCTGCATACCGCATCACGCGACAGGGGCTTGCAGACGATAAATGTAACCGTTTCAGAGAGAAAAGCGACAACTGTGACGATCTGACGTTATGTCGATTCGATAGTAAATGACGGAAACGGGAGATTTTCTTAGGTTTTTACTACATATTAACACTTTACACAATTTCTCGTGTTACCTGGCTGCCAGTCCTCGGTTCATGCAAAATCTTAAGGTCCTCGGTCTGGTCCAAGGCACCAAACCGCCCAATAATTCATTAATCGATAACTAAACCTTGAAATGTAGCTCTTCTTACTGGGCGATTGCATAAACTTAGATGCTTCTTCAGTGTTCTACTATGCCGCTAGTAGTGACTCTGCATACCGCATCACGCGACAAGGGCTTGCAGACGATAAATGTAACCGTTTCAGAGAGAAAAGCGACCACTGTGACGATCTGGCGTTATGTCGATTCGATAGTAAATGACGGAAACGGGAGATTTTCTTAGGTTTTTACTACATATGAACACTTTACACAATTTCTCGTGTTACCTGGCTGCCAGTCCTCGGTTCATGCAAAATCTTAAGGTCCTCGGTCTGGTCCAAGGCACCAAACCGCCCAATATTTCATTAATCGATAACTAAAACTTGAAATGTAGCTCTTCTTACTGGCCGATTGCATCAATGTAGATTCTTATTCTGTGTTCTAGTGTGCTGCTTGTACTGTGTCTGCATACCGCATCACGCGACAAGGGCTTGCAGACGATAAATGTAACCGTTTCAGAGAGAAAAGCGACCAATGTGACGATCTGGCGTTATGTCGATTCGATAGTAAATGACGGAAACGGGAGATTTTCTTAGGTTTTTACTACATATTAACACTTTACACAATTTCTGGTGTTACCTGGCTGCCAGTCCTCGGTTCATGCAAAATCTTAAGGTCCTCGGTCTGGTCCAAGGCACCAAACCGCCCAATAATTCATTAATCGATAACTAAAACTTGAAATGTAGCTCTTCTTACTGGCCGATTGCATCAACGTAGATTCTTATTCTGTGTTCTAGTGTGCTGCTTGTACTGTGTCTGCATACCGCATCACGCGACAAGGGCTTGCAGACGATAAATGTAACCGTTTCAGGGAGAAAAGCGACCAATGTGACGATCTGGCGTTATGTCGATTCGATAGTAAATGACGGAAACGTGAGATTTTCTTAGGTTTTTACTACATATTAACACTTTACACAATTTCTCGTGTTACCTGGCTGCCAGTCCTCGGTTCATGCAAAATCTTAAGGTCCTCGTTCTGGTCCAAGGCACCAAACCGCCCAATAATTCATTAATCGATAACTAATACTTGAAATGTAGCTCTTCTTACTGGCCGATCGCATCAACGTAGATTCTTATTCTGTGTTCTAGTGTGCTGCTTGTACTGTGTCTGCATACCGCATAACGCGACAAGGGCTTGCAGACGATAAATGTAACCGTTTCAGAGAGAAAAGCGACCAATGTGACGATCTGGCGTTATGTCGATTCGATAGTAAATGACGGAAACGGGAGATTTTCTTAGGTTTTTACTACATATTAACACTTTACACAATTTCTCGTGTTACCTGGCTGCCAGTCCTCGGCTCATGCAAAATCTTAAGGTCCTCGGTCTGGTCCAAGGCACCAAACCGCCCAATAATTCATTAATCGATAACCATAACTTGAAATAGAGCTCTTCTTACTGGGCGATTGCATAAACTTAGATGGTTCTTCAGTGTTCTACTATGCCGCTTGTAGGGACTCTGCATACCGCATCACGCGACAAGGGCTTGCAGACGATAAATGTAACCGTTTCAGAGAGAAAAGCGACCAATGTGACGACCTGGCGTTATGTCGATTCGATAGTAAATGACGGAAACGGGAGATTTTCTTAGGTTTTTACTACATATTAACACTTTACACAATTTCTGGTGTTACCTGGCTGCCAGTCCTCGGTTCATGCAAAATCTTAAGGTCCTCGGTCTGGTCCAAGGCACCAAACCGCCCAATAATTCATTAATCGATAACTAAAACTTGAAATGTAGCTCTTCTTACTGGCCGATTGCATCAACGTAGATTCTTATTCTGTGTTCTAGTGTGCTGCTTGTACTGTGTCTGCATACCGCATCACGCGACAAGGGCTTGCAGACGATAAATGTAACCGTTTCAGAGAGAAAAGCGACCAATGTGACGATCTGGCGTTATGTCGATTCGATAGTAAATGACGGAAACGGGACATTTTCTTAGGTTTTTACTACATATTAACACTTTACACAATTTCTCGTGTTACCTGGCTGCCAGTCCTCGGTTCATGCAAAATCTTAAGGTCCTCGGTCTGGTCCAAGGCACCAAACCGCCCAATAATTCATTAATCGATAACTAAACCTTAAAATGTAGCTCTTCTTACTGGGCGATTGCATAAACTTAGATGCTTCTTCAGTGTTCTACTATGCCGCTAGTAGTGACTCTGCATACCGCATCACGCGACAAGGGCTTGCAGACGATAAATGTAACCGTTTCAGAGAGAAAAGCGACCACTGTGACGATCTGGCGTTATGTCGATTCGATAGTAAATGACGGAAACGGGAGATTTTCTTAGGTTTTTACTACATATGAACACTTTACACAATTTCTCGTGTTACCTGGCTGCCAGTCCTCGGTTCATGCAAAATCTTAAGGTCCTCGGTCTGGTCCAAGGCACCAAACCGCCCAATATTTCATTAATCGATAACTAAAAGTTGAAATGTAGCTCTTCTTACTGGCCGATTGCATCAATGTAGATTCTTATTCTGTGTTCTAGTGTGCTGCTTGTACTGTGTCTGCATACCGCATCACGCGACAAGGGCTTGCAGACGATAAATGTAACCGTTTCAGAGAGAAAAGCGACCAATGTGACGATCTGGCGTTATGTCGATTCGATAGTAAATGACGGAAACGGGAGATTTTCTTAGGTTTTTACTACATATTAACACTTTACACAATTTCTGGTGTTACCTGGCTGCCAGTCCTCGGTTCATGCAAAATCTTAAGGTCCTCGGTCTGGTCCAAGGCACCAAACCGCCCAATAATTCATTAATCGATAACTAAAATTTGAAATGTAGCTCTTCTTACTGGCCGATTGCATCAACGTAGAATCTTATTCTGTGTTCTAGTGTGCTGCTTGTACTGTGTCTGCGTACCGCATCACGCGACAAGGGCTTGCAGACGATAAATGTAACCGTTTCAGGGAGAAAAGCGACCACTGTGACGATCTGGCGTTATGTCGATTCGATAGTAAATGACGGAAACGTGAGATTTTCTTAGGTTTTTACTACATATTAACACTTTACACAATTTCTCGTGTTACCTGGCTGCCAGTCCTCGGTTCATGCAAAATCTTAAGGTCCTCGTTCTGGTCCAAGGCACCAAACCGCCCAATAATTCATTAATCGATAACTAATACTTGAAATGTAGCTCTTCTTACTGGCCGATCGCATCAACGTAGATTCTTATTCTGTGTTCTAGTGTGCTGCTTGTACTGTGTCTGCATACCGCATAACGCGACAAGGGCTTGCAGACGATAAATGTAACCGTTTCAGAGAGAAAAGCGACCAATGTGACGATCTGGCGTTATGTCGATTCGATAGTAAATGACGGAAACGGGAGATTTTCTTAGGTTTTTACTACATATTAACACTTTACACAATTTCTCGTGTTACCTGGCTGCCAGTCCTCGGCTCATGCAAAATCTTAAGGTCCTCGGTCTGGTCCAAGGCACCAAACCGCCCAATAATTCATTAATCGATAACCATAACTTGAAATGTAGCTCTTCTTACTGGGCGATTGCATAAACTTAGATGGTTCTTCAGTGTTCTACTATGCCGCTTGTAGGGACTCTGCATACCGCATCACGCGACAAGGGCTTGCAGACGATAAATGTAACCGTTTCAGAGAGAAAAGCGACCAATGTGACGACCTGGCGTTATGTCGATTCGATAGTAAATGACGGAAACGGGAGATTTTCTTAGGTTTTTACTACATATTAACACTTTACACAATTTCTGGTGTTACCTGGCTGCCAGTCCTCGGTTCATGCAAAATCTTAAGGTCCTCGGTCTGGTCCAAGGCACCAAACCGCCCAATAATTCATTAATCGATAACTAAAACTTGAAATGTAGCTCTTCTTACTGGCCGATTGCATCAACGTAGATTCTTATTCTGTGTTCTAGTGTGCTGCTTGTACTGTGTCTGCATACCGCATCACGCGACAAGGGCTTGCAGACGATAAATGTAACCGTTTCAGAGAGAAAAGCGACCAATGTGACGATCTGGCGTTATGTCGATTCGATAGTAAATGACGGAAACGGGAGATTTTCTTAGGTTTTTACTACATATTAACACTTTACACAATTTCTCGTGTTACCTGGCTGCCAGTCCTCGGTTCATGCAAAATCTTAAGGTCCTCGGTCTGGTCCAAGGCACCAAACCGCCCAATAATTCATTAATCGATAACTAAAACTTGAAATGTAGCTCTTCTTACTGGCCGATTGCATCAACGTAGATTCTTATTCTGTGTTCTAGTGTGCTGCTTGTACTGTGTCTGCATACCGCATCACGCGACAAGGGTTTGCAGACGATAAATGTAACCGTTTCAGAGAGAAAAGCGACCAATGTGACGATCTGGCGTTATGTCGATTCGATAGTAAATGACGGAAACGGGAGATTTTCTTAGGTTTTTACTACATATTAACACTTTACACAATTTCTCGTGTTACCTGGCTGCCAGTCCTCGGTTCATGCAAAAACTTAAGGTCCTCGGTCTGTTCCAAGGCACCAAACCGCCCAATAATTCATTAATCGATTACTAAAACTTGAAATGTAGCTCTTCTTACTGGCCGATTGCATCAACGTAGATTCTTATTCTGTGTTCTAGTGTGCTGCTTGTACTGTGTCTGCATACCGCATCACGCGACAAGGGCTTGCAGACGATAAATGTAACCGTTTCAGAGAGAAAAGCGACCAATGTGACGATCTGGCGTTATGTCGATTCGATAGTAAATGACGGAAACGTGAGATTTTCTTAGGTTTTTACTACATATTAACACTTTACACAATTTCTCGTGTTACCTGGCTGCCAGTCCTCGGCTCATGCAAAATCTTAAGGTCCTCGGTCTGGTCCAAGGCACCAAACCGCCCAATAATTCATTAATCGATAACTAAACCTTGAAATGTAGCTCTCCTTACTGGGCGATTGCATAAACTTAGATGCTTCTTCAGTGTTCTACTTTGCCGCTTGTAGTGACTCTGCATACCGCATCACGCGACAATGGCTTGCAGACGTTAAATGTAACCGTTTCAGAGAGAAAAGCGACCACTGTGACGATCTGGCGTTATGTCGATTCGATAGTAAATGAAGGAAACGGGAGATTTTCTTGGGTTTTTACTACATATTAACACTTTACACAATTTCTCGTGTTACCTGGCTGCCAGTCCTCGGTTCATGCAAAATCTTAAGGTCCTCGGTCTGGTCCAAGGCACCAAACCGCCCAATAATTCATTAATCGATAACTAAAACTTGAAATGTAGCTCTTCTTACTGGCCGATTGCATCAACGTAGATTCTTATTCTGAGTTCTAGTGTGCTGCTTGTACTGTGTCTGCATACCGCATCACGTGACAAGGGCTTGCAGACGATAAATGTAACCGTTTCAGAGAGAAAAGCGACCACTGTGACGATCTGGCGTTATGTCGATTCGATAGTAAATGACGGAAACGGGAGATTTTCTTAGGTTTTTACTACATATTAACACTTTACACAATTTCTGGTGTTACCTGGCTGCCAGTCCTCGGTTCATGCAAAATCTTAAGGTCCTCGGTCTGGTCCAAGGCACCAAACCGCCCAATAATTCATTAATCGATAACTAAAACTTGAAATGTAGCTCTTCTTACTGGCCGATTGCATCAACGTAGATTCTTATTCTGTGTTCTAGTGTGCTGCTTGTACTGTGTCTGCATACCGCATCACGCGACAAGGGCTTGCAGACGATAAATGTAACCGTTTCAGAGAGAAATGCGACCAATGTGACGATCTGGCGTTATGTCGATACGATAGTAAATGACGGAAACGGGAGATTTTCTTAGGTTTTTACTACATATTAACACTTTACACAATTTCTGGTGTTACCTGGCTGCCAGTCCTCGGTTCATGCAAAATCTTAAGGTCCTCGGTCTGGTCCAAGGCACCAAACCGCCCAATAATTCATTAATCGAAAACTAAAACTTGAAATGTAGCTCTTCTTACTGGCCGATTGCATCAACGTAGATTCTTATTCTGTGTTCTAGTGTGCTGCTTGTACTGAGTCTGCATACCGCATCACGCGACAAGGGCTTGCAGACGATAAATGTAACCGTTTCAGAGAGAAAAGCGACCAATGTGACGATCTGGCGTTATGTCGATTCGATAGTAAATGACGGAAACGGGAGATTGTCTTAGGTTTTTACTACATATTAACACTTTACACAATTTCTCGTGTTACCTGGCTGCCAGTCCTCGGCTCATGCAAAATCTTAAGGTCCTCGGTCTGGTCCAAGGCATCAAACCGCTCAATAATTCATTAATCGATAACTAAAACTTGAAATGTAGCTCTTCTTACTGGGCGATTGCATACTCTTAGATGCTTCTTCAGTGTTCTACTATGCCGCTTGTAGTGACTCTGCATACCGCATCAAGCGACAAGGGCTTGCAGACGATAAATGTAACCGTTTCAGAGAGAAAAGCGACCACTGTGACGATCTGGCGTTATGTCGATTCGATAGTAAATGACGGAAACGGGAGATTTTCTTGGGTTTTTACTACATATTAACACTTTACACAATTTCTCGTGTTACCTGGCTGCCAGTCCTCGGTTCATGCAAAATCTTAAGGTCCTCGGTCTGGTCCAAGGCACCAAACCGCCCATTAATTCATTAATCGATAACTAAAACTTGAAATGTAGCTCTTCTTACTGGCCGATTGCATCAACGTAGATTCTTATTCTGAGTTCTAGTGTGCTGCTTGTACTGTGTCTGCATACCGCATCACGCGACAGGGGCTTGCAGACGATAAATGTTACCGTTTCAGAGAGAAAAGCGACCACTGTGACCATCTGACGTTATGTCGATTCGATAGTAAATGACGGAAACGGGACATTTTCTTAGGTTTTTACTACATATTAACACTTTACACAATTTCTCGTGTTACCTGGCTGCCAGTCCTCGGTTCATGCAAAATCTTAAGGTCCTCGGTCTGGTCCAAGGCACCAAACCGCCCAATAATTCATTAATCGATAACTAAACCTTGAAATGTAGCTCTTCTTACTGGGCGATTGCATAAACTTAGATGCTTCTTCAGTGTTCTACTATGCCGCTTGTAGTGACTCTGCATACCGCATCACGCGACAAGGGCTTGCAGACGATAAATGTAACCGTTTCAGAGAGAAAAGCGACCACTGTGACGATCTGGCGTTATGTCGATTCGATAGTAAATGAAGGAAACGGGAGATTTTCTTAGGTTTTTACTACATATTAACACTTTACACAATTTCTCGTGTTACCTGGCTGCCAGTCCTCGGTTCATGCAAAATCTTAAGGTCCTCGGTCTGGTCCAAGGCACCAAACCGCCCAATATTTCATTAATCGATAACTAAAACTTGAAATGTAGCTCTTCTTACTGGCCGATTGCATCAATGTAGATTCTTATTCTGTGTTCTAGTGTGCTGCTTGTACTGTGTCTGCATACCGCATCACGCGACAAGGGCTTGCAGACGATAAATGTAACCGTTTCAGAGAGAAAAGCGACCAATGTGACGATCTGGCGTTATGTCGATTCGATAGTAAATGACGGAAACGGGAGATTTTCTTAGGTTTTTACTACATATTAACACTTTACACAATTTCTGGTGTTACCTGGCTGCCAGTCCTCGGTTCATGCAAAATCTTAAGGTCCTCGGTCTGGTCCAAGGCACCAAACCGCCCAATAATTCATTAATCGATAACTAAAACTTGAAATGTAGCTCTTCTTACTGGCCGATTGCATCAACGTTGATTCTTATTCTGTGTTCTAGTGTGCTGCTTGTACTGTGTCTGCGTACCGCATCACGCGACAAGGGCTTGCAGACGATAAATGTAACCGTTTCAGGGAGAAAAGCGACCAATGTGACGATCTGGCGTTATGTCGATTCGATAGTAAATGACGGAAACGGGAGATTTTCTTAGGTTTTTACTACATATTAACACTTTACACAATTTCTCGTGTTACCTGGCTGCCAGTCCTAGGTTCATGCAAAATCTTAAGGTCCTCGTTCTGGTCCAAGGCACCAAACCGCCCAATAATTCATTAATCGATAACTAATACTTGAAATGTAGCTCTTCTTACTGGCCGATCGCATCAACGTAGATTCTTATTCTGTGTTCTAGTGTGCTGCTTGTACTGTGTCTGCATACCGCATAACGCGACAAGGGCTTGCAGACGATAAATGTAACCGTTTCAGAGAGAAAAGCGACCAATGTGACGATCTGGCGTTATGTCGATTCGATAGTAAATGACGGAAACGGGAGATTTTCTTAGGTTTTTACTACATATTAACACTTTACACAATTTCTCGTGTTACCTGGCTGCCAGTCCTCGGCTCATGCAAAATCTTAAGGTCCTCGGTCTGGTCCAAGGCACCAAACCGCCCAATAATTCATTAATCGATAACTATAACTTGAAATGTAGCTATTCTTACTGGGCGATTGCATACTCTTAGATGCTTCTTCAGTGTTCTACTATGCCGCTTGTAGTGACTCTGCATACCGCATCACGCGACAAGGGCTTGCAGACGATAAATGTAACCGTTTCAGAGAGAAAAGCGACCACTGTGACGATCTGGCGTTATGTCGATTCGATAGTAAATGACGGAAACGGGAGATTTTCTTAGGTTT
This sequence comes from Schistocerca cancellata, assembly GCF_023864275.1. Taxonomy (NCBI): domain Eukaryota; kingdom Metazoa; phylum Arthropoda; class Insecta; order Orthoptera; family Acrididae; genus Schistocerca; species Schistocerca cancellata. Next base: position 138,231,982 of record NC_064637.1, read on the forward strand.
TTACTACATATTAACACTTTACACAATTTCTCGTGTTACCTGGCTGCCAGTCCTCGGTTCATGCAAAATCTTAAGGTCCTCGGTCTGGTCCAAGGCACCAAACCGCCCAATAATTCATTAATCGATAACTAAACCTTGACATGTAGCTCTTCTTACTGGGCGATTGCATAAACTTAGATGCTTCTTCAGTGTTCTACTATGCCGCTTGTAGTGACTCTGCATACCGCATCACGCGACAAGGGCTTGCAGACGATAAATGTAACCGTTTCAGAGAGAAAAGCGACCACTGTGACGATCTGGCGTTATGTCGATTCGATAGTAAATGACGGAAACGGGAGATTTTCTTAGGTTTTTACTACATATTAACACTTTACACAATTTCTCGTGTTACCTGGCTGCCAGTCCTCGGTTCATGCAAAATCTTAAGGTACTCGGTCTGGTCCAAGGCACCAAACCGCCCAATAATTCATTAATCGATAACTAAAACTTGAAATGTAGCTCTTCTTTCTGGCCGATTGCATCATTGTAGATTCTTATTCTGTGTTCTAGTGTGCTGCTTGTACTGTGTCTGCATACCGCATCACGCGACAAGGGCTTGCAGACGATAAATGTAACCTTTTCAGAGAAAAAAGCGACCAATGTGACGATCTGGCGTTATGTCGATTCGATAGTAAATGACGGAAACGGGAGATTTTCTTAGGTTTTTACTACATATTAACACTTTACACAATTTCTGGTGTTACCTGGCTGCCAGTCCTCGGCTCATGCAAAATCTTAAGGTCCTCGGTCTGGTCCAAGGCACCAAACCGCCCAATAATTCATTAATCGATAACTAAAACTTGAAATGTAGCTCTTCTTACTGGCCGATTGCATCAACGTAGATTCTTATTCTGTGTTCTAGTGTGCTGCTTGTACTGTGTCTGCATACCGCATCACGCGGCAAGGGCTTGCAGACGATAAATGTAACCGTTTCAGAGAGAAAAGCGACCAATGTGACGATCTGGCGTTATGTCGATTCGATAGTAAATGACGGAAACGGGAGATTTTCTTAGGTTTTTACTACATATGAACACTTTACACAATTTCTCGTGTTACCTGGCTGCCAGTCCTCGGTTCATGCAAAATCTTAAGGTCCTCGGTCTGGTCCAAGGCACCAAACCGCCCAATAATTCATTAATCGATAACTAAAACTTGAAATGTAGCTCTTCTTACTGGCCGATTGCATCAACGTAGATCCTTATTCTGTGTTCTAGTGTGCTGCTTGTACTGTGTCTGCATACCACATCACGCGACAAGGGCTTGCAGACGATAAATGTAACCGTTTCAGAGAGAAAAGCGACCAATGTGACGATCTGGCGTTATGTCGATTCGATAGTAAATGACGGAAACGGGAGATTTTCTTAGGTTTTTACTACATATTAACACTTTACACAATTTCTCATGTTACCTGGCTGCCACTCCTCGGCTCATGCAAAATCTTAAGGTCCTCGGTCTGGTCCAAGGCACCAAACCGCCCAATAATTCATTAATCGATAACTAAAACTTGAAATGTAGCTCTTCTTACTGGGCGATTGCATAAACTTAGATGCTTCTTCAGTGTTGTACTATGCCGCTTGTAGTGACTCTGCATACCGCATCACGCGACAAGGGCTTGCAGACGATAAATGTAACCGTTTCAGAGAGAAAAGCGACCACTGTGACGATCTGGCGTTATGTCGATTCGATAGTAAATGACGGAAACGGGAGATTTTCTTAGGTTTTTACTACATATTAACACTTTACACAATTTCTCGTGTTACCTGGCTGCCAGTCCTCGGTTCATGCAAAATCATAAGGTCCTCGGTCTGGTCCAAGGCACCAAACCGCCCAATAATTCATTAATCGATAACTAAAACTTGAAATGTAGCTCTTCTTACTGGCCGATTGCATCAACGTAGATTCTTATTCTGTCTTCTAGTGTGCTGCTTGTACTGTGTCTGCATACCGCATCACGCGACAAGGGCTTGCAGACGATAAATGTAACCGTTTCAGAGAGAAAAGCGACCAATGTGACGATCTGGCGTTATGTCGATTCGATAGTAAATGACGGAAACGTGAGATTTTCTTAGGTTTTTACTACATATTAACACTTTACACAATTTCTCGTGTTACCTTGCTGCCAGTCCTCGGATCTTGCAAAGTCTTAAGGTCCTCGGTCTGGTCCAAGGCACCAAACCGCCCAATAATTCATTAATCGATAACTAAAACTTGAAATGTAGCTCTTCTTACTGGCCGATTGCATCAACGTAGATTCTTATTCTGTGTTCTAGTGTGCTGCTTGTACTGTGTCTGCACACCGCATCACGCGACAACGGCTTGCAGACGATAAATGTAACCGTTTCAGAGAGAAAAGCGACCAATGTGACGATCTGGCGTTATGTCGATTCGATAGTAAATGACGGAAACGGGAGATTTTCTTAGGTTTTTACTACATATTAACACTTTACACAATTTCTCGTGTTACCTGGCTGCCAGTCCTCGGTTCATGCAAAAACTTAAGGTCCTCGGTCTAGTCCAAGGCACCAAACCGCCCAATAATTCATTAATCGATAACTAAAACTTGAAATGTAGCTCTTCTTACTGGGCGATTGCATAAACTTAGATGGTTCTTCAGTGTTCTACTATGCCGCTTGTAGGGACTCTGCATACCGCATCACGCGACAAGGGCTTGCAGACGATAAATGTAACCGTTTCAGAGAGAAAAGCGACCAATGTGACGACCTGGCGTTATGTCGATTCGATAGTAAATGACGGAAACGGGAGATTTTCTTAGGTTTTTACTACATATTAACACTTTACACAATTTCTGGTGTTACCTGGCTGCCAGTCCTCGGTTCATGCAAAATCTTAAGGTCCTCGGTCTGGTCCAAGGCACCAAACCGCCCAATAATTCATTAATCGATAACTAAAACTTGAAATGTAGCTCTTCTTACTGGCCGATTGCATCAACGTAGATTCTTATTCTGTGTTCTAGTGTGCTGCTTGTACTGTGTCTGCATACCGCATCACGCGACAAGGGCTTGCAGACGATAAATGTAACCGTTTCAGAGAGAAAAGCGACCAATGTGACGATCTGGCGTTATGTCGATTCGATAGTAAATGACGGAAACGGGAGATTTTCTTAGGTTTTTACTACATATTAACACTTTACACAATTTCTCGTGTTACCTGGCTGCCAGTCCTCGGTTCATGCAAAATCTTAAGGTCCTCGGTCTGGTCCAAGGCACCAAACCGCCCAATAATTCATTAATCGATAACTAAAACTTGAAATGTAGCTCTTCTTACTGGCCGATTGCATCAACGTAGATTCTTATTCTGTGTTCTAGTGTGCTGCTTGTACTGTGTCTGCATACCGCATCACGCGACAAGGGCTTGCAGACGATAAATGTAACCGTTTCAGAGAGAAATGCGACCAATGTGACGATCTGGCGTTATGTCGATACGATAGTAAATGACGGAAACGGGAGATTTTCTTAGGTTTTTACTACATATGAACACTTTACACAATTTCTCGTGTTACCTGGCTGCCAGTCCTCGGTTCATGCAAAATCTTAAGGTCCCCGGTCTGGTCCAAGGCACCAAACCGCCCAATAATTCATTAATCGATAACTAAAACTTGAAATGTAGCTCTTCTTACTGGCCGATTGCATCAACGTAGATTCTTATTCTGTGTTCTAGTGTGCTGCTTGTACTGTGTCTGCATACCGCATCACGCGACAAGGGCTTGCAGACGATAAATGTAACCGTTTCAGAGAGAAAAGCGACCAATGTGACGATCTGGCGTTATGTCGATTCGATAGTAAATGACGGAAACGGGAGATTTTCTTAGGTTTTTACTACATATTAACACTTTACACAATTTCTCGTGTTACCTGGCTGCCAGTCCTCGGCTCATGCAAAATCTTAAGGTCCTCGGTCTGGTCCAAGGCACCAAACCGCCCAATAATTCATTAATCGATAACTATAACTTGAAATGTAGCTATTCTTACTGGGCGATTGCATACTCTTAGATGCTTCTTCAGTGTTCTACTATGCCGCTTGTAGTGACTCTGCATACCGCATCACGCGACAAGGGCTTGCAGACGATAAATGTAACCGTTTCAGAGAGAAAAGCGACCACTGTGACGATCTGGCGTTATGTCGATTCGATAGTAAATGACGGAAACGGGAGATTTTCTTGGGTTTTTACTACATATTAACACTTTACACAATTTCTCGTGTTACCTGGCTGCCAGTCCTCGGTTCATGCAAAATCTTAAGGTCCTCGGTCTGGTCCAAGGCACCAAACCGCCCAATAATTCATTAATCGATAACTAAAACTTGAAATGTAGCACTTCTTACTGGCCGATTGCGTCAACGTAGATTCTTATTCTGAGTTCTAGTGTGCTGCTTGTACTGTGTCTGCATACCGCATCACGCGACAAGGGCTTGCAGACGATAAATGTAACCGTTTCAGAGAGAAAAGCGACCACTGTGGCAATCTGGCGTTATGTCGATTCGATAGTAAATGACGGAAACGGGAGATTTTCTTAGGTTTTTACTACATATTAACACATTACACAATTTCTCGTGTTACCTGGCTGCCAGTCCTCGGTTCATGCAAAATCTTAAGGTCCTCGGTCTGGTCCAAGGCACCAAACCGCCCAATAATTCATTAATCGATAACTAAACCTTGACATGTAGCTCTTCTTACTGGGCGATTGCATAAACTTAGATGCTTCTTCAGTGTTCTACTATGCCGCTTGTAGTGACTCTGCATACCGCATCACGCGACAAGGGCTTGCAGACGATAAATGTAACAGTTTCAGAGAGAAAAGCGACCACTGTGACGATCTGGCGTTGTGTCGATTCGATAGTAAATGACGGAAACGGGAGATTTTCTTAGGTTTTTACTACATATTAACACTTTACACAATTTCTCGTGTTACCTGGCTGCCTGTCCTCGGTTCATGCAAAATCTTAAGGTCCTCGGTCTAGTCCAAGGCACCAAACCGCCCAATAATTCATTAATCGATAACTAAAACTTGAAATGTAGCTCTTCTTACTGGCCGATTGCATCAATGTAGATTCTTATTCTGTGTTCTAGTGTGCTGCTTGTACTGTGTCTGCATACCGCATCACGCGACAAGGGCTTGCAGACGATAAATGTAACCGTTTCAGAGAAAAAAGCGACCAATGTGACGATCTGGCGTTATGTCGATTCGATAGTAAATGACGGAAACGGGAGATTTTCTTAGGTTTTTACTACATATTAACACTTTACACAATTTCTGGTGTTACCTGGCTGCAAGTCCTCGGTTCATGCAAAATCTTAAGGTCCTCGGTCTGGTCCAAGGCACCAAACCGCCCAATAATTCATTAATCGATAACTAAAACTTGAAATGTAGCTCTTCTTACTGGCCGATTGCATCAACGTAGATTCTTATTCTGTGTTCTAGTGTGCTGCTTGTACTGTGTCTGCATACCGCATCACGCGACAAGGGCTTGCAGACGATAAATGTAACCGTTTCAGAGAGAAAAGCGACCAATGTGACGATCTGGCGTTATGTCGATTCGATAGTAAATGACGGAAACGGGAGATTTTCTTAGGTTTTTACTACATATTAACACTTTACACAATTTCTCGTGTTACCTGGCTGCCAGTCCTCGGTTCATGCAAAATCATAAGGTCCTCGGTCTGGTCCAAGGCACCAAACCGCCCAATAATTCATTAATCGATAACTAAAACTTGAAATGTAGCTCTTCTTACTGGCCGATTCCATCAACGTAGATTCTTATTCTGTGTTGTAGTGTGCTGCTTGTACTGTGTCTGCATACCGCATCACGTGACAAGGGCTTGCAGACGATAAATGTAACCGTTTCAGAGAGAAAAGCGACCAATGTGACGATCTGGCGTTATGTCGATTCGATAGTAAATGACGGAAACGGGAGAGTTTCTTAGGTTTTTACTACATATTAACACTTTACACAATTTCTCGTGTTACCTTGCTGCCAGTCCTCGGATCTTGCAAAGTCTTAAGGTCCTCGGTCTGGTCCAAGGCACCAAACCGCCCAATAATTCATTAATCGATAACTAAAACTTGAAATGTAGCTCTTCTTACTGGGCGATTGCATAAACTTAGATGCTTCTTCAGTGTTCTACTATGCCGCTTGTAGTGACTCTGCATACCGCATCACGCGACAAGGGCTTGCAGACGATAAATGTAACCGTTTCAGAGAGAAAAGCGACCACTGTGACGATCTGGCGTTATGTCGATTCGATAGTAAATGACGGAAACGGGAGATTTTCTTAGGTTTTTACTACATATTAACACTTTACACAATTTCTCGTGTTACCTGGCTGCCAGTCCTCGGTTCATGCAAAATCTTAAGGTCCTCGGTCTGGTCCAAGGCACCAAACCGCCCAATAATTCATTAATCGATAACTAAAACTTGAAATGTAGCTCTTCTTACTGGCCGATTGCATCAACGTAGATTCTTATTCTGTGTTCTAGTGTGCTGCTTGTACTGTGTCTGCACACCGCATCACGCGACAACGGCTTGCAGACGATAAATGTAACCGTTTCAGAGAGAATAGCGACCAATGTGACGATCTGGCGTTATGTCGATTCGATAGTAAATGACGGAAACGGGAGATTTTCTTAGGTTTTTACTATATATTAACACTTTACACAATTTCTCGTGTTACCTGGCTGCCAGTCCTCGGTTCATGCAAAATCTTAAGGTCCTCGGTCTGGTCCAAGGCACCAAACCGCCCAATAATTCATTAATCGATAACTAAAACTTGAAATGTAGCTCTTCTTACTGGGCGATTGCATAAACTTAGATGGTTCTTCAGTGTTCTACTATGCCGCTTGTAGTGACTCTGCATACCGCATCACGCGACAAGGGCTTGCAGACGATAAATGTAACCGTTTCAGAGAGAAAAGCGACCACTGTGACGATCTGGCGTTATGTCGATTCGATAGTAAATGACGGAAACGGGAGATTTTCTTAGGTTTTTACTACATATTAAAACTTTACACAATTTCTCGTGTTACCTGGCTGCCAGTCCTCGGTTCATGCAAAATCTTAAGGTCCTCGATCTGGTCCAAGGCACCAAACCGCCCAATAATTCATTAATCGATAACTAAAACTTGAAATGTAGCTCTTCTTACTAGCCGATTGCTTCAACGTTGATTCTTATTCTGTGTTCTAGTGTGCTGCTTGTACTGTGTCTGCATACCGCATCACGCGACAACGGCTTGCAGACGATAAATGTAACCGTTTCAGAGAGAAAAGCGACCAATGTGACGATCTGGCGTTATGTCGATTCGATAGTAAATGACGGTAACGGGAGATTTTCTTAGGTTTTTACTACATATTAACACTTTAAACAATTTCTAGTGTTACCTGGCTGCCAGTCCTCGGTTCATACACAATCTTAAGGTCCTCGGTCTGGTCCAAGGCACCAAACCGCCCAATAATTCATTAATCGATAACTAAAACTTGAAATGTAGCTCTTCTTACTGGCCGATTGCATCAACGTAGATTCTTATTCTGTGTTCTAGTGTGCTGCTTGTACTGTGTCTGCATACCGCATCACGCGACAAGGGCTTGCAGACGATAAATGTAACCGTTTCAGAGAGAAAAGCGACCAATGTGACGATCTGGCGTTATGTCGATTCGATAGTAAATGACGGAAACGGGAGATTTTCTTAGGTTTTTACTACATATTAACACTTTACACAATTTCTCGTGTTACCTGGCTGCCAGTCCTCGGTTCATACAAAATCTTAATGTCCTCGGTCTGGTCCAAGGCACCAAACCGCCCAATAATTCATTAATCGATAACTAAAACTTGAAATGTAGCTCTTCTTACTGGCCGATTGCATCAACGTAGATTCTTATTCTGTGTTCTAGTGTGCTGCTTGTACTGTGTCTGCATACCGCATCACGCGACAACGGCTTGCAGACGATAAATGTAACCGTTTCAGAGAGAAAAGCGACCACTGTGACGATCTGGCGTTATGTCGATTCGATAGTAAATGACGGAAACGGGAGATATCCTTAGGTTTTTACTACATATTAACACTTTACACAATTTCTCGTGTTACCTGGCTGCCAGTCCTCGGTTCATGCAAAATCTTAAGGTCCTCGGTCTGGTCCAAGGCACCAAACCGCCCAATAATTCATTAATCGATAACTAAAACTTGAAATGTAGCTATTCTTACTGGCCGATTACATCAACGTAGATTCTTATTCTGTGTTCTAGTGTGCTGCTTGTACTGTGTCTGCATACCGCATCACGCGACAAGGGCTTGCAGACGATAAATGTAACCGTTTCAGAGAGAAAAGCGACCACTGTGACGATCTGGTGTTATGTCGATTCGATAGTAAATGACGGAAACGGGAGATTTTCTTAGGTTTTTACTACATATTAACACTTTACACAATTTCTCGTGTTACCTGGCTGCCAGTCCTCGGTTCATGCAAAATCTTAAGGTCCTCGGTCTGGTCCAAGGCACCAAACCGCCCAATAATTCATTAATCGATAACTAAAACTTGAAATGTAGCTCTTCTTACTGGGCGATTGCATAAACTTAGATGCTTCTTCAGTGTTCTACTATGCCGCTTGTACTGTGTCTGCATACCGCATCACGCGACAAGGGCTTGCAGACGATAAATGTAACCGTTTCAGAGAGAAAAGCGATCACTGTGACGATCTGGTGTTATGTCGATTCGATAGTAAATGACGGAAACGGGAGATTTTCTTAGGATTTTACTACATATTAACACTTTACACAATTTCTCGTGTTACCTGGCTGCCAGTCCTCTGTTCATGCAAAATCTTAAGGTCCTCGGTCTGGTCCAAGGCACCAAACCGCCCAATAATTCATTAATCGATAACTAAAACTTGAAATGTAGCTCTTCTTACTGGCCGATTGCATCAACGTAGATTCTTATTCTGTGTTCTAGTGTGCTGCTTGTACTGTGTCTGCATACCGCATCACGCGACAACGGCTTGCAGACGATAAATGTAACCGTTTCAGAGAGAAAAGCGACCACTGTGACGATCTGGCGTTATGTCGATTCGATAGTAAATGACGGAAACGGGAGATTTACTTAGGTTTTTACTACATATTAACACTTTACACAAATTCTGGTGTTACCTGGCTGCCAGTCCTCGGTTCATGCAAAATCTTAAGGTCCTCGGTCTGGTCCAAGGCACCAAACCGCCCAATAATTCATTAATCGATAACTAAAACTTGAAATGTAGCTCTTCTTACTGGCCGATTGCATCAACGTAGATTCTTATTCTGTGTTCTAGTGTGCTGCTTGTACTGTGTCTGCATACCGCATCACGCGACAAGGGCTTGCAGACGATAAATGTAACCGTTTCAGAGAGAAAAGCGACCAATGTGACGATCTGGCGTTATGTCGATTCGATAGTAAAAGACGGAAACGGGAGATTTTCTTAGGTTTTTACTACATATTAACACTTTACACAATTTCTCGTGTTACCTGGCTGCCAGTCCTCGGTTCATGCAGAATCTTAAGGTCCTCGGTCTGGTCCAAGGCACCAAACCGCCCAATAATTCATTAATCGATAACTAAAACTTGAAATGTAGCTCTTCTTACTGGGTGATTGCATCAACGTAGATTCTTATTCTGTGTTCTAGTGTGCTGCTTGTACTGTGTCTGCTTACCGCATCACGCGACAACGGCTTGCAGACTATAAATGTAACCGTTTCAGAGAGAAAAGCGACCAATGTGACGATCTGGCGTTATGTCGATTCGATAGTAAATGACGGAAACGGGAGATTTTCTTAGGTTTTTACTACATATTAACACTTTACACAATTTCTCGTGTTACCTGGCTGCCAGTCCTCGGTTCATGCAAAATCTTAAGGTCCTCGGTCTGGTCCAAGGCACCAAACCGCCCAATAATTCTTTAATCGATAACTAAAACTTGAAATGTAGCTCTTCTTACTGGCCGATTGCATCAACGTAGATCCTTATTCTGTGTTCTAGTGTGCTGCTTGTACTGTGTCTGCATACCGCATCACGCGACAAGGGCTTGCAGACGATAAATGTAACCGTTTCAGAGAGAAAAACGACCAATGTGACGATCTGGCGTTATGTCGATTCGATAGTAAATGACGGAAACGGGAGATTTTCTTAGGTTTTTACTACATATTAACACTTTACACAATTTCTCGTGTTACCTGGCTGCCAGTCCTCGGCTCATGCAAAATCTTAAGGTCCTCGGTCTGGTCCAAGGCACCAAACCGCCCAATAATTCATTAATCGATAACTAAAACTTGAAAAGTAGCTCTTCTTACTGGCCGATTGCATCAACGTAGATTCTTATTCTGTGTTCTAGTGTGCTGCTTGTACTGTGTCTGCATACCGCATCACGCGACAAGGGCTTGCAGACGATAAATGTAACCGTTTCAGAGAGAAAAGCGACCACTGTGACGATCTGGCGTTATGTCGATTCGATAGTAAATGACGGAAACGGGAGATTTTCTTAGGTTTTTACTACATATTAACACTTTACACAATTTCTCGTGTTACCTGGCTGCCAGTCCTCGGTTCATGCATAATCTTAAGGTCCTCGGTCTGGTCCAAGGCACCAAACCGCCCAATAATTCATTAATCGATAACTAAAACTTGAAATGTAGCTCTTCTTACTGGGCGATTGCATAAACTTAGATGCTTCTTCAGTGTTCTACTATGCCGCTTGTAGTGACTCTGCATACCGCATCACGCGACAAGGGCTTGCTGACGATAAATGTAAACGTTTCAGAGAGAAAAGCGACCACTGTGACGATCTGGCGTTATGTCGATTCGATAGTAAATGACGGAACGGGAGATTTTCTTAGGTTTTTACTACATATTAACACTTTACACAATTTCTCGTGTTACCTGGCTGCCAGTCCTCGGTTCATGCAAAATCTTAAGGTCCTCGGTCTGGTCCAAGGCACCAAACCGCCCAATAATTCATTAATCGATAACTATAACTTGAAATGTAGCTCTTCTTACTGGGCGATTGCATAAACTTAGATGCTTCTTCAGTGTTCTACTATGCCGCTTGTAGTGACTCTGCATACCGCATCACGGGACAAGGGCTTGCAGACGATAAATGTAACCGTTTCAGAGAGAAAAGCGACCACTGTGACGATCTGGCGTTATGTCGATTCGATAGTAAATGACGGAAACGGGAGATTTTCTTAGGTTTTTACTACATATTAACACTTTACACAATTTCTCGTGTTACCTGGCTGCCAGTCCTCGGTTCATGCAAAATCTTAAGGTCCTCGGTCTGGTCCAAGGCACCAAACCGCCCAATAATTCATTAATCGATAACTATAACTTGAAATGTAGCTCTTCTTACTGGGCGATTGCATAAACTTAGATGCTTCTTCAGTGTTCTACTATGCCGCTTGTAGTGACTCTGCATACCGCATCACGCGACAAGGGCTTGCAGACGATAAATGTAACCGTTTCAGAGAGAAAAGCGACCACTGTGACGATCTGGCGTTATGTCGATTCGATAGTAAATGACGGAAACGGGAGATTTTCTTGGGTTTTTACTACATATTAACACTTTACACAATTTCTCGTGTTACCTGGCTGCCAGTCCTCGGTTCATGCAAAATCTTAAGGTCCTCGGTCTGGTCCAAGGCACCAAACCGCCCAATTATTCATTAATCGATAACTAAAACTTGAAATGTAGCTCTTCTTACTGGCCGATTGCATCAACGTAGATTCTTATTCTGTGTTCTAGTGTGCTGCTTGTACTGTGTCTGCATACCGCATCACGCGACAACGGCTTGCAGACGATAAATGTAACCGTTTCAGAGAGAAAAGCGACCACTGTGACGATCTGGCGTTATGTCGATTCGATAGTAAATGACGGAAACGGGACATTTTCTTAGGTTTTTACTACATATTAACACTTAACACAATTTCTGGTGTTACCTGGCAGCCAGTCCTCGGTTCATGCAAAATCTTAAGGTCCTCGGTCTGGTCCAAGGCACCAAACCGCCCAATAATTCATTAATCGATAACTAAAACTTGAAATGTAGCTCTTCTTACTGGCCGATTGCATCAACGTAGATTCTTATTCTGTGTTCTAGTGTGCTGCTTGTACTGTGTCTGCATACCGCATCACGCGACAAGGGCTTGCAGACGATAAATGTAACCGTTTCAGAGAGAAAAGCGACCACTGTGACGATCTGGCGTTATGTCAATTCGATAGTAAATGACGGAAACGGGAGATTTTCTTAGGTTTTTACTACATATTAACACTTTACACAATTTCTCGTGTTACCTGGCTGCCAGTCCTCGGTTCATGCAAAATCTTAAGGTCCTCGGTCTGGTCCAAGGCACCAAACCGCCCAATAATTCATTAATCGATAACTAAAACTTGAAATGTAGCTCTTCTTACTGGCCGATTGCATCAACGTAGATCCTTATTCTGTGTTCTTGTGTGCTGCTTGTACTGTGTCTGCATACCGCATCACGCGACAAGGGCTTGCAGACGATAAATGTAACCGTTTCAGAGAGAAAAACGACCAATGTGACGATCTGGCGTTATGTCGATTCGATAGTAAATGACGGAAACGGGAGATTTTCTTAGGTTTTTACTACATATTAACACTTTACACAATTTCTCGTGTTACCTGGCTGCCAGTCCTCGGCTCATGCAAAATCTTAAGGTCCTCGGTCTGGTCCAAGGCACCAAACCGCCCAATAATTCATTAATCGATAACTAAAACTTGAAATGTAGCTCTTCTTACTGGGCGATTGCATAAACTTAGATGGTTCTTCAGTGTTCTACTATGCCGCTTGTAGTGACTCTGCATACCGCATCACGCGACAAGGGCTTGCAGACGATAAATGTAACCGTTTCAGAGAGAAAAGCGACCACTGTGACGATCTGGCGTTATGTCGATTCGATAGTAAATGACGGAAACGGGAGATTTTCTTAGGTTTTTACTACATATTAACACTTTACACAATTTCTCGTGTTACCTGGCTGCCAGTCCTCGGTTCATGCAAAATCTTAAGGTCCTCGGTCTGGCCCAAGGCACCAAACCGCCCAATAATTCATTAATCGATAACTAAAACTTGAAATGTAGCTCTTCTTACTGGCCGATTGCATCAACGTAGATTCTTATTCTGTGTTCTAGTGTGCTGCTTGTACTGTGTCTGCATACCGCATCACGCGACAAGGGCTTGCAGACGATAAATGTAACCGTTTCAGAGAGAAAAGCGACCACTGTGACGATGTGGCGTTATGTCGATTCGATAGTAAATGACGGAAACGGGAGATTTTCTTAGGTTTTTACTACATATTAACACTTTACACAATTTCTCGTGTTACCTGGCTGCCAGTCCTCGGTTCATGCAAAATCTTAAGGTCCTCGGTCTGGTCCAAGGCACCAAACCGCCCAATAATTCATTAATCGATAACTAAAACTTGAAATGTAGCTCTTCTTACTGGGCGATTGCATAAACTTAGATGCTTCTTCAGTGTTCTACTATGCCGCTTGTAGTGACTCTACATACCGCATCACGCGACAAGGACTTGCAGACGATAAATGTAACCGTTTCAGAAAGAAAAGCGACCACTGTGACGATCTGGCGTTATGTCGCTTCGATAGTAAATGACGGAACGGGAGATTTTCTTAGGTTTTTACTACATATTAACACTTTACACAATTTCTCGTGTTACCTGGCTGCCAGTCCTCGGTTCATGCAAAATCTTAAGGTCCTCGGTCTGGTCCAAGGCACCAAACCGCCCAATAATTCATTAATCGATAACTATAACTTGAAATGTAGCTCTTCTTACTGGGCGATTGCATAAACTTAGATGCTTCTTCAGTGTTCTACTATGCCGCTTGTAGCGACTCTGCATACCGCATCACGCGACAAGGGCTTGCAGACGATAAATGTAACCGTTACAGTGAGAAAAGCGACCACTGTGACGATCTGGCGTTATGTCGATTCGATAGTAAATGACGGAAACGTGAGATTTTCTTAGGTTTCTACTACATATTAACACTTTACACAATTCCTCGTGTTACCTGGCTGCCAGTCCTCGGTTCATGCAAAATCTTAAGGTCCTCGGTCTGGTCCAAGGCACCAAACCGCCCAATAATTCATTAATCGATAACTAAAACTTGAAATGTAGCTCTTGTTACTGGCCGACTGCATCAACGTAGATTCTTATTCTGTGTTCTAGTGTGCTGCTTGTACTGTGTCTGCATACCGCATCACGCGACAAGGGCTTGCAGACGATAAATGTAACCGTTTCGGAGAGAAAAGCGACCAATGTGACGATCTGGCGTTATGTCGATTCGATAGTAAATGACGGAAACTGGAGATTTTCTTAGGTTTTTACTACATATTAACACTTTACACAATTTCTTGTGTTACCTGGCTGCCAGTCCTCGGTTCATGCAAAATCTTAAGGTCCTCGGTCTGGTCCAAGGCACCAAACCGCCCAATAATTCATTAATCGATAACTAAAACTTGAAATGTAGCTCTTCTTACTGGCCGATTGCATCAACGTAGATTCTTATTCTGTGTTCTAGTGTGCTGCTTGTACTGTGTCTGCATACCGCATCACGCGACAAGGGCTTGCAGACGATAATTGTAACCGTTTCAGAGAGAAAAGCGACCACTGTGACGATCTGGCGTTATATCGATTCGATAGTAAATGACGGAAACGGGAGATTTTCTTAGGTTTTTACTATATATTAACACTTTACACAATTTCTCGTGTTACCTCGCTGCCAGTCCTCGGTTCATGCAAAATCTTAAGGTCCTCGGTCTGGTCCAAGGCACCAAACCGCCCAATAATTCATTAATCGATAACTAAAACTTGAAATGTAGCTCTTCTTACTGGGCGATTGCATAAACTTAGATGCTTCTTCAGTGTTCTACTATGCCGCTTGTAGTGACTCTGCATACCGCAACACGCGACAAGGGCTTGCAGACGATAAATGTAACCGTTTCAGAGAGAAAAGCGACCACTGTGACGATCTGGCGTTATGTCAATTCGATAGTAAATGACGGAAACGGGAGATTTTCTTAGGTTTTTACTACATATTAACACTTTACACAATTTCTCGTGTTACCTGGCTGCCAGTCCTCGGTTCATGCAAAATCTTAAGGTCCTCGGTCTGGTCCAAGGCACCAAACCGCCCAATAATTCATTAATCGATAACTAAAACTTGAAATGTAGCTCTTCTTACTGGCCGATTGCATCAACGTAGATCCTTATTCTGTGTTCTAGTGTGCTGCTTGTACTGTGTCTGCATACCGCATCACGCGACAAGGGCTTGCAGACGATAAATGTAACCGTTTCAGAGAGAAAAACGACCAATGTGACGATCTGGCGTTATGTCGATTCGATAGTAAATGACGGAAACGGGAGATTTTCTTAGGTTTTTACTACATATTAACACTTTACACAATTTCTCGTGTTACCTGGCTGCCAGTCCTCGGCTCATGCAAAATCTTAAGGTCCTCGGTCTGGTCCAAGGCACCAAACCGCCCAATAATTCATTAATCGATAACTAAAACTTGAAATGTAGCTCTTCTTACTGGGCGATTGCATAAACTTAGATGCTTCTTCAGTGTTCTACTATGCCGCTTGTAGTGACTCTGCATACCGCATCACGCGACAAGGACTTGCAGACGATAAATGTAACCGTTTCAGAAAGAAAAGCGACCACTGTGACGATCTGGCGTTATGTCGCTTCGATAGTAAATGACGGAACGGGAGATTTTCTTAGGTTTTTACTACATATTAACACTTTACACAATTTCTCGTGTTACCTGGCTGCCAGTCCTCGGTTCATGCAAAATCTTAAGGTCCTCGGTCTGGTCCAAGGCACCAAACCGCCCAATAATTCATTAATCGATAACTATAACTTGAAATGTAGCTCTTCTTACTGGGCGATTGCATAAACTTAGATGCTTCTTCAGTGTTCTACTATGCCGCTTGTAGTGACTCTGCATACCGCATCACGCGACAAGGGCTTGCAGACGATAAATGTAACCGTTTCAGTGAGAAAAGCGACCACTGTGACGATCTGGCGTTATGTCGATTCGATAGTAAATGACGGAAACGTGAGATTTTCTTAGGTTTCTACTACATATTAACACTTTACACAATTTCTCGTGTTACCTGGCTGCCAGTCCTCGGTTCATGCAAAATCTTAAGGTCCTCGGTCTGGTCCAAGGCACCAAACCGCCCAATAATTCATTAATCGATAACTAAAACTTGAAATGTAGCTCTTGTTACTGGCCGACTGCATCAACGTAGATTTTTATTCTGTGTTCTAGTGTGCTGCTTGTACTGTGTCTGCATACCGCATCACGCGACAAGGGCTTGCAGACGATAAATGTAACCGTTTCGGAGAGAAAAGCGACCAATGTGACGATCTGGCGTTATGTCGATTCGATAGTAAATGACGGAAACTGGAGATTTTCTTAGGTTTTTACTACATATTAACACTTTACACAATTTCTTGTGTTACCTGGCTGCCAGTCCTCGGTTCATGCAAAATCTTAAGGTCCTCGGTCTGGTCCAAGGCACCAAACCGCCCAATAATTCATTAATCGATAACTAAAACTTGAAATGTAGCTCTTCTTACTGGGCGATTGCATAAACTTAGATGCTTCTTCAGTGTTCTACTATGCCGCTTGTAGTGACTCTGCATACCGCATCACGCGACAAGGGCTTGCAGACGATAAATGTAACCGTTTCAGAGAGAAAAGCGACCACTGTGACGATCTGGCGTTATGTCGATTCGATAGTAAATGACGGAAACGGGAGATTTTCTTGGGTTTTTACTACATATTAACACTTTACACAATTTCTCGTGTTACCTGGCTGCCAGTCCTCGGTTCATGCAAAATCTTAAGGTCCTCGGTCTGGTCCAAGGCACCAAACCGCCCAATAATTCATTAATCGATAACTAAAACTTGAAATGTAGCTCTTCTTACTGGGCGATTGCATCAACGTATATTCTTATTCTGTGTTCTAGTGGGCTGCTTGTACTGTGTCTGCATACCGCATCACGCGACAACGGCTTGCAGACGATAAATGTAACCGTTTCAGAGAGAAAAGCGACCACTGTGACGATCTGGCGTTATGTCGATTCGATAGTAAATGACGGAAACGGGACATTTTCTTAGGTTTTTACTACATATTAACACTTTACACAATTTCTCGTGTTACCTGGCAGCCAGTCCTCGGTTCATGCAAAATCTTAAGGTCCTCGGTCTGGTCCAAGGCACCAAACCGCCCAATAATTCATTAATCGATAACTAAAACTTGAAATGTAGCTCTTCTTACTGGCCGATTGCATCAACGTAGATCCTTATTCTGTGTTCTAGTGTGCTGCTTGTACTGTGTCTGCATACCGCATCACGCGACAAGGGCTTGCAGACGATAAATGTAACCGTTTCAGAGAGAAAAACGACCAATGTGACGATCTGGCGTTATGTCGATTCGATAGTAAATGACGGAAACGGGAGATTTTCTTAGGTTTTTACTACATATTAACACTTTACACAATTTCTCGTGTTACCTGGCTGCCAGTCCTCGGCTCATGCAAAATCTTAAGGTCCTCGGTCTGGTCCAAGGCACCAAACCGCCCAATAATTCATTAATCGATAACTAAAACTTGAAATGTAGCTCTTCTTACTGTGCGATTGCATAAACTTAGATGGTTCTTCAGTGTTCTACTATGCCGCTTGTAGTGACTCTGCATACCGCATCACGCGACAAGGGCTTGCAGACGATAAATGTAACCGTTTCAGAGAGAAAAGCGACAACTGTGACGATCTGGCGTTATGTCGATTCGATAGTAAATGACGGAAACGGGAGATTTTCTTAGGTTTTTACTACATATTAACACTTTACACAATTTCTCGTGTTACCTGGCTGCCAGTCCTCGGTTCATGCAAAATCTTAAGGTCCTCGGTCTGGCCCAAGGCACCAAACCGCCCAATAATTCATTAATCGATAACTAAAACTTGAAATGTAGCTCTTCTTACTGGCCGATTGCATCAACGTAGATTCTTATTCTGTGTTCTAGTGTGCTGCTTGTACTGTGTCTGCATACCGCATCACGCGACAAGGGCTTGCAGACGATAAATGTAACCGTTTCAGAGAGAAAAGCGACCACTGTGACGATCTGGCGTTATGTCGATTCGATAGTAAATGACGGAAACGGGAGATTTTCTTAGGTTTTTACTACATATTAACACTTTACACAATTTCTCGTGTTACCTGGCTGCCAGTCCTCGGTTCATGCAAAATCTTAAGGTCCTCGGTCTGGTCCAAGGCACCAAACCGCCCAATAATTCATTAATCGATAACTAAAACTTGAAATGTAGCTCTTCTTACTGGGCGATTGCATAAACTTAGATGCTTCTTCAGTGTTCTACTATGCCGCTTGTAGTGACTCTGCATACCGCATCACGCGACAAGGCTTTGCAGACGATAAATGTAACCGTTTCAGAAAGAAAAGCGACCACTGTGACGATCTGGCGTTATGTCGATTCGATAGTAAATGACGGAACGGGAGATTTTCTTTGGTTTTTACTACATATTAACACTTTACACAATTTCTCGTGTTACCTGGCTGCCAGTCCTCGGTTCATGCAAAATCTTAAGGTCCTCGGTCTGGTCCAAGGCACCAAACCGCCCAATAATTCATTAATCGATAACTATAACTTGAAATGTAGCTCTTCTTACTGGGCGATTGCATAAACTTAGATGCTTCTTCAGTGTTCTACTATGCCGCTTGTAGTGACTCTGCATACCGCATCACGCGACAAGGGCTTGCAGACGATAAATGTAACCGTTTCAGTGAGAAAAGCGACCACTGTGACGATCTGGCGTTATGTCGATTCGATAGTAAATGACGGAAACGTGAGATTTTCTTAGGTTTCTAATACATATTAACACTTTACACAATTCCTCGTGTTACCTGGCTGCCAGTCCTCGGTTCATGCAAAATCTTAAGGTCCTCGGTCTGGTCCAAGGCACCAAACCGCCCAATAATTCATTAATCGATAACTAAAACTTGAAATGTAGCTCTTGTTACTGGCCGACTGCATCAACGTGGATTCTTATTCTGTGTTCTAGTGTGCTGCTTGTACTGTGTCTGCATACCGCATCACGCGACAAGGGCTTGCAGACGATAAATGTAACCGTTTCGGAGAGAAAAGCGACCAATGTGACGATCTGGCGTTATGTCGATTCGATAGTAAATGACGGAAACTGGAGATTTTCTTAGGTTTTTACTACATATTAACACTTTACACAATTTCTTGTGTTACCTGGCTGCCAGTCCTCGGTTCATGCAAAATCTTAAGGTCCTCGGTCTGGTCCAAGGCACCAAACCGCCCAATAATTCATTAATCGATAACTAAAACTTGAAATGTAGCTCTTCTTACTGGCCGATTGCATCAACGTAGATTCTTATTATGTGTTCTAGTGTGCTGCTTGTACTGTGTCTGCATACCGCATCACGCGACAAGGGCTTGCAGACGATAATTGTAACCGTTTCAGAGAGAAAAGCGACCACTGTGACGATCTGGCGTTATATCGATTCGATAGTAAATGACGGAAACGGGAGATTTTCTTAGGTTTTTACTACATATTAACACTTTACACAATTTCTTGTGTTACCTGGCTGCCAGTCCTCGGTTCATGCAAAATCTTAAGGTCCTCGGTCTGGTCCAAGGCACCAAACCGCCCAATAATTCATTAATCGATAACTAAAACTTGAAATGTAGCTCTTCTTACTGGGCGATTGCATAAACTTAGATGCCTCTTCAGTGTTCTACTATGCCGCTTGTAGTGACTCTGCATACCGCATCACGCGACAAGGGCTTGCAGACGATAAATGTAACCGTTTCAGAGAGAAAAGCGACCACTGTGACGATCTGGCGTTATGTCGATTCGATAGTAAATGACGGAAACGGGAGATTTTCTTGGGTTTTTACTACATATTAACACTTTACACAATTTCTCGTGTTACCTGGCTGCCAGTCCTCGGTTCATGCAAAATCTTAAGGTCCTCGGTCTGGTCCAAGGCACCAAACCGCCCAATAATTCATTAATCGATAACTAAAACTTGAAATGTAGCTCTTCTTACTGGGCGATTGCATCAACGTAGATTCTTATTCTGTGTTCTAGTGTGCTGCTTGTACTGTGTCTGCATACCGCATCACGCGACAAGGGCTTGCAGACGATAAATGTAACCGTTTCAGAGAGAAAAGCGACCACTGTGACGTTCTGGCGTTATGTCGATTCGATAGTAAATGACGGAAACGGGACATTTTCTTAGGTTTTTACTACATATTAACACTTTACACAATTTCTGGTGTTACCTGGCTGCCAGTCCTCGGTTCATGCAAAATCTTAAGGTCCTCGGTCTGGTCCAAGGCACCAAACCGCCCAATAATTCATTAATCGATAACTAAAACTTCAAATGTAGCTCTTCTTACTGGCCGATTGCATCAACGTAGATTCTTATTCTGTGTTCTAGTGTGCTGCTTGTACTGTGTCTGCATACCGCATCACGCGACAAGGGCTTGCAGACGATAAATGTAACCGTTTCAGAGAGAAAAGCGACCACTGTGACGATCTGGCGTTATGTCAATTCGATAGTAAATGACGGAAACGGGAGATTTTCTTAGGTTTTTACTACATATTAACACTTTACACAATTTCTCGTGTTACCTGGCTGCCAGTCCTCGGTTCATGCAAAATCTTAAGGTCCTCGGTCTGGTCCAAGGCACCAAACCGCCCAATAATTCATTAATCGATAACTAAAACTTGAAATGTAGCTCTCCTTACTGGCCGATTGCATCAACGTAGATTCTTATTCTGTGTTCCAGTGTGCTGCTTGTACTGTGTCTGCATACCGCATCACGCGACAACGGCTTGCAGACGATAAATGTAATTGTTTCAGAGAGAAAAGCGACCACTGTGACGATCTGGCGTTATGTCGATTCGATAGTAAATGACGGAAACGGGACATTTTCTTAGGTTTTTACTACATATTAACACTTTACACAATTTCTCGTGTTACCTGGCAGCCAGTCCTCGGTTCATGCAAAATCTTAAGGTCCTCGGTCTGGTCCAAGGCACCAAACCGCCCAATAATTCATTAATCGATAACTAAAACTTGAAATGTAGCTCTTCTTACTGGCCGATTGCATCAACGTAGATCCTTATTCTGTGTTCTAGTGTGCTGCTTGTACTGTGTCTGCATACCGCATCACGCGACAAGGGCTTGCAGACGATAAATGTAACCGTTTCAGAGAGAAAAACGACCAATGTGACGATCTGGCGTTATGTCGATTCGATAGTAAATGACGGAAACGGGAGATTTTCTTAGGTTTTTACTACATATTAACACTTTACACAATTTCTCGTGTTACCTGGCTGCCAGTCCTCGGCTCATGCAAAATCTTAAGGTCCTCGGTCTGGTCCAAGGCACCAAACCGCCCAATAATTCATTAATCGATAACTAAAACTTGAAATGTAGCTCTTCTTACTGTGCGATTGCATAAACTTAGATGGTTCTTCAGTGTTCTACTATGCCGCTTGTAGTGACTCTGCATACCGCATCACGCGACAAGGGCTTGCAGACGATAAATGTAACCGTTTCAGAGAGAAAAGCGACAACTGTGACGATCTGGCGTTATGTCGATTCGATAGTAAATGACGGAAACGGGAGATTTTCTTAGGTTTTTACTACATATTAACACTTTACACAATTTCTCGTGTTACCTGGCTGCCAGTCCTCGGTTCATGCAAAATCTTAAGGTCCTCGGTCTGGCCCAAGGCACCAAACCGCCCAATAATTCATTAATCGATAACTAAAACTTGAAATGTAGCTCTTCTTACTGGCCGATTGCATCAACGTAGATTCTTATTCTGTGTTCTAGTGTGCTGCTTGTACTGTGTCTGCATACCGCATCACGCGACAAGGGCTTGCAGACGATAAATGTAACCGTTTCAGAGAGAAAAGCGACCACTGTGACGATCTGGCGTTATGTCGATTCGATAGTAAATGACGGAAACGGGAGATTTTCTTAGGTTTTTACTACATATTAACACTTTACACAATTTCTCGTGTTACCTGGCTGCCAGTCCTCGGTTCATGCAAAATCTTAAGGTCCTCGGTCTGGTCCAAGGCACCAAACCGCCCAATAATTCATTAATCGATAACTAAAACTTGAAATGTAGCTCTTCTTACTGGGCGATTGCATAAACTTAGATGCTTCTTCAGTGTTCTACTATGCCGCTTGTAGTGACTCTGCATACCGCATCACGCGACAAGGCTTTGCAGACGATAAATGTAACCGTTTCAGAAAGAAAAGCGACCACTGTGACGATCTGGCGTTATGTCGATTCGATAGTAAATGACGGAACGGGAGATTTTCTTTGGTTTTTACTACATATTAACACTTTACACAATTTCTCGTGTTACCTGGCTGCCAGTCCTCGGTTCATGCAAAATCTTAAGGTCCTCGGTCTGGTCCAAGGCACCAAACCGCCCAATAATTCATTAATCGATAACTATAACTTGAAATGTAGCTCTTCTTACTGGGCGATTGCATAAACTTAGATGCTTCTTCAGTGTTCTACTATGCCGCTTGTAGTGACTCTGCATACCGCATCACGCGACAAGGGCTTGCAGACGATAAATGTAACCGTTTCAGTGAGAAAAGCGACCACTGTGACGATCTGGCGTTATGTCGATTCGATAGTAAATGACGGAAACGTGAGATTTTCTTAGGTTTCTAATACATATTAACACTTTACACAATTCCTCGTGTTACCTGGCTGCCAGTCCTCGGTTCATGCAAAATCTTAAGGTCCTCGGTCTGGTCCAAGGCACCAAACCGCCCAATAATTCATTAATCGATAACTAAAACTTGAAATGTAGCTCTTGTTACTGGCCGACTGCATCAACGTGGATTCTTATTCTGTGTTCTAGTGTGCTGCTTGTACTGTGTCTGCATACCGCATCACGCGACAAGGGCTTGCAGACGATAAATGTAACCGTTTCGGAGAGAAAAGCGACCAATGTGACGATCTGGCGTTATGTCGATTCGATAGTAAATGACGGAAACTGGAGATTTTCTTAGGTTTTTACTACATATTAACACTTTACACAATTTCTTGTGTTACCTGGCTGCCAGTCCTCGGTTCATGCAAAATCTTAAGGTCCTCGGTCTGGTCCAAGGCACCAAACCGCCCAATAATTCATTAATCGATAACTAAAACTTGAAATGTAGCTCTTCTTACTGGCCGATTGCATCAACGTAGATTCTTATTATGTGTTCTAGTGTGCTGCTTGTACTGTGTCTGCATACCGCATCACGCGACAAGGGCTTGCAGACGATAATTGTAACCGTTTCAGAGAGAAAAGCGACCACTGTGACGATCTGGCGTTATATCGATTCGATAGTAAATGACGGAAACGGGAGATTTTCTTAGGTTTTTACTACATATTAACACTTTACACAATTTCTCGTGTTACCTCGCTGCCAGTCCTCGGTTCATGCAAAATCTTAAGGTCCTCGGTCTGGTCCAAGGCACCAAACCGCCCAATAATTCATTAATCGATAACTAAAACTTGAAATGTAGCTCTTCTTACTGGGCGATTGCATAAACTTAGATGCTTCTTCAGTGTTCTACTATGCCGCTTGTAGTGACTCTGCATACCGCATCACGCGACAAGGGCTTGCAGACGATAAATGTAACCGTTTCAGAGAGAAAAGCGACCACTGTGACGATTTGGCGTTATGTCGATTCGATAGTAAATGACGGAAACGGGAGATTTTCTTGGGTTTTTACTACATATTAACACTTTACACAATTTCTCGTGTTACCTGGCTGCCAGTCCTCGGTTCATGCAAAATCTTAAGGTCCTCGGTCTGGTCCAAGGCACCAAACCGCCCAATAATTCATTAATCGATAACTAAAACTTGAAATGTAGCTCTTCTTACTGGCCGATTGCATCAACGTAGATTCTTATTCTGTGTTCTAGTGTGCTGCTTGTACTGTGTCTGCATACCGCATCACGCGACAACGGCTTGCAGACGATAAATGTAACCGTTTCAGAGAGAAAAGCGACCACTGTGACGTTCTGGCGTTATGTCGATTCGATAGTAAATGACGGAAACGGGAGATTTTCTTGGGTTATTACTACATATTAATACTTTACACAATTTCTCGTGTTACCTGGCTGCCAGTCCTCGGTTCATGCAAAATCTTAAGGTCCTCGGTCTGGTCCAAGGCACCAAACCGCCCAATAATTCATTAATCGATAACTAAAACTTGAAATGTAGCTCTTCTTACTGGCCGATTGCATCAACGTAGATTCTTATTCTGTGTTCTAGTGTGCTGCTTGTACTGTGTCTGCATGCCGCATCACGCGTCAATGGCTTGCAGACGATAAATGTAACCGTTTCAGAGAGAAAAGCGACCACTGTGACGATCTGGCGTTATGTCGATTCGATAGTAAATGATGGAAACGGGAGATTTTCTTAGGTTTTTACTACATATTAATACTTTACACAATTTCTCGTGTTACCTGGCTGCCAGTCCTCGGTTCATGCAAAATCTTAAGGTCCTCGGTCTGGTCCAAGGCACCAAACCGCCCAATAATTCATTAATCGATAACTAAAACTTGAAATGTAGCTCTTCTTACTGGGCGATTGCATAAACTTAGATGCTTCTTCAGTGTTCTACTATGCCGCTTGTAGTGACTCTGCATACCGCATCACGCGACAAGGGCTTGCAGACGATAAATGTAACCGTTTCAGAGAGAAAAGCGACCACTGTGACGATCTGGCGTTATGTCGATTCGATAGTAAATGACGGAAACGGGAGATTTTCTTAGGTTTTTACTACATATTAACACTTTACACAATTTCTCGTGTTACCTGGCTGCCAGTCCTCGGTTCATGCAAAATCTTAAGGTCCTCGGTCTGGTCCAAGGCACCAAACCGCCCAATAATTCATTAATCGATAACTAAAACTTGAAATGTAGCTCTTCTTACTGGCCGATTGCATCAACGTAGATTCTTATTCTGTGTTCTAGTGTGCTGCTTGTACTGTGTCTGCATACCGCATCACGCGACAAGGGCTTGCAGACGATAAATGTAACCGTTTCAGAGAGAAAAGCGACCACTGTGACGATCTGGCGTTATGTCGATTCGATAGGAAAAGACGGAAACGGGAGATTTTCTTAGGTTTTTACTACATATTAACACTTTACACAATTTCTCGTGTTACCTGGCTGCCAGTCCTTGGTTCATGCAAAATCTTAAGGTCCTCGGTCTGGTCCAAGGCACCAAACCGCCCAATAATTCATTAATCGATAACTAAAACTTGAAATGTAGCTCTTCTTACTGGGCGATTGCATAAACTTAGATGCTTCTTCAGTGTTCTACTATGCCGCTTGTAGTGACTCTGCATACCGCATCACGCGACAAGGGCTTGCAGACGATAATGTAACCGTTTCAGAGAGAAAAGCGACCACTGTGACGATCTGGCGTTATGTCGATTCGATAGTAAATGACGGAAACGGGAGATTTTCTTGGGTTTTTTCTACATATTAACACTTTACACAATTTCTTGTGTTACCTGGCTGCCAGTCCTCGGTTCATGCAAAATCTTAAGGTCCTCGGTCTGGTCCAAGGCACCAAACCGCCCAATAATTCATTAATCGATAACTAAAACTTGAAATGTAGCTCTTCTTACTGGCCGATTGCATCAACGTAGATTCTTATTCTGTGTTCTAGTGTGCTGCTTGTACTGTGTCTGCATACCGCATCACGCGACAAGGGCTTGCAGACGATAATTGTAACCGTTTCAGAGAGAAAAGCGACCACTGTGACGATCTGGCGTTATATCGATTCGATAGTAAATGACGGAAACGGGAGATTTACTTAGGTTTTTACTTCATATTAACACTTTACACAATTTCTCGTGTTACCTGGCTGCCAGTCCTCGGTTCATGCAAAATCTTAAGGTCCTCGGTCTGGTCCAAGGCACCAAACCGCCCAATAATTCATTAATCGATAACTAAAACTTGAAATGTAGCTCTTCTTACTGGGCGATTGCATAAACTTAGATGCTTCTTCAGTGTTCTACTATGCCGCTTGTAGTGACTCTGCATACCGCATCACGCGACAACGGCTTGCAGACGATAAATGTAACCGTTTCAGAGAGAAAAGCGACCACTGTGACGATCTGGCGTTATGTCGATTCGATAGTAAATGACGGAAACGGGAGATTTTCTTAGGTTTTTACTACATATTAACACTTTACACAATTTCTCGTGTTACCTGGCTGCCAGTCCTCGGTTCATGCAAAATCTTAAGGTCCTCGGTCTGATCCAAGGCACCAAACCGCCCAATAATTCATTAATCGATAACTAAAACTTGAAATGTAGCTCTTCTTACTGGCCGATTGCATCAACGTAGATTCTTATTCTGTGTTCTAGTGTGCTGCTTGTACTGTGTCTGCATACCGCATCATGCGACAAGGGCTTACAGACGATAAATGTAACCGTTTCAGAGAGAAAAGCGACCACTGTGACGATCTGGCGTTATGTCGATTCGATAGTAAATGACGGAAACGGGAGATTTTCTTAGGTTTTTACTACATATTAACACTTTACACAATTTCTGGTGTTACCTGGCTGCCAGTCCTCGGTTCATGCAAAATCTTAAGGTCCTCGGTCTGGTCCAAGGCACCAAACCGCCCAATAATTCATTAATCGATAACTAAAACTTGAAATGTAGCTCTTCTTACTGGGCGATTGCATAAACTTAGATGCTTCTTCAGTGTTCTACTATGCCGCTTGTAGTGACTCTGCATACCGCATCACGCGACAAGGGCTTGCAGACGATAAATGTAACCGTTTCAGAGAGAAAAGCGACCACTGTGACGATCTGGCGTTATGTCAATTCGATAGTAAATGACGGAAACGGGAGATTTTCTTAGGTTTTTACTACATATTAACACTTTACACAATTTCTCGTGTTACCTGGCTGCCAGTCCTCGGTTCATGCAAAATCTTAAGGTCCTCGGTCTGGTCCAAGGCACCAAACCGCCCAATAATTCATTAATCGATAACTAAAACTTGAAATGTAGCTCTTCTTACTGGCCGATTGCATCAACGTAGATTCTTATTCTGTGTTCTAGTGTGCTGCTTGTACTGTGTCTGCATACCGCATCACGCGACAACGGCTCGCAGACGATAAATGTAACCGTTTCAGAGAGAAAAGCGACCACTGTGACGATCTGGCGTTATGTCGATTCGATAGTAAATGACGGAAACGGGAGATTTTCTTAGGTTTTTACTACATATTAACACTTTACACAATTTCTCGTGTTACCTGGCTGCCAGTCCTCGGTTCATGCAAAATCTTAAGGTCCTCGGTCTGGTCCAAGGCACCAAACCGCCCAATAATTCATTAATCGATAACTAAAACTTGAAATGTAGCTCTTCTTACTGGCCGATTGCATCAACGTAGATTCTTATTCTGTGTTCTAGTGTGCTGCTTGTACTGTGTCTGCATACCGCATCATGCGACAAGGGCTTACAGACGATAAATGTAACCGTTTCAGAGAGAAAAGCGACCACTGTGACGATCTGGCGTTATGTCGATTCGATAGTAAATGACGGAAACGGGAGATTTTCTTAGGTTTTTACTACATATTAACACTTTACACAATTTCTGGTGTTACCTGGCTGCCAGTCCTCGGTTCATGCAAAATCTTAAGGTCCTCGGTCTGGTCCAAGGCACCAAACCGCCCAATAATTCATTAATCGATAACTAAAACTTGAAATGTAGCTCTTATTACTGGCCGATTGCATCAACGTAGATTCTTATTCTGTGTTTTAGTGTGCTGCTTGTACTGTGTCTGCATACCGCATCACGCGACAAGGGCTTGCAGACGATAAATGTAACCGTTTCAGAGAGAAAAGCGACCAATGTGACGATCTGGCGTTATGTCGATTCGATAGTAAATGACGGAATCGGGAGATTTTCTTAGGTTTTTACTACATATTAACACTTTACACAATATCTCGTGTTACCTGGCTGCCAGTCCTCGGTTCATGCAAAATCTTAAGGTCCTCGGTCTGGTCCAAGGCACCAAACCGCCCAATAATTCATTAATCGATAACTAAAACTTGAAATGTAGCTCTTCTTACTGGCCGATTGCATCAACGTAGATTCTTATTCCGTGTTCTAGTGTGCTGCTTGTACTGTGTCTGCATACCGCATCACGCGACAACGGCTTGCAGACGATAAATGTAACCGTTTCAGAGAGAGAGGCGACCACTGTGACGATCTGGCGTTATGTCGATTCGATAGTAAATGACGGAAACGGGAGATTTTCTTAGGTTTTTACTACATATTAACACTTTACACAATTTCTCGTGTTACCTGGCTGCCAGTCCTCGGATCATGCAAAATCGTAAGGTCCTCGGTCTGGTCCAAGGCACCAAACCGCCCAATAATTCATTAATCGATAACTAAAACTTGAAATGTAGCTCTTCTTACTGGCCGATTGCATCAACGTAGATTCTTATTCTGTGTTCTAGTGTGCTGCTTGTACTGTGTCTGCATGCCGCATCACGCGTCAATGGCTTGCAGACGATAAATGTAACCGTTTCAGAGAAAAAAGCGACCACTGTGACGATCTGGCGTTATGTCGATTCGATAGTAAATGACGGAAACGGGAGATTTTCTTAGGTTTTTACTACATATTAACACTTTACACAATTTCTCGTGTTACCTGGCTGCCAGTCCTCGGTTCATGCAAAATCTTAAGGTCCTCGGTCTGTGTCCATGGCACCAGACCGCCCAATAATTCATTAATCGATAACTAAAACTTGAAATGTAGCTCTTCTTACTGGCCGATTGCATCAACGTAGATTCTTATTCTGTGTTCTAGTGTGCTGCTTGTAGTGTGTCTGCATACCGCATCACGCGACAAGGGCTTGCAGACGATAAATGTAACCGTTTCAGAGAGAAAAGCGACCAATGTGACGATCTGGCGTTATGTCGATTCGATAGTAAATGACGGAAACGGGAGAATTTCTTAGGTTTTTACTACATATTAACACTTTACACAATTTCTCGTGTTACCTGGCTGCCAGTCCTCTATTCATGCAAAATCTTAAGGTCCTCGGTCTGGTCCAAGGCACCAAACCGCCCAATAATTCATTAATCGATAACTAAAACTTGAAATGTAGCTCTTCTTACTGGCCGATTGCATCAACGTAGATTCTTATTCTGTGTTCTAGTGTGCTGCTTGTACTGTGTCTGCATACCGCATCACGCGACAACGGCTTGCAGACGATAAATGTAACCGTTTCAGAGAGAAAAGCGACCACTGTGACGATCTGGCGTTATGTCAATTCGATAGTAAATGACGGGAACGGGAGATTTTCTTAGGTTTTTACTACATATTAACACTTTACACAATTTCTCGTGTTACCTGGCTGCCAGTCCTCGGTTCATGCAAAATCTTAAGGTCCTCGGTCTGGTCCAAGGCACCAAACCGCCCAATAATTCATTAATCGATAACTAAAACTTGAAATGTAGCTCTTTTTACTGGCCGATTGCATAAACTTAGATGCTTCTTCAGTGTTCTACTATGCCGCTTGTAGTGACTCTGCATACCGCATCACGCGACAAGGGCTTGCAGACGATAAATGTAACCGTTTCAGAGAGAAAAGCGACCACTGTGACGATCTGGCGTTATGTCGATTCGATAGTAAATGACGGAAACGGGAGATTTTCTTGGGTTTTTTCTACATATTAACACTTTACACAATTTCTCGTGTTACCTGGCTGCCAGTCCTCGGTTCATGCAAAATCTTAAGGTCCTCGGTCTGGTCCAAGGCACCAAACCGCCCAATAATTCATTAATCGATAACTAAAACTTGAAATGTAGCTCTTCTTCCTGGCCGATTGCATCAACGTAGATTCTTATTCTGTGTTCTAGTGTGCTGCTTGTACTGTGTCTGCATACCGCATCACGCGACAAGGGCTTGCAGACGATAAATGTAACCGTTTCAGAGAGAAAAGCGACCACTGTGACGATCTGGCGTTATGTCGATTCGATAGTAAATGACGGAAACAGGAGATTTTCTTAGGTTTTTACTACATATTGACACTTTACACAATTTCTCGTGTTACCTGGCTGCCAGTCCTCGGTTCATACAAAATCTTAAGGTCCTCGGTCTGGTCCAAGGCACCAAACCGCCCAATAATTCATTAATCGATAACTAAAACTTAAAATGTAGCTCTTCTTACTGGGCGATTGCATAAACTTAGATGCTTCTTCAGTGTACTACTATGCCGCTTGTAGTGACTCTGCATACCGCATCACGCGACAAGGGCTTGCAGACGATAAATGTAACCGTTTCAGAGAGAAAAGCGACCACTGTGACGATCTGACGTTATGTCGATTCGATAGTAAATGACGGAAACGGGAGATTTTCTTAGGTTTTTACTACATATTAACACTTTACACAATTTCTCGTGTTACCTGGCTGCCAGTCCTCGGTTCATGCAAAATCTTAAGGTCCTCGGTCTGGTCCAAGGCACCAAACCGCCCAATAATTCATTAATCGATAACTAAAACTTGAAATGTAGCTCTTCTTACTGGCCGATTGCATCAACGTAGATTCTTATTCTGTGTTCTAGTGTGCTGCTTGTACTGTGTCAGCATACCGCATCGCGCGACAAGGGCTTGCAGACGATAAATGTAACCGTTTCAGAGAGAAAAGCGACCACTGTGACGATCTGGCGTTATGTCGATTCGATAGTAAATGACGGAAACGGGAGATTTTCTTAGGTTTTTACTACATATTAACACTTTACACAATTTCTCGTGTTACCTGGCTGCCAGTCCTCGGTTCATGCAAAATCTTAAAGTCCTCGGTCTGGTCCAAGGCACCAAACCGCCCAATAATTCATTAATCGATAACTAAAACTTGAAATGTAGCTCTTCTTACTGGGCGATTGCATAAACTTAGATGCTTCTTCAGTGTTCTACTATTACGCTTGTAGTGACTCTGCATACCGCATCACGCGACAAGGGCTTGCAGACGATAAATGTAACCGTTTCAGAGAGAAAAGCGACCACTGTGACGATCTGGCGTTACGTCGATTCGATAGTAAATGACGGAAACGGGAGATTTTCTTAGGTTTTTACTACATATTAACACTTTACACAATTTCTCGTGTTACCTGGCTGCCAGTCCTCGGTTCATGCAAAATCTTAAGGTCCTCGGTCTGGTCCAAGGCACCAAACCGCCCAATAATTCATTAATCGATAACTAAAACTTGAAATGTAGCTCTTCTTACTGGGCGATTGCATAAACTTAGATGCTTCTTCAGTGTTCTACTATGCCGCTTGTAGTGACTCTGCATACCGCATCACGCGACAAGGGCTTGCAGACGATAAATGTAACCGTTTCAGAGAGAAAAGCGACCACTGTGACGATCTGGCGTTATGTCGATTCGACAGTAAATGACGGAAACGCGAGACTTTCTAAGGTTTTTACTACATATTAACACTTTACACAATTTCTCGTGTTACCTGGCTGCCAGTCCTCGGTTCATGCAAAATCTTAAGGTCCTCGGTCTGGTCCAAGGCACCAAACCGCCCAATAAGTCATTAATCGATAACTAAAACTTGAAATGTAGCTCTTCTTACTGGCCGATTGCATCAACGTAGATTCTTATTCTGTGTTCTAGTGTGCTGCTTGTACTGTGTCTGCATACCGCATTACGCGACAAGGGCTTGCAGACGATAAATATAACCGTTTCAGAGAGAAAAGCGACCAATGTGACGATCTGGCGTTATGTCGAATCGATAGTAAATGACGGAAACGGGAGATTTTCTTGGGTTTTTACTACATATTAACTCTTTACACAATTTCTCGTGTTACCTGGCTGCCAGTCCTCGGTTCATGCAAAATCTTAAGGTCCTCGGTCTGGTCCAAGGCACCAAACCGCCCAATAATTCATTAATCGATAACTAAAACTTGAAATGTAGCTCTTCTTACTGGGCGATTGCATAAACTTAGATGCTTCTTCAGTGTTCTACTATGCCGCTTGTAGTGACTCTGCATACCGCATCACGCGACAAGGGCTTGCAGACGATAAATGTAACCGTTTCAGAGAGAAAAGCGACCACTGTGACGATCTGGCGTTATGTCGATTCGATAGTAAATGACGGAAACGGGAGATTATCTTAGGTTTTTACTACATATTAACACTTTACACAATTTCTCGTGTTACCTGGCTGCCAGTCCTCGGTTCATGCAAAATCTTAAGGTCCTCGGTCTGGTCCAAGGCACCAAACCGCCAAATAATTCATTAATCGATAACTAAAACTTGAAATGTAGCTCTTCTTACTGGGCGATTGCATAAACTTAGATGCTTCTTCAGTGTTCTACTATGCCGCTTGTAGTGACTCTGCATACCGCTTCACGCGACAAGGGCTTGCAGACGATAAATGTAACCGTTTCAGAGAGAAAAGCGACCACTGTGACGATCTGGCGTTATGTCGATTCGATAGTAAATGACGGAAACGGGAGATTTTCTTAGGTTTTTACTACATATTAACACTTTACACAATTTCTCGTGTTACCTGGCTGCCAGTCCTCGGTTCATGCAAAATCTTAAGGTCCTCGGTCTGGTCCAAGGCACCAAACCGCCCAATAATTCATTAATCGATAACTAAATCTTGAAATGTAGCTCTTCTTACTGCCCGATTGCATCAACGTAGATTCTTATTCTGTGTTCTAGTGTGCTGCTTGTACTGTGTCTGCATACCGCATCACGCGACAACGGCTTGCAGACGATAAATGTAACCGTTTCAGAGAGAAAAGCGACCACTGTGACGATCTGGCGTTATGTCGATTCGATAGTAAATGACGGAAACTGGAGATTTTCTTAGGTTTTTACTACATATTAACACTTTACACAATTTCTCGTGTTACCTGGCTGCCAGTCCTCGGTTCATGCAAAATCTTAAGGTCCTCGGTCTGGTCCAAGGCACCAAACCGCCCAATAATTCATTAATCGATAACTAAAACTTGAAATGTAGCTCTTCTTACTGGCCGATTGCATCAACGTAGATCCTTATTCTGTGTTCTAGTGTGCTGCTTGTACTGTGTCTGCATACCGCATCACGCGACAAGGGCTTGCAGACGATAAATGTAACCGTTTCAGAGAGAAAAGCGACCACTGTGACGATCTGGCGTTATGTCGATTCGATAGTAAATGACGGAAACGGGAGATTTTCTTAGGTTTTTACTACATATTAACACTTTACACAATTTCTCGTGTTACCTGGCTGCCAGTCCTCGGTTCATGCAAAATCTTAAGGTCCTCGGTCTGGTCCAAGGCACCAAACCGCCCAATAATTCATTAATCGATAACTAAAACTTGAAATGTAGCTCTTCTTACTGGCCGATTGCATCAACGTAAATTCTTATTCTGTGTTCTAGTGTGCTGCTTGTACTGTGTCTGCATACCGCATCACGCGACAACGGCTTGCAGACGATAAATGTAACCGTTTCAGAGAGAAAAGCGACCACTGTGACGATCTGGCGTTATGTCGATTCGATAATAAATGACGGAAACGGGAGATTTTCTTAGGTTTTTACTACATATTAACACTTTACACAATTTCTCGTGTTACCTGGCTGCCAGTCCTCGGTTCATGCAAAATCTTAAGGTCCTCGGTCTGGTCCAAGGCACCAAACCGCCCAATAATTCATTAATCGATAACTAAAACTTGAAATGTAGCTCTTCTTACTGGCCGATTGCATCAACGTAGATTCTTATTCTGTGTTCTAGTGTGCTGCTTGTACTGTGTCTGCATACCGCATCACGCGACAAGGGCTTGCAGAAGATAAATGTAACCGTTTCAGAGAGAAAAGCGACCAATGTGACATTCTGTCGTTATGTCGATTCGATAGTAAATGACGGAAACGGGAGATTTTCTTAGGTTTTTACTACATATTAACACTTTACACAATTTCTCGTGTTACCTGGCTGCCAGTCCTCGGTTCATGCAAAATCTTAAGGTCCTCGGTCTGGTCCAAGGCACCAAACCGCCCAATAATTCATTAATCGATAACTAAACTTGAAATGTAGCTCTTCTTACTGGCCGATTGCATCAACGTAGATTCTTATTCTGTGTTCTAGTGTGCTGCTTGTACTGTGTCTGCATACCGCATCACGCGACAAGGGCTTGCAGACGATAAATGTAACCGTTTCAGAGAGAAAAGCGACCACTGTGACGATCTGGCGTTATGTCGATTCGAAAGTAAATGACGGAAACGGGAGATTTTCTTAGGTTTTTACTACATATTAACACTTTACACAATTTCTCGTGTTACCTGGCTGCCAGTCCTCGGTTCATGCAAACTCTTAAGGTCCTCGGTCTGGTCCAAGGCACCAAACCGCCCAATAATTCATTAATCGATAACTAAAACTTGAAATGTAGCTCTTCTTCCTGGCCGATTGCATCAACGTAGATTCTTATTCTGTGTTCAAGTGTGCTGCTTGTACTGTGTCTGCATACCGCATCACGCGACAAGGGCTTGCAGACGATAAATGTAACCGTTTCAGAGAGAAAAGCGACCACTGTGTCGAACTGGCGTTATGTCGATTCGATAGTAAATGACGGAAACGGGAGATTTTCTTAGGTTTTTACTACATATTAACACTTTACACAATTTCTCGTGTTACCTGGCTGCCAGTCCTCGGTTCATGCAAAATCTTAAGGTCCTCGGTCTGGACCAAGGCACCAAACCGCCCAATAATTCATTAATCGATAACTAAAACTTGAAATGTAGCTCTTCTTACTGGGCGATTGCATAAACTTAGATGCTTCTTCAGTGTTCTACTATGCCGCTTGTAGTGACTCTGCATACCGCATCACGCGACAAGGGCTTGCAGACGATAAATGTAACCGTTTCAGAGAGAAAAGCGACCACTGTGACGATCTGGCTTTATGTCGATTCGATAGTAAATGACGGAAACGGGAGATTTTCTTAGGTTTTTACTACATATTAACACTTTACACAATTTCTCGTGTTACCTGGCTGCCAGTCCTCGGTTCATGCAAAATCTTAAGGTCCTCGGTCTGGTCCAAGGCACCAAACCGCTCAATAATTCATTAATCGATAACTAAAACTTGAAATGTAGCTCTTCTTACTGGCCGATTGCATCAACGTAGATTCTTAATCTGTGTTCTAGTGTGCTGCTTGTACTGTGTCTGCATACCGCATCACGCGACAAGGGCTTGCAGACGATAAATGTAACCGTTTCAGAGAGAAAAGCGACCAATGTGACGATCTGGCGTTATGTCGATTCGATAGTAAATGACGGAAACGGGAGATTTTCTTAGGTTTTTACTACATATTAACACTTTACACAATTTCTCGTGTTACCTGGCTGCCAGTCCTCGGTTCATGCACAATCTTAAGGTCCTCGGTCTGGTCCAAGGACCTAACCGCCCAGTAATTCATTAATCGATAACTAAAACTTGAAATGTAGCTCTTCTTACTGGCCGATTGCATCAACGTAGATTCTTATTCTGTGTTCTAGTGTGCTGCTTGTACTGTGTCTGCATACCGCATCACGCGACAAGGGCTTGCAGACGATAAATGTAACCGTTTCAGAGAGAAAAGCGACCACTGTGACGATCTGGCGTTATGTCGATTCGATAGTAAATGAGGGAAACGGGAGATTTTCTTAGGTTTTTACTACATATTAACACTTTACACAATTTCTCGTGTTACCTGGCTGCCAGTCCTCGGTTCATGCAAAATCTTAAGGTCCTCGGTCTGGTCCAAGGCACCAAACCGCCCAATAATTCATTAATCGATAACTAAAACTTGAAATGTAGCTCTTCTTACTGGCCGATTGCATCAACGTAGATTCTTATTCTGTGTTCTAGTGTGCTGCTTGTACTGTGTCTGCATACCGCATCACGCGACAAGGGCTTGCAGACGATAAATGTAACCGTTTCAGAGAGAAAAGCGACCACTGTGACGATCTGGCGTTATGTCGATTCGATAGTAAATGACGGAAACGGGAGATTTTCTTAGGTTTTTACTACATATTAACACTTTACACAATTTCTCGTGTTACCTGGCTGCCAGTCCTCGGTTCATGCAAAATCTTAAGGTCCTCGGTCTGGTCCAAGGCACCAAACCGCCCAATAATTCATTAATCGATAACTAAAACTTGAAATGTAGCTCTTCTTACTGGCCGATTGCATCAACGTAGATCCTTATTCTGTGTTCTAGTGTGCTGCTTGTACTGTGTCTGCATACCGCATCACGCGACAAGGGCTTGCAGATGATAAATGTAACCGTTTCAGAGAGAAAAGCGACCAATGTGACGATCTGGCGTTATGTCGATTCGATAGTAAATGACGGAAACGGGAGATTTTCTTAGGTTTTTACTACATATTAACACTTTACACAATTTCTCGTGTTACCTGGCTGCCAGTCCTCGGCTCATGCAAAATCTTAAGGTCCTCGGTCTGGTCCAAGGCACCAAACCGCCCAATAATTCATTAATCGATAACTAAAACTTGAAATGTAGCTCTTCTTACTGGGCGATTGCATAAACTTAGATGCTTCTTCAGTGTTCTACTATGCCGCTTGTAGTGACTCTGCATACCGCATCACGCGACAAGGGCTTGCAGACGATAAATGTAACCGTTTCAGAGAGAAAAGCGACCACTGTGACGATCTGGCGTTATGTCGATTCGATAGTAAATGACGGAAACGGGAGATTTTCTTGGGTTTTTACTACATATTAACACTTTACACAATTTCTCGTGTTACCTGGCTGCCAGTCCTCGGATCATGCAAAATCTTAAGGTCCTCGGTCTGGTCGAAGGCACCAAATCGCCCAATAATTCATTAATCGATAACTATAACTTGAAATGTAGCTCTTCTTACTGGCCGATTGCATCAACGTAGATTCTTATTCTGTGTTCTAGTGTGCTGCTTGTACTGTGTCTGCATACCGCATCACGCGACAAGGGCTTGCAGACGATAAATGTAACCGTTTCAGAGAGAAAAGCGACCACTGTGACGATCTGGCGTTATGTCGATTCGATAGTAAATGACGGAAACGGGAGATTTTCTTAGGTTTTTACTACATATTAACACTTTACACAATTTCTCGTGTTACCTGGCTGCCAGTCCTCGGTTCATGCAAAATCTTAAGGTCCTCGGTCTGGTCCAAGGCACCAAACCGCCCAATAATTCATTAATCGATAACTAAAACTTGAAATGTAGCTCTTCTTACTGGCCGATTGCATCAACGTAGATCCTTATTCTGTGTTCTAGTGTGCTGCTTGTACTGTGTCTGCATACCGCATCACGCGACAAGGGCTTGCAGACGATAAATGTAACCGTTTCAGAGAGAAAAGCGACCACTGTGACGATCTGGCGTTATGTCGATTCGATAGTAAATGACGGAAACGGGAGATTTTCTTAGGTTTTTACTACATATTAACACTTTACACAATTTCTCGTGTTACCTGGCTGCCAGTCCTCGGTTCATGCAAAATCTTAAGGTCCTCGGTCTGGTCCAAGGCACCAAACCGCCCAATAATTCATTAATCGATAACTAAAACTTGAAATGTAGCTCTTCTTACTGGCCGATTGCATCAACGTAGATTCTTATTCTGTGTTCTAGTGTGCTGTTTGTACTGTGTCTGCATACCGCATCACGCGACAAGGGCTTGCAGACGATAAATGTAACCGTTTCAGAGAGAAAAGCGACCAATGTGACGATCTGGCGTTATGTCGATTCGATAGTAAATGACGGAAACGGGAGATTTTCTTAGGTTTTTACTACATATTAACACTTTACACAATTTCTCTTGTTACCTGGCTGCCAGTCCTCGGTTCATGCAAAATCTTAAGGTCCTCGGTCTGGTCCAAGGCACCAAACCGTTCAATAATTCATTAATCGATAACCAAAACTTGAAATGTAGCTCTTCTTACTGGCCGATTGCATCAACGTAGATTCTTATTCTGTGTTCTAGTGTGCTGCTTGGACTGTGTCTGCATACCGCATCACGCGACAAGGGCTTGCAGACGATAAATGTAACCGTTTCGGAGAGAAAAGCGACCAATGTGACGATCTGGCGTTATGTCGATTCGATAGTAAATGACGGAAACGGGAGATTTTCTTAGGTTTTTACTACATATTAACACTTTACACAATTTCTCGTGTTACCTGGCTGCCAGTCCTCGGTTCTTGCAAAATCTTAAGGTCCTCGGTCTGGTCCAAGGCACCAAACCGCCCAATAATTCATTAATCGATAACTAAA
Organism: Schistocerca cancellata; assembly: GCF_023864275.1. Classification (NCBI taxonomy): domain Eukaryota; kingdom Metazoa; phylum Arthropoda; class Insecta; order Orthoptera; family Acrididae; genus Schistocerca; species Schistocerca cancellata. The sequence continues at coordinate 138,270,476 of NC_064637.1, forward strand.
ACTAGAAATGTAGCTCTTCTTACTGGCCGATTGCATCAACGTAGATTCTTATTCTGTGTTCTAGTGTGCTGCTTGTACTGTGTCTGCATACCGCATCACGCGACAAGGGGTTGCAGACGATAAATGTAACCGTTTCAGAGAGAAAAGCGACCACTGTGACGATCTGGCGTTATGTCGATTCGATAGTAAATGACGGAAACGGGTGATTTTCTTAGGTTTTTACTACATATTAACACTTTACACAATTTCTCGTGTTACCTGGCTGCCAGTCCTCGGTTCATGCAAAATCTTAAGGTCCTCGGTTTGGTCCAAGGCACCAAACCGCCCAATAATTCATTAATCGATAACTAAAACTTGAAATGTAGCTCATCTTACTGGTCGATTGCATCAGCGTAGATCCTTATTCTGTGTTCTAGTGTGCTGCTTGTACTGTGTCTGCATACCGCATCACGCGACAAGGGCTTGCAGACGATAAATGTAACCGTTTCAGAGAGAAAAGCGACCACTGTGACGATCTGGCGTTATGACGATTCGATAGTAAATGACGGAAACGGGAGATTTTCTTAGGTTTTTACTACATATTAACACTTTACACAATTTCTCGTGTTACCTGGCTGCCAGTCCTCGGTTCATGCAAAATCTTAAGGTCCTCGGTCTGGTCCAAGGCACCAAACCGCCCAATAATTCATTAATCGATAACTAAAACTTGAAATGTAGCTCTTCTTACTGGCCGATTGCATCAACGTAGATTCTTATTCTGTGTTCTAGTGTGCTGCTTGTACTGTGTCTGCATACCGCATCACGCGACAACGGCCTGCAGACGATAAATGTAACCGTTTCAGAGAGAAAAGCGACCACTGTGACGATCTGGCGTTATGTCGATTTGATAGTAAATGACGGAAACGGGAGATTTTCTTGGGTTTTTACTACATATTAACACTTTACACAATTTCTCGTGTTACCTGGCTGCCAGTCCTTGGTTCATGCAAAATCTTAAGGTCCTCGGTCTGGTCCAAGGCACCAAACCGCCCAATAATTCATTAATCGATAACTAAAACTTGAAATGTAGCTCTTCTTACTGGCCGATTGCATCAACGTAGATCCTTATTCTGTGTTCTAGTGTGCTGCTTGTACTGTGTCTGCATACCGCATCACGCGACAAGGGCTTGCAGACGATAAATGTAACCGTTTCAGAGAGAAAAGCGACCACTGTGACGATCTGGCGTTATGTCGATTCGATAGTAAATGACGGAAACGGGAGATTTTCTTAGGTTTTTACTACATATTAACACTTTACACAATTTCTCGTGTTACCTGGCTGCCAGTCCTCGGTTCATGCAAAATCTTAAGGTCCTCGGTCTGGTCCAAGGCACCAAACCGCCCAATAATTCATTAATCGATAACTAAAACTTGAAATGTAGCTCTTCTTACTGGCCGATTGCATCAACGTAGATTCTTATTCTGTGTTCTAGTGTGCTGCTTGGACTGTGTCTGCATACCGCATCACGCGACAAGGGCTTGCAGACGATAAATGTAACCGTTTCAGAGAGAAAAGCGACCAATGTGACGATCTGGCGTTATGTCGATTTGATAGTAAATGACGGAAACGGGAGATTTTCTTAGGTTTTTACTACATATTAACACTTTACACAATTTCTCGTGTTACCTGTCTGCCAGTCCTCGGTTCATGCAAAATCTTAAGGTCCTCGGTCTGGTCCAAGGCACCAAACCGCCCAATAATTCATTAATCGATAACTAAAACTAGAAATGTAGCTCTTCTTACTGGCCGATTGCATCAACGTAGATTCTTATTCTGTGTTCTAGTGTGCTGCTTGTACTGTGTCTGCATACCGCATCACGCGACAACGGCTTGCAGACTATAAATGTAACCGTTTCAGAGAGAAAAGCGACCACTGTGACGATCTGGCGTTATGTCGATTCGATAGTAAATGACGGAAACGGGAGATTTTCTTAGGTTTTTACTACATATTAACACTTTACACAATTTCTCGTGTTACATGGCTACCAGTCCTCGGTTCATGCAAAATCTTAAGGTCCTCGGTCTGGTCCAAGGCACCAAACCGCCCAATAATTCAATAATCGATAACTAAAACTTGAAATGTAGCTCTTCTTACTGGTCGATTGCATCAACGTAGATTCTTATTCTGTGTTCTAGTGTGCTGCTTGTACTGTGTCTGCATACCGCATCACGCGACAACGGCCTGCAGACGATAAATGTAACCGTTTCAGAGAGAAAAGCGACCACTGTGACGATCTGGCGTTATGTCGATTTGATAGTAAATGACGGAAACGGGAGATTTTCTTGGGTTTTTACTACATATTAACACTTTACACAATTTCTCGTGTTACCTGGCTGCCAGTCCTTGGTTCATGCAAAATCTTAAGGTCCTCGGTCTGGTCCAAGGCACCAAACCGCCCAATAATTCATTAATCGATAACTAAAACTTGAAATGTAGCTCTTCTTACTGGCCGATTGCATCAACGTAGATCCTTATTCTGTGTTCTAGTGTGCTGCTTGTACTGTGTCTGCATACCGCATCACGCGACAAGGGCTTGCAGACGATAAATGTAACCGTTTCAGAAAGAAAAGCGACCACTGTGACGATCTGGCGTTATGTCGATTCGATAGTAAATGACGGAAACGGGAGATTTTCTTAGGTTTTTACTACATATTAACACTTTACACAATTTCTCGTGTTACCTGGCTGCCAGTCCTCGGTTCATGCAAAATCTTAAGGTCCTCGGTCTGGTCCAAGGCACCAAACCGCCCAATAATTCATTAATCGATAACTAAAACTTGAAATGTATCTCTTCTTACTGGCCGATTGCATCAACGTAGATTCTTATTCTGTGTTCTAGTGTGCTGCTTGGACTGTGTCTGCATACCGCATCACGCGACAAGGGCTTGCAGACGATAAATGTAACCGTTTCAGAGAGAAAAGCGACCAATGTGACGATCTGGCGTTATGTCGATTCGATAGTAAATGACGGAAACGGGAGATTTTCTTAGGTTTTTACTACATATTAACACTTTACACAATTTCTCGTGTTACCTGGCTGCCAGTCCTCGGTTCATGCAAAATCTTAAGGTCCTCGGTCTGGTCCAAGGCACCAAACCGCCCAATAATTCATTAATCGATAACTAAAACTAGAAATGTAGCTCTTCTTACTGGCCGATTGCATCAACGTAGATTCTTATTCTGTGTTCTAGTGTGCTGCTTGTACTGTGTCTGCATACCGCATCACGCGACAAGGGCTTGCAGACCATAAATGTAACCGTTTCAGAGAGAAAAGCGACCACTGTGACGATCTGGCGTTATGTCGATTCGATAGTAAATGACGGAAACGGGAGATTTTCTTGGGTTTTTACTACATATTAACACTTTACACAATTTCTCGTGTTACCTGGCTGCCAGTCCTCGGTTCATGCAAAATCTTAAGGTCCTCGGTCTGGTCCAAGGCACCAAACCGCCCAATAATTCATTAATCGATAACTAAAACTTGAAATGTAGCTCTTCTTACTGGCCGATTGCATCAACGTAGATTCCTATTCTGTGTTCTAGTGTGCTGCTTGTACTGTGTCTGCATATCGAATCACGCGACAAGGGCTTGCAGACGATAAATGTAAGCGTTTCGGAGAGAAAAGCGACCAATGTGACGATCTGGCGTTATGTCGATTCGATAGTAAATGACGGAAACGGGAGATTTTCTTAGGTTTTTACTACATATTAACACTTTACACAATTTCTCATGTTACCTGGCTGCCAGTCCTCGGTTCATGCAAAATCTTAAGGTCCTCGGTCTGGTCCAAGGCACCAAACCGCCCAATAATTCATTAATCGATAACTAAAACTTGTAGCTCTTCTTACTGGCCGATTGCATCAACGTAGATTCTTATTCTGTGTTCTAGTGTGCTGCTTGTACTGTGTCTGCATACCGCATCACGCGACAAGGGCTTGCAGACGATAAATGTAACCGTTTCAGAGAGAAAAGCGACCACTGTGACGATCTGGCGTTATGTCGATTCGATAGTAAATGACGGAAACGGGAGATTTTCTTGGGTTTTTACTACATATTAACACTTTACACAATTTCTCGTGTTACCTGGCTGCCAGTCCTCGGTTCATGCAAAATCTTAAGGTCCTCGGTCTGGTCCAAGGCACCAAACCGCCCAATAATTCATTAATCGATAACTAAAACTTGAAATGTAGCTCTTCTTACTGGCCGATTGCATCAACGTAGATTCTTATTCTGTGTTCTAGTGTGCTGCTTGTACTGTGTCTGCATACCGCATCACGCGACAAGGGCTTGCAGACGATAAATGTAACCGTTTCAGAGAGAAAAGCGACCACTGTGACGATCTGGCGTTATGTCGATTCGATAGTAAATGACGGAAACGGGAGATTTTCTTAGGTTTTTACTACATATTAACACTTTACACAATTTCTCGTGTTACCTGGCTGCCAGTCCTCGGTTCATGCAAAATCTTAAGGTCCTCGGTCTGGTCCAAGGCACCAAACCGCCCAATAATTCATTAATCGATAACTAAAACTTGAAATCTAGCTCTTCTTACTGGGAGATTGCATAATCTTAGATGCTTCTTCAGTGTTCTACTATGCCGCTTGTAGTGACTCTGCATACCGTATCACGCGGCAAGGGCTTGCAGACGATAAATGTAACCGTTTCAGAGAGAAAAGCGACCACTGTGACGATCTGGCGTTATGTCGATTCGATAGTAAATGACGGAAACGGGAGATTTTCTTAGGTTTTTACTACATATTAACACTTTACACAATTTCTCGTGTTACCTGGGTGCCAGTCCTCGGTTCATGCAAAATCTTAAGGTCCTCGGTCTGGTCCAAGGCACCAAACCGCCCAATAATTCATTAATCGATAACTAAAACTTGATATGTAGCTCTTCTTACTGGGCGATTGCATAAACTTAGATGCTTCTTCAGTGTTCTACTATGCCGCTTGTAGTGACTCTGCATACCGCATCACGCGGCAAGGGCTAGCAGACGATAAATGTAACCGTTTCAGAGAGAAAAGCGACCACTGTGACGATCTGGCGTTATGTCGATTCGATAGTAAATGACGGAAACGGGAGATTTTCTTAGGTTTTTACTACATATTAACACTTTACACAATTTCTCGTGTTACCTGGCTGCCAGTCCTCGGTTCATGCAAAATCTTAAGGTCCTCGGTCTGGTCCAAGGAACCAAACCGCCCAATAATTCATTAATCGATAACTAAAACTAGAAATGTAGCTCTTCTTACTGGCCGATAGCATCAACGTAGATTCTTATTCTGTGTTCTAGTGTGCTGCTTGTACTGTGTCTGCATACCGCATCACGCGACAAGGGCTTGCAGACGATAAATGTAACCGTTTCAGAGAGAAAAGCGACCACTGTGACGATCTGGCGTTATGTCGATTCGATAGTAAATGACGGAAACGGGAGATATCCTTAGGTTTTTACTACATATTAACACTTTACACAATTTCTCGTAATACCTGGCTGCCAGTCCTCGGTTCATGCAAAATCTTAAGGTCCTCGGTCTGGTCCAAGGCACCAAACCGCCCAATAATTCATTAATCGATAACTAAAACTTGAAATGTAGCTCTTCTTACTGGCCGATTGCATCAACGTAGATTCCTATTCTGTGTTCTAGTGTGCTGCTTGGACTGTGTCTGCATACCGCATCACGCGACAAGGGCTTGCAGACGATAAATGTAACCGTTTCAGAGAGAAAAGCGACCAATGTGACGATGTGGCGTTATGTCGATTCGATAGTAAATGACGGAAACGGGAGATTTTCTTAGGTTTTTACTACATATTAACACTTTACACAATTTCTCGTGTTACCTGGCTGCCAGTCCTCGGTTCATGCAAAATCTTAAGGTCCTCGGTCTGGTCAAAGGCACCAAAACGCCCAATAATTCATTAATCGATAACTAAAACTTGAAATGTAGCTCTTCTTACTGGCCGATTGCATCAACGTAGATTCTTATTCTGTGTTCTAGTGTGCTGCTTGTACTGTGTCTGCATACCGCATCACGCGACAAGGGCTTGCAGACGATAAATGTAACCGTTTCAGAGAGAAAAGCGACCACTGTGACGATCTGGCGTTATGTCGATTCGATAGTAAATGACGGAAACGGGAGATTTTCTTGGGTTTTTACTACATATTAACACTTTACACAATTTCTCGTGTTACCTGGCTGCCAGTCCGCGGTTCATGCAAAATCTTAAGGTCCACGGTCTGGTCCAAGGCACCAAACCGCCCAATAATTCATTAATCGATAACTAAAACTTGAAATGTAGCTCTTCTTACTGGCCGATTGCATCAACGTAGATTCTTATTCTGTGTTCTAGTGTGCTGCTTGTACTGTGTCTGCATACCGCATCATGCGACAAGGGCTTGCAGACGATAAATGTAACCGTTTCAGAGAGAAAAGCGACCACTGTGACGATCTGGCGTTATGTCGATTCGATAGTAAATGACGGAAACGGGAGATTTTCTTAGGTTTTTACTACATATTAACACTTTACACAATTTCTCGTGTTACCTGGCTGCCAGTCCTCGGTTCATGCAAAATCTTAAGGTCCTCGGTCTGGTCCAAGGCACCAAACCGCCCAATAATTCATTAATCGATAACTAAAACTTGAAATGTAGCTCTTCTTACTGGGCGATTGCATAAACTTAGATGCTTCTTCAGTGTTCTACTATGCCGCTTGTAGTGAAAAGCGACCACTGTGACGATCTGGCGTTATGTCGATTCGATAGTAAATGACGGAAACGGGAGATTTTCTTAGGTTTTTACTACATATTAACACTTTACACAATTTCTCGTGTTACCTGGCTGCCAGTCCTCGGTTCATGCAAAATCTTAAGGTCCTCGGTCTGGTCCAAGGCACCAAACCGCCCAATAATTCATTAATCGCTGCCAGTCCTCGGTTCATGCAAAATCTTAAGGTCCTCGGTCTGGTCCAAGGCACCAAACCGCCCAATAATTCATTAATCGATAACTAAAACTAGAAATGTAGCTCTTCTTACTGGCCGATTGCATCAACGTAGATTCTTATTCTGTGTTCTAGTGTGCTGCTTGTACTGTGTCTGCATACCGCATCACGCGACAACGGCTTGCAGACGATAAATGTAACCGTTTCAGAGAGAAAAGCGACCACTGTGACGATATGGCGTTATGTCGATTCGATAGTAAATGACGGAAACGGGAGATATCCTTAGGTTTTTACTACATATTAACACTTTACACAATTTCTCGTGTTACCTGGCTGCCAGTCCTCGGTTCATGCAAAATCTTAAGGTCCTCGGTCTGGTCCAAGGCACCAAACCGCCCAATAATTCATTAATCGATAAATAAAACTTGAAATGTAGCTCTTCTTACTGGCCGATTGCATCAACGTAGATTCCTATTCTGTGTTCTAGTGTGCTGCTTGTACTGTGTCTGCATACCGCATCACGCGACAAGGGCTTGCAGACGATAAATGTAACCGTTTCAGAGAGAAAAGCGACCAATGTGACGATCTGGCGTTATGTCGATTTGATAGTAAATGACGGAAACGGGAGATTTTCTTAGGTTTTTACTACATATTAACACTTTACACAATTTCTCGTGTTACCTGGCTGCCAGTCCTCGGTTCATGCAAAATCTTAAGGTCCTCGGTCTGGTCCAAGGCACCAAACCGCCCAATAATTCAATAATCGATAACTAAAACTTGAAATGTAGCTCTTCTTACTGGTCGATTGCATCAACGTAGATTCTTATTCTGTGTTCTAGTGTGCTGCTTGTACTGTGTCTGCATACCGCATCACGCGACAAGGGCTTGCAGACGATAAATGTAACCGTTTCAGAGAGAAAAGCGTCCACTGTGACGATCTGGCGTTATGTCGATTCGATAGTAAATGACGGAAACGGGAGATTTTCTTAGGTTTTTACTACATATTAACACTTTACACAATTTCTCGTGTTACCTGGCTGCCAGTCCTCGGTTCATGCAAAATCTTAAGGTCCTCGGTCTGGTCCAAGGCACCAAACCGCCCAATAATTCATTAATCGATATCTAAAACTTGAAATGTAGCTCTTCTTACTGGCCGATTGCATCAACGTAGATTCTTATTCTGTGTTCTAGTGTGCTGCTTGTACTGTGTCTGCATACCGCATCACGCGACAACGGCCTGCAGACGATAAATGTAACCGTTTCAGAGAGAAAAGCGACCACTGTGACGATCTGGCGTTATGTCGATTTGATAGTAAATGACGGAAACGGGAGATTTTCTTGGGTTTTTACTACATATTAACAATTTACACAATTTCTCGTGTTACCTGGCTGCCAGTCCTTGGTTCATGCAAAATCTTAAGGTCCTCGGTCTGGTCCAAGGCACCAAACCGCCCAATAATTCATTAATCGATAACTAAAACTTGAAATGTAGCTCTTCTTACTGGCCGATTGCATCAACGTAGATCCTTATTCTGTGTTCTAGTGTGCTGCTTGTACTGTGTCTGCATACCGCATCACGCGACAAGGGCTTGCAGACGATAAATGTAACCGTTTCAGAGAGAAAAGCGACCACTGTGACGATCTGGCGTTATGTCGATTCGATAGTAAATGACGGAAACGGGAGATTTTCTTAGGTTTTTACTACATATTAACACTTTACACAATTTCTCGTGTTACCTGGCTGCCAGTCCTCGGTTCATGCAAAATCTTAAGGTCCTCGGTCTGGTCCAAGGCACCAAACCGCCCAATAATTCATTAATCGATAACTAAAACTTGAAATGTAGCTCTTCTTACTGGCCGATTGCATCAACGTAGATTCTTATTCTGTGTTCTAGTGTGCTGCTTGGACTGCGTCTGCATACCGCATCACGCGACAAGGGCTTGCAGACGATAAATGTAACCGTTTCAGAGAGAAAAGCGACCAATGTGACGATCTGGCGTTATGTCGATTCGATAGTAAATGAGGGAAACGGGAGATTTTCTTAGGTTTTTACTACATATTAACACTTTACACAATTTCTCGTGTTACCTGGCTGCCAGTCCTCGGTTCATGCAAAATCTTAAGGTCCTCGGTCTGGTCCAAGGCACCAAACCGCCCAATAATTCATTAATCGATAACTAAAACTAGAAATGTAGCTCTTCTTACTGGCCGATTGCATCAACGTAGATTCTTATTCTGTGTTCTAGTGTGCTGCTTGTACTGTGTCTGCATACCGCATCACGCGACAAGGGCTTGCAGACTATAAATGTAACCGTTTCAGAGAGAAAAGCGACCACTGTGACGATCTGGCGTTATGTCGATTCGATAGTAAATGACGGAAACGGGAGATTTTCTTAGGTTTTTACTACATATTAACACTTTACACAATTTCTCGTGTTACCTGGCTGCCAGTCCTCGGTTCATGCAAAATCTTAAGGTCCTCGGTCTGGTCCAAGGCACCAAACCGCCCAATAATTCATTAATCGATAACTAAAACTTGAAATGTAGCTCTTCTTACTGGCCGATTGCATCAACGTAGATTCTTATTCTGTGTTCTAGTGTGCTGCTTGGACTGTGTCTGCATACCGCATCACGCGACAAGGGCTTGCAGACGATAAATGTAACCGTTTCAGAGAGAAAAGCGACCAATGTGACGATCTGGCGTTATGTCGATTCGATAGTAAATGACGGAAACGGGAGATTTTCTTAGGTTTTTACTACATATTAACACTTTACACAATTTCTGGTGTTACCTGGCTGCCAGTCCTCGGTTCATGCAAAATCTTAAGGTCCTCGGTCTGGTCCAAGGCACCAAACCGCCCAATAATTCATTAATCGATAACTAAAACTTGAAATGTAGCTCTTATTACTGGCCGATTGCATCAACGTAGATTCTTATTCTGTGTTTTAGTGTGCTGCTTGTACTGTGTCTGCATACCGCATCACGCGACAAGGGCTTGCAGACTATAAATGTAACCGTTTCAGAGAGAAAAGCGACCACTGTGACGATCTGGCTTTATGTCGATTCGATAGTAAATGACGGAAACGGGAGATTTTCTTGGGTTTTTACTACATATTAACACTTTACACAATTTCTCGTGTTACCTGGCTGCCAGTCCTCGGTTCATGCAAAATCTTAAGGTCCTCGGTCTGGTCCAAGGCACCAAACCGCCCAATAATTCATTAATCGATAACTAAAACTTGAAATGTAGCACTCCTTACTGGCCGATTGCATCAACGTAGATTCCTATTCTGTGTTCTAGTGTGCTGCTTGTACTGTGTCTGCATACCGCATCACGCGACAAGGGCTTGCAGACGATAAATGTAACCGTTTCAGAGAGAAAAGCGACCAATGTGACGATCTGGCGTTATGTCGATTCGATAGTAAATGACGGAAACGGGAGATTTTCTTAGGTTTTTACTACATATTAACACTTTACACAATTTCTCGTGTTACCTGGCTGCCAGTCCTCGGTTCATGCAAAATCTTAAGGTCCTCGGTCTGGTCCAAGGCACCAAACCGCCCAATAATTCATTAATCGATAACTAAAACTTGAAATGTAGCTCTTCTTACTGGCCGATTGCATCAACGTAGATTCTTATTCTGTGTTCTAGTGTGCTGCTTGTACTGTGTCTGCATACCGCATCACGCGACAAGGGCTTGCAGACGATAAATGTAACCGTTTCAGAGAGAAAAGCGACCACTGTGACGATCTGGCGTTATGTCGATTCGATAGTAAATGACGGAAACGGGAGATTTTCTTGGGTTTTTACTACATATTAACACTTTACACAATTTCTCGTGTTACCTGGCTGCCAGTCCTCGGTTCATGCAAAATCTTAGGGTCCTCGGTCTGGTCCAATGCACCAAACCGCCCAATAATTCATTAATCGATAACTAAAACTTGAAATGTAGCTCTTCTTACTGGCCGATTGCATCAACGTAGATTCTTATTCTGTGTTCTAGTGTGCTGCTTGTACTGTGTCTGCATACCGCATCACGCGACAAGGGCTTGCAGACGATAAATGTAACCGTTTCAGAGAGAAAAGCGACCACTGTGACGATCTGGCGTTATGTCGATTCGATAGTAAATGACGGAAACGGGAGATTTTCTTAGGTTTTTACTACATATTAACACTTTACACAATTTCTGGTGTTACCTGGCTGCCAGTCCTCGGTTCATGCAAAATCTTAAGGTCCTCGGTCTGGTCCAAGGCACCAAACCGCCCAATAATTCATTAATCGATAACTAAAACTTGAAATGTAGCTCTTCTTACTGGGCGATTGCATAAACTTAGATGCTTCTTCAGTGTTCTACTATGCCGCTTGTAGTGACTCTGCATACCGCATCACGCGGCAAGGGCTAGCAGACGATAAATGTAACCGTTTCAGAGAGAAAAGTGACCACTGTGACGATCTGGCGTTATGTCGATTCGATAGCAAATGACGGAAACGGGAGATTTTCTTAGGTTTTTACTACATATTAACACTTTACACAATTTCTCGTGTTACCTGGCTGCCAGTCCTCGGTTCATGCAAAATCTTAAGGTCCTCGGTCTGGTCCAAGGCACCAAACCGCCCAATAATTCATTAATCGATAACTAAAACTTGAAATGTAGCTCTTCTTACTGGCCGATTGCATCAACGTAGATTCCTATTCTGTGTTTTAGTGTGCTGCTTGTACTGTGTCTGCATACCGCATCACGCGACAAGGGCTTGCAGACGATAAATGTAACCGTTTCAGAGAGAAAAGCGACCACTGTGACGATCTGGCGTTATGTCGATTCGATAGTAAATGACGGAAACGGGAGATTTTCTTAGGTTTTTACTACATATTAACACTTTACACAATTTCTCGTGTTACCTGGCTGCCAGTCCTCGGTTCATGCAAAATCTTAAGGTCCTCGGTCTGGTCCAAGGCACCAAACCGCCCAATAATTCATTAATCGATAACTAAAACTTGAAATGTAGCTCTTCTTACTGGCCGATTGCATCAACGTAGATTCTTATTCTGTGTTCTAGTGTGCTGCTTGGACTGTGTCTGCATACCGCATCACGCGACAAGGGCTTGCAGACGATAAATGTAACCGTTTCAGAGAGAAAAGCGACCAATGTGACGATCTGGCGTTATGTCGATTCGATAGTAAATGACGGAAAAGGGAGATTTTCTTAGGTTTTTACTACATATTAACACTTTACACAATTTCTGGTGTTACCTGGCTGCCAGTCCTCGGTTCATGCAAAATCTTAAGGTCCTCGGTCTGGTCCAAGGCACCAAACCGCCCAATAATTCATTAATCGATAACTAAAACTAGAAATGTAGCTCTTCTTACTGGCCGATTGCATCAACGTAGATTCTTATTCTGTGTTCTAGTGTGCTGCTTGTACTGTGTCTGCATACCGCATCACGCGACAAGGGCTTGCAGACTATAAATGTAACCGTTTCAGAGAGAAAAGCGACCACTGTGACGATCTGGCGTTATGTCGATTCGATAGTAAATGACGGAAACGGGAGATTTTCTTGGGTTTTTACTACATATTAACACTTTACACAATTTCTCGTGTTACCTGGCTGCCAGTCCTCGGTTCATGCAAAATCTTAAGGTCCTCGGTCTGGTCCAAGGCACCAAACCGCCCAATAATTCATTAATCGATAACTAAAACTTGAAATGTAGCACTCCTTACTGGCCGATTGCATCAACGTAGATTCCTATTCTGTGTTCTAGTGTGCTGCTTGTACTGTGTCTGCATACCGCATCACGCGACAAGGGCTTGCAGACGATAAATGTAACCGTTTCAGAGAGAAAAGCGACCAATGTGACGATCTGGCGTTATGTCGATTCGATAGTAAATGACGGAAACGGGAGATTTTCTTAGGTTTTTACTGCATATTAACACTTTACACAATTTCTCGTGTTACCTGGCTGCCAGTCCTCGGTTCATGCAAAATCTTAAGGTCCTCGGTCTGGTCCAAGGCACCAAACCGCCCAATAATTCATTAATCGATAACTAAAACTTGAAATGTAGCTCTTCTTACTGGCCGATTGCATCAACGTAGATTCTTATTCTGTGTTCTAGTGTGCTGCTTGTACTGTGTCTGCATACCGCATCACGCGACGAGGGCTTGCAGACGATAAATGTAACCGTTTCAGAGAGAAAAGCGACCACTGTGACGATCTGGCGTTATGTCGATTCGATAGTAAATGACGGAAACGGGAGATTTTCTTAGGTTTTTACTACATATTAACACTTTACACAATTTCTCGTGTTACCTGGCTGCCAGTCTTCGGTTCATGCAAAATCTTAAGGTCCTCGGTCTGGACCAAGGCACCAAACCGCCCAATAATTCATTAATCGATAACTAAAACTTGAAATGTAGCTCTTCTTACTGGGCGATTGCATAAACTTAGATGCTTCTTCAGTGTTCTACTATGCCGCTTGTAGTGACTCTGCATACCGCATCACGCGGCAAGGGCTAGCAGACGATAAATGTAACCGTTTCAGAGAGAAAAGTGACCACTGTGACGATCTGGCGTTATGTCGATTCGATAGTAAATGACGGAAACGGGAGATTTTCTTAGGTTTTTACTACATATTAACACTTTACACAATTTCTCGTGTTACCTGGCTGCCAGTCCTCAGTTCATGCAAAATCTTAAGGTCCTCGGTCTGGTCCAAGGGTCCAAACCGCCCAATAATTCATTAATCGATAACTAAAACTAGAAATGTAGCTCTTCTTACTGGCCGATAGCATCGACGTAGATTCTTATTCTGTGTTCTAGTGTGCTGCTTGTACTGTGTCTGCATACCGCATCACGCGACAACGGCTTGCAGACGATAAATGTAACCGTTTCAGAGAGAAAAGCGACCACTGTGACGATCTGGCGTTATGTCGATTCGATAGTAAATGACGGAAACGGGAGATTTTCTTAGGTTTTTACTACATATTAACACTTTACACAATTTCTCGTGTTACCTGGCTGCCAGTCCTCGGTTCATGCAAAATCTTAAGGTCCTCGGTCTGGTCCAAGGCACCAAACCGCCCAATAATTCATTAATCGATAACTAAAACTTGAAATGTAGCTCTTCTTACTGGGCGATTGCATAAACTTAGATGCTTCTTCAGTGTTCTACTATGCCGCTTGTAGTGACTCTGCATACCGCATCACGCGGCAAGGGCTAGCAGACGATAAATGTAACCGTTTCAGAGAGAAAAGTGACCACTGTGACGATCTGGCGTTATGTCGATTCGATAGTAAATGACGGAAACGGGAGATTTTCTTAGGTTTTTACTACATATTAACACTTTACACAATTTCTCGTGTTACCTGGCTGCCAGTCCTCGGTTCATGCAAAATCTTAAGGTCCTCGGTCTGGTCCAAGGCACCAAACCGCCCAATAATTCATTAATCGATAACTAAAACTTGAAATGTAGCTCTTCTTACTGGCCGATTGCATCAACGTAGATTCCTATTCTGTGTTTTAGTGTGCTGCTTGTACTGTGTCTGCATACCGCATCACGCGACAAGGGCTTGCAGACGATAAATGTAACCGTTTCAGAGAGAAAAGCGACCACTGTGACGATCTGGCGTTATGTCGATTCGATAGTAAATGACGGAAACGGGAGATTTTCTTAGGTTTTTACTACATATTAACACTTTACACAATTTCTCGTGTTACCTGGCTGCCAGTCCTCGGTTCATGCAAAATCTTAAGGTCCTCGGTCTGGTCCAAGGCACCAAACCGCCCAATAATTCATTAATCGATAACTAAAACTTGAAATGTAGCTCTTCTTACTGGCCGATTGCATCAACGTAGATTCTTATTCTGTGTTCTAGTGTGCTGCTTGGACTGTGTCTGCATACCGCATCACGCGACAAGGGCTTGCAGACGATAAATGTAACCGTTTCAGAGAGAAAAGCGACCAATGTGACGATCTGGCGTTATGTCGATTCGATAGTAAATGACGGAAAAGGGAGATTTTCTTAGGTTTTTACTACATATTAACACTTTACACAATTTCTGGTGTTACCTGGCTGCCAGTCCTCGGTTCGTGCAAAATCTTAAGGTCCTCGGTCTGGTCCAAGGCACCAAACCGCCCAATAATTCATTAATCGATAACTAAAACTAGAAATGTAGCTCTTCTTACTGGCCGATTGCATCAACGTAGATTCTTATTCTGTGTTCTAGTGTGCTGCTTGTACTGTGTCTGCATACCGCATCACGCGACAAGGGCTTGCAGACTATAAATGTAACCGTTTCAGAGAGAAAAGCGACCACTGTGACGATCTGGCGTTATGTCGATTCGATAGTAAATGACGGAAACGGGAGATTTTCTTGGGTTTTTACTACATATTAACACTTTACACAATTTCTCGTGTTACCTGGCTGCCAGTCCTCGGTTCATGCAAAATCTTAAGGTCCTCGGTCTGGTCCAAGGCACCAAACCGCCCAATAATTCATTAATCGATAACTAAAACTTGAAATGTAGCACTCCTTACTGGCCGATTGCATCAACGTAGATTCCTATTCTGTGTTCTAGTGTGCTGCTTGTACTGTGTCTGCATACCGCATCACGCGACAAGGGCTTGCAGACGATAAATGTAACCGTTTCAGAGAGAAAAGCGACCAATGTGACGATCTGGCGTTATGTCGATTCGATAGTAAATGACGGAAACGGGAGATTTTCTTAGGTTTTTACTGCATATTAACACTTTACACAATTTCTCGTGTTACCTGGCTGCCAGTCCTCGGTTCATGCAAAATCTTAAGGTCCTCGGTCTGGTCCAAGGCACCAAACCGCCCAATAATTCATTAATCGATAACTAAAACTTGAAATGTAGCTCTTCTTACTGGCCGATTGCATCAACGTAGATTCTTATTCTGTGTTCTAGTGTGCTGCTTGTACTGTGTCTGCATACCGCATCACGCGACGAGGGCTTGCAGACGATAAATGTAACCGTTTCAGAGAGAAAAGCGACCACTGTGACGATCTGGCGTTATGTCGATTCGATAGTAAATGACGGAAACGGGAGATTTTCTTAGGTTTTTACTACATATTAACACTTTACACAATTTCTCGTGTTACCTGGCTGCCAGTCTTCGGTTCATGCAAAATCTTAAGGTCCTCGGTCTGGACCAAGGCACCAAACCGCCCAATAATTCATTAATCGATAACTAAAACTTGAAATGTAGCTCTTCTTACTGGGCGATTGCATAAACTTAGATGCTTCTTCAGTGTTCTACTATGCCGCTTGTAGTGACTCTGCATACCGCATCACGCGGCAAGGGCTAGCAGACGATAAATGTAACCGTTTCAGAGAGAAAAGTGACCACTGTGACGATCTGGCGTTATGTCGATTCGATAGTAAATGACGGAAACGGGAGATTTTCTTAGGTTTTTACTACATATTAACACTTTACACAATTTCTCGTGTTACCTGGCTGCCAGTCCTCGGTTCATGCAAAATCTTAAGGTCCTCGGTCTGGTCCAAGGGTCCAAACCGCCCAATAATTCATTAATCGATAACTAAAACTAGAAATGTAGCTCTTCTTACTGGCCGATAGCATCGACGTAGATTCTTATTCTGTGTTCTAGTGTGCTGCTTGTACTGTGTCTGCATACCGCATCACGCGACAACGGCTTGCAGACGATAAATGTAACCGTTTCAGAGAGAAAAGCGACCACTGTGACGATCTGGCGTTATGTCGATTCGATAGTAAATGACGGAAACGGGAGATTTTCTTAGGTTTTTACTACATATTAACACTTTACACAATTTCTCGTGTTACCTGGCTGCCAGTCCTCGGTTCATGCAAAATCTTAAGGTCCTCGGTCTGGTCCAAGGCACCAAACCGCCCAATAATTCATTAATCGATAACTAAAACTTGAAATGTAGCTCTTCTTACTGGGCGATTGCATAAACTTAGATGCTTCTTCAGTGTTCTACTATGCCGCTTGTAGTGACTCTGCATACCGCATCACGCGGCAAGGGCTAGCAGACGATAAATGTAACCGTTTCAGAGAGAAAAGTGACCACTGTGACGATCTGGCGTTATGTCGATTCGATAGTAAATGACGGAAACGGGAGATTTTCTTAGGTTTGTACTACATATTAACACTTTACACAATTTCTCGTGTTACCTGGCTGCCAGTCCTCGGTTCATGCAAAATCTTAAGGTCCTCGGTCTGGTCCAAGGGTCCAAACCGCCCAATAATTCATTAATCGATAACTAAAACTAGAAATGTAGCTCTTCTTACTGGCCGATAGCATCGACGTAGATTCTTATTCTGTGTTCTAGTGTGCTGCTTGTACTGTGTCTGCATACCGCATCACGCGACAACGGCTTGCAGACGATAAATGTAACCGTTTCAGAGAGAAAAGCGACCACTGTGACGATCTGGCGTTATGTCGATTCGATAGTAAATGACGGAAACGGGAGATTTTCTTAGGTTTTTACTACATATTAACACTTTACACAATTTCTCGTGTTACCTGGCTGCCAGTCCTCGGTTCATGCAAAATCTTAAGGTCCTCGGTCTGGTCCAAGGCACCAAACCGCCCAATAATTCATTAATCGATAACTAAAACTTGAAATGTAGCTCTTCTTACTGGCCGATTGCATCAACGTAGATTCCTATTCTGTGTTCTAGTGTGCTGCTTGTACTGTGTCTGCATACCGCATCACGCGACAAGGGCTTGCAGACGATAAATGTAACCGTTTCAGAGAGAAAAGCGACCAATGTGACGATCTGGCGTTATGTCGATTCGATAGTAAATGACGGAAACGGGAGATTTTCTTAGGTTTTTACTACATATTAACACTTTACACAATTTCTCGTGTTACCTGGCTGCCAGTCCTCGGTTCATGCAAAATCTTAAGGTCCTCGGTCTGGTCCAAGGCACCAAACCGCCCAATAATTCATTAATCGATAACTAAAACTTGAAATGTAGCTCTTCTTACTGGCCGATTGCATCAACGTAGATTCTTATTCTGTGTTCTAGTGTGCTGCTTGTACTGTGTCTGCATACCGCATCACGCGACAAGGGCTTGCAGACGAAAAATGTAACCGTTTCAGAGAGAAAAGCGACCACTGTGACGATCTGGCGTTATGTCGATTCGATAGTAAATGACGGAAACGGGAGATTTTCTTGGGTTTTTACTACATATTAACACTTTACACAATTTCTCGTGTTACCTGGCTGCCAGTCCGCGGTTCATGCAAAATCTTAAGGTCCTCGGTCTGGTCCAAGGCACCAAACCGCCCAATAATTCATTAATCGATAACTAAAACTTGAAATGTAGCTCTTCTTACTGGGCGATTGCATAAACTTAGATGCTTCTTCAGTGTTCTACTATGCCGCTTGTAGTGACTCTGCATACCGCATCACGCGGCAAGGGCTAGCAGACGATAAATGTAACAGTTTCAGAGAGAAAAGTGACCACTGTGACGATCTGGCGTTATGTCGATTCGATAGTAAATGACGGAAACGGGAGATTTTCTTAGGTTTTTACTACATATTAACACTTTACACAATTTCTCGTGTTACCTGGCTGCCAGTCCTCGGTTCATGCAAAATCTTAAGGTCCTCGGTCTGGTCCAAGGCACCAAACCGCCCAATAATTCATTAATCGATAACTAAAACTTGAAATGTAGCTCTTCTTACTGGCCGATTGCATCAACGTAGATTCCTATTCTGTGTTTTAGTGTGCTGCTTGTACTGTGTCTGCATACCGCATCACGCGACAAGGGCTTGCAGACGATAAATGTAACCGTTTCAGAGAGAAAAGCGACCACTGTGACGATCTGGCGTTATGTCGATTCGATAGTAAATGACGGAAACGGGAGATTTTCTTAGGTTTTTACTACATATTAACACTTTACACAATTTCTCGTGTTACCTGGCTGCCAGTCCTCGGTTCATGCAAAATCTTAAGGTCCTCGGTCTGGTCCAAGGCACCAAACCGCCCAATAATTCATTAATCGATAACTAAAACTTGAAATGTAGCTCTTCTTACTGGCCGATTGCATCAACGTAGATTCTTATTCTGTGTTCTAGTGTGCTGCTTGGACTGTGTCTGCATACCGCATCACGCGACAAGGGCTTGCAGACGATAAATGTAACCGTTTCAGAGAGAAAAGCGACCAATGTGACGATCTGGCGTTATGTCGATTCGATAGTAAATGACGGAAAAGGGAGATTTTCTTAGGTTTTTACTACATATTAACACTTTACACAATTTCTGGTGTTACCTGGCTGCCAGTCCTCGGTTCATGCAAAATCTTAAGGTCCTCGGTCTGGTCCAAGGCACCAAACCGCCCAATAATTCATTAATCGATAACTAAAACTAGAAATGTAGCTCTTCTTACTGGCCGATTGCATCAACGTAGATTCTTATTCTGTGTTCTAGTGTGCTGCTTGTACTGTGTCTGCATACCGCATCACGCGACAAGGGCTTGCAGACTATAAATGTAACCGTTTCAGAGAGAAAAGCGACCACTGTGACGATCTGGCGTTATGTCGATTCGATAGTAAATGACGGAAACGGGAGATTTTCTTGGGTTTTTACTACATATTAACACTTTACACAATTTCTCGTGTTACCTGGCTGCCAGTCCTCGGTTCATGCAAAATCTTAAGGTCCTCGGTCTGGTCCAAGGCACCAAACCGCCCAATAATTCATTAATCGATAACTAAAACTTGAAATGTAGCACTCCTTACTGGCCGATTGCATCAACGTAGATTCCTATTCTGTGTTCTAGTGTGCTGCTTGTACTGTGTCTGCATACCGCATCACGCGACAAGGGCTTGCAGACGATAAATGTAACCGTTTCAGAGAGAAAAGCGACCAATGTGACGATCTGGCGTTATGTCGATTCGATAGTAAATGACGGAAACGGGAGATTTTCTTAGGTTTTTACTGCATATTAACACTTTACACAATTTCTCGTGTTACCTGGCTGCCAGTCCTCGGTTCATGCAAAATCTTAAGGTCCTCGGTCTGGTCCAAGGCACCAAACCGCCCAATAATTCATTAATCGATAACTAAAACTTGAAATGTAGCTCTTCTTACTGGCCGATTGCATCAACGTAGATTCTTATTCTGTGTTCTAGTGTGCTGCTTGTACTGTGTCTGCATACCGCATCACGCGACGAGGGCTTGCAGACGATAAATGTAACCGTTTCAGAGAGAAAAGCGACCACTGTGACGATCTGGCGTTATGTCGATTCGATAGTAAATGACGGAAACGGGAGATTTTCTTAGGTTTTTACTACATATTAACACTTTACACAATTTCTCGTGTTACCTGGCTGCCAGTCCTCGGTTCATGCAAAATCTTAAGGTCCTCGGTCTGGACCAAGGCACCAAACCGCCCAATAATTCATTAATCGATAACTAAAACTTGAAATGTAGCTCTTCTTACTGGGCGATTGCATAAACTTAGATGCTTCTTCAGAGTTCTACTATGCCGCTTGTAGTGACTCTGCATACCGCATCACGCGGCAAGGGCTAGCAGACGATAAATGTAACCGTTTCAGAGAGAAAAGTGACCACTGTGACGATCTGGCGTTATGTCGATTCGATAGTAAATGACGGAAACGGGAGATTTTCTTAGGTTTTTACTACATATTAACACTTTACACAATTTCTCGTGTTACCTGGCTGCCAGTCCTCGGTTCATGCAAAATCTTAAGGTCCTCGGTCTGGTCCAAGGGTCCAAACCGCCCAATAATTCATTAATCGATAACTAAAACTAGAAATGTAGCTCTTCTTACTGGCCGATAGCATCGACGTAGATTCTTATTCTGTGTTCTAGTGTGCTGCTTGTACTGTGTCTGCATACCGCATCACGCGACAACGGCTTGCAGACGATAAATGTAACCGTTTCAGAGAGAAAAGCGACCACTGTGACGATCTGGCGTTATGTCGATTCGATAGTAAATGACGGAAACGAGAGATTTTCTTAGGTTTTTACTACATATTAACACTTTACACAATTTCTCGTGTTACCTGGCTGCCAGTCCTCGGTTCATGCAAAATCTTAAGGTCCTCGGTCTGGTCCAAGGCACCAAACCGCCCAATAATTCATTAATCGATAACTAAAACTTGAAATGTAGCTCTTTTTACTGGGCGATTGCATAAACTTAGATGCTTCTTCAGTGTTCTACTATGCCGCTTGTAGTGACTCTGCATACCGTAGCACGCAGCAAGGGCTTGCAGACGATAAATGTAACCGTTTCAGAGAGAAAAGCGACCACTGTGACGATCTGGCGTTATGTCGATTCGATAGTAAATGACGGAAACGGGAGATTTTCTTAGGTTTTTACTACATATTAACACTTTACACAATTTCTCGTGTTACCTGGCTGCCAGTCCTCGGTTCATGCAAAATCTTAAGGTCCTCGGTCTGGTCCAAGGCACCAAACCGCCCAATAATTCATTAATCGATAACTAAAACTAGAAATGTAGCTCTTCTTACTGGCCGATTGCATCAACGTAGATTCTTATTCTGTGTTCTAGTGTGCTGCTTGTACTGTGTCTGCATACCGCATCACGCGACAACGGCTTGCAGACGATAAATGTAACCGTTTCAGAGAGAAAAGCGACCAATGTGACGATCTGGCGTTATGTCGATTCGATAGTAAATGACGGAAACGGGAGAATTTCTTAGGTTTTTACTACATATTAACACTTTACACAATTTCTCGTGTTACCTGGCTGCCAGTCCTCGGTTCATGCAAAATCTTAAGGTCCTCGGTCTGGTCCAAGGCACCAAACCGCCCAATAATTCATTAATCGATAACTAAAACTTGAAATGTAGCTCTTCTTACTGGCCGATTGCATCAACGTAGATTCCTATTCTGTGTTCTAGTGTGCTGCTTGTACTGTGTCTGCATACCGCATCACGCGACAAGGGCTTGCAGACGATAAATGTAACCGTTTCAGAGAGAAAAGCGACCAATGTGACGATCTGGCGTTATGTCGATTCGATAGTAAATGACGGAAACGGGAGATTTTCTTAGGTTTTTACTACATATTAACACTTGTAGTGGGACGAAATTAAGCGTCACCCATCTACCAAAGTCAGCCCAGTTTGCAGGTGACTATAAGTGTAATTTAGTTTGTTTATATATTTTTCTTATTATTTGTAATAGATATGAATTATCTAAAAGTTTTGTATTTTTTTGTGTGTTTCATGTACGGAGAGGGCGGCGCAACGAACGGAGACAGCATCTTCGTTGCCGCGACCAGAGAGGAAATTGCTGGCCGCTATACGTCGCGGGTCGACAGCCGAGGAGCAACAGAAGATCCTGGAACCGAGTTGTTGCGTCGTGCTTCTAAAAAATTAAAAAGAATGTTTTATACTCTTTTTTTGTATAACAATGACGTCATAGAGATCTTAATCTTATTGAAAAGTCAGTCCGAATCTGTTAAGCCTGAGGTTCAGAACGTCGGTATATAGAAAGTTAATAAAACGGTGTATACTACTAAAGTTGAAACACGTGTTCTGAGGAATTATTTATGAAGAAGTATGTGAATTGATTAATAGTATATTGGACAAGATTATTGTGGTCATCGCAACTTCGAATCTAAAAAGTTTATTTAATGTGTGGTTCTAATTTCAATTCAATCAAGATAACGTGTATCAATATAAGTTCTGAGGAGAAAACAAACGAAGTTTAAATCGAAAAGTTTACGAAAACCAATTGGCCCAAGTGACGAAATTCTTTGCTTACGACTCAACTGATGTTTTACAGTTTCGTTCAAGAACCATTCTGTGACAATTTAAAAAAGAATATAAATCATTTTTGAAGTGGGTTGTAACTGACGTAGGTGACGAAGTCTGCACATGGTCATATGATAAACGAAAGTCATTTATAAACAAACCTATACGTCGTTACACTACACCGTGGCGACCGTGACAGGACTTGTGTGCAACTAAGGCACACAGGTACGAAACAAAACATCAAGAGTCCTTCGGAAGTCAACGCGAGTTCTCGTGGAGCCTTCACCAGCCAGCGGCGACTTCGCGGGTGTGGGCATCTGACGGAGCGCAGCCAAGCAGTACGGTCACGCAGTTATTCCACGAGAAGGCGCATCTGTTGGGCAGCAGCTGAACGCTGCAAACCCCGACAACCCTTTTTCTCCTTAAACTAACAGGCCCAGTGCGTCAGCTGGGGGGCGTTCCTCCGGCTGGTATTAGAGGTGTTGCTGAGGGCTTCGCCTGTCTACGGCGGTGCCGGGCGTGGTTGCAGCCAGTAACGTCTCCGGTGTTCGACTCAGCGTCCTGCCGGTTGCGGAAGCGGGGTCGCAGCATCTCAGCGGCTGCATCGACGGCTGTTACATCTGCAGCCCATAGCAGCACACTGATCATCGAGAACTAAAAATTACAATATTAGTGTCCGGTGAGTCTGTTTCAAGTTGGAAGTGGAGTGTTGTACATAGGGAGTGTGCTTTTACAGGATTGTTAATTACAAGTCTGCGTGTGTAACTAGTTAATATCTTACAATAATGTCGGGAAGTGAAATGTCAGACGAAGAGCAGTCTATGTCCGATAGGAGCATGAGATCCCTTTTTAGGGCGATCGCTAAATTAAAACAGTCTAACGGGGATTTTTTAGCTGAACTAAAACAGTCTAACGAAGAATCTATGGCTAGATTAAAACAGTCTAACGAGGAATCTACTGCTAGATTGAAAGAGGAACTAAAACAGGAGTTAAAACAGTCTAACGAGGAATCTACTGCTAGATTGAAAGAGGAACTAAAACAGGAGTTAAAACAGTCTAACGAGGAATCTACTGCTAGACTAAAAGGGGAGCTAACAAAATCTACGGGCAGGTTACAGGAATATCTTAATGAAACCAGTCGAGAATTAAGTGATAAAATAGAGTCTTCTAAAGTTGAAATGCAGGAAAAACTAGTAGGACTTAGTAATAAGATTGCTGATAATTGTAAAAGGTTAGAAGAACATATCCAGGAATCACGAGAGGAAAAGGCTCGTATGCGAAACGATATTACTGACTTAACCGAGAGACTAGATAATGTCAATATCTTAGTTGTAAATGAAATACAGAAAAATAACGATATGTTACGAGATGAATTTTCTATGCAAACGGAAACTGTTCGTAGAGAATTATTGGAATCTATTAAAGAGGTCTCTACCAAACCTGTAGAGATTTCTTCAATAGATAATGTAGAATTAGAGACATTAACTCATCAAGTAGAAAAGGACCATACCGAAATCGAAAACATGAAATTTTTAATTACTGAAATATGCAGTAACCTTGAGACTGCCAAAGATAATAACATTGACGAAGGTACAGAGCGTTCACATCGTGAACACAGTGAAGAATCGATATTAGCTAATCGCGTTTCCAATACAGAAATGCGAATACAGGAAATTACTAAACGGTTATCGGAATTAGATAATAACGAAAACATTTCAGATAGCAGAGGTAATAACATAATCAGAGACAACAGTCGCATCGAATTTGCTAGCTCGGACGACAACAATATGAATAAAGAAATCACGGCAAGCCAATCCGATGCAACTCCGTCTCCGCAATCTAAACAAAATCCGACTATTTCTCTCGCAGAATGTCTGGATGATATAACGACAAATTCAAAGGTAGCAAGTCGATTTCCTGTATTCAAACCAGGAGGCGAACTTCACCCTATAATCTTTATAAAAGCTTTTGAAACATCATTATCTCCCAAATGGAGTAATGAAAAACGCATTCAATTTGTAATAGGACATTTAGAAGCAGAAGCTGCGGAATGGGCAGTACTGCATAGAACTGAATTCAGGGACTGGGATGATTTTGTTAAGCAGTTTAAACAACATTATTGGTCAAGAGGAAAACAACAACACTTAACTTTAGAGTTGCTAGACCCTCCTCCATATTCTAAACGGTGGGGAGGTTATAGGAATTATTTTGAATGGCATTTAAACCGTGCTAAATTAATTGAAGAACCAATTATTGAAAGTCATTTAATACGAGTCCTAATTAGTAGGTTACCGTATTATGTAAAGGAAAGAATGATAGAAAGAGAATGGTCACAGCCGTGCGAATTGTTAGGATATTTAGAGCAATTAGATATACTTAATAGAGAAAGGGAAGACGAGAAGTTTAGATTTGGTAGAAATGACAATCCTCGAAATAATAATAATAATTCAGAACCACGAAAAGCTAATAACAACAATCATAGCCGGTTTTGTTATATAAAGCGTCAATCTAAAGATAAAGAGAACCAACAAAATCGTGGCAATAACTCGAAAATGCGGAAATTACACAATAACGATCATGAAACAAATCATCCTCAAGTAATTAATGAAGGTCAAGTGGTAGGTGACTTTATCATAGAAAGTTCGGAAAACTAGTAAAGTCCTTTAGTACGGGTCAACTAAAGGGAACTGTTAGTCAAGATTATACAAGACCCATTTGCAATTTATCATTAAGCTGCCAAAAGGACGGTGACTGGCAACAAGATTTGCTTCAGGAAGACAATCTGATAAGGGAGAATATAACTTATAAACCCGTTATTAAAGGTTATATTAAAGATACCGAAATAAATATTATAATTGATTCAGGTAGCGAAGTAAGTATTTTATCGAAAGAATTATTCCAGCTTAAAAGAAAATATTGGAATTTCCCAACCTTACCTGTAACTGGGGTGAAAATTATAGGAGTTACCGGTAAAAGAAGTCAAAATATTACTGAGGAAGTTTATGTAACTTTTGAGATTGCTAAACAATTAATTGCTCACTCTGTACTTGTCGTAGCCAACTTAAATGTGGCCCTAATTTTAGGCATAGATTGGCTGTGTAAATATAAAGCTATATTAGATTTTAAAGACTCTTCCTTAACCATCCATAAGGAGGCATGTGCTTTTAAAGTGAGGTTTTCTGATAATCAAGTACCGGAAAATTGCTACGAATCCTTACAGATTAAGTACGCACAGACCATGAGCCTATTAACAGATTTTAGTGATCTTGAATGTGAAGTATACCAAGGTCAGGCTAGTAGCAGTATCGAAACCGAAGTGAAAGAAAAATGTTATTCTACGAATTGTCTATCCGAACAAGAAAAGGAAGAGTTGGAATCTTTGTTGTTAGAATTTAGAGCCGTCTTCTCAGATGAACCAGGGAGAATTAAAGATTACGTTTGTAAACTTAAGATTAAAGATCAAAAACCATTCTTTAAGAAACCTTATCCTATTCCAGTACAATTCAAAGAACCGGCTAGTAGAGAAATAAGTAAGATGCTAGAACAAAACATTATCGAACGATCATGTAGCGCTTTTAACAGTCCTTTGTGGGTAGTTAAGAAAGCTACTGGTGGGGTACGACTAGTTCTGGATGCCCGTGAGTTAAATAAAATTATAGAGATGGAAAGAGACAGACCTATTCCTATGGAGGACGTACTTCTTAAGATTGCTGGTTCACGTTATATGAGTACAATGGATTTAACTGCTGGCTACCATCAAGTAATATTACACCCGGATTCACGGCAATATACGGCTTTTCTTTTTGAAGGCAGATCATATCAGTTCCAAGTTTTACCTTTTGGACTTAATATATCAGTGTCAACTTTCATTAGGGCATTAGATTCTGCTTTGGGTCAGCAATTGTTACAAAAGATTATTTTATATGTAGATGATATTTTGGTAGCCACCAAAACGTGGGAAGAACACGTAACGATATTACGGGAATTGTTTGACCGTTTAATTGACAGAGGAGTTACTTTAAAATTATCTAAGTCTTACTTCGGAAAGGAGGAAGTGAGATTTTTGGGGCATATAGTGGACAGCAAAGGTATTAGGCCAGACCCAACCCGTATTGAAGCTATTGCTCGATGCCCGAGTCCTAGAAATCGGAAACAATTGAAATCATTCTTAGGAATGGTAGGATTCCTGAGAAGATTTCTTCCAGGGCAGGATATTGTTAATCCTAAATTACTAGATTTATTGAAAGAGAAGTCAGTATGGCTCTGGGGACAAGAGGAAGAGGAAGTTTTTAATAAGATAAAAGGAGCGTTAACCGAAGCCAAAATGTTATACCACCCAGATTTCAATCAGGACTTTGGTATGTGTACGGATGCCTCTGATTATGGTGTGTCTTGTGTAATATTCCAAGGTGATCTGACCGATGAAAAGGGATTATATCGGCCTATTGGATTCGCTAGTAGAACTTTAAATAAACACGAAAGAAATTATTTTGTAACCGAGAAGGAAGCTCTCGCAGTGGTATGGGGTTTTCAACGATTTAGAGGATTATTAATGGGAAGAAAAACAATTGTATATACTGATCATCAGGCTTTAATCTTTTTGAACAATTGTCGGTTACTTCACCGCAGACTATTACGTTGGGTATTATGCTTGCAAGAATTTCAGTACGAAATTAGGTATATAAAAGGATCTCAGAATGTAGTTTCGGATGCTTTGTCGAGACTCCCCGTAGGAATGGAGAATATTAACATTGTAGAAGAACCAGGAACAAATTACCATGTTTATTTCCTTTTAACTCAGGAGAACGAACGTAAGGTTAAACGGATAGTAACTGCTATTAGATGCACTCAAAGAAATGACGATCAATATAGGGACCTTATACAAACCCTTAATAATGGGGACGAAACAGTTAACACCCGGGGTGTGTGGTTATATTTTAACGACTTGTTGTATTGGAAAGCACAGAGGGAACACCAGAGATGGAAAATCTGCATCCCGAAAACTGTTGTAGACGAGTTAATTACTTATATTCATGAAGGTTATGGGCATTTTGGAATTCATAAATGTATTAAACATCTAATGAAGTATTATTATTTCAAAAATATGTCCCGTATTGTGAGAAGTATTATTAGGGCTTGTGAAACCTGTCAAAAGGTTAAAGTTAATAACAAATCTAAGCGTTATAAATTATATGCTGTAATTCCTCGAGGTTTGTGGGATCTACTGTCATTAGATTTTTTCGGCCCTCTGCCTCGTAGTTCAGGAGGATTAACTTTTGTGTTTGTTGTAATGGAATGTTGGTCCAAACATGTGAAGCTATATACTTTAAAACGAGCGAATACAGCAAGCGTTATACGCTGCCTCACCCGAAATTACTTTGTTAACTGGGGCATTCCTAAACGACTTATGTCTGACAACGGTAGTGCCTTTATTAGTCAAAGATTTCAAGATATGATAAAACAATATGGAATCAAACATATCTTAATTTCGAAATATCACCCTCAAAGTAATTTAGTAGAAAGAGTCATGAAAGAATTAGGACGATTATGTAGAACTTATTGTGCACATAAACATACTCGGTGGGCCAAACTAATGCCTGAATTCGAAAAGATATTAAATGAATTACCTCATCTAACGACGGGATTATCACCTATAGAAATTTTAGGCAAACGAATTATAGGTGAGCCTTTACTAGCTGCTCTACCTTGGCCACCAGCAAATGAGATCCAACAATGCATCCCAGACGAAAAAGTTTGCGAACAGATTATTAAAAATGCCGAACGGAGAATTAAAAGTTATAATCAACATGCTATAGAACCCTCATTTCAGGTGGGAGATCTTGTGCTAGTACGATCGCATCCTAAAAGTTCGAAGATCAGTAAGGAATGTAGAAAATTCTTCTTTATCTTTGAAGGTCCATATGTTGTACATAAGATTGTACATCCCAAAGCGTTACTTCTTATGGAACCTTCATCAGGTGTAATTAAAGGATTATATAGTGTTGATCAAATGAAACCCTTCATTCCTAAATAAGTTAATATTTAGTATGTGTTACACACGGAAGAGCGTTCATAGTTTATTCATGTGAAGTTTTTCGTGATAGTTACGTGTTATTTTAAAGAAATAACAGAAAGCTTAAACAAGTGTTCTACAGTAATCTACTGGTACTTCAAAAAGAGGAAGATAACCAAAAGGGGGATTTATATGGAAGAAATTTTGTTATTAGGTCAAGAGGAATTTTGTATATTTTATGTTTACTCGGATAGTAGGAACCAAAGGGGATGGTCAATAATTTTAGGGACCATGGGCGTCCAGAGCTATAGGGCTCACGAGAACATAGCAGAGTGCCTTTAATAGAGGTTTGTAATAGTGTTAATATAGAACACACCAAACGGGGCTCTCTCGCATGTTTCTCCTAAATAAATTGCCATTACCCAACAAGGTGTCCGAAGGCAAAGAAAGCCGTGCCGAGATGCTAAAGAAAGTTTTGCTTGATTTCTTCTTGACCTCAGGCGTAAATAAGGTATTAGGGAAAAGAATGAAGTAAAGTAAGTAGTACTATTAGTTATTGTGAGAAACTAATTAGTAATGTACATTTTAGGAAAGAGTAACTCTAGTAAATGAATAAAACTAAAACTAATTTATCGCAATTTGAACGCTCTGTCCTAATGTAACCACGTGAAGGAACGAACTGAATTGTTACTTACTAGCAACTATTAAATGAAGAGGAATAATCTCCATATATTCGGTTATGAATTACCACAATGGCACAATTAAGGGTAAATGACAAATAGTCGCGACAATATCGTATTAAAAAGATTAAATCTATCTAAGAGCAAGGACTCTAGATTAAGTAAAATGTGAGGAAAATGTATTAACAGTTAAATATAGTATATTGAAAAGTTTTATTTTCGGTTAAAACCTGACAAACTGAGCTTGTGGGTGGGGTATGTAGTGGGACGAAATTAAGCGTCACCCATCTACCAAAGTCAGCCCAGTTTGCAGGTGACTATAAGTGTAATTTAGTTTGTTTATATATTTTTCTTATTATTTGTAATAGATATGAATTATCTAAAAGTTTTGTATTTTTTTGTGTGTTTCATGTACGGAGAGGGCGGCGCAACGAACGGAGACAGCATCTTCGTTGCCGCGACCAGAGAGGAAATTGCTGGCCGCTATACGTCGCGGGTCGACAGCCGAGGAGCAACAGAAGATCCTGGAACCGAGTTGTTGCGTCGTGCTTCTAAAAAATTAAAAAGAATGTTTTATACTCTTTTTTTGTATAACAATGACGTCATAGAGATCTTAATCTTATTGAAAAGTCAGTCCGAATCTGTTAAGCCTGAGGTTCAGAACGTCGGTATATAGAAAGTTAATAAAACGGTGTATACTACTAAAGTTGAAACACGTGTTCTGAGGAATTATTTATGAAGAAGTATGTGAATTGATTAATAGTATATTGGACAAGATTATTGTGGTCATCGCAACTTCGAATCTAAAAAGTTTATTTAATGTGTGGTTCTAATTTCAATTCAATCAAGATAACGTGTATCAATATAAGTTCTGAGGAGAAAACAAACGAAGTTTAAATCGAAAAGTTTACGAAAACCAATTGGCCCAAGTGACGAAATTCTTTGCTTACGACTCAACTGATGTTTTACAGTTTCGTTCAAGAACCATTCTGTGACAATTTAAAAAAGAATATAAATCATTTTTGAAGTGGGTTGTAACTGACGTAGGTGACGAAGTCTGCACATGGTCATATGATAAACGAAAGTCATTTATAAACAAACCTATACGTCGTTACACTACACACTTTACACAATTTCTCGTGTTACATGGCTGCCAGTCCTCGGTTCATGCAAAATCTTAAGGTCCTCGGTCTGGTCCAAGGCACCAAACCGCCCAATAATTCATTAATCGATAACTAAAACTTGAAATGTAGCTCTTCTTACTGGGCGATTGCATAAACTTAGATGCTTCTTCAGTGTTCTACTATGCCGCTTGTAGTGACTCTGCATACCGCATCACGCGGCAAGGGCTAGCAGACGATAAATGTAACCGTTTCAGAGAGAAAAGTGACCACTGTGACGATCTGGCGTTATGTCGATTCGATAGTAAATGACGGAAACGGGAGATTTTCTTAGGTTTTTACTACATATTAACACTTTACACAATTTCTCGTGTTACCTGGCTGCCAGTCCTCGGTTCATGCAAAATCTTAAGGTCCTCGGTCTGGTCCAAGGCACCAAACCGCCCAATAATTCATTAATCGATAACTAAAACTTGAAATGTAGCTCTTCTTACTGGCCGATTGCATCAACGTAGATTCCTATACTGTGTTCTAGTGTGCTGCTTGTACTGTGTCTGCATACCGCATCACGCGACAAGGGCTTGCAGACGATAAATGTAACCGTTTTAGAGAGAAAAGCGACCAATGTGACGATCTGGCGTTATGTCGATTCGATAGTAAATGACGGAAACGGGAGATTTTCTTAGGTTTTTACTACATATAAACACTTTACACAATTTCTCGTGTTACCTGGCTGCCAGTCCTCGGTTCATGCAAAATCTTAAGGTCCTCGGTCTGGTCCAAGGCACCAAACCGCCCAATAATTCATTAATCGATAACTAAAACTTGAAATGTAGCTCTTCTTACTGGCCGATTGCATCAACGTAGATTCTTATTCTGTGTTCTAGTGTGCTGCTTGTACTGTGTCTGCATACCGCATCACGCGACAAGGGCTTGCAGACGATAAATGTAACCGTTTCAGAGAGAAAAGCGACCACTGTGACGATCTGGCGTTGTGTCGATTCGATAGTAAATGACGGAAACGGGAGATTTTCTTGGGTTTTTACTACATATTAACACTTTACACAATTTCTCGTGTTACCTGGCTGCCAGTCCGCGGTTCATGCAAAATCTTAAGGTCCACGGTCTGGTCCAAGGCACCAAACCGCCCAATAATTCATTAATCGATAACTAAAATTTGAAATGTAGCTCTTCTTACTGGCCGATTGCATCAACGTAGATTCTTATTCTGTGTTCTAGTGTGCTGCTTGTACTGTGTCTGCATACCGCATCACGCGACAAGGGCTTGCAGACGATAAATGTAACCGTTTCAGAGAGAAAAGCGACCACTGTGACGATCTGGCGTTATGTCGATTCGATAGTAAATGACGGAAACGGGAGATTTTCTTAGGTTTTTACTACATATTAACACTTTACACTATTTCTCGTGTTACCTGGCTGCCAGTCCTCGGTTCATGCAAAATCTTAAGGTCCTCGGTCTGGTCCAAGGCACCAAACCGCCCAATAATTCATTAATCGATAACTAAAACTTGAAATGTAGCTCTTCTTACTGGGCGATTGCATAAACTTAGATGCTTCTTCAGTGTTCTACTATGCCGCTTGTAGTGACTCTGCATACCGTATCACGCAGCAAGGGCTTGCAGACGATAAATGTAACCGTTTCAGAGAGAAAAGCGACCACTGTGACGATCTGGCGTTATGTCGATTCGATAGTAAATGACGGAAACGGGAGATTTTCTTAAGTTTTTACTACATATTAACACTTTACACAATTTCTCGTGTTACCTGGCTGCCAGTCCTCGGTTCATGCAAAATCTTAAGGTCCTCGGTCTGGTCCAAGGCACCAAACCGCCCAATAATTCATTAATCGATAACTAAAACTTGAAATGTAGCTCTTCTTACTGGGCGATTGCATAAACTTAGATGCTTCTTCAGTGTTCTACTATGCCGCTTGTAGTGACTCTGCATACCGCATCACGCGGCAAGGGCTAGCAGACGATAAATGTAACCGTTTCAGAGAGAAAAGCGACCACTGTGACGATCTGGCGTTATGTCGATTCGATAGTAAATGACGGAAACGGGAGATTTTCATAGGTTTTTACTACATATTAACACTTTACACAATTTCTCGTGTTACCTGGCTGCCAGTCCTCGGTTCATGCAAAATCTTAAGGTCCTCGGTCTGGTCCAAGGCACCAAACCGCCCAATAATTCATTAATCGATAACTAAAACTAGAAATGTAGCTCTTCTTACTGGCCGATTGCATCAACGTAGATTCTTATTCTGTGTTCTAGTGTGCTGCTTGTACTGTGTCTGCATACCGCATCACGCGACAACGGCTTGCAGACGATAAATGTAACCGTTTCAGAGAGAAAAGCGACCAATGTGACGATCTGGCGTTATGTCGATTCGATAGTAAATGACGGAAACGGGAGATTTTCTTAGGTTTTTACTACATATTAACACTTTACACAATTTCTCGTGTTACCTGGCTGCCAGTCCTCGGTTCATGCAAAATCTTAAGGTCCTCGGTCTGGTCCAAGGCACCAAACCGCCCAATAATTCATTAATCGATAACTAAAACTTGAAATGTAGCTCTTCTTACTGGCCGATTGCATCAACGTAGATTCTTATTCTGTGTTCTAGTGTGCTGCTTGTACTGTGTCTGCATACCGCATCACGCGACAAGGGCTTGCAGACGATAAATGTAACCGTTTCAGAGAGAAAAGCGACCACTGTGACGATCTGGCGTTATGTCGATTCGATAGTAAATGACGGAAACGGGAGATTTTCTTAGGTTTTTACTACATATTAACACTTTACACAATTTCTCGTGTTACCTGGCTGCCAGTCCTCGGTTCATGCAAAATCTTAAGGTCCACGGTCTGGTCCAAGGCACCAAACCGCCCAATAATTCATTAATCGATAACTAAAACTTGAAATGTAGCTCTTCTTACTGGCCGATTGCATCAACGTAGATTCCTATTCTGTGTTCTAGTGTGCTGCTTGTACTGTGTCTGCATACCGCATCACGCGACAAGGGCTTGCAGACGATAAATGTAACCGTTTCAGAGAGAAAAGCGACCAATGTGACGATCTGGCGTTATGTCGATTCGATAGTAAATGACGGAAACGGGAGATTTTCTTAGGTTTTTACTACATATTAACACTTTACACAATTTCTCGTGTTACCTGGCTGCCAGTCCTCGGTTCATGCAAAATCTTAAGGTCCTCGGTCTGGTCCAAGGCACCAAACCGCCCAATAATTCATTAATCGATAACTAAAACTTGAAATGTAGCTCTTCTTACTGGCCGATTGCATCAACGTAGATTCTTATTCTGTGTTCTAGTGTGCTGCTTGTACTGTGTCTGCATACCGCATCACGCGACAAGGGCTTGCAGACGATAAATGTAACCGTTTCAGAGAGAAAAGCGACCACTGTGACGATCTGGCGTTATGTCGATTCGATAGTAAATGACGGAAACGGTAGATTTTCTTGGGTTTTTACTACATATTAACACTTTACACAATTTCTCGTGTTACCTGGCTGCCAGTCCTCGGTTCATGCAAAATCTTAAGGTCCTCGGTCTGGTCCAAGGCACCAAACCGCCCAATAATTCATTAATCGATAACTAAAACTTGAAATGTAGCTCTTCTTACTGGCCGATTGCATCAACGTAGATTCTTATTCTGTGTTCTAGTGTGCTGCTTGTACTGTGTCTGCATACCGCATCACGCGACAACGGCTTGCAGACGATAAATGTAACCGTTTCAGAGAGAAAAGCGACCACTGTGACGATCTGGCGTTATGTCGATTCGATAGTAAATGACGGAAACGGGAGATTTTCTTAGGTTTTTACTACATATTAACACTTTACACAATTTCTCGTGTTACCTGGCTGCCAGTCCTCGGTTCATGCAAAATCTTAAGGTCCTCGGTCTGGTCCAAGGCACCAAACCGCCCAATAATTCATTAATCGATAACTAAAACTTGAAATGTAGCTCTTCTTACTGGGCGATTGCATAAACTTAGATGCTTCTTCAGTGTTCTACTATGCCGCTTGTAGTGACTCTGCATACCGTATCACGCGGCAAGGGCTTGCAGACGATAAATGTAACCGTTTCAGAGAGAATAGCGACCACTGTGACGATCTGGCGTTATGTCGATTCGATAGTAAATGACGGAAACGGGAGATTTTCTTAGGTTTTTACTACATATTAACACTTTACACAATTTCTCGTGTTACCTGGCTGCCAGTCCTCGGTTCATGCAAAATCTTAAGGTCCTCGGTCTGGTCCAAGGCACCAAACCGCCCAATAATTCATTAATCGATAACTAAAACTTGAAATGTAGCTCTTCTTACTGGGCGATTGCATAAACTTAGATGCTTCTTCAGTGTTCTACTATGCCGCTTGTAGTGACTCTGCATACCGCATCACGCGGCAAGGGCTAGCAGACGATAAATGTAACCGTTTCAGAGAGAAAAGCGACCACTGTGACGATCTGGCGTTATGTCGATTCGATAGTAAATGACGGGAGATTTTCTTAGGTTTTTACTACATATTAACACTTTACACAATTTCTCGTGTTACCTGGCTGCCAGTCCTCGGTTCATGCAAAATCTTAAGGTCCTCGGTCTGGTCCTAGGGTCCAAACCGCCCAATAATTCATTAATCGATAACTAAAACTAGAAATGTAGCTCTTCTTACTGGCCGATAGCATCGACGTAGATTCTTATTCTGTGTTCTAGTGTGCTGCTTGTACTGTGTCTGCATACCGCATCACGCGACAACGGCTTGCAGACGATAAATGTAACCGTTTCAGAGAGAAAAGCGACCACTGTGACGATCTGGCGTTATGTCGATTCGATAGTAAATGACGGAAACGGGAGATTTTCTTAGGTTTTTACTACATATTAACACTTTACACAATTTCTCGTGTTACCTGGCTGCCAGTCCTCGGTTCATGCAAAATCTTAAGGTCCTCGGTCTGGTCCAAGGCACCAAACCGCCCAATAATTCATTAATCGATAACTAAAACTTGAAATGTAGCTCTTCTTACTGGCCGATTGCATCAACGTAGATTCTTATTCTGTGTTCTAGTGTGCTGCTTGTACTGTGTCTGCATACCGCATCACGCGACAAGGGCTTGCAGACGATAAATGTAACCGTTTCAGAGAGAAAAGCGACCACTGTGACGATCTGGCGTTATGTCGATTCGATAGTAAATGACGGAAACGGGAGATTTTCTTGGGTTTTTACTACATATTAACACTTTACACAATTTCTCGTGTTACCTGGCTGCCAGTCCGCGGTTCATGCAAAATCTTAAGGTCCACGGTCTGGTCCAAGGCACCAAACCGCCCAATAATTCATTAATCGATAACTAAAACTTGAAATGTAGCTCTTCTTACTGGCCGATTGCATCAACGTAGATTCTTATTCTGTGTTCTAGTGTGCTGCTTGTACTGTGTCTGCATACCGCATCACGCGACAAGGGCTTGCAGACGATAAATGTAACCGTTTCAGAGAGAAAAGCGACCACTGTGACGATCTGGCGTTATGTCGATTCGATAGTAAATGACGGAAACGGGAGATTTTCTTAGGTTTTTACTACATATTAACACTTTACACAATTTCTCGTGTTACCTGGCTGCCAGTCCTCGGTTCATGCAAAATCTTAAGGTCCTCGGTCTGGTCCAAGGCACCAAACCGCCCAATAATTCATTAATCGATAACTAAAACTTGAAATGTAGCTCTTCTTACTGGGCGATTGCATAAACTTAGATGCTTCTTCAGTGTTCTACTATGCCGCTTGTAGTGACTCTGCATACCGTATCACGCGGCAAGGGCTTGCAGACGATAAATGTAACCGTTTCAGAGAGAAAAGCGACCACTGTGACGATCTGGCGTTATGTCGATTCGATAGTAAATGACGGAAACGGGAGATTTTCTTAGGTTTTTACTACATATTAACACTTTACACAATTTCTCGTGTTACCTGGCTGCCAGTCCTCGGTTCATGCAAAATCTTAAGGTCCTCGGTCTGGTCCAAGGCACCAAACCGCCCAATAATTCATTAATCGATAACTAAAACTTGAAATGTAGCTCTTCTTACTGGGCGATTGCATAAACTTAGATGCTTCTTCAGTGTTCTACTATGCCGCTTGTAGTGACTCTGCATACCGCATCACGCGGCAAGGGCTAGCAGACGATAAATGTAACCGTTTCAGAGAGAAAAGCGACCACTGTGACGATCTGGCGTTATGTCGATTCGATAGTAAATGACGGGAGATTTTCTTAGGTTTTTACTACATATTAACACTTTACACAATTTCTCGTGTTACCTGGCTGCCAGTCCTCGGTTCATGCAAAATCTTAAGGTCCTCGGTCTGGTCCAAGGCACCAAACCGCCCAATAATTCATTAATCGATAACTAAAACTAGAAATGTAGCTCTTCTACCTGGCCGATAGCATCGACGTAGATTCATATTCTGTGTTCTAGTGTGCTGCTTGTACTGTGTCTGCATACCGCATCACGCGACAACGGCTTGCAGACGATAAATGTAACCGTTTCAGAGAGAAAAGCGACCACTGTGACGATCTGGCGTTATGTCGATTCGATAGTAAATGACGGAAACTGGAGAATTTCTTGGGTTTTTACTACATATTAACACTTTACACAATTTCTCGTGTTACCTGGCTGCCAGTCGGCGGTTCATGCAAAATCTTAAGGTCCTCGGTCTGGTCCAAGGCACCAAACCGCCCAATAATTCATTAATCGATAACTAAAACTTGAAATGTAGCTCTTCTTACTGGCCGATTGCATCAACGTAGATTCTTATTCTGTGTTCTAGTGTGCTGCTTGTACTGTGTCTGCATACCGCATCACGCGACAAGGGCTTGCAGACGATAAATGTAACCGTTTCAGAGAGAAAAGCGACCACTGTGACGATCTGGCGTTATGTCGATTCGATAGTAAATGACGGAAACGGGAGATTTTCTTATGTTTTTACTACATATTAACACTTTACACAATTTCTCGTGTTACCTGGCTGCCAGTCCTCGGTTCATGCAAAATCTTAAGGTCCTCTTTCTGGTCCAAGGCACCAAACCGCCCAATAATTCATTAATCGATAACTAAAACTTGAAATGTAGCTCTTCTTACTGGGCGATTGCATAAACTTAGATGCTTCTTCAGTGTTCTACTATGCCGCTTGTAGTGACTCTGCATACCGTATCACGCAGCAAGGGCTTGCAGACGATAAATGTAACCGTTTCAGAGAGAAAAGCGACCACTGTGACGATCTGGCGTTATGTCGATTCGATAGTAAATGACGGAAACGGGAGATTTTCTTAGGTTTTTACTACATATTAACACTTTACACAATTTCTCGTGTTACCTGGCTGCCAGTCCTCGGTTCATGCAAAATCTTAAGGTCCTCGGTCTGGTCCAAGGCACCAAACCGCCCAATAATTCATTAATCGATAACTAAAACTAGAAATGTAGCTCTTCTTACTGGCCGATAGCATCGACGTAGATTCATATTCTGTGTTCTAGTGTGCTGCTTGTACTGTGTCTGCATACCGCATCACGCGACAACGGCTTGCAGACGATAAATGTAACCGTTTCAGAGAGAAAAGCGACCACTGTGACGATCTGGCGTTATGTCGATTCGATAGTAAATGACGGAAACGGGAGATTTTCTTAGGTTTTTACTACATATTAACACTTTACACAATTTCTCGTGTTACCTGGCTGCCAGTCCTCGGTTCATGCAAAATCTTAAGGTCCTCGGTCTGGTCCAAGGCACCAAACCGCCCAATAATTCATTAATCGATAACTAAAACTTGAAATGTAGCTCTTCTTACTGGCCGATTGCATCAACGTAGATTCTTATTCTGTGTTCTAGTGTGCTGCTTGTACTGTGTCTGCATACCGCATCACGCGACAAGGGCTTGCAGACGATAAATGTAACCGTTTCAGAGAGAAAAGCGACCACTGTGACGATCTGGCGTTATGTCGATTCGATAGTAAATGACGGAAACTGGAGAATTTCTTGGGTTTTTACTACATATTAACACTTTACACAATTTCTCGTGTTACCTGGCTGCCAGTCCGCGGTTCATGCAAAATCTTAAGGTCCTCGGTCTGGTCCAAGGCACCAAACCGCCCAATAATTCATTAATCGATAACTAAAACTTGAAATGTAGCTCTTCTTACTGGCCGATTGCATCAACGTAGATTCTTATTCTGTGTTCTAGTGTGCTGCTTGTACTGTGTCTGCATACCGCATCACGCGACAAGGGCTTGCAGACGATAAATGTAACCGTTTCAGAGAGAAAAGCGACCACTGTGACGATCTGGCGTTATGTCGATTCGATAGTAAATGACGGAAACGGGAGATTTTCTTAGGTTTTTACTACATATTAACACTTTACACAATTTCTCGTGTTACCTGGCTGCCAGTCCTCGGTTCATGCAAAATCTTAAGGTCCTCGGTCTGGTCCAAGGCACCAAACCGCCCAATAATTCATTAATCGATAACTAAAACTTGAAATGTAGCTCTTCTTACTGGGCGATTGCATAAAATTAGATGCTTCTTCAGTGTTCTACTATGCCGCTTGTAGTGACTCTGCATACCGTATCACGCAGCAAGGGCTTGCAGACGATAAATGTAACCGTTTCAGAGAGAAAAGCGACCACTGTGACGATCTGGCGTTATGTCGATTCGATAGTAAATGACGGAAACGGGAGATTTTCTTAGGTTTTTACTACATATTAACACTTTACACAATTTCTCGTGTTACCTGGCTGCCAGTCCTCGGTTCATGCAAAATCTTAAGGTCCTCGGTCTGGTCCAAGGCACCAAACCGCCCAATAATTCATTAATCGATAACTAAAACTTGAAATGTAGCTCTTCTTACTGGGCGATTGCATAAACATAGATGCTTCTTCAGTGTTCTACTATGCCGCTTGTAGTGACTCTGCATACCGCATCACGCGGCAAGGGCTAGCAGACGATAAATGTAACCGTTTCAGAGAGAAAAGCGACCACTGTGACGATCTGGCGTTATGTCGATTCGATAGTAAATGACGGAAACGGGAGATTTTCTTAGGTTTTTACTACATATTAACACTTTACACAATTTCTCGTGTTACCTGGCTGCCAGTCCTCGGTTCATGCAAAATCTTAAGGTCCTCGGTCTGGTCCAAGGCACCAAACCGCCCAATAATTCATTAATCGATAACTAAAATTAGAAATGTAGCTCTTCTTACTGGCCGATTGCATCAACGTAGATTTTTATTCTGTGTTCTAGTGTGCTGCTTGTACTGTGTCTGCATACCGCATCACGCGACAACGGCTTGCAGACGATAAATGTAACCGTTTCAGAGAGAAAAGCGACCACTGTGACGATCTGGCGTTATGTCGATTCGATAGTAAATGACGGAAACGGGAGATATCCTTAGGTTTTTACTACATATTAACACTTTACACAATTTCTCGTGTTACCTGGCTGCCAGTCCTCGGTTCATGCAAAATCTTAAGGTCCTCGGTCTGGTCCAAGGCACCAAACCGCCCAATAATTCATTAATCGATAACTAAAACTTGAAATGTAGCTCTTCTTACTGGCCGATTGCATCAACGTAGATTCCTATTCTGTGTTCTAGTGTGCTGCTTGTACTGTGTCTGCATACCGCATCACGCGACAAGGGCTTGCAGACGATAAATGTAACCGTTTCAGAGAGAAAAGCGACC
Source organism: Schistocerca cancellata (assembly GCF_023864275.1). Taxonomy (NCBI): domain Eukaryota; kingdom Metazoa; phylum Arthropoda; class Insecta; order Orthoptera; family Acrididae; genus Schistocerca; species Schistocerca cancellata. The sequence continues at coordinate 138,310,810 of NC_064637.1, forward strand.
AATGTGACGATCTGGCGTTATGTCGATTCGATAGTAAATGACGGAAACGGGAGATTTTCTTAGGTTTTTACTACATATTAACACTTTACACAATTTCTCGTGTTACCTGGCTGCCAGTCCTCGGTTCATGCAAAATCTTAAGGTCCTAGGTCTGGTCCAAGGCACCAAACCGCCCAATAATTCATTAATCGATAACTAAAACTTGAAATGTAGCTCTTCTTTCTGGCCGATTGCATCAACGTAGATTCTTATTCTGTGTTCTAGTGTGCTGCTTGTACTGTGTCTGCATACCGCATCACGCGACAAGGGCTTGCAGACGATAAATGTAACCGTTTCAGAGAGAAAAGCGACCACTGTGACGATCTGGCGTTATGTCGATTCGATAGTAAATGACGGAAACGGGAGATTTTCTTGGGTTTTTACTACATATTAACACTTTACACAATTTCTCGTGTTACCTGGCTGCCAGTCCTCGGTTCATGCAAAATCTTAAGGTCCACGGTCTGGCCCAAGGCACCAAACCGCCCAATAATTCATTAATCGATAACTAAAACTTGAAATGTAGCTCTTCTTACTGGCCGATTGCATCAACGTAGATTCTTATTCTGTGTTCTAGTGTGCTGCTTGTACTGTGTCTGCATACCGCATCACGCGACAAGGGCTTGCAGACGATAAATGTAACCGTTTCAGAGAGAAAAGCGACCACTGTGACGATCTGGCGTTATGTCGATTCGATAGTAAATGACGGAAACGGGAGATTTTCTTAGGTTTTTACTACATATTAACACTTTACACAATTTCTCGTGTTACCTGGCTGCCAGTCCTCGGTTCATGCAAAATCTTAAGGTCCTCGGTCTGGTCCAAGGCACCAAACCGCCCAATAATTCATTAATCGATAACTAAAACTTGAAATGTAGCTCTTCTTACTGGGCGATTGCATAAACTTAGATGCTTCTTCAGTGTTCTACTATGCCGCTTGTAGTGACTCTGCATACCGCATCACGCGGCAAGGGCTTGCAGACGATAAATGTAACCGTTTCAGAGAGAAAAGCGACCACTGTGACGATCTGGCGTTATGTCGATTCGATAGTAAATGACGGAACGGGAGATTTTCTTAGGTTTTTACTACATATTAACACTTTACACAATTTCTCGTGTTACCTGGCTGCCAGTCCTCGGTTCATGCAAAATCTTAAGGTCCTCGGTCTGGTCCAAGGCACCAAACCGCCCAATAATTCATTAATCGATATCTAAGACTTGAAATGTAGCTCATCTTACTGCCCGAATGCATCAACGTAGATTCTTATTCTGTGTTCTAGTGTGCTGCTTGTACTGTGTCTGCATACCGCATCACGCGACAAGGGCTTGCAGACGATAAATGTAACCGTTTCAGAGAGAAAAGCGACCAATGTGACGATCTGGCGTTATGTCGATTCGATAGTAAATGACGGAAACGGGAGATTTTCTTAGGTTTTTACTACATATTAACACTTTACACAATTTCTCGTGTTACCTGGCTGCCAGTCCTCGGTTCATGCAAAATCTTAAGGTCCTCGGTCTGGTCCAAGGCACCAAACCGCCCAATAATTCATTAATCGATAACTAAAACTTGAAATGTAGCTCTTCTTACTGGCCGATTGCGTCAACGTAGATTCTTATTCTGTGTTCTAGTGTGCTGCTTGTACTGTGTCTGCATACCGCATCACGCGACAACGGCTTGCAGACGATAAATGTAACCGTTTCAGAGAGAAAAGCGACGACTGTGAGGATCTGGCGTTATGTCGATTCGATAGTAAATGACGGAAACGGGAGATTTTCTTAGGTTTTTACTACATATTAACACTTTACACAGTTTCTCGTGTTACCTGGCTGCCAGTCCTCGGTTCATGCAAAATCTTAAGGTCCTCGGTCTGGTCCAAGGCACCAAACCGCCCAATAATTCATTAATCGATAACTAAAACTTGAAATGTAGCTCTTCTTACTGGCCGATTGCATCAACGTAGATTCTTATTCTGTGTTCTAGTGTGCTGCTTGTACTGTGTCTGCATACCGCATCACGCGACAAGGGCTTGCAGACGATAAATGTAACCGTTTCAGAGAGAAAAGCGACCACTGTGACGATCTGGCTTATGTCGATTCGATAGTAAATGACGGAAACCGGAGATTTTCTTAGGTTTTTACTACATATTAACACCTTACACAATTTCTCGTGTTACCTGGCTGCCAGTCCTCGGTTCATACAAAATCTTAAGGTCCTCGGTCTGGTCCAAGGCACCAAACCGCCCAATAATTCATTAATCGATAACTAAAACTTGAAATGTAGCTCTTCTTACTGGCCGATTGCATCAACGTAGATCCTTATTCTGTGTTCTAGTGTGCTGCTTGTACTGTGTCTGCATACCGCATCACGCGACAAGGGCTTGCAGACGATAAATGTAACCGTTTCAGAGAGAAAAGCGACCACTGTGACGATCTGGCGTTATGTCGATTCGATAGTAAATGACGGAAACGGGAGATTTTCTTAGGTTTTTACTACATATTAACACTTTACACAATTTCTCGTGTTACCTGGCTGCCAGTCCTCGGATCATGCAAAATCTTAAGGTCCTCGGTCTAGTCCAAGGCACAAAACCGCCCAATAATTCATTAATCGATAACTAAAACTTGAAATGTAGCTCTTCTTACTGGCCGACTGCATCAACGTAGATTCTTATTCTGTGTTCTAGTGTGCTGCTTGTACTGTGTCTGCATACCGCATCACGCGACAAGGGCTTGCAGACGATAAATGTAACCGTTTCAGAGAGAAAAGCGACCACTGTGACGATCTGGCGTTATGTCGATTCGATAGTAAATGACGGAAACGGGAGATTTTCTTAGGTTTTTACTACATATTAACACTTTACACAATTTCTCGTGTTACCTGGCTGCCAGTCCTTGGTTCATGCAAAATCTTAAGGTCCTCGGTCTGGTCCAAGGCACCAAACCGCCCAATAATTCATTAATCGATAACTAAAACTTGAAATGTAGCTCTTCTTACTGGGCGATTGCATAAACTTAGATGCTTCTTCAGTGTTCTACTATGCCGCTTGTAGTGACTCTGCATACCGCATCACGCGACAAGGGCTTGCAGACGATAAATGTAACCGTTTCAGAGAGAAAAGCGACCACTGTGACGATCTGGCGTTATGTCGATTCGACAGTAAATGACGGAAACGGGAGATTTTCTTAGGTTTTTACTACATATTAACACTTTACACAATTTCTCGTGTTACCTGGCTGCCAGTCCTCTTTTCATGCAAAATCTTAAGGTCTTCGGTCTGGTCCAAGGCACCAAACCGCCCAATAATTCATTAATCGATAACTAAAACTTGAAATGTAGCTCTTCTTACTGGCCGATTGCATCAACGTAGATTCCTATTCTGTGTTCTAGTGTGCTGCTTGTACTGTGTCTGCATACCGCATCACGCGACAAGGGCTTGCAGACGATAAATGTAACCGTTTCAGAGAGAAAAGCGACCAATGTGACGATCTGGCGTTATGTCGATTCGATAGTAAATGACGGAAACGGGAGATTTTCTTAGGTTTTTACTACATATTAACACTTTACACAATTTCTCGTGTTACCTGGCTGCCAGACCTCGGTTCATGCAAAATCTTAAGGTCCTCGGTCTGGTCCAAGGCACCAAACCGCCCAATAATTCATTAATCGATAACTAAAACTTGAAATGTAGCTCTTCTTACTGGCCGATTGCATCAACGTAGATTCTTATTCTGTGTTCTAGTGTGCTGCTTTTACTGTGTCTGCATACCGCATCACGCGACAACGGCTTGCAGACGATAAATGTAACCGTTTCAGAGAGAAAAGCGACCACTGTGACGATCTGGCGTTATGTCGATTCGATAGTAAATGACGGAAACGGGAGATTTTCTTAGGTTTTTACTACATATTAACACTTTACACAATTTCTCGTGTTACCTGGCTGCCAGTCCTCGGTTCATGCAAAATCTTAAGGTCCTCGGTCTGGTCCAAGGAACCAAACCGCCCAATAATTCATTAATCGATAACTAAAAGTTGAAATGTAGCTCTTCTTACTGGCCGATTGCATCAACGTAGATTCTTATTCTGTGTTCTAGTGTGCTGCTTGTACTGTGTCTGCATACCGCATCACGCGACAAGGGCTTGCAGACGATAAATGTAACCGTTTCAGAGAGAAAAGCGACCACTGTGACGATCTGGCTTATGTCGATTCGATAGTAAATGACGGAAACGGGAGATTTTCTTAGGTTTTTACTACATATTAACACTTTACACAATTTCTCGTGTTACCTGGCTGCCAGTCCTCGGTTCATGCAAAATCTTAAGGTCCTCGGTCTGGTCCAAGGCACCAAACCGCCCAATAATTCATTAATCGATAACTAAAACTTGAAATGTAGCTCTTCTTACTGGCCGATTGCATCAACGTAGATCCTTATTCTGTGTTCTAGTGTGCTGCTTGTACTGTGTCTGCATACCGCTTCACGCGACAAGGGCTTGCAGACGATAAATGTAACCGTTTCAGAGAGAAAAGCGACCAATGTGACGACCTGGCGTTATGTCGATTCGATAGTAAATGACGGAAACGGGAGATTTTCTTAGGTTTTTACTACATATTAACACTTTACACAATTTCTCGTGTTACCTGGCTGCCAGTCCTCGGCTCATGCAAAATCTTAAGGTCCTCGGTCTGGTCCAAGGCACAAAACCGCCCAATAATTCATTAATCGATAACTAAAACTTGAAATGTAGCTCTTCTTACTGGCCGATTGCATCAACGTAGATTCTTATTCTGTGTTCTAGTGTGCTGCTTGTACTGTGTCTGCATACCGCATCACGCGACAAGGGCTTGCAGACGATAAATGTAACCGTTTCAGAGAGAAAAGCGACCACTGTGACGATCTGGCGTTATGTCGATTCGATAGTAAATGACGGAAACGGGAGATTTTCTTAGGTTTTTACTACATATTAACACTTTACACAATTTCTCGTGTTACCTGGCTGCCAGTCCTTGGTTCATGCAAAATCTTAAGGTCCTCGGTCTGGTCCAAGGCACCAAACCGCCCAATAATTCATTAATCGATAACTAAAAATTGAAATGTAGCTCTTCTTACTGGGCGATTGCATAAACTTAGATGCTTCTTCAGTGTTCTACTATGCCGCTTGTAGTGACTCTGCATACCGCATCACGCGACAAGGGCTTGCAGACGATAAATGTAACCGTTTCAGAGAGAAAAGCGACCACTGTGACGATCTGGCGTTATGTCGATTCGATAGTAAATGACGGAAACGGGAGATTTTCTTAGGTTTTTACTACATATTAACACTTTACACAATTTCTCGTGTTACCTGGCTGCCAGTCCTCGGTTCATGCAAAATCTTAAGGTCTTCGGTCTGGTCCAAGGCACCAAACCGCCCAATAATTCATTAATCGATAACTAAAACTTGAAATGTAGCTCTTCTTACTGGCCGATTGCATCAACGTAGATTCTTATTCTGTGTTCTAGTGTGCTGCTTGTACTGTGTCTGCATACCGCATCACGCGACAAGGGCTTGCAGACGATAAATGTAACCGTTTCAGAGAGAAAAGCGACCAATGTGACGATCTGGCGTTATGTCGATTCGATAGTAAATGACGGAAACGGGAGATTTTCTTAGGTTTTTACTACATATTAACACTTTACACAATTTCTCGTGTTACCTGGCTGCCAGTCCTCGGTTCATGCAAAATCTTAAGGTCCTCGGTCTGGTCCAAGGCACCAAACCGCCCAATAATTCATTAATCGATAACTAAAACTTGAAATGTAGCTCTTCTTACTGGCCGATTGCATCAACGTAGATTCTTATTCTGTGTTCTAGTGTGCTGCTTTTACTGTGTCTGCATACCGCATCACGCGACAACGGCTTGCAGACGATAAATGTAACCGTTTCAGAGAGAAAAGCGACCACTGTGACGATCTGGCGTTATGTCGATTCGATAGTAAATGACGGAAACGGGAGATTTTCTTAGGTTTTTACTACATATTAACACTTTACACAATTTCTCGTGTTTCCTGGCTGCCAGTCCTCGGTTCATGCAAAATCTTAAGGTCCTCGGTCTGGTCCAAGGAACTAAACCGCCCAATAATTCATTAATCGATAACTAAAACTTGAAATGTAGCTCTTCTTACTGGCCGATTGCATCAACGTAGATTCTTATTCTGTGTTCTAGTGTGCTGATTGTACTGTGTCTGCATACCGCATCATGCGACAAGGGCTTGCAGACGATAAATGTAACCGTTTCAGAGAGAAAAGCGACCACTGTGACGATCTGGCGTTATGTCGATTCGATAGTAAATGACGGAAACGGGAGATTTTCTTAGGTTTTTACTACATATTAACAGATGATATCGCCATAATTACAGAAAGGAAAGAAGATTTAGAAGCCGCACTCAATGAAATGGAAAACACCTTAAAAGAACAGTATGGAATGAAAATAAATAAGAAAAAGACTAAAGTGATGGTGAGTGGCGCCCTGAACTACAATGAACCCATACGAATAACAATAAAGGGAGAGAAACTAGGGCAGGTTACAGAATTTAACTACTTAGGTAGCAAAATAACAGCAGATGGAAGGAGCAAAAGTGACATTAAAAACAGAATACAACTTGCCAAAATAGCATTCAATGGAAAAAGAAACTTACTGACGAGTAGAAATGTTAGTTTAGACGTAAGAAAGAGAGTCATGAAAACCTATGTGTGGAGTACAGCCCTTTACGGATGTGAAACTTGGACTTGTGGAAAAGAAGAAAAGAGAAGATTAGAGGCATTCGAAATGTGGTGCTACCGGAGAATGGAAAAAATCAGCTGGCGAGACAAGGCTACAAACGAAGATGTCCTCAGAAGAGTGAAAGAAAACAGATCTCTTTGGCGAAATATACAGAAAAGAAGAATAACCTTCATAGGTCACATTTTACGGCATAACAATTTCATTAAGAGAATATTAGAAGGAATCATTGAAGGAAGAACTCGCCGAGGACGACCTAGATTAACCTACATTCAACAAGTAATAAATGACATCGGGTGCCAGACCTATGCAGATATGAAGAAGAAAGTTGACAAAAGAACGGAATGGCGTGCTGCTGCCAACCAACCTGTGGGTTGATAACCGAAGAAGAAGAAGATTAACACTTTACACAATTTCTCGTGTTACCTGGCTGCCAGTCCTCGGTTCATGCAAAATCTTAAGGTCTTCGGTCTGGTCCAAGGCACCAAACCGCCCAATAATTCATTAATCGATAACTAAAACTTGAAATGTAGCTCTTCTTACTGGCCGATTGCATCAACGTAGATTCTTATTCTGTGTTCTAGTGTGCTGCTTGTACTGTGTCTGCATACCGCATCACGCGACAAGGGCTTGCAGACGATAAATGTAACCGTTTCAGAGAGAAAAGCGACCAATGTGACGATCTGGCGTTATGTCGATTCGATAGTAAATGACGGAAACGGGAGATTTTCTTAGGTTTTTACTACATATTAACACTTTACACAATTTCTCGTGTTACCTGGCTGCCAGTCCTCGGTTCATGCAAAATCTTAAGGTCCTCGGTCTGGTCCAAGGCACCAAACCGCCCAATAATTCATTAATCGATAACTAAAACTTGAAATGTAGCTCTTCTTACTGGCCGATTGCATCAACGTAGATTCTTATTCTGTGTTCTAGTGTGCTGCTTTTACTGTGTCTGCATACCGCATCACGCGACAACGGCTTGCAGACGATAAATGTAACCGTTTCAGAGAGAAAAGCGACCACTGTGACGATCTGGCGTTATGTCGATTCGATAGTAAATGACGGAAACGGGAGATTTTCTTAGGTTTTTACTACATATTAACACTTTACACAATTTCTCGTGTTACCTGGCTGCCAGTCCTCGGTTCATGCAAAATCTTAAGGTCCTCGGTCTGGTCCAAGGAACCAAACCGCCCAATAATTCATTAATCGATAACTAAAACTTGAAATGTAGCTCTTCTTACTGGCCGATTGCATCAACGTAGATTCTCATTCTGTGTTCTAGTGTGCTGATTGTACTGTGTCTGCATACCGCATCATGCGACAAGGGCTTGCAGACGATAAATGTAACCGTTTCAGAGAGAAAAGCGACCACTGTGACGATCTGGCGTTATGTCGATTCGATAGTAAATGACGGAACGGGAGATTTTCTTAGGTTTTTACTACATATTAACACTTTACACAATTTCTCGTGTTACCTGGCTGCCAGTCCTCGGTTCATGCAAAACCTTAAGGTCCTCGGTCTGGTCCAAGGCACCAAACCGCCCAATAATTCATTAATCGATAACTAAAACTTGAAATGTAGCTCTTCTTACTGGCCGATTGCATCAACGTAGATCCTTATTCTGTGTTCTTGTGTGCTGCTTGTACTGTGTCTGCATACCGCATCATGCGACAAGGGCTTGCAGACGATAAATGTAACCATTTCAGAGAGAAAAGCGACCAATGTGACGATCTGGCGTTATGTCGATTCGATAGTAAATGACGGAAACGGGAGATTTTCTTAGGTTTTTACTACATATTAACACTCTACACAATTTCTCGTGTTACCTGGCTGCCAGTCCTCGGCTCATGCAAAATCTTAAGGTCCTCGGTCTGGTCCAAGACACAAAACCGCCCAATAATTCATTAATCGATAACTAAAACTTGAAATGTAGCTCTTCTTACTGGCCGATTGCATCAACGTAGATTCTTATTCTGTGTTCTAGTGTGCTGCTTGTACTGTGTCTGCATACCGCATCACGCGACAAGGGCTTGCAGACGATAAATGTAACCGTTTCAGAGAGAAAAGCGACCACTGTGACGATCTGGCGTTATGTCGATTCGATAGTAAATGACGGAAATGGGAGATTTTCTTAGGTTTTTACTACATATTAACACTTTACACAATTTCTCGTGTTACCTGGCTGCCAGTCCTCGGTTCATGCAAAATCTTAAGGTCCTCGGTCTGGTCCAAGGCACCAAACCGCCCAATAATTCATTAATCGATAACTAAAACTTGAAATGTAGCTCTTCTTACTGGCCGATTGCATCAACGTAGATTCTCATTCTGTGTTCTAGTGTGCTGATTGTACTGTGTCTGCATACCGCATCATGCGACAAGGGCTTGCAGACGATAAATGTAACCGTTTCAGAGAGAAAAGCGACCACTGTGACGATCTGGCGTTATGTCGATTCGATAGTAAATGACGGAACGGGAGATTTTCTTAGGTTTTTACTACATATTAACACTTTACACAATTTCTCGTGTTACCTGGCTGCCAGTCCTCGGTTCATGCAAAACCTTAAGGTCCTCGGTCTGGTCCAAGGCACCAAACCGCCCAATAATTCATTAATCGATAACTAAAACTTGAAATGTAGCTCTTCTTACTGGCCGATTGCATCAACGTAGATCCTTATTCTGTGTTCTTGTGTGCTGCTTGTACTGTGTCTGCATACCGCATCATGCGACAAGGGCTTGCAGACGATAAATGTAACCATTTCAGAGAGAAAAGCGACCAATGTGACGATCTGGCGTTATGTCGATTCGATAGTAAATGACGGAAACGGGAGATTTTCTTAGGTTTTTACTACATATTAACACTCTACACAATTTCTCGTGTTACCTGGCTGCCAGTCCTCGGCTCATGCAAAATCTTAAGGTCCTCGGTCTGGTCCAAGACACAAAACCGCCCAATAATTCATTAATCGATAACTAAAACTTGAAATGTAGCTCTTCTTACTGGCCGATTGCATCAACGTAGATTCTTATTCTGTGTTCTAGTGTGCTGCTTGTACTGTGTCTGCATACCGCATCACGCGACAAGGGCTTGCAGACGATAAATGTAACCGTTTCAGAGAGAAAAGCGACCACTGTGACGATCTGGCGTTATGTCGATTCGATAGTAAATGACGGAAATGGGAGATTTTCTTAGGTTTTTACTACATATTAACACTTTACACAATTTCTCGTGTTACCTGGCTGCCAGTCCTCGGTTCATGCAAAATCTTAAGGTCCTCGGTCTGGTCCAAGGCACCAAACCGCCCAATAATTCATTAATCGATAACTAAAACTTGAAATGTAGCTCTTCTTACTGGCCGATTGCATCAACGTAGATTCTTATTCTGTGTTCTAGTGTGCTGCTTGTACTGTGTCTGCATACCGCATCACGCGACAAGGGCTTGCAGACGATAAATGTAACCGTTTCAGAGAGAAAAGCGACAATGTGACGATCTGGCGTTATGTCGATTCGATAGTAAATGACGGAAACGGGAGATTTTCTTAGGTTTTTACTACATATTAACACTTTACACAATTTCTCGTGTTACCTGGCTGCCAGTCCTCGGTTCATGCAAAATCTTAAGGTCCTCGGTCTGGTCCAAGGCACCAAACCGCCCAATAATTCATTAATCGATAACTAAAACTTGAAATGTAGCTCTTCTTACTGGCCGATTGCATCAACGTAGATTCTTATTCTGTGTTCTAGTGTACTGCTTGTACTGTGTCTGCATACCGCATCACGCGACAAGGGCTTGCAGACGATAAATGTAACCGTTTCAGAGAGAAAAGCGACCACTGTGACGATCTGGCGTTATGTCGATTCGATAGTGAATGACGGAAACGGGAGATTTTCTTAGGTTTTTACTACATATTAACACTTTACACAATTTCTCGTGTTACCTGGCTGCCAGTCCTCGGTTCATGCAAAATCTTAAGGTCCTCGGTCTGGTCCAAGGCACCAAACCGCCAAATAATTCATTAATCGATAACTAAAACTTGAAATGTAGCTCTTCTTACTGGCCGATTGCATCAACGTAGATTCTTATTCTGTGTTCTAGTGTGCTGCTTGAACTGTGTCTGCATACCGCATCACGCGACAAGGGCTTGCAGACGATAAATGTAACCGTTTCAGAGAGAAAAGCGACCAATGTGACGCTCTGGCGTTATGTCGATTCGATAGTAAATGATGGAAACGGGAGATTTTCTAAAGTTTTTACTACATATTAACACTTTACACAATTTCTCGTGTTACCTGGCTGCCAGTCCTCGGTTCATGCAAAATCTTAAGGTCCTCGGTCTGGTCCAAGGCACCAAACCGCCCAATAATTCATTAATCGATAACTAAAACTTGAAATGTAGCTCTTCTTACTGGCGGATTGCATCAACGTAGATTCTTATTCTGTGTTCTAGTGTGCTGCTTGTACTGTGTCTGCATACCGCATCACGCGACAAGGGCTTGCAGACGATAAATGTAACCGTTTCAGAGAGAAAAGCGACCACTGTGACGATCTGGCGTTATTTCGATTCGATAGTAAATGACGGAAACGGGAGATTATCTTAGGTTTTTACTACATATTAACACTTTACACAATTTCTCGTGTTACCTGGCTGCCAGTCCTCGGTTCATGCAAAATCTTAAGGTCCTCGGTCTGGTCCAAGGCACCAAACCGCCCAATAATTCATTAATCGATAACTAAAACTTGAAATGTAGCTCTTCTTACTGGCCGATTGCTCAACGTAGATTCTTATTCTGTGTTCTAGTGTGCTGCTTGTACTGTGTCTGCATACCGCATCACGCGACAAGGGCTTGCAGACGATAAATGTAACCGTTTCAGAGAGAAAAGCGACCAATGTGACGATCTGGCGTTATGTCGATTCGATAGTAAATGACGGAAACGGGAGATTTTCTTAGGTTTTTACTACATATTAACACTTTACACAATTTCTCGTGTTACCTGGCTGCCAGTCCTCGGTTCATGCAAAATCTTAAGGTCCTCGGTCTGGTCCAAGGCACCAAACCGCCCAATAATTCATTAATCGATAACTAAAACTTGAAATGTAGCTCTTCTTACTGGCCGATTGTATCAACGTAGATTCTTATTCTGTGTTCTAGTGTACTGCTTGTACTGTGATTGCATACCGCATCACGCGACAAGGGCTTGCAGACGATAAATGTAACCGTTTCAGAGAGAAAAGCGACCACTGTGACGATCTGGCGTTATGTCGATTCGATAGTAAATGACGGAAACGGGAGATTTTCTTAGGTTTTTACTACATATTAACACTTTACACAATTTCTCGTGTTACCTGGCTGCCAGTCCTCGGTTCATGCAAAATCTTAAGGTCCTCGGTCTGGTCCAAGGCACCAAACCGCCCAATAATTCATTAATCGATAACTAAAACTTGAAATGTAGCTCTTCTTACTGGGTGATTGCATAAACTTAGATGCTTCTTCAGTGTTCTACTATGCCGCTTGTAGTGACTCTGCATACCGCATCACGCGACATGGGCTTGCAGACGATAAATGTAACCGTTTCAGAGAGAAAAGCGACCACTGTGACGATCTGGCGTTATGTCGATTCGATAGTAAATGACGGAAACGGGAGATTTTCTTAGGTTTTTACTACATATTAACACTTTACACAATTTCTCGTGTTACCTGGCTGCCAGTCCTCGGTTCATGCAAAATCTTAAGGTCCTCGGTCTGGTCCAAGGCACCAAACCGCCCAATAATTCATTAATCGATAACTAAAACTTGAAATGTAGCTCTTCTTACTGGCCGACTGCATCAACGTAGATTCTTATTCTGTGTTCTAGTGTGCTGCTGGTACTGTGTCTGCATACCGCATCACGCGACAAGGGCTTGCAGACGATAAATGTAACCGTTTCAGAGAGAAAAGCGACCACTGTGACGATCTGGCGTTATGTCGATTCGATAGTAAATGACGGAAACGGGAGATTTTCTTAGGTTTTTACTACATATTAACACTTTACACAATTTCTCGTGTTACCTGGCTGCCAGTCCTCGGTTCATGCAAAATCTTAAGGTCCTCGGTCTGGTCCAAGGCACCAAACCGCCCAATAATTCATTAATCGATAACTAAAACTTGAAATGTAGCTCTTCTTACTGGCCGACTGCATCAACGTAGATTCTTATTCTGTGTTCTAGTGTGCTGCTTGTACTGTGTCTGCATACCGCATCACGCGACAACGGCTTGCAGACGATAAATGTAACCGTTTCAGAGAGAAAAGCGACCACTGTGACGATCTGGCGTTATGTCGATTCGATAGTAAATGACGGAAACGGGAGATTTTCTTAGGTTTTTACTACATATTAACACTTTACACAATTTCTCGTGTTACCTGGCTGCCAGTCCTGGGTTCATGCAAAATCTTAAGGTCCTCGGTCTGGTCCAAGGCACCAAACCGCCCAATAATTCATTAATCGATAACTAAAACTTGAAATGTAGCTCTCCTTACTGGGCGATTGCATAAACTTAGATGCTTCTTCAGTGTTCTACTATGCCGCTTGTAGTGACTCTGCATACCGCATCACGCGACATGGGCTTGCAGACGATAAATGTAACCGTTTCAGAGAGAAAAGCGACCACTGTGACGATCTGGCGTTATGTCGATTCGATAGTAAATGACAGAAACGGGAGATTTTCTTAGGTTTTTACTACATATTAACACTTTACACAATTTCTCATGTTACCTGGCTGCCAGTCCTCGGTTAATGCAAAATCTTAAGGTCCTCGGTCTGGTCCAAGGCACCAAACCGCCCAATAATTCATTAATCGATAACTAAAACTTGAAATGTAGCTCTTCTTACTGGCCGACTGCATCAACGTAGATTCTTATTCTGTGTTCTAGTGTGCTGCTGGTACTGTGTCTGCATACCGCATCACGCGACAAGGGCTTGCAGACGATAAATGTAACCGTTTCAGAGAGAAAAGCGACCACTGTGACGATCTGGCGTTATGTCGATTCGATAGTAAATGACGGAAACGGGAGATTTTCTTAGGTTTTTACTACATATTAACACTTTACACAATTTCTCGTGTTACCTGGCTGCCAGTCCTCGGTTCATGCAAAATCTTAAGGTCCTCGGTCTGGTCCAAGGCACCAAACCGCCCAATAATTCATTAATCGATAACTAAAACTTGAAATGTAGCTCTTCTTACTGGCCGACTGCATCAACGTAGATTCTTATTCTGTGTTCTAGTGTGCTGCTTGTACTGTGTCTGCATACCGCATCACGCGACAACGGCTTGCAGACGATAAATGTAACTGTTTCAGAGAGAAAAGCGACCACTGTGACGATCTGGCGTTATGTCGATTCGATAGTAAATGACGGAAACGGGAGATTTTCTTAGGTTTTTACTACATATTAACACTTTACACAATTTCTCGTGTTACCTGGCTGCCAGTCCTCGGTTCATGCAAAATCTTAAGGTCCTCGGTCTGGTCCAAGGCACCAAACCGCCCAATAATTCATTAATCGATGACCAAAACTTGAAATGTAGCTCTTCTTACTGGCCGATTGCATCAACGTAGATTCTTATTCTGTGTTCTAGTGTGCTGCTTGTACTGTGTCTGCATACCGCATCACGCGACAAGGGCTTGCAGACGATAAATGTAACCGTTTCAGAGAGAAAAGCGACCAATGTGACGATCTGGCGTTATGTCGATTCGATAGTAAATGACGGAAACGGGAGATTTTCTTAGGTTTTTACTACATATTAACACTTTACACAATTTCTCGTGTTACCTGGCTGCCAGTCCTCGGTTCATGCAAAATCTTAAGGTCCTCGGTCTGGTCCAAGGCACCAAACCGCCCAATAATTCATTAATCGATAACTAAAACTTGAAATGTAGCTCTTCTTACTGGCCGATTGCATCAACGTAGATTCTTATTCTGTGTTCTAGTGTGCTGCTTGTACTGTGTCTGCATACCGCATCACGCGACAAGGGCTTGCAGACGATAAACGTAACCGTTTCAGAGAGAAAAGCGACCACTGTGACGATCTGGCGTTATGTCGATTCGATAGTAAATGACGGAAACGGGAAATTTTCTTAGGTTTTTACTACATATTAACACTTTACACAATTTCTCGAGTTACCTGGCTGCCAGTCCTCGGTTCATGCAAAATCTTAAGGTCCTCGGTCTGGTCCAAGGCACCAAACCGCCCAATAATTCATTAATCGATAACTAAAACTTGAAATGTAGCTCTTCTTACTGGCCGATTGCATCAACGTAGATTCTTATTCTGTGTTCTAGTGTACTGCTTGTACTGTGTCTGCATACCGCATCACGCGACAAGGGCTTGCAGACGATAAATGTAACCGTTTCAGAGAGAAAAGCGACCACTGTTACGATCTGGCGTTATGTCGATTCGATAGTAAATGACGGAAACGGGAGATTTTCTTAGGTTTTTACTACATATTAACACTTGACACAATTTCTCGTGTTACCTGGCTGCCAGTCCTCGGTTCATGCAAAATCTTAAGGTCCTCGGTCTGGTCCAAGGCACCAAACCGCCCAATAATTCATTAATCGATAACTAAAACTTGAAATGTAGCTCTTCTTACTGGCCGACTGCATCAACGTAGATTCTTATTCTGTGTTCTAGTGTGCAGCTTGTACTGTGTCTGCATACCGCATCACGCGACAAGGGCTTACAGACGATAAATGTAACCGTTTCAGAGAGAAAAGCGACCACTGTGACGATCTGGCGTTATGTCGATTCGATAGTAAATGACGGAAACGGGAGATTTTGTAAGGTTTTTACTACATATTAACACTTTACACAATTTCTCGTGTTACCTGGCTGCCAGTCCTCGGTTCATGCAAAATCTTAAGGTCCTCGGTCTGGTCCAAGGCACCAAATCGCCCAATAATTCATTAATCGATAACTAAAACTTGAAATGTAGCTCTTCTTACTGGCCGATTGCATCAACGTAGATTCTTATTCTGTGTTCTAGTGTGCTGCTTGTACTGTGTCTGCATACCGCATCACGCGACAACGGCTTGCAGACGATAAATGTAACCGTTTCATAGAGAAAAGCGACCACTGTGACGATCTGGCGTTATGTCGATTCGATAGTAAATGACGGAAACGGGAGATTTTCTTAGGTTTTTACTACATATTAACACTTTACACAATTTCTCGTGTTACCTGGCTGCCAGTCCTCGGTTCATGCAAAATCTTAAGGTCCTCGGTCTGGTCCAAGGCACCAAACCGCCCAATAATTCATTAATCGATAACCAAAACTTGAAATGTAGCTCTTCTTACTGGCCGATTGCATCAACGTAGATTCTTATTCTGTGTTCTAGTGTGCTGCTTGTACTGTGTCTGCATACCGCATCATGCGACAAGGGCTTGCAGACGATAAATGTAACCGTTTCAGAGAGAAAAGCGACCACTGTGACGATCTGGCGTTATGTCGATTCGATAGTAAATGATGTAAACGGCAGATTTTGTTAGGTTTTTACTACATATTAACACTTTACACAATTTCTCGTGTTACCTGGCTGCCAGTCCTCGGTTCATGCAAAATCTTAAGGTCCTCGGTCTGGTCCAAGGCACCAAACCGCCCAATAATTCATTAATCGATAACTAAAACTTGAAATGTAGCTCTTCTTACTGGCCGATTGCATCAACGTA
This sequence comes from Schistocerca cancellata, assembly GCF_023864275.1. NCBI lineage: Eukaryota > Metazoa > Arthropoda > Insecta > Orthoptera > Acrididae > Schistocerca > Schistocerca cancellata. Next base: position 138,327,321 of record NC_064637.1, read on the forward strand.
GATTCTTATTCTGTGTTCTGGTGTACTGCTTGTACTGTGTCTGCATACCGCATCACGCGACAAGGGCTTGCAGACGATAAATGTAACCGTTTCAGAGAGAAAAGCGACCACTGTGACTATCTGGCGTTATGTCGATTCGATAGTAAATGACGGAAACGGGAGATTTTCTTAGGTTTTTACTACATATTAACACTTTACACAATTTCTCGTGTTACCTGGCTGCCAGTCCTCGGTTCATGCAAAATCTTAAGGTCCTCGGTCTGGTCCAAGGCACCAAACCGCCCAATATTTCATTAATCGATAACTAAAACTTGAAATGTAGCTCTTCTTACTGGCCGATTGCATCAACGTAGATTCTTATTCTGTGTTCTAGTGTACTGCTTGTACTGTGTCTGCATACCGCATCCCGCGACAACGGCTTGCAGACGATAAATGTAACCGTTTCAGAGAGAAAAGCGACCACTGTGACAATCTGGCGTTATGTCGATTCGATAGTAAATGACGGAAACGGGAGATTTTCTTAGGTTTTTACTACATATTAACACTTTACACAATTTCTCGTGTTACCTGGCTGCCAGTCCTCGGTTCATGCAAAATCTTAAGGTCCTCGGTCTGGTCCAAGGCACCAAACCGCCCAATAATTCATTAATCGATAACTAAAACTTGAAATGTAGCTCTTCTTACTGGCCGATTGTATCAACGTAGATTCTTATTCTGTGTTCTAGTGTACTGCTTGTACTGTGTCTGCATACCGCATCACGCGACAAGGGCTTGCAGACGATAAATGTAACCGTTTCAGAGAGAAAAGCGACCACTGTGACGATCTGGCGTTATGTCGATTCGATAGTAAATGACGGAAACGGGAGATTTTCTTAGGTTTTTACTACATATTAACACTTTACACAATTTCTCGTGTTACGTGGCTGCCAGTCCTCGGTTCATGCAAAATCTTAAGGTCCTCGGTCTGGTCCAAGGCACCAAACCGCCCAATAATTCATTAATCGATAACTAAAACTTGAAATGTAGCTCTTCTTACTGGGCGATTGCATAAACTTAGATGCTTCTTCAGTGTTCTACTATGCCGCTTGTAGTGACTCTGCATACCACATCACGCGACAAGGGCTTGCAGACGATAAATGTAACCGTTTCAGACAGAAAAGCGACCACTGTGACGATCTGGCGTTATGTCGATTCGATAGTAAATGACGGAAACGGGAGATTTTCTTGGGTTTTTACTACATATTAACACTTTACACAATTTCTCGTGTTACCTGGCTGCCAGTCCTCGGTTCATGCAAAATCTTAAGGTCCTCGGTCTGGTCCAAGGCACCAAACCGCCCAATAATTCATTAATCGATAACTAAAACTTGAAATGTAGCTCTTCTTACTGGCCGACTGCATCAACGTAGATTCTTATTCTGTGTTCTAGTGTGCTGCTTGTACTGTGTCTGCATACCGCATCACGCGACAAGGGCTTGCAGACGATAAATGTAACCGTTTCAGAGAGAAAAGCGACCACTGTGACGATCTGGCGTTATGTCGATTCGATAGTAAATGACGGAAACGGGAGATTTTGTTAGGTTTTTACTACATATTAACACTTTACACAATTTCTCGTGTTACCTGGCTGCCAGTCCTCGGTTCATGCAAAATCTTAAGGTCCTCGGTCTGGTCCAAGGCACCAAATCGCCCAATAATTCATTAATCGATAACTAAAACTTGAAATGTAGCTCTTCTTACTGGCCGATTGCATCAACGTAGATTCTTATTCTGTGTTCTAGTGTGCTGCTTGTACTGTGTCTGCATACCGCATCACGCGACAACGGCTTGCAGACGATAAATGTAACCGTTTCATAGAGAAAAGCGACCACTGTGACGATCTGGCGTTATGTCGATTCGATAGTAAATGACGGAAACGGGAGATTTTCTTAGGTTTTTACTACATATTAACACTTTACACAATTTCTCGTGTTACCTGGCTGCCAGTCCTCGGTTCATGCAAAATCTTAAGGTCCTCGGTCTGGTCCAAGGCACCAAACCGCCCAATAATTCATTAATCGATAACCAAAACTTGAAATGTAGCTCTTCTTACTGGCCGATTGCATCAACGTAGATTCTTATTCTGTGTTCTAGTGTGCTGCTTGTACTGTGTCTGCATACCGCATCATGCGACAAGGGCTTGCAGACGATAAATGTAACCGTTTCAGAGAGAAAAGCGACCACTGTGACGATCTGGCGTTATGTCGATTCGATAGTAAATGATGTAAACGGGAGATTTTCTTAGGTTTTTACTACATATTAACACTTTACACAATTTCTCGTGTTACCTGGCTGCCAGTCCTCGGTTCATGCAAAATCTTAAGGTCCTCGGTCTGGTCCAAGGCACCAAACCGCCCAATAATTCATTAATCGATAACTAAAACTTGAAATGTAGCTCTTCTTACTGGCCGATTGCATCAACGTAGATTCTTATTCTGTGTTCTAGTGTACTGCTTGTACTGTGTCTGCATACCGCATCACGCGACAACGGCTTGCAGACGATAAATGTAACCGTTTCAGAGAGAAAAGCGACCACTGTGACAATCTGGCGTTATGTCGATTCGATAGTAAATGACGGAAACGGGAGATTTTCTTAGGTTTTTACTACATATTAACACTTTACACAATTTCTCGTGTTACCTGGCTGCCAGTCCTCGGTTCATGCAAAATCTTAAGGTCCTCGGTCTGGTCCAAGGCACCAAACCGCCCAATAATTCATTAATCGATAACTAAAACTTGAAATGTAGCTCTTCTTACTGGCCGATTGTATCAACGTAGATTCTTATTCTGTGTTCTAGTGTACTGCTTGTACTGTGTCTGCATACCGCATCACGCGACAAGGGCTTGCAGACGATAAATGTAACCGTTTCAGAGAGAAAAGCGACCACTGTGACGATCTGGCGTTATGTCGATTCGATAGTAAATGACGGAAACGGGAGATTTTCTTAGGTTTTTACTACATATTAACACTTTACACAATTTCTCGTGTTACCTGGCTGCCAGTCCTCGGTTCATGCAAAATCTTAAGGTCCTCGGTCTGGTCCAAGGCACCAAACCGCCCAATAATTCATTAATCTATAACTAAAACTTGAAATGTAGCTCTTCTTACTGGGCGATTGCATAAACTTAGATGCTTCTTCAGTGTTCTACTATGCCGCTTGTAGTGACTCTGCATACCACATCACGCGACAAGGGCTTGCAGACGATAAATGTAACCGTTTCAGACAGAAAAGCGACCACTGTGACGATCTGGCGTTATGTCGATTCGATAGTAAATGACGGAAACGGGAGATTTTCTTGGGTTTTTACTACATATTAACACTTTACACAATTTCTCGTGTTACCTGGCTGCCAGTCCTCGGTTCATGCAAAATCTTAAGGTCCTCGGTCTGGTCCAAGGCACCAAACCGCCCAATAATTCATTAATCGATAACTAAAACTTGAAATGTAGCTCTTCTTACTGGCCGACTGCATCAACGTAGATTCTTATTCTGTGTTCTAGTGTGCTGCTTGTACTGTGTCTGCATACCGCATCACGCGACAAGGGCTTGCAGACGATAAATGTAACCGTTTCAGAGAGAAAAGCGACCACTGTGACGATCTGGCGTTATGTCGATTCGATAGTAAATGACGGAAACGGGAGATTTTGTTAGGTTTTTACTACATATTAACACTTTACACAATTTCTCGTGTTACCTGGCTGCCAGTCCTCGGTTCATGCAAAATCTTAAGGTCCTCGGTCTGGTCCAAGGCACCAAATCGCCCAATAATTCATTAATCGATAACTAAAACTTGAAATGTAGCTCTTCTTACTGGCCGATTGCATCAACGTAGATTCTTATTCTGTGTTCTAGTGTGCTGCTTGTACTGTGTCTGCATACCGCATCACGCGACAACGGCTTGCAGACGATAAATGTAACCGTTTCATAGAGAAAAGCGACCACTGTGACGATCTGGCGTTATGTCGATTCGATAGTAAATGACGGAAACGGGAGATTTTCTTAGGTTTTTACTACATATTAACACTTTACACAATTTCTCGTGTTACCTGGCTGCCAGTCCTCGGTTCATGCAAAATCTTAAGGTCCTCGGTCTGGTCCAAGGCACCAAACCGCCCAATAATTCATTAATCGATAACCAAAACTTGAAATGTAGCTCTTCTTACTGGCCGATTGCATCAACGTAGATTCTTATTCTGTGTTCTAGTGTGCTGCTTGTACTGTGTCTGCATACCGCATCATGCGACAAGGGCTTGCAGACGATAAATGTAACCGTTTCAGAGAGAAAAGCGACCACTGTGACGATCTGGCGTTATGTCGATTCGATAGTAAATGATGTAAACGGGAGATTTTCTTAGGTTTTTACTACATATTAACACTTTACACAATTTCTCGTGTTACCTGGCTGCCAGTCCTCGGTTCATGCAAAATCTTAAGGTCCTCGGTCTGGTCCAAGGCACCAAACCGCCCAATAATTCATTAATCGATAACTAAAACTTGAAATGTAGCTCTTCTTACTGGCCGATTGCATCAACGTAGATTCTTATTCTGTGTTCTAGTGTACTGCTTGTACTGTGTCTGCATACCGCATCACGCGACAACGGCTTGCAGACGATAAATGTAACCGTTTCAGAGAGAAAAGCGACCACTGTGACAATCTGGCGTTATGTCGATTCGATAGTAAATGACGGAAACGGGAGATTTTCTTAGGTTTTTACTACATATTAACACTTTACACAATTTCTCGTGTTACCTGGCTGCCAGTCCTCGGTTCATGCAAAATCTTAAGGTCCTCGGTCTGGTCCAAGGCACCAAACCGCCCAATAATTCATTAATCGATAACTAAAACTTGAAATGTAGCTCTTCTTACTGGCCGATTGTATCAACGTAGATTCTTATTCTGTGTTCTAGTGTACTGCTTGTACTGTGTCTGCATACCGCATCACGCGACAAGGGCTTGCAGACGATAAATGTAACCGTTTCAGAGAGAAAAGCGACCACTGTGACGATCTGGCGTTATGTCGATTCGATAGTAAATGACGGAAACGGGAGATTTTCTTAGGTTTTTACTACATATTAACACTTTACACAATTTCTCGTGTTACCTGGCTGCCAGTCCTCGGTTCATGCAAAATCTTAAGGTCCTCGGTCTGGTCCAAGGCACCAAACCGCCCAATAATTCATTAATCGATAACTAAAACTTGAAATGTAGCTCTTCTTACTGGGCGATTGCATAAACTTAGATGCTTCTTCAGTGTTCTACTATGCCGCTTGTAGTGACTCTGCATACCGCATCACGCGACATGGGCTTGCAGACGATAAATGTAACCGTTTCAGAGAGAAAAGCGACCACTGTGACGATCTGGCGTTATGTCGATTCGATAGTAAAAGACGGAAACGGGAGATTTTCTTAGGTTTTTACTACATATTAACACTTTACACAATTTCTCGTGTTACCTGGCTGCCAGTCCTCGGTTCATGCAAAATCTTAAGGTCCTCGGTCTGGTCCAAGGCACCAAACCGCCCAATAATTCATTAATCGATAACTAAAACTTGAAATGTAGCTCTTCTTACTGGCCGACTGCATCAACGTAGATTCTTATTCTGTGTTCTAGTGTGCTGCTGGTACTGTGTCTGCATACCGCATCACGCGACACGGGCTTGCAGACGATAAATGTAACCGTTTCAGAGAGAAAAGCGACCACTGTGACGATCTGGCGTTATGTCGATTCGATAGTAAATGACGGAAACGGGAGATTTTCTTAGGTTTTTACTACATATTAACACTTTACAGAATTTCTCGTGTTACCTGGCTGCCAGTCCTCGGTTCATGCAAAATCTTAAGGTCCTCGGTCTGGTCCAAGGCACCAAACCGCCCAATAATTCATTAATCGATAACTAAAACTTGAAATGTAGCTCTTCTTACTGGCCGACTGCATCAACGTAGATTCTTATTCTGTGTTCTAGTGTGCTGCTTGTACTGTGTCTGCATACCGCATCACGCGACAACGGCTTGCAGACGATAAATGTAACCGTTTCAGAGAGAAAAGCGACCACTGTGACGATCTGGCGTTATGTCGATTCGATAGTAAATGACGGAAACGGGAGATTTTCTTAGGTTTTTACTACATACTAACACTTTACACAACTTCTCGTGTTACCTGGCTGCCAGTCCTCGGTTCATGCAAAATCTTAAGGTCCTCGGTCTGGTCCAAGGCACCAAACCGCCCAATAATTCATTAATCGATAACTAAAACTTGAAATGTAGCTCTTCTTACTGGCCGATTGCATAAACTTAGATGCTTCTTCAGTGTTCTACTATGCCGCTTGTAGTGACTCTGCATACCGCATCACGCGACAAGGGCTTGCAGACGATAAATGTAACCGTTTCAGAGAGAAAAGCGACCACTGTGACGATCTGGCATTATGTCGATTCGATAGTAAATGACGGAAACGGGAGATTTTTTTAGGTTTTTACTACATATTAACACTTTACACAATTTCTCGTGTTACCTGGCTGCCAGTCCTCGGTTCATGCAAAATCTTAAGGTCCTCGGTCTGGTCCAAGGCACCAAACCGCCCAATAATTCATTAATCGATAACTAAAACTTGAAATGTAGCTCGTCTTCCTGGCCGATTGCATCAACGTAGATTCTTATTCTGTGTTCTACTGTGCTGCTTGTACTGTGTCTGCATACCGCATCACGCGACAAGGGCTTGCAGACGATAAATGTAACCGTTTCAGAGACAAAAGCGACCAATGTGACGATCTGGCGTTATGTCGATTCGATAGTAAATGACGGAAACGGGAGATTTTCTTAGGTTTTTACTACATATTAACACTTTACACAATTTCTCGTGTTACCTGGCTGCCAGTCCTCGGTTCATGCAAAATCTTAAGGTCCTCGGTCTGGTCCAAGGCACCAAACCGCCCAATAATTCATTAATCGATAACTAAAACTTGAAATGTAGCTCTTCTTACTGGCCGATTGCATCAACGTAGATTCTTATTCTGTGTTCTAGTGTGCTGCTTGTACTGTGTCTGCATACCGCATCACGCGACAAGGGCTTGCAGACGATAAATGTAACCGTTTCAGAGAGAAAAGCGACCAATGTGACGATCTGGCGTTATGTCGATTCGATAGTAAATGACGGAAACGGGAGATTTTCTTAGGTTTTTACTACATATTAACACTTTACACAATTTCTCGTGTTACCTGGCTGCCAGTCCTCGGTTCATGCAAAATCTTAAGGTCCTCGGTCTGGTCCAAGGCACCAAACCGCCCAATAATTCATTAATCGATAACTAAAACTTGAAATGTAGCTCTTCTTACTGGGCGATTGCATAAACTTAGACGCTTCTTCAGTGTTCTACTATGCCGCTTGTAGTGACTCTGCATACCGCATCACGCGACAAGGGCTTGCAGACGATAAATGTAACCGTTTCAGAGAGAAAAGCGACCACTGTGACGATCTGGCGTTATGTCGATTCGATAGTAAATGACGGAAACGGGAGATTTTCTTAGGTTTTTACTACATATTAACACTTTACACAATTTCTCGTGTTACCTGGCTGCCAGTCCTCGGTTCATGCAAAATCTTAAGGTCCTCGGTCTGGTCCAAGGCACCAAACCGCCCAATAATTCATTAATCGATAACTAAAACTTGAAATGTAGCTCTTCTTACTGGCCGACTGCATCAACGTAGATTCTTATTCTGTGTTCTAGTGTCCTGCTTGTACTGTGTCTGCATACCGCATCACGCGACAAGGGCTTGCAGACGATAAATGTAACCGTTTCAGAGAGAAAAGCGACGACTGTGACGATCTGGCGTCATGTCGATTCGATAGTAAATGACGGAAACGGGAGATTTTCTTAGGTTTTTACTACATATTAACACTTTACACAATTTCTCGTGTTACCTGGCTGCCAGTCCTCGGTTCATGCAAAATCTTAAGGTCCTCGGTCTGGTCCAAGGCACCAAATCGCCCAATAATTCATTAATCGATAACTAAAACTTGAAATGTAGCTCTTCTTACTGGCCGATTGCATCAACGTAGATTCTTATTCTGTGTTCTAGTGTGATGCTTGTACTGTGTCTGCATACCGCATCACGCGACAACGGCTTGCAGACGATAAATGTAACCGTTTCAGAGAGAAAAGCGACCACTGTGACGATCTGGCGTTATGTCGATTCGATAGTAAATGACGGAAACGGGAGATTTTCTTAGGTTTTTACTACATATTAACACTTTACACAATTTCTCGTGTTACCTGGCTGCCAGTCCTCGGTTCATGCAAAATCTTAAGGTCCTCGGTCTGGTCCAAGGCACCAAACCGCCCAATAATTCATTAATCGATAACCAAAACTTGAAATGTAGCTCTTCTTACTGGCCGATTGCATCAACGTAGATTCTTATTCTGTGTTCTAGTGTGCTGCTTGTACTGTGTCTGCATACCGCATCATGCGACAAGGGCTTGCAGACGATAAATGTAACCGTTTCAGAGAGAAAAGCGACCACTGTGACGATCTGGCGTTATGTCGATTCGATAGTAAATGACGTAAACGGGAGATTTTCTTAGGTTTTTACTACATATTAACACTTTACACAATTTCTCGTGTTACCTGGCTGCCAGTCCTCGGTTCATGCAAAATCTTAAGGTCCTCGGTCTGGTCCAAGGCACCAAACCGCCCAATAATTCATTAATCGATAACTAAAACTTGAAATGTAGCTCTTCTTACTGGCCGATTGCATCAACGTAGATTCTTATTCTGTGTTCTAGTGTGCTGCTTGTACTGTGTCTGCATACCGCATCACGCGACAAGGGCTTGCAGACGATAAATGTAACCGTTTCAGAGAGAAAAGCGACCACTGTGACGATCTGGCGTTATGTCGATTCGATAGTAAATGACGGAAACGGGAGATTTTCTTAGGTTTTTACTACATATTAACACTTTACACAATTTCTCGTGTTACCTGGCTGCCAGTCCTCGGTTCATACAAAATCTTAAGGTCCTCGGTCTGGTCCAAAACACCAAACCGCCCAATAATTCATTAATCGATAACTAAAACTTGAAATGTAGCTCTTCTTACTGGCCGATTGCATCAACGTAGATTCTTATTCTGTGTTCTGGTGTACTGCTTGTACTGTGTCTGCATACCGCATCACGCGACAAGGGCTTGCAGACGATAAATGTAACCGTTTCAGAGAGAAAAGCGACCACTGTGACTATCTGGCGTTATGTCGATTCGATAGTAAATGACGGAAACGGGAGATTTTCTTAGGTTTTTACTACATATTAACACTTTACACAATTTCTCGTGTTACCTGGCTGCCAGTCCTCGGTTCATGCAAAATCTTAAGGTCCTCGGTCTGGTCCAAGGCACCAAACCGCCCAATAATTCATTAATCGATAACTAAAACTTGAAATGTAGCTCTTCATACTGGCCGATTGCATCAACGTAGATTCTTATTCTGTGTTCTAGTGTACTGCTTGTACTGTGTCTGCATACCGCATCACGCGACAACGGCTTGCGGACGATAAATGTAACCGTTTCAGAGAGAAAAGCGACCACTGTGACAATCTGGCGTTATGTCGATTCGATAGTAAATGACGGAAACGGGAGATTTTCTTAGGTTTTTACTACATATTAACACTTTACACAATTTCTCGTGTTACCTGGCTGCCAGTCCTCGGTTCATGCAAAATCTTAAGGTCCTCGGTCTGGTCCAAGGCACCAAACCGACCAATAATTCATTAATCGATAACTAAAACTTGAAATGTAGCTCTCCTTACTGGCCGATTGCATCAACGTAGATCCTTATTCTGTGTTCTAGTGTGCTGCTTGTACTGTGTCTGCATACCGCATCACGCGACAAGGGCTTGCAGACGATAAATGTAACCGTTTCAGAGAGAAAAGCGACCAATGTGACGATCTGGCGTTATGTCGATTCGATAGTAAATGACGGAAACGGGAGATTTTCTGATGTTTTTACTACATATTAACACTTTACACAATTTCTCGTGTTACCTGGCTGCCAGTCCTCGGCTCATGCAAAATCTTAAGGTCCTCGGTCTGGTCCAAGGCACCAAACCGCCCAATAATTCATTAATCGATAACTAAAACTTGAAATGTAGCTCTTCTTACTGGCCGACTGCATCAACGTAGATTCTTATTCTGTGTTCTAGTGTGCTGCTTGTACTGTGTCTGCATACCGCATCACGCGACAAGGGCTTGCAGACGATAAATGTAACCGTTTCAGAGAGAAAAGCGACCACTGTGACGATCTGGCGTTATGTCGATTCGATAGTAAATGACGGAAACGGGAGATTTTCTTAGGTTTTTACTACATATCAACACTTTACACAATTTCTCGTGTTACCTGGCTGCCAGTCCTCGGTTCATGCAAAATCTTAAGGTCCTCGGTCTGGTCCAAGGCACCAAACCGCCCAATAATTCATTAATCGATAACTAAAACTTGAAATGTAGCTCTTCTTACTGGCCGATTGCATCAACGTAGATTCTTATTCTGTGTTCTAGTGTGCTGCTTGTACTGTGTCTGCATACCGCATCACGCGACAACGGCTTGCAGACGATAAATGTAACCGTTTCAGAGAGAAAAGCGACCACTGTGACGATCTGGCGTTATGTCGATTCGATAGTAAATGACGGAAACGGGAGATTTTCTTAGGTTTTTACTACATATTAACACTTTACACAATTTCTCGTGTTACCTGGCTGCCAGTCCTCGGTTCATACAAAATCTTAAGGTCCTCGGTCTGGTCCAAGGCACCAAACCGCCCAATAATTCATTAATCGATAACTAAAACTTGAAATGTAGCTCTTCTTACTGGCCGATTGCATCAACGTAGATTCTTATTCTGTGTTCTGGTGTACTGCTTGTACTGTGTCTGCATACCGCATCACGCGACAAGGGCTTGCAGACGATAAATGTAACCGTTTCAGAGAGAAAAGCGACCACTGTGACTATCTGGCGTTATGTCGATTCGATAGTAAATGACGGAAACGGGAGATTTTCTTAGGTTTTTACTACATATTAACACTTTACACAATTTCTCGTGTTACCTGGCTGCCAGTCCTCGGTTCATGCAAAATCTTAAGGTCCTCGGTCTGGTCCAAGGCACCAAACCGCCCAATAATTCATTAATCGATAACTAAAACTTGAAATGTAGCTCTTCTTACTGGCCGATTGCATCAACGTAGATCCTTATTCTGTGTTCTAGTGTGCTGCTTGTACTGTGTCTGCATACCGCATCACGCGACAAGGGCTTGCAGACGATAAATGTAACCGTTTCAGAGAGAAAAGCGACCAATGTGACGATCTGGCGTTATGTCGATTCGATAGTAAATGACGGAAACGGGAGATTTTCTGAGGTTTTTACTACATATTAACACTTTACACAATTTCTCGTGTTACCTGGCTGCCAGTCCTCGGCTCATGCAAAATCTTAAGGTCCTCGGTCTGGTCCAAGGCACCAAACCGCCCAATAATTCATTAATCGATAACTAAAACTTGAAATGTAGCTCTTCTTACTGGCCGATTGCATCAACGTAGATTCTTATTCTGTGTTCTAGTGTGCTGCTTGTACTGTGTCTGCATACCGCATCACGCGACAAGGGCTTGCAGACGATAAATGTAACCGTTTCAGAGAGAAAAGCGACCACTGTGACGATCTGGCGTTATGTCGATTCGATAGTAAATGACGGAAACGGGAGATTTTCATAGGTTTTTACTACATATTAACACTTTACACAATTTCTCGTGTTACCTGGCTGCCAGTCCTCGGTTCATGCAAAATCTTAAGGTCCTCGGTCTGGTCCAAGGCACCAAACCGCCCAATAATTCATTAATCGATAACTAAAACTTGAAATGTAGCTCTTCTTACTGGCCGATTGCATCAACGTAGATTCTTATTCTGTGTTCTAGTGTGCTGCTTGTACTGTGTCTGCATACCGCATCACGCGACAAGGGCTTGCAGACGATAAATGTAACCGTTTCAGAGAGAAAAGCGACCAATGTGACGATCTGGCGTTATGTCGATTCGATAGTAAATGACGGAAACGGGAGATTTTCTTAGGTTTTTACTACATATTAACACTTTACACAATTTCTCGTGTTACCTGGCTGCCAGTCCTCGGTTCATGCAAAATCTTAAGGTCCCCGGTCTGGTCCAAGGCACCAAACCGCCCAATAATTCATTAATCGATAACTAAAACTTGAAATGTAGCTCTTCTTACTGGCCGATTGCATCAACGTAGATTCTTATTCTGTGTTCTAGTGTGCTGCTTGTACTGTGTCTGCATACCGCATCACGCGACAACGGCTTGCAGACGATAAATGTAACCGTTTCAGAGAGAAAAGCGACGACTGTGACGATCTGGCGTTATGTCGATTCGATAGTAAATGACGGAAACGGGAGATTTTCTTAGGTTTTTACTACATATTAACACTTTACACAATTTCTCGTGTTACCTGGCTGCCAGTCCTCGGTTCATACAAAATCTTAAGGTCCTCGGTCTGGTCCAAGGCACCAAACCGCCCAATAATTCATTAATCGATAACTAAAACTTGAAATGTAGCTCTTCTTACTGGCCGATTGCATCAACGTAGATTCTTATTCTGTGTTCTGGTGTACTGCTTGAACTGTGTCTGCATACCGCATCACGCGACAAGGGCTTGCAGACGATAAATGTAACCGTTTCAGAGAGAAAAGCGACCACTGTGACGATCTGGCGTTATGTCGATTCGATAGTAAATGACGGAAACGGGAGATTTTCTTAGGTTTTTACTACATATTAACACTTTACACAATTTCTCGTGTTACCTGGCTGCCAGTCCTCGGTTCATGCAAAATCTTAAGGTCTTCGGTCTGGTCCAAGGCACCTAACCGCCCAATAATTCATTAATCGATAACTAAAACTTGAAATGTAGCTCTTCTTACTGGCCGATTGCATCAACGTAGATTCTTATTCTGTGTTATAGTGTGCTGCTTGTACTGTGTCTGCATACCGCATCACGCGACAACGGCTTGCAGACGATAAATGTAACCGTTTCAGAGAGAAAAGCGACCACTGTGACGATCTGGCGTTATGTCGATTCGATAGTAAATGACGGAAACGGGAGATTTTCTTAGGTTTTTACTACATATTAACACTTTACACAATTTCTCGTGTTACCTGGCTGCCAGTCCTCGGTTCATACAAAATCTTAAGGTCCTCGGTCTGGTCCAAGGCACCAAACCGCCCAATAATTCATTAATCGATAACTAAAACTTGAAATGTAGCTCTTCTTACTGGCCGATTGCATCAACGTAGATTCTTATTCTGTGTTCTAGTGTACTGCTTGTACTGTGTCTGCATACCGCATCACGCGACAACGGCTTGCAGACGATAAATGTAACCGTTTCAGAGAGAAAAGCGACCACTGTGACGATCTGGCGTTATGTCGATTCGATAGTAAATGACGGAAACGGGAGATTTTCTTAGGTTTTTACTACATATTAACACTTTACACAATTTCTCGTGTTACCTGGCTGCCAGTCCTCGGTTCATGCAAAATCTTAAGGTCCTCGGTCTGGTCCAAGGCACCAAACCGCCCAATAATTCATTAATCGATAACTAAAACTTGAAATGTAGCTCTTCTTACTGGCCGATTGCATCAACGTAGATCCTTATTCTGTGTTCTAGTGTGCTGCTTGTACTGTGTCTGCATACCGCATCACGCGACAAGGGCTTGCAGACGATAAATGTAACCGTTTCAGAGAGAAAAGCGACCACTGTGACGATCTGGCGTTATGTCGATTCGATAGTAAATGACGGAAACGGGAGATTTTCTTAGGTTTTTACTACATATTAACACTTTACACAATTTCTCGTGTTACCTGGCTGCCAGTCCTCGGTTCATGCAAAATCTTAAGGTCCTCGGTCTGGTCCAAGGCACCAAACCGCCCAATAATTCATTAATCGATAACTAAAACTTGAAATGTAGCTCTTCTTACTGGCCGATTGCATCAACGTAGATCCTTATTCTGTGTTCTAGTGTGCTGCTTGTACTGTGTCTGCAGACCGCATCACGCGACAACGGCTTGCAGACGATAAATGTAACCGTTTCAGAGAGAAAAGCAACCACTGTGACGATCTGGCGTTATGTCGATTCGATAGTAAATGACGGAAACGGGAGATTTTCTTAGGTTTTTACAACATATTAACACTTTACACAATTTCTCGTGTTACCTGGCTGCCAGTCCTCGGTTCATGCAAAATCTTAAGGTCCTCGGTCTGGTCCAAGGCACCAAACCGCCCAATAATTCATTAATCGATAACTAAAACTTGAAATGTAGCTCTTCTTACTGGCCGATTGCATCAACGTAGATTCTTATTCTGTGTTCTAGTGTGCTGCTTGTACTGTGTCTGCATACCGCATCACGCGACAACGGCTTGCAGACGATAAATGTAACCGTTTCAGAGAGAAAAGCGACCACTGTGACGATCTGGCGTTATGTCGATTCGATAGTAAATGACGGAAACGGGAGATTTTCTTAGGTTTTTACTACATATTAACACTTTACACAATTTCTCGTGTTACCTGGCTGCCAGTCCTCGGTTCATGCAAAATCTTAAGGTCCTCGGTCTGGTCCAAGGCACCAAACCGCCCAATAATTCATTAATCGATAACTAAAACTTGAAATGTAACTCTTCTTACTGGCCGATTGCATCAACGTAGATTCTTATTCTGTGTTCTAGTGTGCTGCTTGTACTGTGTCTGCATACCGCATCACGCGACAAGGGCTTGCAGACGATAAATGTAACCGTTTCAGAGAGAAAAGCGACCACTGTGACGATCTGGCGTTATGTCGATTCGATAGTAAATGACGGAAACGGGAGATTTTCTTAGGTTTTTACTACATATTAACACTTTACACAATTTCTCGTGTTACCTGGCTGCCAGTCCTCGGTTCATGCAAAATCTTAAGGTCCTCGGTCTGGTCCAAGGCACCAAACCGCCCAATAATTCATTAATCGATAACTAAAACTTGAAATGTAGCTCTTCTTACTGGCCGATTGCATCAACGTAGATCCTTATTCTGTGTTCTAGTGTGCTGCTTGTACTGTGTCTGCATACCGCATCACGCGACAACGGCTTGCAGACGATAAATGTAACCGTTTCAGAGAGAAAAGCAACCACTGTGACGATCTGGCGTTGTGTCGATTCGATAGTAAATGACGGAAACGGGAGATTTTCTTAGGTTTTTACTACATATTAACACTTTACACAATTTCTCGTGTTACCTGGCTGCCAGTCCTCGGTTCATGCAAAAAATTAAGGTCCTCGGTCTGGTCCAAGGCACCAAACCGCCCAATAATTCATTAATCAATAACTAAAAATTGAAATGTAGCTCTTCTTACTGGCCGATTGCATCAACGTAGATTCTTATTCTGTGTTCTAGTGTGCTGCTTGTACTGTGTCTGCATACCGCATCACGCGACAAGGGCTTGCTGACGATAAATGTAACCGTTTCAGAGAGAAAAGCGACCACTGTGACGATCTGGCGTTATGTCGATTCGATAGTAAATGACGGAAACGGGAGATTTTCTTAGGTTTTTACTACATATTAACACTTTACACAATTTCTCGTGTTACCTGGCTGCCAGTCCTCGGTTCATGCAAAATCTTAAGGTCCTCGGTCTGGTCCAAGGCACCAAACCGCCCAATAATTCATTAATCGATAACTAAAACTTGAAATGTAGCTCTTCTTACTGGGCGATTGCATAAACTTAGGTGCTTCTTCAGTGTTCTACTATGCCGCCTGTAGTGACTCTGCATACCGCATCACGCGACAAGGGCTTGCAGACGATAAATGTAACCGTTTCAGAGAGAAAAGCGACCACTGTGACGATCTGGCGTTATGTCGAATTGATAGTAAATGAAGGAGACGGGAGATTTTCTTGGGTTTTTACTACATATTAACACTTTACACAATTTCTCGTGTTACCTGGCTGCCAGTCCTCGGTTCATGCAAAATCTTAAGGTCCTCGGTCTGGTCCAAGGCACCAAACCGCCCAATAATTCATTAATCGATAACTAAAACTTGAAATGTAGCTCTTCTTACTGGCCGATTGCATCAACGTAGATTCTTATTCTGTGTTCTAGTGTGCTGCTTGTACTGTGTCTGGATACCGCGTCACGCGACAAGGGCTTGCAGACGATAAATGTAACCGTTTCAGAGAGAAAAGCGACCACTGTGACGATCTGGCGTTATGTCGATTCGATAGTAAATGACGGAAACGGGAGATTTTCTTAGGTTTTTACTACATATTAACACTTTACCCAATTTCTCGTGTCACCTGGCTGCCAGTCCTCGGTTCATGCAAAATCTTAAGGTCCTCGGTCTGGTCCAAGGCACCAAACCGCCAAATAATTCATTAATCGATAACGAAAACTTGAAATGTAGCTCTTCTTACTGGCCGATTGCATCAACGTAGATCCTTATTCTGTGTTCTAGTGTGCTGCTTGTACTGTGTCTGCATACCGCATCACGCGACAAGGGCTTGCAGACCATAAATGTAACCCTTTCAGAGAGAAAAGCGACCAATGTGACGATCTGGCGTTATGTCGATTCGATAGTAAATGACGGAAACGGGAGATTTTCTTAGGTTTTTACTACATATTAACACTTTACACAATTTCTCGTGTTACCTGGCTGCCAGTCCTCGGCTCATGCAAAATCTTAATGTCCTCGGTCTGGTCCAAGGCACCAAACCGCAAAATAATTCATTAATCGATAACTAAAACTTGAAATGTAGCTCTTCTTACTGGGCGATTGCATAAACATAGATGCTTCTTCAGTGTTCTACTATGCCGCTTGTAGTGACTCTGCATACCGCATCACGCGACAAGGGCTTGCAGACGATAAATGTAACCGTTTCAGAGAGAAAAGCGACCACTGTGACGATCTGGAGTTATGTCGATTCGATAGTAAATGACGGAAACGGGAGATTTTCTTAGGTTTTTACTACATATTAACACTTTACACAATTTCTCGTGTTACCTGGCTGCCAGTCCTCGGTTCATGGAAAATCTTAAGGTCCTCGGTCTGGTCCAAGGCACCAAACCGCCCAATAATTCATTAATCGATAACTAAAACTTGAAATGTAGCTCTTCTTACTGGCCGATTGCATCAACGTAGATTCTTATTCTGTGTTCTAGTGTGCTGCTTGTACTGTGTCTGCATACCGCATCACGCGACAAGGGCTTGCAGACGATAAATGTAACCGTTTCAGAGAGAAAAGCGACCAATGTGACGATCTGGCGTTATGTCGATTCGATAGTAAATGACGGAAACGGGAGATTTTCTTAGGTTTTTACTACATATTAACACTTTACACAATTTCTCGTGTTACCTGGCTGCCAGTCCTCGGCTCATGCAAAATCTTAATGTCCTCGGTCTGGTCCAAGGCACCAAACCGCAAAATAATTCATTAATCGATAACTAAAACTTGAAATGTAGCTCTTCTTACTGGGCGATTGCATAAACATAGATGCTTCTTCAGTGTTCTACTATGCCGCTTGTAGTGACTCTGCATACCGCATCACGCGACAAGGGCTTGCAGACGATAAATGTAACCGTTTCAGAGAGAAAAGCGACCACTGTGACGATCTGGAGTTATGTCGATTCGATAGTAAATGACGGAAACGGGAGATTTTCTTAGGTTTTTACTACATATTAACACTTTACACAATTTCTCGTGTTACCTGGCTGCCAGTCCTCGGTTCATGGAAAATCTTAAGGTCCTCGGTCTGGTCCAAGGCACCAAACCGCCCAATAATTCATTAATCGATAACTAAAATTTGAAATGTAGCTCTTCTTACTGGCCGATTGCATCATTGTAGATTCTTATTCTGTGTTCTAGTGTGCTGCTTGTACTGTGTCTGCATACCGCATCACGCGACAAGGGCTTGCAGACGATAAATGTAACCGTTTCAGAGAGAAAAGCGACCAATGTGACGATCTGGCGTTATGTCGATTCGATAGTAAATGACGGAAACGGGAGATTTTCTTAGGTTTTTACTACATATTAACACTTTACACAATTTCTCGTGTTACCTGGCTGCCAGTCCTCGGTTCATGCAAAATCTTAAGGTCCTCGGTCTGGTCCAAGGCACCAAACCGCCCAATAATTCATTAATCGATAACTAAAACTTGAAATGTAGCTCTTCTTACTGGCCGATTGCATCAACGTAGATTCTTATTCTGTGTTCTAGTGTGCTGCTTGTACTGTGTCTGCATACCGCATCACGCGACAAGGGCTTGCAGACGATAAATGTAACCGTTTCAGAGAGAAAAGCGACCACTGTGACGATCTGGCGTTGTGTCGATTCGATAGTAAATGACGGAAACGGGAGATTTTCTTAGGTTTTTACTACATATTAACACTTTACACAATTTCTCGTGTTACCTGGCTGCCAGTCCTCGGTTCATGCAAAATCTTAAGGTCCTCGGTCTGGTCCAAGGCACCAAACCGCACAATAATTCATTAATCGATAACTAAAACTTGAAATGTAGCTCTTCTTACTGGCCGATTGCATAAACTTAGATGCTTCTTCAGTGTTCTACTATGCCGCTTGTAGTGACTCTGCATACCGCATCACGCGACAAGGGCTTGCAGACGATAAATGTAACCGTTTCAGAGAGAAAAGCGACCACTGTGACGATCTGGCGTTATGTCGATTCGATAGTAAATGACGGAAACGGGAGATTTTCTTAGGTTTTTACTACATATTAACACTTTACACAATTTCTCGTGTTACCTGGCTGCCAGTCCTCGGTTCATGCAAAATCTTAAGGTCCTCGGTCTGGTCCAAGGCACCAAACCGCCCAATAATTCATTAATCGATAACTAAAACTTGAAATGTAGCTCTTCTTACTGGCCGATTGCATCAACGTAGATTCTTATTCTGTGTTCTAGTGTGCTGCTTGTACTGTGTCTGCATACCGCATCACGCGACAAGGGCTTGCAGACGATAAATGTAACTGTTTCAGAGAGAAAAGCGACCAATGTGACGATCTGGCGTTATGTCGATTCGATAGTAAATGACGGAAACGGGAGATTTTCTTAGGATTTTACTACATATTAACACTTTACACAATTTCTCGTGTTACCTGGCTGCCAGTCCTCGGTTCATGCAAAATCTTAAGAGCCTCGGACTGGTCCAATGCACCAAACCGCCCAATAATTCATTAATCGATAACTAAAACTTGAAATGTAGCTCTTCTTACTGGCCGATTGCATCAACGTAGATTCTTATTCTGTGTTCTAGTGTGCTGCTTGTACTGTGTCTGCATACCGCATCACGCGACAAGGGCTTCCAGACGGTAAATGTAACCGTTTCAGAGAGAAAAGCGACCAATGTGACGATCTGGTGTTACGTCGATTCGATAGTAAATGACGGAAACGGGAGATTTTATTAGGTTTTTACTACATATTAACACTTTACACAATTTCTCGTGTTACCTGGCTGCCAGTCCTCGGTTCATGCAAAATCTTAAGGTCCTCGGTCTGGTCCAAGGCACCAAACCGCCCAATAATTCATTAATCGATAACTAAAACTTGAAATGTAGCTCTTCTTACTGGCCGATTGCATCAACGTAGATTCTTATTCTGTGTTCTAGTGTGCTGCTTGTACTGTGTCTGCATACCGCATCACGCGACAAGGGCTTGCAGACGATAAATGTAACCGTTTCAGAGAGAAAAGCGACCAATGTGACTATCTGGCGTTTATGTCGATTCGATAGTAAATGACGGAAACGGGAGATTTTCTTAGGTTTTTACTACATCTTAACACTTTACACAATTTCTGGTGTTACCTGGCCGCCAGTCCTCGGTTCATGCAAAATCTTAAGGTCCTCGGTCTGGTCCAAGGCACTAAACCGCCCAATAATTCATTAATCGATAACTAAAACTTGAAATGTAGCTCTTCTTACTGGCCGATTGCATCAACGTAGATTCTTATTCTGTGTTCTAGTGTGCTGCTTGTACTGTGTCTGCATACCGCATCACGCGACAACGGCTTGCAGACGATAAATGTAACCGTTTCAGAGAGAAAAGCGACCTCTGTGACGATCTGGCGTTATGTCGATTCGATAGTAAATGACGGAAACGGGAGATTTTCTTAGGTTTTTACTACATATTAACACTTTACACAATTTCTCGTGTTACCTGGCTGCCAGTCCTCGGTTCATGCTAAATCTTAAGGTCCTCGGTCTGGTCCAAGGCACCAAACCGCCCAATAATTCATTAATCGATAACTAAAACTTGAAATGTAGCTCTTCTTACTGGCCGATTGCATCAACGTAGATTCTTATTCTGTGTTCTAGTGTGCTGCTTGTACTGTGTCTGCATACCGCATCACGCGACAAGGGCTTGCAGACGATAAATGTAACCGTTTCAGAGAGAAAAGCGACCAATGTGACGATCTGGCGTTATGTCGATTCGATAGTAAATGACGGAAACGGGAGATTTTCTTAGGTTTTTACTACATATTAACACTTTACACAATTTCTGGTGTTACCTGGCCGCCAGTCCTCGGTTCATGCAAAATCTTAAGGTCCTCGGTCTGGTCCAAGGCACTAAACCGCCCAATAATTCATTAATCGATAACTAAAACTTGAAATGTAGCTCTTCTTACTGGCCGATTGCATCAACGTAGATTCTTATTCTGTGTTCTAGTGTGCTGCTTGTACTGTGTCTGCATACCGCATCACGCGACAACGGCTTGCAGACGATAAATGTAACCGTTTCAGAGAGAAAAGCGACCTCTGTGACGATCTGGCGTTATGTCGATTCGATAGTAAATGACGGAAACGGGAGATTTTCTTAGGTTTTTACTACATATTAACACTTTACACAATTTCTCGTGTTACCTGGCTGCCAGTCCTCGGTTCATGCAAAATCTTAAGGTCCTCGGTCTGGTCCAAGGCACCAAACCGCCCAATAATTCATTAATCGATAACTAAAACT
Source organism: Schistocerca cancellata (assembly GCF_023864275.1). Classification (NCBI taxonomy): domain Eukaryota; kingdom Metazoa; phylum Arthropoda; class Insecta; order Orthoptera; family Acrididae; genus Schistocerca; species Schistocerca cancellata. The sequence continues at coordinate 138,348,402 of NC_064637.1, forward strand.
TGAAATGTAGCTCTTCTTACTGGGCGATTGCTTAAACTTAGATGCTTCTTCAGTGTTCTACTATGCCGCTTGTAGTGACTCTGCATACGGCATCACGCGACAAGGGCTTGCAGACGATAAATGTAACCGTTTCAGAGAGAAAAGCGACCACTGTGACGATCTGGCGTTGTGTCGATTCGATAGTAAATGACGGAAACGGGAGATTTTCTTAGGTTTTTACTACATATTAACACTTTACACAATTTCTCGTGTTACCTGGCTGCCAGTCCTCGGTTCATGCAAAATCTTAAGGTCCTCGGTCTGGTCCAAGGCACCAAACCGCCCAATACTTCATTAATCGATAACTAAAACTTGAAATGTAGCTCTTCTTACTGGCCGATTGCATCAACGTAGATTCTTATTCTGTGTTCTAGTGTGATGCTTGTACCGCATCACGCGACAAGGGCTTGCAGACGATAAATGTAACCGTTTCAGAGAGAAAAGCGACCACTGTGACGATCTGGCGTTATGTCGATTCGATAGTAAATGACGGAAACGGGAGATTTTCTTAGGTTTTTACTACATATTAACACTTTACACAATTTCTCGTGTTACCTGGCTGCCAGTCCTCGGTTCATGCAAAATCTTAAGGTCCTCGGTCTGGTCCAAGGCACCAAACCGCCCAATAATTCATTAATCGATAACTAAAACTTGAAATGTAGCTCTTCTTACTGGCCGATTGCATCAACGTAGATTCTTATTCTGTGTTCTAGTGTGCTGCTTGTACTGTGTCTGCATACCGCATCACGCGACAAGGGCTTGCAGACGATAAATGTAACCGTTTCAGAGAGAAAAGCGACCAATGTGACGATCTGGCGTTATGTCGATTCGATAGTAAATGACGGAAACGGGAGATTTTCTTAGGATTTTACTACATATTAACACTTTACACAATTTCTCGTGTTACCTGGCTGCCCGTCCTCGGTTCATGCAAAATCTTAAGGTCCTCGGACTGGTCCAAGGCACCAAACCGCCCAATAATTCATTAATCGATAACTAAAACTTGAAATGTAGCTCTTCTTACTGGCCGATTGCATCAACGTAGATTCTTATTCTGTGTTCTAGTGTGCTGCTTGTACTGTGTCTGCATACCGCATCACGCGACAACGGCTTGCAGACGATTAATGTAACCGTTTCAGAGAGAAAAGCGACCTCTGTGACGATCTGGCGTTATGTCGATTCGATAGTAAATGACGGAAACGGGAGATTTTCTTAGGTTTTTACTACATATTAACACTTTACACAATTTCTCGTGTTACCTGGCTGCCAGTCCTCGGTTCATGCTAAATCTTAAGGTCCTCGGTCTGGTCCAAGGCACCAAACCGCCCAATAATTCATTAATCGATAACTAAAACTTGAAATGTAGCTCTTCTTACTGGGCGATTGCATAAACTTAGATGCTTCTTCAGTGTTCTACTATGCCGCTTGTAGTGACTCTGCATACGGCATCACGCGACAAGGGCTTGCAGACGATAAATGTAACCGTTTCAGAGAGAAAAGCGACCACTGTGACGATCTGGCGTTGTGTCGATTCGATAGTAAATGACGGAAACGGGCGATTTTCTTAGGTTTTTACTACATATTAACACTTTACACAATTTCTCGTGTTACCTGGCTGCCAGTCCTCGGTTCATGCAAAATCTTAAGGTCCTCGGTCTGGTCCAAGGCACCAAACCGCCCAATAATTCATTAATCGATAACTAAAACTTGAAATGTAGCTCTTCTTACTGGCCGATTGCATCAACGTAGATTCTTATTCTGTGTTCTAGTGTGCTGCTTGTACTGTGTCTGCATACCGCATCACGCGACAAGGGCTTGCAGACGATAAATGTAACCGTTTCAGAGAGAAAAGCGACCAATGTGACGATCTGGCGTTATGTCGATTCGATAGTAAATGACGGAAACGGGAGATTTTCTTAGGTTTTTACTACATATTAACACTTTACACAATTTCTGGTGTTACCTGGCTGCCAGTCCTCGGTTCATGCAAAATCTTAAGGTCCTCGGTCTGGTCCAAGGCACCAAACCGCCCAATAATTCATTAATCGATAACTAAAACTTGAAATGTAGCTCTTCTTACTGACCGATTGCATCAACGTAGATTCTTATTCTGTGTTCTAGTGTGCTGCTTGTACTGTGTCTGCATACCGCATCACGCGACAACGGCTTGCAGACGATAAATGTAACCGTTTCAGAGAGAAAAGCGACCTCTGTGACGATCTGGCGTTATGTCGATTCGATAGTAAATGACGGAAACGGGAGATTTTCTTAGGTTTTTACTACATATTAACACTTTACACAATTTCTCGTGTTACCTGGCTGCCAGTCCTCGGCTCATGCAAAATCTTAATGTCCTCGGTCTGGTCCAAGGCACCAAACCGCAAAATAATTCATTAATCGATAACTAAAACTTGAAATGTAGCTCTTCTTACTGGGCGATTGCATAAACATAGATGCTTCTTCAGTGTTCTACTATGCCGCTTGTAGTGACTCTGCATACCGCATCACGCGACAAGGGCTTGCAGACGATAAATGTAACCGTTTCAGAGAGAAAAGCGACCACTGTGACGATCTGGAGTTATGTCGATTCGATAGTAAATGACGGAAACGGGAGATTTTCTTAGGTTTTTACTACATATTAACACTTTACACAATTTCTCGTGTTACCTGGCTGCCAGTCCTCGGTTCATGGAAAATCTTAAGGTCCTCGGTCTGGTCCAAGGCACCAAACCGCCCAATAATTCATTAATCGATAACTAAAACTTGAAATGTAGCTCTTCTTACTGGCCGATTGCATCAACGTAGATTCTTATTCTGTGTTCTAGTGTGCTGCTTGTACTGTGTCTGCATACCGCATCACGCGACAAGGGCTTGCAGACGATAAATGTAACCGTTTCAGAGAGAAAAGCGACCAATGTGACGATCTGGCGTTATGTCGATTCGATAGTAAATGACGGAAACGGGAGATTTTCTTAGGTTTTTACTACATATTAACACTTTACACAATTTCTCGTGTTACCTGGCTGCCAGTCCTCGGCTCATGCAAAATCTTAATGTCCTCGGTCTGGTCCAAGGCACCAAACCGCAAAATAATTCATTAATCGATAACTAAAACTTGAAATGTAGCTCTTCTTACTGGGCGATTGCATAAACATAGATGCTTCTTCAGTGTTCTACTATGCCGCTTGTAGTGACTCTGCATACCGCATCACGCGACAAGGGCTTGCAGACGATAAATGTAACCGTTTCAGAGAGAAAAGCGACCACTGTGACGATCTGGAGTTATGTCGATTCGATAGTAAATGACGGAAACGGGAGATTTTCTTAGGTTTTTACTACATATTAACACTTTACACAATTTCTCGTGTTACCTGGCTGCCAGTCCTCGGTTCATGGAAAATCTTAAGGTCCTCGGTCTGGTCCAAGGCACCAAACCGCCCAATAATTCATTAATCGATAACTAAAATTTGAAATGTAGCTCTTCTTACTGGCCGATTGCATCATTGTAGATTCTTATTCTGTGTTCTAGTGTGCTGCTTGTACTGTGTCTGCATACCGCATCACGCGACAAGGGCTTGCAGACGATAAATGTAACCGTTTCAGAGAGAAAAGCGACCAATGTGACGATCTGGCGTTATGTCGATTCGATAGTAAATGACGGAAACGGGAGATTTTCTTAGGTTTTTACTACATATTAACACTTTACACAATTTCTCGTGTTACCTGGCTGCCAGTCCTCGGTTCATGCAAAATCTTAAGGTCCTCGGTCTGGTCCAAGGCACCAAACCGCCCAATAATTCATTAATCGATAACTAAAACTTGAAATGTAGCTCTTCTTACTGGCCGATTGCATCAACGTAGATTCTTATTCTGTGTTCTAGTGTGCTGCTTGTACTGTGTCTGCATACCGCATCACGCGACAAGGGCTTGCAGACGATAAATGTAACCGTTTCAGAGAGAAAAGCGACCACTGTGACGATCTGGCGTTGTGTCGATTCGATAGTAAATGACGGAAACGGGAGATTTTCTTAGGTTTTTACTACATATTAACACTTTACACAATTTCTCGTGTTACCTGGCTGCCAGTCCTCGGTTCATGCAAAATCTTAAGGTCCTCGGTCTGGTCCAAGGCACCAAACCGCACAATAATTCATTAATCGATAACTAAAACTTGAAATGTAGCTCTTCTTACTGGCCGATTGCATAAACTTAGATGCTTCTTCAGTGTTCTACTATGCCGCTTGTAGTGACTCTGCATACCGCATCACGCGACAAGGGCTTGCAGACGATAAATGTAACCGTTTCAGAGAGAAAAGCGACCACTGTGACGATCTGGCGTTATGTCGATTCGATAGTAAATGACGGAAACGGGAGATTTTCTTAGGTTTTTACTACATATTAACACTTTACACAATTTCTCGTGTTACCTGGCTGCCAGTCCTCGGTTCATGCAAAATCTTAAGGTCCTCGGTCTGGTCCAAGGCACCAAACCGCCCAATAATTCATTAATCGATAACTAAAACTTGAAATGTAGCTCTTCTTACTGGCCGATTGCATCAACGTAGATTCTTATTCTGTGTTCTAGTGTGCTGCTTGTACTGTGTCTGCATACCGCATCACGCGACAAGGGCTTGCAGACGATAAATGTAACTGTTTCAGAGAGAAAAGCGACCAATGTGACGATCTGGCGTTATGTCGATTCGATAGTAAATGACGGAAACGGGAGATTTTCTTAGGATTTTACTACATATTAACACTTTACACAATTTCTCGTGTTACCTGGCTGCCAGTCCTCGGTTCATGCAAAATCTTAAGAGCCTCGGACTGGTCCAATGCACCAAACCGCCCAATAATTCATTAATCGATAACTAAAACTTGAAATGTAGCTCTTCTTACTGGCCGATTGCATCAACGTAGATTCTTATTCTGTGTTCTAGTGTGCTGCTTGTACTGTGTCTGCATACCGCATCACGCGACAAGGGCTTCCAGACGGTAAATGTAACCGTTTCAGAGAGAAAAGCGACCAATGTGACGATCTGGTGTTACGTCGATTCGATAGTAAATGACGGAAACGGGAGATTTTATTAGGTTTTTACTACATATTAACACTTTACACAATTTCTCGTGTTACCTGGCTGCCAGTCCTCGGTTCATGCAAAATCTTAAGGTCCTCGGTCTGGTCCAAGGCACCAAACCGCCCAATAATTCATTAATCGATAACTAAAACTTGAAATGTAGCTCTTCTTACTGGCCGATTGCATCAACGTAGATTCTTATTCTGTGTTCTAGTGTGCTGCTTGTACTGTGTCTGCATACCGCATCACGCGACAAGGGCTTGCAGACGATAAATGTAACCGTTTCAGAGAGAAAAGCGACCAATGTGACTATCTGGCGTTTATGTCGATTCGATAGTAAATGACGGAAACGGGAGATTTTCTTAGGTTTTTACTACATCTTAACACTTTACACAATTTCTGGTGTTACCTGGCCGCCAGTCCTCGGTTCATGCAAAATCTTAAGGTCCTCGGTCTGGTCCAAGGCACTAAACCGCCCAATAATTCATTAATCGATAACTAAAACTTGAAATGTAGCTCTTCTTACTGGCCGATTGCATCAACGTAGATTCTTATTCTGTGTTCTAGTGTGCTGCTTGTACTGTGTCTGCATACCGCATCACGCGACAACGGCTTGCAGACGATAAATGTAACCGTTTCAGAGAGAAAAGCGACCTCTGTGACGATCTGGCGTTATGTCGATTCGATAGTAAATGACGGAAACGGGAGATTTTCTTAGGTTTTTACTACATATTAACACTTTACACAATTTCTCGTGTTACCTGGCTGCCAGTCCTCGGTTCATGCTAAATCTTAAGGTCCTCGGTCTGGTCCAAGGCACCAAACCGCCCAATAATTCATTAATCGATAACTAAAACTTGAAATGTAGCTCTTCTTACTGGCCGATTGCATCAACGTAGATTCTTATTCTGTGTTCTAGTGTGCTGCTTGTACTGTGTCTGCATACCGCATCACGCGACAAGGGCTTGCAGACGATAAATGTAACCGTTTCAGAGAGAAAAGCGACCAATGTGACGATCTGGCGTTATGTCGATTCGATAGTAAATGACGGAAACGGGAGATTTTCTTAGGTTTTTACTACATATTAACACTTTACACAATTTCTGGTGTTACCTGGCCGCCAGTCCTCGGTTCATGCAAAATCTTAAGGTCCTCGGTCTGGTCCAAGGCACTAAACCGCCCAATAATTCATTAATCGATAACTAAAACTTGAAATGTAGCTCTTCTTACTGGCCGATTGCATCAACGTAGATTCTTATTCTGTGTTCTAGTGTGCTGCTTGTACTGTGTCTGCATACCGCATCACGCGACAACGGCTTGCAGACGATAAATGTAACCGTTTCAGAGAGAAAAGCGACCTCTGTGACGATCTGGCGTTATGTCGATTCGATAGTAAATGACGGAAACGGGAGATTTTCTTAGGTTTTTACTACATATTAACACTTTACACAATTTCTCGTGTTACCTGGCTGCCAGTCCTCGGTTCATGCAAAATCTTAAGGTCCTCGGTCTGGTCCAAGGCACCAAACCGCCCAATAATTCATTAATCGATAACTAAAACTTGAAATGTAGCTCTTCTTACTGGGCGATTGCTTAAACTTAGATGCTTCTTCAGTGTTCTACTATGCCGCTTGTAGTGACTCTGCATACGGCATCACGCGACAAGGGCTTGCAGACGATAAATGTAACCGTTTCAGAGAGAAAAGCGACCACTGTGACGATCTGGCGTTGTGTCGATTCGATAGTAAATGACGGAAACGGGAGATTTTCTTAGGTTTTTACTACATATTAACACTTTACACAATTTCTCGTGTTACCTGGCTGCCAGTCCTCGGTTCATGCAAAATCTTAAGGTCCTCGGTCTGGTCCAAGGCACCAAACCGCCCAATACTTCATTAATCGATAACTAAAACTTGAAATGTAGCTCTTCTTACTGGCCGATTGCATCAACGTAGATTCTTATTCTGTGTTCTAGTGTGATGCTTGTACCGCATCACGCGACAAGGGCTTGCAGACGATAAATGTAACCGTTTCAGAGAGAAAAGCGACCACTGTGACGATCTGGCGTTATGTCGATTCGATAGTAAATGACGGAAACGGGAGATTTTCTTAGGTTTTTACTACATATTAACACTTTACACAATTTCTCGTGTTACCTGGCTGCCAGTCCTCGGTTCATGCAAAATCTTAAGGTCCTCGGTCTGGTCCAAGGCACCAAACCGCCCAATAATTCATTAATCGATAACTAAAACTTGAAATGTAGCTCTTCTTACTGGCCGATTGCATCAACGTAGATTCTTATTCTGTGTTCTAGTGTGCTGCTTGTACTGTGTCTGCATACCGCATCACGCGACAAGGGCTTGCAGACGATAAATGTAACCGTTTCAGAGAGAAAAGCGACCAATGTGACGATCTGGCGTTATGTCGATTCGATAGTAAATGACGGAAACGGGAGATTTTCTTAGGATTTTACTACATATTAACACTTTACACAATTTCTCGTGTTACCTGGCTGCCCGTCCTCGGTTCATGCAAAATCTTAAGGTCCTCGGACTGGTCCAAGGCACCAAACCGCCCAATAATTCATTAATCGATAACTAAAACTTGAAATGTAGCTCTTCTTACTGGCCGATTGCATCAACGTAGATTCTTATTCTGTGTTCTAGTGTGCTGCTTGTACTGTGTCTGCATACCGCATCACGCGACAACGGCTTGCAGACGATTAATGTAACCGTTTCAGAGAGAAAAGCGACCTCTGTGACGATCTGGCGTTATGTCGATTCGATAGTAAATGACGGAAACGGGAGATTTTCTTAGGTTTTTACTACATATTAACACTTTACACAATTTCTCGTGTTACCTGGCTGCCAGTCCTCGGTTCATGCTAAATCTTAAGGTCCTCGGTCTGGTCCAAGGCACCAAACCGCCCAATAATTCATTAATCGATAACTAAAACTTGAAATGTAGCTCTTCTTACTGGGCGATTGCATAAACTTAGATGCTTCTTCAGTGTTCTACTATGCCGCTTGTAGTGACTCTGCATACGGCATCACGCGACAAGGGCTTGCAGACGATAAATGTAACCGTTTCAGAGAGAAAAGCGACCACTGTGACGATCTGGCGTTGTGTCGATTCGATAGTAAATGACGGAAACGGGCGATTTTCTTAGGTTTTTACTACATATTAACACTTTACACAATTTCTCGTGTTACCTGGCTGCCAGTCCTCGGTTCATGCAAAATCTTAAGGTCCTCGGTCTGGTCCAAGGCACCAAACCGCCCAATAATTCATTAATCGATAACTAAAACTTGAAATGTAGCTCTTCTTACTGGCCGATTGCATCAACGTAGATTCTTATTCTGTGTTCTAGTGTGCTGCTTGTACTGTGTCTGCATACCGCATCACGCGACAAGGGCTTGCAGACGATAAATGTAACCGTTTCAGAGAGAAAAGCGACCAATGTGACGATCTGGCGTTATGTCGATTCGATAGTAAATGACGGAAACGGGAGATTTTCTTAGGTTTTTACTACATATTAACACTTTACACAATTTCTGGTGTTACCTGGCTGCCAGTCCTCGGTTCATGCAAAATCTTAAGGTCCTCGGTCTGGTCCAAGGCACCAAACCGCCCAATAATTCATTAATCGATAACTAAAACTTGAAATGTAGCTCTTCTTACTGACCGATTGCATCAACGTAGATTCTTATTCTGTGTTCTAGTGTGCTGCTTGTACTGTGTCTGCATACCGCATCACGCGACAACGGCTTGCAGACGATAAATGTAACCGTTTCAGAGAGAAAAGCGACCTCTGTGACGATCTGGCGTTATGTCGATTCGATAGTAAATGACGGAAACGGGAGATTTTCTTAGGTTTCTACTACATATTAACACTTTACACAATTTCTCGTGTTACCTGGCTGCCAGTCCTCGGTTCATGCAAAATCTTAAGGTCCTCGGTCTGGTCCAAGGCACCAAACCGCCCAATAATTCATTAATCGATAACTAAAACTTGAAATGTAGCTCTTCTTACTGGGCGATTGCATAAACTTAGATGCTTCTTCAGTGTTCTACTATGCCGCTTGTAGTGACTCTGCATACCGCATCACGCGACAAGGGCTTGCAGACGATAAATGTAACCGTTTCAGAGAGAAAAGCGACCACTGTGACGATCTGGCGTTATATCGATTCGATAGTAAATGACGGAAACGGGAGATTTTCTTAGGTTTTTACTACATATTAACACTTTACACAATTTCTCGTGTTACCTGGCTGCCCGTCCTCGGTTCATGCAAAATCTTAAGGTCCTCGGACTGGTCCAAGGCACCAAACCGCCCAATAATTCATTAATCGATAACTAAAACTTGAAATGTAGCTCTTCTTACTAGCCGATTGCATCAACGTCGATTCTTATTGTGTGTTCTAGTGTGCTGCTTGTACTGTGTCTGCATACCGCATCACGCGACAAGGGCTTCCAGACGGTAAATGTAACCGTTTCAGAGAGAAAAGCGACCAATGTGACGATCTGGCGTTACGTCGATTCGATAGTAAATGACGGAAACGGGAGATTTTATTAGGTTTTTACTACATATTAACACTTTACACAATTTCTCGTGTTACCTGGCTGCCAGTCCTCGGTTCATGCAAAATCTTAAGGTCCTCGGTCTGGTCCAAGGCACCAAACCGCCCAATAATTCATTAATCGATAACTAAAACTTGAAATGTAGCTCTTCTTACTGGCCGATTGCATCAACGTAGATTCTTATTCTGTGTTCTAGTGTGCTGCTTGTACTGTGTCTGCATACCGCATCACGCGACAAGGGCTTGCAGACGATAAATGTAACCGTTTCAGAGAGAAAAGCGACCAATGTGACGATCTGGCGTTATGTCGATTCGATAGTAAATGACGGAAACGGGAGATTTTCTTAGGTTTTTACTACATATTAACACTTTACACAATTTCTCGTGTTACCTGGCCGCCAGTCCTCGGTTCATGCAAAATCTTAAGGTCCTCGGTCTGGTCCAAGGCACTAAACCGCCCAATAATTCATTAATCGATAACTAAAACTTGAAATGTAGCTCTTCTTACTGGCCGATTGCATCAACGTAGATTCTTATTCTGTGTTCTAGTGTGCTGCTTGTACTGTGTCTGCATACCGCATCACGCGACAACGGCTTGCAGACGATAAATGTAACCGTTTCAGAGAGAAAAGCGACCTCTGTGACGATCTGGCGTTATGTCGATTCGATAGTAAATGACGGAAACGGGAGATTTTCTTAGGTTTTTACTACATATTAACACTTTACACAATTTCTCGTGTTACCTGGCTGCCAGTCCTCGGTTCATGCAAAATCTTAAGGTCCTCGGTCTGGTCCAAGGCACCAAACCGCCCAATAATTCATTAATCGATAACTAAAACTTGAAATGTAGCTCTTCTTACTGGGCGATTGCATAAACTTAGATGCTTCTTCAGTGTTCTACTATGCCGCTTGTAGTGACTCTGCATACGGCATCACGCGACAAGGGCTTGCAGACGATAAATGTAACCGTTTCAGAGAGAAAAGCGACCACTGTGACGATCTGGCGTTGTGTCGATTCGATACTAAATGACGGAAACGGGACATTTTCTTAGGTTTTTACTACATATTAACACTTTACACAATTTCTCGTGTTACCTGGCTGCCAGTCCTCGGTTCATGCAAAATCTTAAGGTCCTCGGTCTGGTCCAAGGCACCAAACCGCCCAATAATTCATTAATCGATAACTAAAACTTGAAATGTAGCTCTTCTTACTGGCCGATTGCATCAACGTAGATTCTTATTCTGTGTTCTAGTGTGCTGCTTGTACTGTGTCTGCATACCGCATCACGCGACAAGGGCTAGCAGACGATAAATGTAACCGTTTCAGAGAGAAAAGCGACCACTGTGACGATCTGGCGTTATGTCGATTCGATAGTAAATTACGGAAACGGGAGATTTTCTTAGGTTTTTACTACATATTAACACTTTACACAATTTCTCGTGTTACCTGGCTGCCAGTCCTCGGTTCATGCAAAATCTTAAGGTCCTCGGTCTGGTCCAAGGCACCAAACCGCCCAATAATTCATTAATCGATAACTAAAACTTGAAATGTAGCTCTGCTTACTGGGCGATTGCATAAACTTAGATGCTTCTTCAGTGTTCTACTATGCCGCTTGTAGTGACTCTGCATACCGCATCACGCGACAAGGGCTTGCAGACGATAAATGTAACCGTTTCAGAGAGAAAAGCGACCACTGTGACGATCTGGCGTTATGTCGATTCGATAGTAAATGACGGAAACGGGAGATTTTCTTAGAATTTTACTACATATTAACACTTTACACAATTTCTCGTGTTACCTGGCTGCCCGTCCTCGGTTCATGCAAAATCTTAAGGTCCTCGGACTGGTCCAAGGCACCAAACCGCCCAATAATTCATTAATCGATAACTAAAACTTGAAATGTAGCTCTTCTTACTGGCCGATTGCATCAACGTAGATTCTTATTCTGTGTTCTAGTGTGCTGCTTGTACTGTGTCTGCATACCGCATCACGCGACAAGGGCTTCCAGACGGTAAATGTAACCGTTTCAGAGAGAAAAGCGACCAATGTGACGATCTGGCGTTACGTCGATTCGATAGTAAATGACGGAAACGGGAGATTTTATTAGGTTTTTACTACATATTAACACTTTACACAATTTCTCGTGTTACCTGGCTGCCAGTCCTCGGTTCATGCAAAATCTTAAGGTCCTCGGTCTGGTCCAAGGCACCAAACCGCCCAATAATTCATTAATCGATAACTAAAACTTGAAATGTAGCTCTTCTTACTGGCCGATTGCATCAACGTAGATTCTTATTCTGTGTTCTAGTGTGCTGCTTGTACTGTGTCTGCATACCGCATCACGCGACAAGGGCTTGCAGACGATAAATGTAACCGTTTCAGAGAGAAAAGCGACCAATGTGACGATCTGGCGTTATGTCGATTCGATAGTAAATGACGGAAACGGGAGATTTTCTTAGGTTTTTACTACATATTAACACTTTACACAATTTCTCGTGTTACCTGGCCGCCAGTCCTCGGTTCATGCAAAATCTTAAGGTCCTCGGTCTGGTCCAAGGCACTAAACCGCCCAATACTTCATTAATCGATAACTAAAACTTGAAATGTAGCTCTTCTTACTGGCCGATTGCATCAACGTAGATTCTTATTCTGTGTTCTAGTGTGCTGCTTGTACTGTGTCTGCATACCGCATCACGCGACAACGGCTTGCAGACGATAAATGTAACCGTTTCAGAGAGAAAAGCGACCTCTGTGACGATCTGGCGTTATGTCGATTCGATAGTAAATGACGGAAACGGGAGATTTTCTTAGGTTTTTACTACATATTAACACTTTACACAATTTCTCGTGTTACCTGGCTGCCAGTCCTCGGTTCATGCAAAATCTTAAGGTCCTCGGTCTGGTCCAAGGCACCAAACCGCCCAATAATTCATTAATCGATAACTAAAACTTGAAATGTAGCTATTCTTACTGGGCAATTGCATAAACTTAGATGCTTCTTCAGTGTTCTACTATGCCGCTTGTAGTGACTCTGCATACGGCATCACGCGACAAGGGCTTGCAGACGATAAATGTAACCGTTTCAGAGAGAAAAGCGACCACTGTGACGATCTGGCGTTGTGTCGATTCGATACTAAATGACGGAAACGGGAGATTTTCTTAGGTTTTTACTACATATTAACACTTTACACAATTTCTCGTGTTACCTGGCTGCCAGTCCTCGGTTCATGCAAAATCTTAAGGTCCTCGGTCTGGTCCAAGGCACCAAACCGCCCAATAATTCATTAATCGATAACTAAAACTTGAAATGTAGCTCTGCTTACTGGGCGATTGCATAAACTTAGATGCTTCTTCAGTGTTCTACTATGCCGCTTGTAGTGACTCTGCATACCGCATCACGCGACAAGGGCTTGCAGACGATAAATGTAACCGTTTCAGAGAGAAAAGCGACCACTGTGACGATCTGGCGTTATGTCGATTCGATAGTAAATGCCGGAAACGGGAGATTTTATTAGAATTTTACTACATATTAACACTTTACACAATTTCTCGTGTTACCTGGCTGCCCGTCCTCGGTTCATGCAAAATCTTAAGGTCCTCGGACTGGTCCAAGGCACCAAACCGCCCAATAATTCATTAATCGATAACTAAAACTTGAAATGTAGCTCTTCTTACTGGCCGATTGCATCAACGTAGATTCTTATTCTGTGTTCTAGTGTGCTGCTTGTACTGTGTCTGCATACCGCATCACGCGACAAGGGCTTCCAGACGGTAAATGTAACCGTTTCAGAGAGAAAAGCGACCAATGTGACGATCTGGTGTTACGTCGATTCGATAGTAAATGACGGAAACGGGAGATTTTATTAGGTTTTTACTACATATTAACACTTTACACAATTTCTCGTGTTACCTGGCTGCCAGTCCTCGGTTCATGCAAAATCTTAAGGTCCTCGGTCTGGTCCAAGGCACCAAACCGCCCAATAATTCATTAATCGATAACTAAAACTTGAAATGTAGCTCTTCTTACTGGCCGATTGCATCAACGTAGATTCTTATTCTGTGTTCTAGTGTGCTGCTTGTACTGTGTCTGCATACCGCATCACGCGACAAGGGCTTGCAGACGATAAATGTAACCGTTTCAGAGAGAAAAGCGACCAATGTGACGATCTGGCGTTATGTCGATTCGATAGTAAATGACGGAAACGGGAGATTTTCTTAGGTTTTTACTACATATTAACATTTTACACAATTTCTGGTGTTACCTGGCCGCCAGTCCTCGGTTCATGCAAAATCTTAAGGTCCTCGGTCTGGTCCAAGGCACTAAACCGCCCAATAATTCATTAATCGATAACTAAAACTTGAAATGTAGCTCTTCTTACTGGCCGATTGCATCAACGTAGATTCTTATTCTGTGTTCTAGTGTGCTGCTTTTACTGTGTCTGCATACCGCATCACGCGACAACGGCTTGCAGACGATAAATGTAACCGTTTCAGAGAGAAAAGCGACCTCTGTGACGATCTGGCGTTATGTCGATTCGATAGTAAATGACGGAAACGGGAGATTTTCTTAGGTTTTTACTACATATTAACACTTTACACAATTTCTCGTGTTACCTGGCTGCCAGTCCTCGGTTCATGCAAAATCTTAAGGTCCTCGGTCTGGTCCAAGGCACCAAACTGCCCAATAATACATTAATCGATAACTAAAACTTGAAATGTAGCTCTTCTTACTGGGCGATTGCATAAACTTAGATGCTTCTTCAGTGTTCTACTATGCCGCTTGTAGTGACTCTGCATACGGCATCACGCGACAAGGGCTTGCAGACGATAAATGTAACCGTTTCAGAGAGAGAAGCGACCACTGTGACGATCTGGCGTTGTGTCGATTCGATAGTAAATGACTGAAACGGGAGATTTTCTTAGGTTTTTACTACATATTAACACTTTACACAATTTCTCGTGTTACCTGGCTGCCAGTCCTCGGTTCATGCAAAATCTTAAGGTCCTCGGTCTGGTCCAAGGCACCAAACCGCCCAATAATTCATTAATCGATAACTAAAACTTGAACTGTAGCTCTTCTTACTGGCCGATTGCATCAACGTAGATTCTTATTCTGTGTTCTAGTGTGCTGCTTGTACTGTGTCTGCATACCGCATCACGCGACAAGGGCTTGCAGACGATAAATGTAACCGTTTCAGAGAGAAAAGCGACCAATGTGACGATCTGGCGTTATGTCGATTCGACAGTAAATGACGGAAACGGGAGATTTTCTTAGGTTTTTACTACATATTAACACTTTACACAATTTCTGGTGTTACCTGGCTGCCAGTCCTCGGTTCATGCAAAATCTTAAGGTCCTCGGTCTGGTCCAAGGCACCAAACCGCCCAATAATTCATTAATCGATAACTAAAACTTGAAATGTAGCTCTTCTTACTGACCGATTGCATCAACGTAGATTGTTATTCTGTGTTCTAGTGTGCTGCTTGTACTGTGTCTGCATACCGCATCACGCGACAACGGCTTGCAGATGATAAATGTAACCGTTTCAGAGAGAAAAGCGACCTCTGTGACGATCTGGCGTTATGTCGATTCGATAGTAAATGACGGAAACGGGAGATTTTCTTAGGTTTTTACTACATATTAACACTTTACACAATTTCTCGTGTTATCTGGCTGCCAGTCCTCGGTTCATGCAAAATCTTAAGGTCCTCGGTCTGGTCCAAGGCACCAAACCGCCCAATAATTCATTAATCGATAACTAAAACTTGAAATGTAGCTCTTCTTACTGGCCGATTGCATCAACGTAGATTCTTATTCTGTGTTCTAGTGTGCTGCTTGAACTGTGTCTGCATACCGCATCACGCGACAAGGGCTTGCAGACGATAAATGTAACCGTTTCAGAGAGAAAAGCGACCAATGTGACGATCTGGCGTTATGTCGATTCGATAGTAAATGACGGAAACGGGAGATTTTCTTAGGTTTTTACTACATATTAACACTTTACACAATTTCTCGTGTTACCTGGCTGCCAGTCCTCGGTTCATGCAAAATCTTAAGGTCCTCGGTCTGGTCCAAGGCACCAAACCGCCCAATAATTCATTAATCGATAACTAAAACTTGAAATGTAGCTCTTCTTACTGGGCGATTGCATAAACTTAGATGCTTCTTCAGTGTTCTACTATGCCGCTTGTAGTGACTCTGCATACCGCATCACGCGACAAGGGCTTGCAGACGATAAATGTAACCGTTTCAGAGAGAAAAGCGACCACTGTGACGATCTGGCGTTATGTCGATTCGATAGTAAATGACGGAAACGGGAGATTTTCTTAGGTTTTTACTACATATTAACACTTTACACAATTTCTCGTGTTACCTATCTGCCAGTCCTCGGTTCATGCAAAATCTTAAGGTCCTCGGTCTGGTCCAAGGCGCCAAACCGCCCAATAATTCATTAATCGATAACTAAAACTTGAAATGTAGCTCTTCTTACTGGCCGATTGCAATAACGTAGATTCTTATTCTGTGTTCTAGTGTGTTGCTTGTACTGTGTCTGCATACCGCATCACGCGACAAGGGCTTGCAGACGATAAATGTAACCGTTTCAGAGAGAAAAGCGACCAATGTGACGATCTGGCGTTATGTCGATTCGATAGTAAATGACGGAAACGGGAGATTTTCTTAGGTTTTTACTACATATTAACACTTTACACAATTTCTCGTGTTACCTGGCTGCCAGTCCTCGGTTCATGCAAAATCTTAAGGTCCTCGGTCTGGTCCAAGGCACCAAACCGCCCAATAATTCATTAATCGATAACTAAAACTTGAAATGTAGCTCTTCTTACTGGCCGATTGCATCAACGTAGATTCTTATTCTGTGTTCTAGTGTGCTGCTTGTACTGTGTCTGCATACCGCATCACGCGACAATGGCTTGCAGACGATAAATGTAACCGTTTCAGAGAGAAAAGCGAGCACTGTGACGATCTGGCGTTATGTCGATTCGATAGTAAATGACGGAAACGGGAGATTTTCTTAGGTTTTTACGACATATTACAACTTTACACAATTTCTCGAGTTACCTGGCTGCCAGTCCTCGGTTCATGCAAAATCTTAAGGTCCTCGGTCTGGTCCAAGGCACCAAACCGCCCAATAATTCATTAATCGATAACTAAAACTTGAAATGTAGCTCTTCTTACTGGCCCATTGCATCAACGTAGATCCTTATTCTGTGTTCTAGTGTGCTGCTTGTACTGTGTCTGCATACCGCATCACGCGACAAGGGCTTGCAGACGATAAATGTAACCGTTTCAGAGAGAAAAGCGACCACTGTGACGATCTGGCGTTATGTCGATTCGATAGCAAATGACGGAAACGGGAGATTTTCTTGGGTTTTTACTACATATTACCACTTTACACAATTACTCGTGTTACCTTGCTGCCAGTCCTCGGTTCATGCAAAATCTTAAGGTCCTCGGTCTGGTCCAAGGCACCAAACCGCCCAATAATTCATTAATCGATAACTAAATCTTGAAATGTAGCTCTTCTTACTGGCCGATTGCATCAACGTAGATTCTTATTCTGTGTTCTAGTGTGCTGCTTGTACTGTGTCTGCATACCGCATCACGCGACAAGGGCTTGCAGACGATAAATGTAACCGTTTCAGAGAGAAAAGCGACCACTGTGACGATCTGGCGTTATGTCGATTCGATAGTAAATGACGGAAACGGGAGATTTTCTTAGGTTTTTACTACATATTAACACTTTACACAATTTCTCGTGTTACCTGGCTGCCAGTCCTCGGTTCATGCAAAATCTTAAGGTCCTCGGTCTGGTCCAAGGCACGAAACCGCCCAATAATTCATTAATCGATAACTAAAACTTGAAATGTAGCTCTTCTTACTGGCCGATTGCATCAACGTAGATTCTTATTCTGTGTTCTAGTGTGCTGCTTGTACTGTGTCTGCATACCGCATCACGCGACAAGGGCTTGCAGACGATAAATGTAACCGTTTCAGAGAGAAAAGCGACCAATGTGACGATCTGGCGTTATGTCGATTCGATAGTAAATGACGGAAACGGGAGATTTTCTTAGGTTTTTACTACATATTAACACTTTACACAATTTCTCGTGTTACCTGGCTGCCAGTCCTCGGTTCGTGCAAAATCTTAAGGTCCTCGGTCTGGTCCAAGGCACCAAACCGCCCAATAATTCATTAATCGATAACTAAAACTTGAAATGTAGCTCTTCTTACTGGCCGATTGCATCAACGTAGATTCTTATTCTGTGTTCTAGTGTGCTGCTTGTACTGTGTCTGCATACCGCATCACGCGACAACGGCTTGCAGACGATAAATGTAACCGTTTCAGAGAGAAAAGCGACCACTGTGACGATCTGGCGTTATGTCGATTCGATAGTAAATGACGGAAACGGGAGATTTTCTTAGGTTTTTACTACATATTAACACTTTACACAATTTCTCGTGTTACCTGGCTGCCAGTCCTCGGTTCATGCAAAATCTTAAGGTCCTCGGTCTGGTCCAAGGCACGAAACCGCCCAATAATTCATTAATCGATAACTAAAACTTGAAATGTAGCTCTTCTTACTGGCCGATTGCATCAACGTAGATTCTTATTCTGTGTTCTAGTGTGCTGCTTGTACTGTGTCTGCATACCGCATCACGCGACAAGGGCTTGCAGACGATAAATGTAACCGTTTCAGAGAGAAAAGCGACCAATGTGACGATCTGGCGTTATGTCGATTCGATAGTAAATGACGGAAACGGGAGATTTTCTTAGGTTTTTACTACATATTAACACTTTACACAATTTCTCGTGTTACCTGGCTGCCAGTCCTCGGTTCATGCAAAATCTTAAGGTCCTCGGTCTGGTCCAAGGCACCAAACCAAACAATAATTCATTAATCGATAACTAAAACTTGAAATTTGGCTCTTCTTACTGGCCGATTGCATCAACGTAGATTCTTATTCTGTGTTCTAGTGTGCTGCTTGTACTGTGTCTGCATACCGCATCACGCGACAAGGGCTTGCAGACGATAAATGTAACCGTTTCAGAGAGAAAAGCGACCAATGTGACGATCTGGCGTTATGTCGATTCGATAGTAAATGACGGAAACGGAAGATTTTCTTAGGTTTTTACTACATATTAACACTTTACACAATTTCTCGTGTTACCTGGCTGCCAGTCCTCGGTTCATGCAAAATCTTAAGGTCCTCGGTCTGGTCCAAGGCACCAAACCGCCCAATAATTCATTAATCGATAACTAAAACTTGAAATGTAGCTCTTCTTACTGGCCGATTGCATCAACGTAGATTCTTATTCTGTGTTCTAGTGTGCTGCTTGTACTGTGTCTGCATACCGCATCACGCGACAAGGGCTTGCAGACGATAAATGTAACCGTTTCAGAGAGAAAAGCGACCACTGTGACGATCTGGCGTTATGTCGATTCGATAGTAAATGACGGAAACGGGAGATTTTCTTAGGTTTTTACTACATATTAACACTTTACACAATTTCTCGTGTTACCTGGCTGCCAGTCCTCGGTTCGTGCAAAATCTTAAGGTCCTCGGTCTGGTCCAAGGCACCAAACCGCCCAATAATTCATTAATCGATAACTAAAACTTGAAATGTAGCTCTTCTTACTGGCCGATTGCATCAACGTAGATTCTTATTCTGTGTTCTAGTGTGCTGCTTGTACTGTGTCTGCATACCGCATCACGCGACAAGGGCTTGCAGACGATAAATGTAACAGTTTCACAGAGAAAAGCGACCACTGTGACGATCTGGCGTTATGTCGATTCGATAGTAAATGACGGAAACGGGAGATTTTCTTAGGTTTTTACTACATATTAACACTTTACACAATTTCTCGTGTTACCTGGCTGCCAGTCCTCGGTTCATGCAAAATCTTAAGGTCCTCGGTCTGGTCCAAGGCACCAAACCGCCCAATAATTCATTAATCGATAACTAAAACTTGAAATGTAGCTCTTCCTACTGGGCGATTGCATAAACTTAGATGCTTCTTCAGTGTTCTACTATGCCGCTTGTAGTGACTCTGCATACCGCATCACGCGACAAGGGCTTGCAGACGATAAATGTAACCGTTTCAGAGAGAAAAGCGACCACTGTGACGATCTGGCGTTATGTCGATTCGATAGTAAATGACTGAAACGGGAGATTTTCTTAGGTTTTTACTACATATTAACACTTTACACAATTTCTCGTGTTACCTGGCTGCCAGTCCTCGGCTCATGCAAAATCTTAAGGTCCTCGGTCTGGTCCAAGGCACCAAACCGCCCAATAATTCATTAATCGATAACTAAAACTTGAAATGTATCTCTTCTTACTTGCCGATTGCATCAACGTAGATTCTTATTCTGTGTTCTAGTGTGCTGCTTGTACTGTGTCTGCATACCGCATCACGCGACAAGGGCTTGCAGACGATAAATGTAACCGTTTCAGAGAGAAAAGCGACCAATGTGACGATCTGGCGTTATGTCGATTCGATAGTAAATGACGGAAACGGGAGATTTTCTTAGGTTTTTACTACATATTAACACTTTACACAATTTCTCGTGTTACCTGGCGGCCAGTCCTCGGTTCATGCAAAATCTTAAGGTCCTCGGTCTGGTCCAAGGCACCAAACCGCCCAATAATTCATTAATCGATAACTAAAACTTGAAATGTAGCTCTTCCTACTGGGCGATTGCATAAACTTAGATGCTTCTTCAGTGTTCTACTATGCCGCTTGTAGTTACTCTGCATACCGCATCACGCGACATGGGCTTCCAGACGATAAATGTAACCGTTTCAGAGAGAAAAGCGACCACTGTGACGATCAGGCGTTATGTCGATTCGATAGTAAATGCCGGAAACGGGAGATTTTCTTAGGTTTTTACTACATATTAACACTTTACACAATTTCTCGTGTTACCTGGCTGCCAGTCCTCGGTTCATGCAAAATCTTAAGGTCCTCGGTCTGGTCCAAGGCACCAAACCGCCCAATAATTCATTAATCGATAACTAAAACTTGAAATGTAGCTCTTCTTCCTGGCCGATTGCATCAACGTAGATTCTTATTCTGTGTTCTAGTGTGCTGCTTGGACTGTGTCTGCATACCGCATCACGCGACAACGGCTTGTAGACGATAAATGTAACCGTTTCAGAGAGAAAAGCGACCACGGTGACGATCTGGCGTTATGTCGATTCGATAGTAAATGACGGAAACGGGAGATTTTCTTAGGTTTTTACTATATATTAACACTTTACACAATTTCTCGTGTTACCTGGCTGCCAGTCCTCGGTTCATGCAAAATCTTAAGGTCCTCGGTCTGGTCCAAGGCACCAAACCGCCCAATAATTCATTAATCGATAACTAAAACTTGAAATGTAGCTCTTCTTACTGGCCGATTGCATAGACTTAGATGCTTCTTCAATGTTCTACTATGCCGCTTGTAGTGACTCTGCATACCGCATCACGCGACAAGGGCTTGCAGACGATAAATGTAACCGTTTCAGAGAGAAAAGCGACCACTGTGACGATCTGGCGTTATGTCGATTCGATAGTAAATGACGGAAACGGGAGATTTTCTTAGGTTTTTACTACATATTAACACTTTACACAATTTCTCGTGTTACCTGGCTGCCAGTCCTCGGTTCATGCAAAATCTTACGGTCCTCGGTCTGGCCCAAGGCACCAAACCGCCCAATAATTCATTAATCGATAACTAAAACTTGAAATGTAGCTCTTCTTACTGGCCGATTGCATCAACGTAGATTCTTATTCTGTGTTCTAGTGTGCTGCTTGTACTGTGTCTGCATACCGCATCACGCGACAAGGGCTTGCAGACGATAAATGTAACAGTTTCACAGAGAAAAGCGACCACTGTGACGATCTGGCGTTATGTCGATTCGATAGTAAATGACGGAAACGGGAGATTTTCTTAGGTTTTTACTACATATTAACACTTTACACAATTTCTCGTGTTACCTGGCTGCCAGTCCTCGGTTCATGCAAAATCTTAAGTTCCTCGGTCTGGTCCAAGGCACCAAACCGCCCAATAATTCATTAATCGATAACTAAAACATGAAATGTAGATCTTCTTACTGGCCGATTGCATCAACGTAGATTCTTATTCTGTGTTCTAGTGTGCTGCTTGTACTGTGTCTGCATACCGCATCACGCGACAATGGCTTGCAGACGATAAATGTAACCGTTTCAGAGAGAAAAGCGACCAATGTGACGATCTGGCGTTATGTCGATTCGATAGTAAATGACGGAAACGGGAGATTTTCTTAGGTTTTTACTACATATTAACACTTTACACAATTTCTCGTGTTACCTGGCGGCCAGTCCTCGGTTCATGCAAAATCTTAAGGTCCTCGGTCTGGTCCAAGGCACCAAACCGCCCAATAATTCATTAATCGATAACTAATACTTGAAATGTAGCTCTTCTTACTGGCCGATTGCATCAACGTAGATTCTTATTCTGTGTTCTAGTGTGCTGCTTGTACTGTTTCTGCATACCGCATCACGCGACAACGGCTTGCAGACGATAAATGTAACCGTTTCAGAGAGAAAAGCGACCACTGTGACGATCTGGCGTTATGTCGATTTGATAGTAAATGACGGAAACGGGAGATTTTCTTAGGTTTTTACTACATATTAACACTTTACACAATTTCTCGTGTTACCTGGCTGCCAGTCCTCGGTTCATGCAAAATCTTAAGGTCCTCGGTCTGGTCCAAGGCACCAAACCGCCCAATAATTCATTAATCGATAACTAAAACTTGAAATGTAGCTCTTCTTACTGGCCGATTGCATCAACGTAGATACTTATTCTGTGTTCTAGTGTGCTGCTTGTACTGTGTCTGCATACCGCATCACGCGACAACGGCTTGCAGACGATAAATGTAACCGTTTCAGAGAGAAAAGCGACCACTGTGACGATCTGGCGTTATGTCGATTCGATAGTAAATGACGGAAACGGGAGATTTTCTTAGGTTTTTACTACATATTAACACTTTACACAATTTCTCGTGTTACCTGGCTGCCAGTCCTCGGTTCATGCAAAATCTTAAGGTCCTCGGTCTGGTCCAAGGCACCAAACCGCCCAATAATTCATTAATCGATAACTAAAACTTGAAATGTAGCTCTTCTTACTGGGCGATTGCATAAACTTAGATGCTTCTTCAGTGTTCTACTATGCCGCTTGTAGTGACTCTGCATACCGCATCACGCGACAAGGGCTTGCAGACGATAAATGTAACCGTTTCAGAGAGAAAAGCGACCACTGTGACGATCTGACGTTATGTCGATTCGATAGTAAATGACGGAAACGGGAGATTTTCTTAGGTTTTTACTACATATTAACACTTTACACAATTCCTCGTGTTACCTGGCTGCCAGTCCTCGGTTCATGCAAAATCTTAAGGTCCTCGGTCTGGTCCAAGGCACCAAACCGCCCAATAATTCATTAATCGATAACTAAAACTTGAAATGTAGCTCTTCTTACTGGCCGATTGCATCAACGTAGATTCTTATTCTGTGTTCTAGTGTGCTGCTTGTACTGTGTCTGCATACCGCATCACGCGACAAGGGCTTGCAGACGATAAATGTAACCGTTTCAAAGAGAAAAGCGACCAATGTGACGATCTGGCGTTATGTCGATTCGATAGTAAATGACGGAAACGGGAGATTTTCTTAGGTTTTTACTACATATTAACACTTTACACAATTTCTCGTGTTACCTGGCTGCCAGTCCTCGGTTCATGCAAAATCTTAAGGTCCTCGATCTGGTCCAAGGCCGCAAACCGCCCAATAATTCATTAATCGATAACTAAAACTTGAAATGTAGCTCTTCTTACTGGCCGATTGCATCAACGTAGATTCTTATTCTGTGTTCTAGTGTGCTGCTTGTACTGTGTCTGCATACCGCATCACGCGACAAGGGCTTGCAGACGATAAATGTAACCGTTTCAGAGAGAAAAGCGACCACTGTGACGATCTGGCGTTATGTCGATTCGATAGTAAATTACGGAAACGGGAGATTTTCTTAGGTTTTTACTACATATTAACACTTTACACAATTTCTCGTGTTACCTGGCTGCCAGTCCTCGGTTCATGCAAAATCTTAAGGTCCTCGGTCTGGTCCAAGGCACCAAACCGCCCAATAATTCATTAATCGATAACTAAAACTTGAAATGTAGCTCTTCTTACTGGCCGATTGCATACACTTAGAAGCTTCTTCAGTGTTCTACTATGCCGCTTGTAGTGACTCTGCATACCGCATCACGCGACAAGGGCTTGCAGACGATAAATGTAACCGTTTCAGAGAGAAAAGCGACCACTGTGACGATCTGGCGTTATGTCGATTCGATAGTAAATGACGGAAACGGGAGATTTTCTTAGGTTTTTACTACATATTAACACTTTACACAATTTCTCGTGTTACCTGGTTGCCAGTCCTCGGTTCATGCAAAATCTTAAGGTCCTCGGTCTGGTCCAAGGCACCAAACCGCCCAATAATTCATTAATCGATAACTAAAACTTGAAATGTAGCTCTTCTTACTGGCCGATTGCATCAACGTAGATTCTTATTCTGTGTTCTAGTGTGCTGCTTGTACTGTGTCTGCATACCGCATCACGCGACAACGGCTTGCAGACGATAAATGTAACCGTTTCAGAGAGAAAAGCGACCAATGTGACGATCTGGCGTTATGTCGATTCGATAGTAAATGACGGAAACGGGAGATTTTCTTAGGATTTTACTACTTATTAACACTTTACACAATTTCTGGTGTTACCTGGCTGCCAGTCCTCGGTTCATGCAAAATCTTAAGGTCCTCGGTCTGGTCCAAGGCACCAAACCGCCCAATAATTCATTAATCGATAACTAAAACTTGAAATGTAGCTCTTCTTACTGGGCGATTGCATAAACTTAGATGCTTCTTCAGTGTTCTACTATGCCGCTTGTAGTGACTCTGCATACCGCATCACGCGACAAGGGCTTGCAGACGATAAATGTAACCGTTTCAGAGAGAAAAGCGACCAATGTGACGATCTGGCGTTATGTCGATTCGATAGTAAATGACGGAAACGGGAGATTTTCTTAGGTTTTTACTACATATTAACACTTTACACAATTTCTCGTGTTACCTGGCTGCCAGTCCTCGGTTCATGCAAAATCTTAAGGTCCTCGGTCTGGTCCAAGGCACCAAACCGCCCAATAATTCATTAATCGATAACTAATACTTGAAATGTAGCTCTTCTTACTGGCCGATTGCATCAACGTAGATTCTTATTCTGTGTTCTAGTGTGCTGCTTGTAATGTGTCTGCATACCGCATCACGCGACAACGGCTTGCAGACGATAAATGTAACCGTTTCAGAGAGAAAAGCGACCACAGTGACGATCTGGTGTTATGTCGATTTGATAGTAAATGACGGAAACGGGAGATTTTCTTAGGTTTTTACTACATATTAACACTTTACACAATTTCTCGTGTTACCTGGCTGCCAGTCCTCGGTTCATGCAAAATCTTAAGGTCCTCGGTCTGGTCCAAGGCACCAAACCGCCCAATAATTCATTAATCGATAACTAAAACTTGAAATGTAGCTCTTCTTACTGGCCGATTG
This sequence comes from Schistocerca cancellata, assembly GCF_023864275.1. Lineage (NCBI taxonomy): Eukaryota > Metazoa > Arthropoda > Insecta > Orthoptera > Acrididae > Schistocerca > Schistocerca cancellata. Next base: position 138,373,751 of record NC_064637.1, read on the forward strand.
CATCAACGTAGATTCTTATTCTGTGTTCTAGTGTGCTGCTTGTACTGTGTCTGCATACCGCATCACGCGACAACGGCTTGCAGACGATAAATGTAACCGTTTCAGAGAGAAAAGCGACCACTGTGACGATCTGGCGTTATGTCGATTCGATAGTAAATGACGGAAACGGGAGATTTTCTTAGGTTTTTACTACATATTAACACTTTACACAATTTCTCGTGTTACCTGGCTGCCAGTCCTCGGTTCATGCAAAATCTTAAGGTCCTCGGTCTGGTCCAAGGCACCAAACCGCCCAATAATTCATTAATCGATAACTAAAACTTGAAATGTAGCTCTTCTTACTGGGCGATTGCATAAACTTAGATGCTTCTTCAGTGTTCTACTATGCCGCTTGTAGTGACTCTGCATACCGCATCACGCGACAAGGGCTTGCAGACGATAAATGTAACCGTTTCAGAGAGAAAAGCGACCAATGTGACGATCTGGCGTTATGTCGATTCGATAGTAAATGACGGAAACGGGAGATTTTCTTAGGTTTTTACTACATATTAACACTTTACACAATTTCTCGTGTTACCTGGCTGCCAGTCCTCGGTTCATGCAAAATCTTAAGGTCCTCGGTCTGGTCCAAGGCACCAAACCGCCCAATAATTCATTAATCGATAACTAATACTTGAAATGTAGCTCTTCTTACTGGCCGATTGCATCAACGTAGATTCTTATTCTGTGTTCTAGTGTGCTGCTTGTACTGTGTCTGCATACCGCATCACGCGACAACGGCTTGCAGACGATAAATGTAACCGTTTCAGAGAGAAAAGCGACCACAGTGACGATCTGGTGTTATGTCGATTTGATAGTAAATGACGGAAACGGGAGATTTTCTTAGGTTTTTACTACATATTATCACTTTACACAATTTCTCGTGTTACCTGGCTGCCAGTCCTCGGTTCATGCAAAATCTTAAGGTCCTCGGTCTGGTCCAAGGCACCAAACCGCCCAATAATTCATTAATCGATAACTAAAACTTGAAATGTAGCTCTTCTTACTGGCCGATTGCATCAACGTAGATTCTTATTCTGTGTTCTAGTGTGCTGCTTGTACTGTGTCTGCATACCGCATCACGCGACAACGGCTTGCAGACGATAAATGTAACCGTTTCAGAGAGAAAAGCGACCACTGTGACGATCTGGCGTTATGTCGATTCGATAGTAAATGACGGAAACGGGAGATTTTCTTAGGTTTTTACTACATATTAACACTTTACACAATTTCTCGTGTTACCTGGCTGCCAGTCCTCGGTTCATGCAAAATCTTAAGGTCCTCGGTCTGGTCCAAGGCACCAAACCGCCCAATAATTCATTAATCGATAACTAAAACTTGAAATGTAGCTCTTCTTACTGGCCGATTGCATCAACGTAGATTCTTATTCTGTGTTCTAGTGTGCTGCTTGTACTGTGTCTGCATACCGCATCACGCGACAACGGCTTGCAGACGATAAATGTAACCGTTTCAGAGAGAAAAGCGACCACTGTGACGATCTGGCGTTATGTCGATTCGATAGTAAATGACGGAAACGGGAGATTTTCTTAGGTTTTTACTACATATTAACACTTTACACAATTTCTCGTGTTACCTGGCTGCCAGTCCTCGGTTCATGCAAAATCTTAAGGTCCTCGGTCTGGTCCAAGGCACCAAACCGCCCAATAATTCATTAATCGATAACTAAAACTTGAAATGTAGCTCTTCTTACTGGCCGATTGCATCAACGTAGATTCTTATTCTGTGTTCTAGTGTGCTGCTTGTACTGTGTCTGCATACCGCATCACGCGACAAGGGCTTGCAGACGATAAATGTAACCGTTTCAGAGAGAAAAGCGACCAATGTGACGATCTGGCGTTATGTCGATTCGATAGTAAATGACGGAAACTGGAGATTTTCTTAGGTTTTTACTACATATTAACACTTTACACAATTTCTCGTGTTACCTGGCTGCCAGTCCTCGGTTCATGCAAAATCTTAAGGTCCTCGGTGTGGTCCAAGGCACCAAACCGCCCAATAATTCATTAATCGATAACTAAAACTTGAAATGTAGCTCTTCTTACTGGCCGATTGCATCAACGTAGATTCTTATTCTGTGTTCTAGTGTGCTGCTTGTACTGTGTCTGCATACCGCATCACGCGACAACGGCTTGCAGACGATAAATGTAACCGTTTCAGAGAGAAAAGCGACCACTGTGACGATCTGGCGTTATGTCGATTTGATAGTAAATGACGGAAACGGGAGATTTTCTTAGGTTTTTACTACATATTAACACTTTACACAATTTATCGTGTTACCTGGCTGCCAGTCCTCGGTTCATGCAAAATCTTAAGGTCCTCGGTCTGGTCCAAGGCACCAAACCGCCCAATAATTCATTAATCGATAACTAAAACTTGAAATGTAGCTCTTCTTACTGGCCGATTGCATCAACGTAGATTCTTATTCTGTGTTCTAGTGTGCTGCTTGTACTGTGTCTGCATACCGCATCACGCGACAACGGCTTGCAGACGATAAATGTAACCGTTTCAGAGAGAAAAGCGACCACTGTGACGATCTGGCGTTATGTCGATTCGATAGTAAATGACGGAAACGGGAGATTTTCTTAGGTTTTTACTACATATTAACACTTTACACAATTTCTCGTGTTACCTGGCTGCCAGTCCTCGGTTCATGCAAAATCTTAAGGTCCTCGGTCTGGTCCAAGGCACCAAACCGCCCAATAATTCATTAATCGATAACTAAAACTTGAAATGTACCTCTTGTTACTGGGCGATTGCATAAACTTAGATGCTTCTTCAGTGTTCTACTATGCCACTTGTAGTGACTCTGCATACCGCATCACGCGACAAGGGCTTGCAGACGATAAATGTAACCGTTTCAGAGAGAAAAGCGACCACTGTGACGATCTGGCGTTATGTCGATTCGATAGTAAATGACGGAAACGGGAGAATTTCTTAGGTTTTTACTACATATTAACACTTTACACAATTTCTCGTGTTACCTGGCTGCCAGTCCTCGGTTCATGCAAAATCTTAAGGTCCTCGGTCTGGTCCAAGGCACCAAACCGCCCAATAATTCATTAATCGATAACTAAAACTTGAAATGTAGCTCTTCTTACTGGCCGATTGCATCAACGTAGATTCTTATTCTGTGTTCTACTATGCCGCTTGTAGTGACTCTGCATACCGCATCACGCAACAAGGGCTTGCAGACGATAAATGTAACCGTTTCAGAGAGAAAAGCGACCACTGTGACGATCTGGCGTTATGTCGATTCGATAGTAAATGACGGAAACGGGAGATTTTCTTAGGTTTTTACTACATATTAACACTTTACACAATTTCTCGTGTTACCTGGCTGCCAGTCCTCGGTTCATGCAAAATCTTAAGGTCCTCGGTCTGGTCCAAGGCACCAAACTGCCCAATAATTCATTAATCGATAACTAAAACTTGAAATGTAGCTCTTCTTACTGGCCGATTGCATCAACGTAGATTCTTATTCTGTGTTCTAGTGTGCTGCTTGTACTGTGTCTGCATACCGCATCACGCGACAAGGGCTTGCAGACGATAAATGTAACCGTTTCAGAGAGAAAAGCGACCAATGTGACGATCTGGCGTTATGTCGATTCGATAGTAAATGACGGAAACGGGAGATTTTCTTAGGTTTTTACTACATATTAACACTTTACACAATTTCTCGTGTTACCTGGCTGCCAGTCCTCGGTTCATGCAAAATCTTAAGGTCCTCGGTGTGGTCCAAGGCACCAAACCGCCCAATAATTCATTAATCGATGACTAAAACTTGAAATGTAGCTCTTCTTACTGGCCGATTGCATCAACGTAGATTCTTATTCTGTGTTCTAGTGTGCTGCTTGTACTGTGTCTGCATACCGCATCACGCGACAACGGCTTGCAGACGATAAATGTAACCGTTTCAGAGAGAAAAGCGACCACTGTGACGATCTAGCGTTATGTCGATTCGATAGTAAATGACGGAAACGGGAGATTTTCTTAGGTTTTTACTACATATTAACACTTTACACAATTTCTCGTGTTACCTGGCTGCCAGTCCTCGGTTCATGCAAAATCTTAAGGTCCTCGGTGTGGTCCAAGGCACCAAACCGCCCAATAATTCATTAATCGATAACTAAAACTTGAAATGTAGCTCTTCTTACTGGCCGATTGCATCAACGTAGATTCTTATTCTGTGTTCTAGTGTGCTGCTTGTACTGTGTCTGCATACCGCATCACGCGACAACGGCTTGCAGACGATAAATGTAACCGTTTCAGAGAGAAAAGCGACCACTGTGACGATCTGGCGTTATGTCGATTTGATAGTAAATGACGGAAACGGGAGATTTTCTTAGGTTTTTACTACATATTAACACTTTACACAATTTATCGTGTTACCTGGCTGCCAGTCCTCGGTTCATGCAAAATCTTAAGGTCCTCGGTCTGGTCCAAGGCACCAAACCGCCCAATAATTCATTAATCGATAACTAAAACTTGAAATGTAGCTCTTCTTACTGGCCGATTGCATAAACTTAGATGCTTCTTCAGTGTTCTACTATGCCGCTTGTAGTGACTCTGCATACCGCATCACGCGACAAGGGCTTGCAGACGATAAATGTAACCGTTTCAGAGAGAAAAGCGACCACTGTGACGATCTGGCGTTATGTCGATTCGATAGTAAATGACGGAAACGGGAGATTTTCTTAGGTTTTTAATACATATTAACACTTTACACAATTTCTCGTGTTACCTGGCTGCCAGTCCTCGGTTCATGCAAAATCTTAAGGTCCTCGGTCAGGTCCAAGGCACCAAACCGCCCAATAATTCATTAATCGATAACTAAAACTTGAAATGTAGCTCTTCTTACTGGCCGATTGCATAAATTTAGATGCTTCTTCAGTGTTCTACTATGCCGCTTGTAGTGACTCTGCATACCGCATCACGCGACAAGGGCTTGCAGACGATAAATGTAACCGTTTCAGAGAGAAAAGCGACCACTGTGACGATCTGGCGTTATGTCGATTCGATAGTAAATGACGGAAACGGGAGATTTTCTTAGGTTTTTACTACATATTAACACTTTACACAAATTATCGTGTTACCTGGTTGCCAGTCCTCGGTTCATGCAAAATCTTAAGGTCCTCGGTCTGGTCCAAGGCACCAAACCGCCCAATAATTCATTAATCGATAACTAAAACTTGAAATGTAGCTCTTCTTACTGGCCGATTGCATCAACGTAGATTCTTATTCTGTGTTCTAGTGTGCTGCTTGTACTGTGTCTGCATACCGCATCACGCGACAACGGCTTGCAGACGATAAATGTAACCGTTTCAGAGAGAAAAGCGACCACTGTGACGATCTGGCGTTATGTCGATTCGATAGTAAATGACGGAAACGGGAGATTTTCTTAGGATTTTACTACATATTAACACTTTACACAATTTCTGGTGTTACCTGGCTGCCAGTCCTCGGTTCATGCAAAATCTTAAGGTCCTCGGTCTGGTCCAAGGCACCAAACCGCCCAATAATTCATTAATCGATAACTAAAACTTGAAATGTAGCTCTTCTTACTGGCCGATTGCATCAACGTAGATTCTTATTCTGTGTTCTAGTGTGCTGCTTGTACTGTGTCTGCATACCGCATCACGCGACAACGGCTTGCAGACGATAAATGTAACCGTTTCAGAGAGAAAAGCGACCACTGTGACGATCTGGCGTTATGTCGATTCGATAGTAAATGACGGAAACGGGAGATTTTCTTAGGTTTTTACTACATATTAACACTTTACACAATTTCTCGTGTTACCTGGCTGCCAGTCCTCGGTTCATGCAAAATCTTAAGGTCCTCGGTCTGGTCCAAGGCACCAAACCGCCCAATAATTCATTAATCGATAACTAAAACTTGAAATGTAGCTCTTCTTACTGGCCGATTGCATAAACTTAGATGCTTCTTCAGTGTTCTACTATGCCGCTTGTAGTGACTCTGCATACCGCATCCCGCGACAAGGGCTTGCAGACGATAAATGTAACCGTTTCAGAGAGAAAAGCGACCACTGTGACGATCTGGCGTTATGTCGATTCGATAGTAAATGACGGAAACGGGAGATTTTCTTAGGTTTTTACTACATATTAACACTTTACACAATTTCTCGTGTTACCTGGCTGCCAGTCCTCGGTTCATGCAAAATCTTAAGGTCCTCGGTCTGGTCCAAGGCACCAAACCGCCCAATAATTCATTAATCGATAACTAAAACTTGAAATGTAGCTCTTCTTACTGGGCGATTGCATAAAATTAGATGCTTCTTCAGTGTTCTACTATGCCGCTTGTAGTGACTCTGCATACCGCATCACGCGACAAGGGCCTGCAGACGATAAATGTAACCGTTTCAGAGAGAAAAGCGACCAATGTGACGATCTGGCGTTATGTCGATTCGATAGTAAATGACGGAAACGGGAGATTTTCTTAGGTTTTTACTACATATTAACACTTTACACAATTTCTCGTGTTACCTGGCCGCCAGTCCTCGGTTCATGCAAAATCTTAAGGTCCTCGGTCTGGTCCAAGGCACCAAACCGCCCAATAATTCATTAATCGATAACTAAAACTTGAAATGTAGCTCTTCTTACTGGGCGATTGCATAAACTTAGATGCTTCTTCAGTGTTCTACTATGCCGCTTGTAGTGACTCTGCATACCGCATCACGCGACAAGGGCTTGCAGACGATAAATGTAACCGTTTCAGAGAGAAAAGCGACCACTGTGACGATCTGGCGTTATGTCGATTCGATAGTAAATGACGGAAACGGGAGATTTTCTTAGGTTTTTACTACATATTAACACTTTACACAATTTCTCGTGTTACCTGGCTGCCAGTCCTCGGTTCATGCAAAATCTTAAGGTCCTCGGTCTGGTCCAAGGCACCAAACCGCCCAATAATTCATTAATCGATAACTAAAACTTGAAATGTAGCTCTTCTTACTGGCCGATTGCATCAACGTAGATTCTTATTCTGTGTTCTAGTGTGCTGCTTGTACTGTGTCTGCACACCGCATCACGCGACAAGGGCTTGCAGACGATAAATGTAACCGTTTCAGAGAGAAAAGCGACCACTGTGACGATCTGGCGTTATGTCGATTCGATAGTAAATGACGGAAACGGGAGATTTTCTTAGGTTTTTACTACATATTAACACTTTACACAATTTCTCGTGTTACCTGGCTGCCAGTCCTCGGTTCATGCAAAATCTTAAGGTCCTCGGTCTGGTCCAAGGCACCAAACCGCCCAATAATTCATTAATCGATAACTAAAACTTGAAATGTAGCTCTTCTTACTGGGCGATTGCATAAACTTAGATGCTTCTTCGGTGTTCTACTATGCCGCTTGTAGTGACTCTGCATACCGCATCACGCGACAAGGGCTTGCAGACGATAAATGTAACCGTTTCAGAGAGAAAAGCGACCACTGTGACGATCTGGCGTTATGTCGATTCGATAGTAAATGACGGAAACGGGAGATTTTCTTAGGTTTTTACTACATATTAACACTTTACACAATTTCTCGTGTTACCTGGCTGCCAGTCCTCGGATCATGCAAAATCTTAAGGTCCTCGGTCTGGTCCAAGGCACCAAACCGCCCAATAATTCATTAATCGATAACTAAAACTTGAAATGTAGCTCTTCTTACTGGCCGATTGCATCAACGTAGATTCTTATTCTGTGTTCTAGTGTGCTGCTTGTACTGTGTCTGCATACCGCATCACGCGACAAGGGCTTGCAGACGATAAATGTAACCGTTTCAGAGAGAAAAGCGACCACTGTGACGATCTGGCGTTATGTCGATTCGATAGTAAATGACGGAAACGGGAGATTTTCTTAGGTTTTTACTACATATTAACACTTTACACAATTTCTCGTGTTACCTGGCTGCCAGTCCTCGGTTCATGCAAAATCTTAAGGTCCTCGGTCTGGTCCAAGGCACCAAACCGCCCAATAATTCATTAATCGATAACTAAAACTTGAAATGTAGCTCTTCTTACTGGCCGATTGCATCAACGTAGATTCTTATTCTGTGTTCTAGTGTGCTGCTTGTACTTTGTCTGCTTACCGCATCACGTGACAAGGGCTTGCAGACGATAAATGTAACCGTTTCAGAGAGAAAAGCGACCAATGTGACGATCTGGCGTTATGTCGATTCGATAGTAAATGACGGAAACGGGAGTTTTTCTTAGGTTTTTACTACATATTAACACTTTACACAATTTCTCGTGTTACCTGGCTGCCAGTCCTCGGTTCATGCAAAATCTTAAGGTCCTCGGTCTGGTCCAAGGCACCAAACCGCCCAATAATTCATTAATCGATAACTAAAACTTGAAATGTAGCTCTTCTTACTGGGCGATTGCATAAACTTAGATGCTTCTTCAGTGTTCTACTATGCCGCTTGTAGTGACTCTGCATACCGCATCACCCGACAAGGGCTTGCAGACGATAAATGTAACCGTATCATAGAGAAAAGCGACCACTGTGACGATCTGGCGTTATGTCGATTCGATAGTAAATGACGGAAACGGGAGATTTTCTTGGGTTTTTACTACATATTAACACTTTACACAATTTCTCGTGTTACCTGGCTGCCAGTCCTCGGTTCATGCAAAATCTTAAGGTCCTCGGTCTGGTCCAAGGCACCAAACCGCCCAATAATTCATTAATCGATAACTAAAACTTGAAATGTAGCTCTTCTTACTGGGCGATTGCATAAACTTAGATGCTTCTTCAGTGTTCTACTATGCCGCTTGTAGTGACTCTGCATACCGCATCACGCGACAAGGGCTTGCAGACGATAAATGTAACCGTTTCAGAGAGAAAAGCGACCACTGTGGCGATCTGGCGTTATGTCGATTCGATAGTAAATGACGGAAACGGGAGATTTTCTTAGGTTTTTACTACATATTAACACTTTACACAATTTCTCGTGTTACCTGGCTGCCAGTCCTCGGTTCATGCAAAATCTTAAGGTCCTCGGTCTGGTCCAAGGCACCAAACCGCCCAATAATTCATTAATCGATAACTAAAACTTGAAATGTAGCTCTTCTTACTGGCCGATTGCATCAACGTAGATTCTTATTCTGTGTTCTAGTGTGCTGCTTGTACTGTGTCTGCACACCGCATCACGCGACAAGGGCTTGCAGACGATAAATGTAACCGTTTCAGAGAGAAAAGCGACCACTGTGACGATCTGGCGTTATGTCGATTCGATAGTAAATGACGGAAACGGGAGATTTTCTTAGGTTTTTACTACATATTAACACTTTACACAATTTCTCGTGTTACCTGGCTGCCAGTCCTCGGTTCATGCAAAATCTTAAGGTCCTCGGTCTGGTCCAAGGCACCAAACCGCCCAATAATTCATTAATCGATAACTAAAACTTGAAATGTAGCTCTTCTTACTGGGCGATTGCATAAACTTAGATGCTTCTTCGGTGTTCTACTATGCCGCTTGTAGTGACTCTGCATACCGCATCACGCGACAAGGGCTTGCAGACGATAAATGTAACCGTTTCAGAGAGAAAAGCGACCACTGTGACGATCTGGCGTTATGTCGATTCGATAGTAAATGACGGAAACGGGAGATTTTCTTAGGTTTTTACTACATATTAACACTTTACACAATTTCTCGTGTTACCTGGCTGCCAGTCCTCGGATCATGCAAAATCTTAAGGTCCTCGGTCTGGTCCAAGGCACCAAACCGCCCAATAATTCATTAATCGATAACTAAAACTTGAAATGTAGCTCTTCTTACTGGCCGATTGCATCAACGTAGATTCTTATTCTGTGTTCTAGTGTGCTGCTTGTACTGTGTCTGCATACCGCATCACGCGACAAGGGCTTGCAGACGATAAATGTAACCGTTTCAGAGAGAAAAGCGACCACTGTGACGATCTGGCGTTATGTCGATTCGATAGTAAATGACGGAAACGGGAGATTTTCTTAGGTTTTTACTACATATTAACACTTTACACAATTTCTCGTGTTACCTGGCTGCCAGTCCTCGGTTCATGCAAAATCTTAAGGTCCTCGGTCTGGTCCAAGGCACCAAACCGCCCAATAATTCATTAATCGATAACTAAAACTTGAAATGTAGCTCTTCTTACTGGCCGATTGCATCAACGTAGATTCTTATTCTGTGTTCTAGTGTGCTGCTTGTACTTTGTCTGCTTACCGCATCACGTGACAAGGGCTTGCAGACGATAAATGTAACCGTTTCAGAGAGAAAAGCGACCAATGTGACGATCTGGCGTTATGTCGATTCGATAGTAAATGACGGAAACGGGAGTTTTTCTTAGGTTTTTACTACATATTAACACTTTACACAATTTCTCGTGTTACCTGGCTGCCAGTCCTCGGTTCATGCAAAATCTTAAGGTCCTCGGTCTGGTCCAAGGCACCAAACCGCCCAATAATTCATTAATCGATAACTAAAACTTGAAATGTAGCTCTTCTTACTGGGCGATTGCATAAACTTAGATGCTTCTTCAGTGTTCTACTATGCCGCTTGTAGTGACTCTGCATACCGCATCACCCGACAAGGGCTTGCAGACGATAAATGTAACCGTATCATAGAGAAAAACGACCACTGTGACGATCTGGCGTTATGTCGATTCGATAGTAAATGACGGAAACGGGAGATTTTCTTGGGTTTTTACTACATATTAACACTTTACACAATTTCTCGTGTTACCTGGCTGCCAGTCCTCGGTTCATGCAAAATCTTAAGGTCCTCGGTCTGGTCCAAGGCACCAAACCGCCCAATAATTCATTAATCGATAACTAAAACTTGAAATGTAGCTCTTCTTACTGGGCGATTGCATAAACTTAGATGCTTCTTCAGTGTTCTACTATGCCGCTTGTAGTGACTCTGCATACCGCATCACGCGACAAGGGCTTGCAGACGATAAATGTAACCGTTTCAGAGAGAAAAGCGACCACTGTGGCGATCTGGCGTTATGTCGATTCGATAGTAAATGACGGAAACGGGAGATTTTCTTAGGTTTTTACTACATATTAACACTTTACACAATTTATCGTGTTACCTGGTTGCCAGTCCTCGGTTCATGCAAAATCTTAAGGTCCTCGGTCTGGTCCAAGGCACCAAACCGCCCAATAATTCATTAATCGATAACTAAAACTTGAAATGTAGCTCTTCTTACTGGCCGATTGCATCAACGTAGATTCTTATTCTGTGTTCTAGTGTGCTGCTTGTACTGTGTCAGCATACCGCATCACGCGACAAGGGCTTGCAGACGATAAATGTATCCGTTTCAGAGAGAAAAGCGACCAATGTGACGATCTGGCGTTATGTCGATTCGATAGTAAATGACGGAAACGGGAGATTTTCTTAGGTTTTTACTATATATTAACACTTTACACAATTTCTCGTGTTACCTGGCTGCCAGTCCTCGGTTCATGCAAAATCTTAAGTTCCTCGGTCTGGTCCAAGGCACCAAACCGCCCAATAATTCATTAATCGATAACTAAAACTTGAAATGTAGCTCTTCTTACTGGCCGATTGCATAAACTTAGATGCTTCTTCAGTGTTCTACTATGCCGCTTGTAGTGACTCTGCATACCGCATCACGCGACAAAGGCTTGCAGACGATAAATGTAACCGTTTCAGAGAGAAAAGCGACCACTGTGACGATCTGGCGTTATGTCGATTTGATAGTAAATGACGGAAACGGGAGATTTTCTTAGGTTTTTACTACATATTAACACTTTACACAATTTCTCGTGTTACCTGGCTGCCAGTCCTCGGTTCATGCAAAATCTTAAGGTCCTCGGTCTGGTCCAAGGCACCAAACCGCCCAATAATTCATTAATCGATAACTAAAACTTGAAATGTAGCTCTTCTTACTGGCCGATTGCATCAACGTAGATTCTTATTCTGTGTTCTAGTGTGCTGCTTGTACTGTGTCTGCATACCGCATCACGCGACAACGGCTTGCAGACGATAAATGTAACCGTTTCAGAGAGAAAAGCGACCACTGTGACGATCTGGCGTTATGTCGATTTGATAGTAAATGACGGAAACGGGAGATTTTCTTAGGTTTTTACTACATATTAACACTTTACACAATTTCTCGTGTTACCTGGCTGCCAGTCCTCGGTTCATGCAAAATCTTAAGGTCCTCGGTCTGGTCCAAGGCACCAAACCGCCCAATAATTCATTAATCGATAACTAAAACTTGAAATGTAGCTCTTCTTACTGGCCGATTGCATCAACGTAGATTCTTATTCTGTGTTCTAGTGTGCTGCTTGTACTGTGTCTGCATACCGCATCACGCGACAACGGCTTGCAGACGATAAATGTAACCGTTTCAGAGAGAAAAGCGACCACTGTGACGATCTGGCGTTATGTCGATTCGATAGTAAATGACGGAAATGGGAGATTTTCTTAGGTTTTTACTACATATTAACACTTTACACAATTTCTCGTGTTACCTGGCTGCCAGTCCTCGGTTCATGCAAAATCTTAAGGTCCTCGGTCTGGTCCAAGGCACCAAACCGCCAAATAATTCATTAATCGATAACTAAAACTTGAAATGTAGCTCTTCTTACTGGCCGATTGCATAAACTTAGATGCTTCTTCAGTGTTCTACTATGCCGCTTGTAGTGACTCTGCATACCGCATCACGCGACAAGGGCTTGCAGACGATAAATGTAACCGTTTCAGAGAGAAAAGCGACCACTGTGACGATCTGGCGTTATGTCGATTCGATAGTAAATGACGGAAACGGGAGATTTTCTTAGGTTTTTAATACATATTAACACTTTACACAATTTCTCGTGTTACCTGGCTGCCAGTCCTCGGTTCATGCAAAATCTTAAGGTCCTCGGTCAGGTCCAAGGCACCAAACCGCCCAATAATTCATTAATCGATAACTAAAACTTGAAATGTAGCTCTTCTTACTGGCCGATTGCATAAATTTAGATGCTTCTTCAGTGTTCTACTATGCCGCTTGTAGTGACTCTGCATACCGCATCACGCGACAAGGGCTTGCAGACGATAAATGTAACCGTTTCAGAGAGAAAAGCGACCACTGTGACGATCTGGCGTTATGTCGATTCGATAGTAAATGACGGAAACGGGAGATTTTCTTAGGTTTTTACTACATATTAACACTTTACACAAATTATCGTGTTACCTGGTTGCCAGTCCTCGGTTCATGCAAAATCTTAAGGTCCTCGGTCTGGTCCAAGGCACCAAACCGCCCAATAATTCATTAATCGATAACTAAAACTTGAAATGTAGCTCTTCTTACTGGCCGATTGCATCAACGTAGATTCTTATTCTGTGTTCTAGTGTGCTGCTTGTACTGTGTCTGCATACCGCATCACGCGACAACGGCTTGCAGACGATAAATGTAACCGTTTCAGAGAGAAAAGCGACCACTGTGACGATCTGGCGTTATGTCGATTCGATAGTAAATGACGGAAACGGGAGATTTTCTTAGGATTTTACTACATATTAACACTTTACACAATTTCTGGTGTTACCTGGCTGCCAGTCCTCGGTTCATGCAAAATCTTAAGGTCCTCGGTCTGGTCCAAGGCACCAAACCGCCCAATAATTCATTAATCGATAACTAAAACTTGAAATGTAGCTCTTCTTACTGGCCGATTGCATCAACGTAGATTCTTATTCTGTGTTCTAGTGTGCTGCTTGTACTGTGTCTGCATACCGCATCACGCGACAACGGCTTGCAGACGATAAATGTAACCGTTTCAGAGAGAAAAGCGACCACTGTGACGATCTGGCGTTATGTCGATTCGATAGTAAATGACGGAAACGGGAGACTTTCTTAGGTTTTTACTACATATTAACACTTTACACAATTTCTCGTGTTACCTGGCTGCCAGTCCTCGGTTCATGCAAAATCTTAAGGTCCTCGGTCTGGTCCAAGGCACCAAACCGCCCAATAATTCATTAATCGATAAATAAAACTTGAAATGTAGCTCTTCTTACTGGCCGATTGCATAAACTTAGATGCTTCTTCAGTGTTCTACTATGCCGCTTGTAGTGACTCTGCATACCGCATCACGCGACAAGGGCTTGCAGACGATAAATGTAACCGTTTCAGAGAGAAAAGCGACCACTGTGACGATCTGGCGTTATGTCGATTCGATAGTAAATGACGGAAACGGGAGATTTTCTTAGGTTTTTACTACATATTAACACTTTACACAATTTATCGTGTTACCTGGTTGCCAGTCCTCGGTTCATGCAAAATCTTAAGGTTCTCGGTCTGGTCCAAGGCACCAAACCGCCCAATAATTCATTAATCGATAACTAAAACTTGAAATGTAGCTCTTCTTACTGGCCGATTGCATCAACGTAGATTCTTATTCTGTGTTCTAGTGTGCTGCTTGTACTGTGTCTGCATACCGCATCACGCGACAACGGCTTGCAGACGATAAATGTATCCGTTTCAGAGAGAAAAGCGACCAATGTGACGATCTGGCGTTATGTCGATTCGATAGTAAATGACGGAAACGGGAGATTTTCTTAGGTTTTTACTATATATTAACACTTTACACAATTTCTCGTGTTACCTGGCTGCCAGGCCTCGGTTCATGCAAAATCTTAAGGTCCTCGGTCTGGTCCAAGGCACCAAACCGCCCAATAATTCATTAATCGATAACTAAAACTTGAAATGTAGCTCTTCTTACTGGCCGATTGCATAAACTTAGATGCTTCTTCAGTGTTCTACTATGCCGCTTGTAGTGACTCTGCATACCGCATCACGCGACAAAGGCTTGCAGACGATAAATGTAACCGTTTCAGAGAGAAAAGCGACCACTGTGACGATCTGGCGTTATGTCGATTCGATAGTAAATGACGGAAACGGGAGATTTTCTTAGGTTTTTACTACATATTAACACTTTACACAATTTCTCGTGTTACCTGGCTGCCAGTCCTCGGTTCATGCAAAATCTTAAGGTCCTCGGTCTGGTCCAAGGCACCAAACCGCCCAATAATTCATTAATCGATAACTAAAACTTGAAATGTAGCTCTTCTTACTGGCCGATTGCATCAACGTAGATTCTTATTCTGTGTTAGAGTGTGCTGCTTGTACTGTGTCTGCATACCGCATCACGCGACAACGGCTTGCAGACGATAAATGTAACCGTTTCAGAGAGAAAAGCGACCACTGTGACGATCTGGCGTTATGTCGATTCGATAGTAAATGACGGAAACGGGAGATTTTCTTAGGTTTTTACTACATATTAACACTTTACACAATTTCTCGTGTTACCTGGCTGCCAGTCCTCGGTTCATGCAAAATCTTAAGGTCCTCGGTCTGGTCCAAGGCACCAAACCGCCCAATAATTCATTAATCGATAACTAAAACTTGAAATGTAGCTCTTCTTACTGGGCGATTGCATAAACTTAGATGCTTCTCCAGTGTTCTACTATGCCGCTTGTAGTGACTCTGCATACCGCATCACGCGACAAGGGCTTGCAGACGATAAATGTAACCGTTTCAGAGAGAAAAGCGACCACTGTGACGATCTGGCGTTATGTCGATTCGATAGTAAATGACGGAAACGGGAGATTTTCTTAGGTTTTTACTACATATTAACACTTTACACAATTTCTCGTGTTACCTGGCTGCCAGTCCTCGGTTCATGCAAATTCTTAAGGTCCTCGGTCTGGTCCAAGGCACCAAACCGCCCAATAATTCATTAATCGATAACTAAAACTTGAAATGTAGCTCTTCTTACTGGCCGATTGCATCAACGTAGATTCTTATTCTGTGTTCTAGTGTGCTGCTTGTACTGTGTCTGCATACCGCATCACGCGACAACGGCTTGCAGACGATAAATGTAACCGTTTCAGAGAGAAAAGCGACCACTGTGACGATCTGGCGTTATGTCGATTCGATAGTAAATGACGGAAACGGGAGATTTTCTTAGGTTTTTACTATATATTAACACTTTACACAATTTCTCGTGTTACCTGGCTGCCAGTCCTCGGTTCATGCAAAATCTTAAGGTCCTCGGTCTGGTCCAAGGCACCAAACCGCCCAATAATTCATTAATCGATAACTAAAACTTGAAATGTAGCTCTTCTTACTGGCCGATTGCATAAACTTAGATGCTTCTTCAATGTTCTACTATGCCGCTTGTAGTGACTCTGCATACCGCATCACGCGACAAGGGCTTGCAGACGATAAATGTAACCGTTTCAGAGAGAAAAGCGACCACTGTGACGATCTGGCGTTATGTCGATTCGATAGTAAATGACGGAAACGGGAGATTTTCTTAGGTTTTTACTACATATTAACACTTTACACAAATTATCGTGTTACCTGGTTGCCAGTCCTCGGTTCATGCAAAATCTTAAGGTCCTCGGTCTGGTCCAAGGCACCAAACTGCCCAATAATTCATTAATCGATAACTAAAAGTTGGAATGTAGCTCTTGTTACTGGCCGATTGCGTCAACGTAGATTCTTATTCTGTGTTCTAGTGTGCTGCTTGTACTGTGTCTGCATACCGCATCACGCGACAAGGGCTTGCAGACGATAAATGTAACCGTTTCAGAGAGAAAAGCGACCACTGTGACGATCTGGCGTTATATCGATTCGATAGTAAATGACGGAAACGGGAGATTTTCTTATGTTTTTACTATATATTAACACTTTACACAATTTCTCGTGTTACCTGGCTGCCAGTCCTCGGTTCATGCAAAATCTTAAGGTCCTCGGTCTGGTCCAAGGCACCAAACCGCCCAATAATTCATTAATCGATAACTAAAACTTGAAATGTAGCTCTTCTTACTGGCCGACTGCATAAACTTAGATGCTTCTTCAGTGTTCTACTATGCCGCTTGTAGTGACTCTGCATACCGCATCACGCGACAAGGGCTTGCAGACGATAAATGTAACCGTTTCAGAGAGAAAAGCGACCACTGTGACGATCTGGCGTTATGTCGAATCGATAGTAAATGACGGAAACGGGAGATTTTCTTAGGTTTTTACTACATATTAACACTTTACACAATTTCTCGTGTTACCTGGCTGCCAGTCCTCGGTTCATGCAAAATCTTAAGGTCCTCGGTCTGGTCCAAGGCACCAAACCGCCCAATAATTCATTAATCGATAACTAAAACTTGAAATGTAGCTCTTCTTACTGGCCGATTGCATCAACGTAGATTCTTATTCTGTGTTCTAGTGTGCTGCTTGTACTGTGTCTGCATACCGCATCACGCGACAACGGCTTGCAGACGATAAATGTAACCGTTTCAGAGAGAAAAGCGACCACTGTTACGATCTGGCGTTATGTCGATTCGATAGTAAATGACGGAAACGGGAGATTTTCTTAGGTTTTTACTACATATTAACACTTTACACAATTTCTCGTGTTACCTGGCTGCCAGTCCTCGGTTCATGCAAAATCTTAAGGTCCTCGGTGTGGTCCAAGGCACCAAACCGCCCAATAATTCATTAATCGATAACTAATACTTGAAATGTAGCTCTTCTTACTGGCCGATTGCATCAACGTAGATTCTTATTCTGTGTTCTAGTGTGCTGCTTGTACTGTGTCTGCATACCGCATCACGCGACAACGGCTTGCAGACGATAAATGTAACCGTTTCAGAGAGAAAAGCGACCACAGTGACGATCTGGCGTTATGTCGATTTGATAGTAAATGACGGAAACGGGAGATTTTCTTAGGTTTTTACTACATATTAACACTTTACACAATTTCTCGTGTTACCTGGCTGCCAGTCCTCGGTTCATGCAAAATCTTAAGGTCCTCGGTCTGGTCCAAGGCACCAAACCGCCCAATAATTCATTAATCGATAACTAAAACTTGAAATGTAGCTCTTCTTACTGGCCGATTGCATCAACGTAGATTCTTATTCTGTGTTCTAGTGTGCTGCTTGTACTGTGTCTGCATACCGCATCACGCGACAACGGCTTGCAGACGATAAATGTAACCGTTTCAGAGAGAAAAGCGACCACTGTGACGATCTGGCGTTAAGTCGATTCGATAGTAAATGACGGAAACGGGAGATTTTCTTAGGTTTTTACTACATATTAACACTTTACACAATTTCTCGTGTTACCTGGCTGCCAGTCCTCGGTTCATGCAAAATCTTAAGGTCCTCGGTCTGGTCCAAGGCACCAAACCGCCCAATAATTCATTAATCGATAACTAAAACTTGAAATGTAGCTCTTCTTACTGGGCGATTGCATAAACTTAGATGCTTCTTCAGTGTTCAACTATGCCGCTTGTAGTGACTCTGCATACCGCATCACGCGACAAGGGCTTGCAGGCGATAAATGTAACCGTTTCAGAGAGAAAAGCGACCAATGTGACGATCTGGCGTTATGTCGATTCGATAGTAAATGACGGAAACGGGAGATTTTCTTAGGTTTTTACTACATATTAACAGAATGAGATTTTCACTCTGCAGCGGAGTGTGCGCTGATATGAAACTTCCTGGCAGATTAAAACTGTGTGCCCGACCGAGACTCGAACTCGGGACCTTTGCCTTTCGCGGGCAAAGGTCCCGAGTTCGAGTCTCGGTCGGGCACACAGTTTTAATCTGCCAGGAAGTTTTACATATTAACACTTTACACAATTTCTCGTGTTACCTGGCTGCCAGTCCTCGGTTCATGCAAAATCTTAAGGTCCTCGGTCTGGTCCAAGGCACCAAACCGCCCAATAATTCATTAATCGATAACTAAAACTTGAAATGTAGCTCTTCTTACTGGCCGATTGCATCAACGTAGATTCTTATTCTGTGTTCTAGTGTGCTGCTTGTACTGTGTCTGCATACCGCATCACGCGACAACGGCTTGCAGACGATAAATGTAACCGTTTCAGAGAGAAAAGCGACCACTGTGACGATCTGGCGTTATGTCGATTCGATAGTAAATGACGGAAACGGGAGATTTTCTTAGGTTTTTACTACATATTAACACTTTACACAATTTCTCGTGTTACCTGGCTGCCAGTCCTCGGTTCATGCAAAATCTTAAGGTCCTCGGTCTGGTCCAAGGCACCAAACCGCCCAATAATTCATTAATCGATAACTAAAACTTGAAATGTAGCTCTTCTTACTGGCCGATTGCATCAACGTAGATGCTTCTTCAGTGTTCTACTATGCCGCTTGTAGTGACTCTGCATACCGCATCACGCGACAAGGGCCTGCAGACGATAAATGTAACCGTTTCAGAGAGAAAAGCGACCACTGTGACGATCTGGCGTTATGTCGATTCGATAGTAAATGACGGAAACGGGAGATTTTCTTAGGTTTTTACTACATATTAACACTTAACACAATTTCTCGTGTTACCTGGCTGCCAGTCCTCGGTTCATGCAAAATCTTAAGGTCCTCGGTCTGGTCCAAGGCACCAAACCGCCCAATAATTCATTAATCGATAACTAAAACTTGAAATGTAGCTCTTCTTACTGGCCGATTGCATCAACGTAGATTCTTATTCTGTGTTCTAGTGTGCTGCTTGTACTGTGTCTGCATACCGCATCACGCGACAAGGGCTTGCAGACGATAAATGTAACCGTTTCAGAGAGAAAAGCGACCACTGTGACGATCTGGCGTTATGTCGATTCGATAGTAAATGACGGAAACGGGAGATTTTCTTAGGTTTTTACTACATATTAACACTTTACACAATTTCTCGTGTTACCTGGCTGCCAGTCCTCGGTTCATGCAAAATCTTAAGGTCCTCGGTCTGGTCCAAGGCACCAAACCGCCCAATAATTCATTAATCGATAACTAAAACTTGAAATGTAGCTCTTCTTACTGGCCGATTGCATCAACGTAGATTCTTATTCTGTGTTCTAGTGTGCTGCTTGTACTGTGTCTGCATACCGCATCACGCGACAACGGCTTGCAGACGATAAATGTAACCGTTTCAGAGAGAAAAGCGACCACTGTGACGATCTGGCGTTATGTCGATTCGATAGTAAATGACGGAAACGGGAGATTTTCTTAGGTTTTTACTACATATTAACACTTAACACAATTTCTCGTGTTACCTGGCTGCCAGTCCTCGGTTCATGCAAAATCTTAAGGTCCTCGGTCTGGTCCAAGGCACCAAACCGCCCAATAATTCATTAATCGATAACTAAAACTTGAAATGTAGCTCTTCTTACTGGCCGATTGCATCAACGTAGATTCTTATTCTGTGTTCTAGTGTGCTGCTTGTACTGTGTCTGCATACCGCATCACGCGACAAGGGCTTGCAGACGATAAATGTAACCGTTTCAGAGAGAAAAGCGACCACTGTGACGATCTGGCCTTATGTCGATTCGATAGTAAATGACGGAAACGGGAGATTTTCATAGGTTTTTACTACATATTAACACTTTACACAATTTCTCGTGTTACCTGGCTGCCAGTCCTCGGCTCATGCAAAATCTTAAGGTCCTCGGTCTGGTCCAAGGCACCAAACCGCCCAATAATTCATTAATCGATAACTAAAACTTGAAATGTAGCTCTTCTTACTGGCCGATTGCATAAACTTAGATGCTTCTTCAGTGTTCTACTATGCCGCTTGTAGTGACTCTGCATACCGCATCACGCGACAAGGGCTTGCAGACGTTAAATGTAACCGTTTCAGAGAGAAAAGCGACCACTGTGACGATCTGGCGTTATGTCGATTCGACAGTAAATGACGGAAACGGGAGATTTTCTTAGGTTTTTACTACATATTAACACTTTACACAATTTCTCGTGTTACCTGGTTGCCAGTCCTCGGTTCATGCAAAATCTTAAGGTCCTCGGTCTGGTCCAAGGCACCAAACCGCCCAATAATTCATTAATCGATAAGTAAAGCTTGAAATGTAGCTCTTCTTACTGGCCGATTGCATCAACGTAGATTCTTATTCTGTGTTCTAGTGTGCTGCTTGTACTGTGTCTGCATACCGCATCACGCGACAAGGGCTTGCAGACGATAAATGTAACCGTTTCAGAGAGAAAAGCGACCAATGTGACGATCTGGCGTTATGTCGATTTGATAGTAAATGACGGAAACGGGAGATTTTCTTAGGTTTTTACTACATATTAACACTTTACACAATTTCTCGTGTTACCTGGCTGCCAGTCCTCGGTTCATGCAAAATCTTAAGGTCCTCGGTCTGGTCCAAGGCACCAAACCGCCCAATAATTCATTAATCGATAACTAAAACTTGAAATGTAGCTCTTCTTACTGGCCGATTGCATCAACGTAGATTCTTATTCTGTGCTCTAGTGTGCTGCTTGTACTGTGTCTGCATACCGCATCACGCGACAAGGGCTTGCAGACGATAAATGTAACCGTTTCAGAGAGAAAAGCGACCAATGTGACGATCTGGCGTTATGTCGATTCGATAGTAAATGACGGAAACGGGAGTTTTTCTTAGGTTTTTACTACATATTAACACTTTACACAATTTCTCGTGTTACCTGGCTGCAAGTCCTCGGTTCATGCTAAATCTTAAGGTCCTCGGTCTGGTCCAAGGCACCAAACCGCCCAATAATTCATTAATCGATAACTAAAACTTGAAATGTAGCTCTTCTTACTGGCCGTTTGCATCAACGTAGATTCTTATTCTGTGTTCTAGTGTGCTGCTTGTACTGTGTCTGCATACCGCATCACGCGACAACGGCTTGCAGACGATAAATGTAACCGTTTCAGAGAGAAAAGCGACCACTGTGACGATCTGGCGTTATGTCGATTCGATAGTAAATGACGGAAACGGGAGATTTTCTTAGTTTACTTCATATTAACACTTTACACAATTTCTCGTGTTACCTGGCTGCCAGTCCTCGGTTCATGCAAAATCTTAAGGTCCTCGGTCTGGTCCAAGGCACCAAACCGCCCAATAATTCATTAATCGATAACTAAAACTTGAAATGTAGCTCTTCTTACTGGCCGATTGCATCAACGTAGATTCTTATTCTGTGTTCTAGTGTGCTGCTTGTACTGTGTCTGCATACCGCATCACGCGACAAGGGCTTGCAGACGATAATTGTAACCGTTTCAGAGAGAAAAGCGACCACTGTGACGATTTGGCGTTATGTCGATTCGATAGTAAATGACGGAAACGGGAGATTTTCTTAGGTTTTTACTACATATTAACACTTTACACAATTTCTCGTGTTACCTGGCTGCCAGTCCTCGGTTCATGCAAAATCTTAAGGTCCTCGGTCTGGTCCAAGGCACCAAACCGCCCAATAATTCATTAATCGATAACTAAAACTTGAAATGTAGCTCTTCTTACTGGCCGATTGCATCAACGTAGATCCTTATTCTGCGTTCTAGTGTGCTGCTTGTACTGTGTCTGCATACCGCATCACGCGACAAGGGCTTGCAGACGATAAATGTATCCGTTTCAGAGAGAAAAGCGACCAATGTGACGATCTGGCGTTATGTCGATTCGATAGTAAATGACGGAAACGGGAGATTTTCTTAGGTTTTTACTACATATTAACACTTTACACAATTTCTCGTGTTACCTGGCTGCCAGTCCTCGGCTCATGCAAAATCTTAAGGTCCTCGGTCTGGTCCAAGGCACCAAACCGCCCAATAATTCATTAATCGATAACTAAAACTTGATATGTAGCTCTTCTTACTGGGCGATTGCATAAACTTAGATGCTTCTTCAGTGTTCTACTATGCCGCTTGTAGTGACTCTGCATACCGCATCACGCGACAAGGGCTTGCAGACGATAAATGTAACCGTTTCAGAGAGAAAAGCGACCACTGTGACGATCTGGCGTTATGTCGATTCGATAGTAAATGACGGAAACGGGAGATTTTCTTGGGTTTTTACTACATATTAACACTTTACACAATTTCTCGTGTTACCTGGCTGCCAGTCCTCGGTTCATGCAAAATCGTAAGGTCCTCGGTCTGGTCCAAGGCACCAAACCGCCAAATAATTCATTAATCGATAACTAAAACTTGAAATGTAGCTCTTCTTACTGGCCGATTGCATCAACGTAGATTCTTATTCTGTGTTCTAGTGTGCTGCTTGTACTGTGTCTGCATACCGCATCACGCGACAAGGGCTTGCAGACGATAAATGTAACCGTTTCAGAGAAAAAAGCGACCACTGTGACGATCTGGCGTTATGTCGATTCGATAGTAAATGACGGAAACGGGAGATTTTCTTAGGTTTTTACTACATATTAACACTTTACACAATTTCTCGTGTTACCTGGCTGTTAGTCCTCGGTTCATGCAAAATCTTAAGGTCCTCGGTCTGGTCCAAGGCACCAAACCGCCTAATAATTCATTAATCGATAACTAAAACTTGAAATGTAGCTCTTCTTACTGGCCGATTGCATCAACGTAGATTCTTATTCTGTGTTCTAGTGTGCTGCTTGTACTGTGTCTGCATACCGCATCACGCGACAAGGGCTTGCAGACGATAAATGTAACCGTTTCAGAGAGAAAAGCGACCACTGTGACGATCTGGTGTTATGTCGATTCGATAGTAAATGACGGAAACGGGAGATTTTCTTAGGTTTTTACTACATATTAACACTTTACACAATTTCTCGTGTTACCTGGCTGCCAGTCCTCGGTTCATGCAAAATCTTAAGGTCCTCGGTCTGGTCCAAGGCACCAAACCGCCCAATAATTCATTAATCGATAACTAAAACTTGAAATGTAGCTCTTCTTACTGGCCGATTGCATCAACGTAGATTCTTATTCTGTGTTCTAGTGTGCTGCTTGTACTGTGTCTGCATACCGCATCACGCGACAACGGCTTGCAGACGATAAATGTAACCGTTTCAGAGAGAAAAGCGACCACTGTGACGATCTGGCGTTATGTCGATTCGATAGTAAATGACGGAAACGGGAGATTTTCTTGGGTTTTTACTACATATTAACACTTTACACAATTTCTCGTGTTACCTGGCTGCCAGTCCTCGGTTCATGCAAAATCTTAAGGTCCTCGGTCTGGTCCAAGGCACCAAACCGCCCAATAATTCATTAATCGATAACTAAAACTTGAAATGTAGCTCTTCTTACTGGCCGATTGCATCAACGTAGATTCTTATTCTGTGTTCTAGTGTGCTGCTTGTACTGTGTCTGCATACCGCATCACGCGACAAGGGCTTGCAGACGATAAATGTAACCGTTTCAGAGAGAAATGCGACCAATGTGACGATCTGGCGTTATGTCGATTCGATAGTAAATGACGGAAACGGGAGATTTCCTTAGGTTTTTACTACATATTAACACTTTACACAATTTCTCGTGTTACCTGGCTGCCAGTCCTCGGTTCATGCTAAATCTTAAGGTCCTCGGTCTGGTCCAAGGCACCAAACCGCCCAATAATTCATTAATCGATAACTAAAACTTGAAATGTAGCTCTTCCTACTGGCCGATTGCATTAACGTAGATTCTTATTCTGTGTTCTAGTGTGCTGCTTGTACTGTGTCTGCATACCGCATCACGCGACAACGGCTTGCAGACGATAAATGTAACCGTTTCAGAGAGAAAAGCGACCAATGTGACGATCTGGCGTTATGTCGATTCGATAGTAAATGACGGAAACGGGAGATTTTCTTAGGTTTTTACTACATATTAACACTTTACACAATTTCTCGTGTTACCTGGCTGCCAGTCCTCGGTCCATGCAAAATTTTAAGATCCTCGGTCTGGTCCAAGGCACCAAACCGCCCAATAATTCATTAATCGATAACTAAAACTTGAAATGTAGCTCTTCTTACTGGCCGATTGCATCAACGTAGATTCTTATTCTGTGTTCTAGTGTGCTGCTTGTACTGTGTCTGCATACCGCATCACGCGACAACGGCTTGCAGACGATAAATGTAACCGTTTCAGAGAGAAAAGCGACCACTGTGACGATCTGGCGTTATGTCGATTCGATAGTAAATGACGGAAACGGGAGATTTTCTTAGGTTTTTACTACATATTAACACTTTACACAATTTCTCGTGTTACCTGGCTGCCAGTCCTCGGTTCATGCAAAATCTTAAGGTCCTCGGTCTGGTCCAAGGCACCAAACCGCCCAATAATTCATTAATCGATAACTAAAACTTGAAATGTAGCTCTTCTTACTGGCCGATTGCATCAACGTAGATTCTTATTCTGTGTTCTAGTGTGCTGCTTGTACTGTGTCTGCATACCGCATCACGCGACAACGGCTTGCAGACGATAAATGTAACCGTTTCAGAGAGAAAAGCGACCACTGTGACGATCTGGCGTTATGTCGATTCGATAGTAAATGACGGAAACGGGAGATTTTCTTAGGTTTTTACTACATATTAACACTTTACACAATTTCTCGTGTTACCTGGCTGCCAGTCCTCGGTTCATGCAAAATCTTAAGGTCCTCGGTCTGGTCCAAGGCACCAAACCGCCCAATAATTCATTAATCGATAACTAAAACTTGAAATGTAGCTCTTCTTACTGGCCGATTGCATAAACTTAGATGCTTCTTCAGTGTTCTACTATGCCGCTTGTAGTGACTCTGCATACCGCATCACGCGACAAGGGCTTGCAGACGTTAAATGTAACCGTTTCAGAGAGAAAAGCGACCACTGTGACGATCTGGCGTTATGTCGATTCGACAGTAAATGACGTAAACGGGAGATTTTCTTAGGTTTTTACTACATATTAACACTTTACACAATTTCTCGTGTTACCTGGTTGCCAGTCCTCGGTTCATGCAAAATCTTAAGGTCCTCGGTCTGGTCCAAGGCACCAAACCGCCCAATAATTCATTAATCGATAACTAAAACTTGAAATGTAGCTCTTCTTACTGGCCGTTTGCATCAACGTAGATTCTTATTCTGTGCTCTAGTGTGCTGCTTGTACTGTGTCTGCATACCGCATCACGCGACAAGGGCTTGCAGACGATAAATGTAACCGTTTCAGAGAGAAAAGCGACCAATGTGACGATCTGGCGTTATGTCGATTCGATAGTAAATGACGGAAACGGGAGTTTTTCTTAGGTTTTTACTACATATTAACACTTTACACAATTTCTCGTGTTACCTGGCTGCAAGTCCTCGGTTCATGCTAAATCTTAAGGTCCTCGGTCTGGTCCAAGGCACCAAACCGCCCAATAATTCATTAATCGATAACTAAAACTTGAAATGTAGCTCTTCTTACTGGCCGTTTGCATCAACGTAGATTCTTATTCTGTGTTCTAGTGTGCTGCTTGTACTGTGTCTGCATACCGCATCACGCGACAACGGCTTGCAGACGATAAATGTAACCGTTTCAGAGAGAAAAGCGACCACTGTGACGATCTGGCGTTATGTCGATTCGATAGTAAATGACGGAAACGGGAGATTTTCTTAGTTTACTTCATATTAACACTTTACACAATTTCTCGTGTTACCTGGCTGCCAGTCCTCGGTTCATGCAAAATCTTAAGGTCCTCGGTCTGGTCCAAGGCACCAAACCGCCCAATAATTCATTAATCGATAACTAAAACTTGAAATGTAGCTCTTCTTACTGGCCGATTGCATCAACGTAGATTCTTATTCTGTGTTCTAGTGTGCTGCTTGTACTGTGTCTGCATACCGCATCACGCGACAAGGGCTTGCAGACGATAATTGTAACCGTTTCAGAGAGAAAAGCGACCACTGTGACGATTTGGCGTTATGTCGATTCGATAGTAAATGACGGAAACGGGAGATTTTCTTAGGTTTTTACTACATATTAACACTTTACACAATTTCTCGTGTTACCTGGCTGCCAGTCCTCGGTTCATGCAAAATCTTAAGGTCCTCGGTCTGGTCCAAGGCACCAAACCGCCCAATAATTCATTAATCGATAACTAAAACTTGAAATGTAGCTCTTCTTACTGGCCGATTGCATCAACGTAGATCCTTATTCTGCGTTCTAGTGTGCTGCTTGTACTGTGTCTGCATACCGCATCACGCGACAAGGGCTTGCAGACGATAAATGTATCCGTTTCAGAGAGAAAAGCGACCAATGTGACGATCTGGCGTTATGTCGATTCGATAGTAAATGACGGAAACGGGAGATTTTCTTAGGTTTTTACTACATATTAACACTTTACACAATTTCTCGTGTTACCTGGCTGCCAGTCCTCGGCTCATGCAAAATCTTAAGGTCCTCGGTCTGGTCCAAGGCACCAAACCGCCCAATAATTCATTAATCGATAACTAAAACTTGATATGTAGCTCTTCTTACTGGGCGATTGCATAAACTTAGATGCTTCTTCAGTGTTCTACTATGCCGCTTGTAGTGACTCTGCATACCGCATCACGCGACAAGGGCTTGCAGACGATAAATGTAACCGTTTCAGAGAGAAAAGCGACCACTGTGACGATCTGGCGTTATGTCGATTCGATAGTAAATGACGGAAACGGGAGATTTTCTTGGGTTTTTACTACATATTAACACTTTACACAATTTCTCGTGTTACCTGGCTGCCAGTCCTCGGTTCATGCAAAATCGTAAGGTCCTCGGTCTGGTCCAAGGCACCAAACCGCCAAATAATTCATTAATCGATAACTAAAACTTGAAATGTAGCTCTTCTTACTGGCCGATTGCATCAACGTAGATTCTTATTCTGTGTTCTAGTGTGCTGCTTGTACTGTGTCTGCATACCGCATCACGCGACAAGGGCTTGCAGACGATAAATGTAACCGTTTCAGAGAAAAAAGCGACCACTGTGACGATCTGGCGTTATGTCGATTCGATAGTAAATGACGGAAACGGGAGATTTTCTTAGGTTTTTACTACATATTAACACTTTACACAATTTCTCGTGTTACCTGGCTGCCAGTCCTCGGTTCATGCAAAATCTTAAGGTCCTCGGTCTGGTCCAAGGCACCAAACCGCCCAATAATTCATTAATCGATAACTAAAACTTGAAATGTAGCTCTTCTTACTGGCCGATTGCATCAACGTAGATTCTTATTCTGTGTTCTAGTGTGCTGCTTGTACTGTGTCTGCATACCGCATCACGCGACAACGGCTTGCAGACGATAAATGTAACCGTTTCAGAGAGAAAAGCGACCA
This sequence comes from Schistocerca cancellata, assembly GCF_023864275.1. Classification (NCBI taxonomy): domain Eukaryota; kingdom Metazoa; phylum Arthropoda; class Insecta; order Orthoptera; family Acrididae; genus Schistocerca; species Schistocerca cancellata. Next base: position 138,401,853 of record NC_064637.1, read on the forward strand.
CTGTGACGATCTGGCGTTATGTCGATTCGATAGTAAATGACGGAAACGGGAGATTTTCTTAGGTTTTTACTACATATTAACACTTTACACAATTTCTCGTGTTACCTGGCTGCCAGTCCTCGGTTCATGCAAAATCTTAAGGTCCTCGGTCTGGTCCAAGGCACCAAACCGCCCAATAATTCATTAATCGATAACTAAAACTTGAAATGTAGCTCTTCTTACTGGCCGATTGCATAAACTTAGATGCTTCTTCAGTGTTCTACTATGCCGCTTGTAGTGACTCTGCATACCGCATCACGCGACAAGGGCTTGCAGACGTTAAATGTAACCGTTTCAGAGAGAAAAGCGACCACTGTGACGATCTGGCGTTATGTCGATTCGACAGTAAATGACGGAAACGGGAGATTTTCTTAGGTTTTTACTACATATTAACACTTTACACAATTTCTCGTGTTACCTGGTTGCCAGTCCTCGGTTCATGCAAAATCTTAAGGTCCTCGGTCTGGTCCAAGGCACCAAACCGCCCAATAATTCATTAATCGATAACTAAAACTTGAAATGTAGCTCTTCTTACTGGCCGTTTGCATCAACGTAGATTCTTATTCTGTGCTCTAGTGTGCTGCTTGTACTGTGTCTGCATACCGCATCACGCGACAAGGGCTTGCAGACGATAAATGTAACCGTTTCAGAGAGAAAAGCGACCAATGTGACGATCTGGCGTTATGTCGATTCGATAGTAAATGACGGAAACGGGAGTTTTTCTTAGGTTTTTACTACATATTAACACTTTACACAATTTCTCGTGTTACCTGGCTGCAAGTCCTCGGTTCATGCTAAATCTTAAGGTCCTCGGTCTGGTCCAAGGCACCAAACCGCCCAATAATTCATTAATCGATAACTAAAACTTGAAATGTAGCTCTTCTTACTGGCCGTTTGCATCAACGTAGATTCTTATTCTGTGTTCTAGTGTGCTGCTTGTACTGTGTCTGCATACCGCATCACGCGACAACGGCTTGCAGACGATAAATGTAACCGTTTCAGAGAGAAAAGCGACCACTGTGACGATCTGGCGTTATGTCGATTCGATAGTAAATGACGGAAACGGGAGATTTTCTTAGTTTACTTCATATTAACACTTTACACAATTTCTCGTGTTACCTGGCTGCCAGTCCTCGGTTCATGCAAAATCTTAAGGTCCTCGGTCTGGTCCAAGGCACCAAACCGCCCAATAATTCATTAATCGATAACTAAAACTTGAAATGTAGCTCTTCTTACTGGCCGATTGCATCAACGTAGATTCTTATTCTGTGTTCTAGTGTGCTGCTTGTACTGTGTCTGCATACCGCATCACGCGACAAGGGCTTGCAGACGATAATTGTAACCGTTTCAGAGAGAAAAGCGACCACTGTGACGATTTGGCGTTATGTCGATTCGATAGTAAATGACGGAAACGGGAGATTTTCTTAGGTTTTTACTACATATTAACACTTTACACAATTTCTCGTGTTACCTGGCTGCCAGTCCTCGGTTCATGCAAAATCTTAAGGTCCTCGGTCTGGTCCAAGGCACCAAACCGCCCAATAATTCATTAATCGATAACTAAAACTTGAAATGTAGCTCTTCTTACTGGCCGATTGCATCAACGTAGATCCTTATTCTGCGTTCTAGTGTGCTGCTTGTACTGTGTCTGCATACCGCATCACGCGACAAGGGCTTGCAGACGATAAATGTATCCGTTTCAGAGAGAAAAGCGACCAATGTGACGATCTGGCGTTATGTCGATTCGATAGTAAATGACGGAAACGGGAGATTTTCTTAGGTTTTTACTACATATTAACACTTTACACAATTTCTCGTGTTACCTGGCTGCCAGTCCTCGGCTCATGCAAAATCTTAAGGTCCTCGGTCTGGTCCAAGGCACCAAACCGCCCAATAATTCATTAATCGATAACTAAAACTTGATATGTAGCTCTTCTTACTGGGCGATTGCATAAACTTAGATGCTTCTTCAGTGTTCTACTATGCCGCTTGTAGTGACTCTGCATACCGCATCACGCGACAAGGGCTTGCAGACGATAAATGTAACCGTTTCAGAGAGAAAAGCGACCACTGTGACGATCTGGCGTTATGTCGATTCGATAGTAAATGACGGAAACGGGAGATTTTCTTGGGTTTTTACTACATATTAACACTTTACACAATTTCTCGTGTTACCTGGCTGCCAGTCCTCGGTTCATGCAAAATCGTAAGGTCCTCGGTCTGGTCCAAGGCACCAAACCGCCAAATAATTCATTAATCGATAACTAAAACTTGAAATGTAGCTCTTCTTACTGGCCGATTGCATCAACGTAGATTCTTATTCTGTGTTCTAGTGTGCTGCTTGTACTGTGTCTGCATACCGCATCACGCGACAAGGGCTTGCAGACGATAAATGTAACCGTTTCAGAGAAAAAAGCGACCACTGTGACGATCTGGCGTTATGTCGATTCGATAGTAAATGACGGAAACGGGAGATTTTCTTAGGTTTTTACTACATATTAACACTTTACACAATTTCTCGTGTTACCTGGCTGTTAGTCCTCGGTTCATGCAAAATCTTAAGGTCCTCGGTCTGGTCCAAGGCACCAAACCGCCTAATAATTCATTAATCGATAACTAAAACTTGAAATGTAGCTCTTCTTACTGGCCGATTGCATCAACGTAGATTCTTATTCTGTGTTCTAGTGTGCTGCTTGTACTGTGTCTGCATACCGCATCACGCGACAAGGGCTTGCAGACGATAAATGTAACCGTTTCAGAGAGAAAAGCGACCACTGTGACGATCTGGTGTTATGTCGATTCGATAGTAAATGACGGAAACGGGAGATTTTCTTAGGTTTTTACTACATATTAACACTTTACACAATTTCTCGTGTTACCTGGCTGCCAGTCCTCGGTTCATGCAAAATCTTAAGGTCCTCGGTCTGGTCCAAGGCACCAAACCGCCCAATAATTCATTAATCGATAACTAAAACTTGAAATGTAGCTCTTCTTACTGGCCGATTGCATCAACGTAGATTCTTATTCTGTGTTCTAGTGTGCTGCTTGTACTGTGTCTGCATACCGCATCACGCGACAACGGCTTGCAGACGATAAATGTAACCGTTTCAGAGAGAAAAGCGACCACTGTGACGATCTGGCGTTATGTCGATTCGATAGTAAATGACGGAAACGGGAGATTTTCTTGGGTTTTTACTACATATTAACACTTTACACAATTTCTCGTGTTACCTGGCTGCCAGTCCTCGGTTCATGCAAAATCTTAAGGTCCTCGGTCTGGTCCAAGGCACCAAACCGCCCAATAATTCATTAATCGATAACTAAAACTTGAAATGTAGCTCTTCTTACTGGCCGATTGCATCAACGTAGATTCTTATTCTGTGTTCTAGTGTGCTGCTTGTACTGTGTCTGCATACCGCATCACGCGACAAGGGCTTGCAGACGATAAATGTAACCGTTTCAGAGAGAAATGCGACCAATGTGACGATCTGGCGTTATGTCGATTCGATAGTAAATGACGGAAACGGGAGATTTCCTTAGGTTTTTACTACATATTAACACTTTACACAATTTCTCGTGTTACCTGGCTGCCAGTCCTCGGTTCATGCTAAATCTTAAGGTCCTCGGTCTGGTCCAAGGCACCAAACCGCCCAATAATTCATTAATCGATAACTAAAACTTGAAATGTAGCTCTTCCTACTGGCCGATTGCATTAACGTAGATTCTTATTCTGTGTTCTAGTGTGCTGCTTGTACTGTGTCTGCATACCGCATCACGCGACAACGGCTTGCAGACGATAAATGTAACCGTTTCAGAGAGAAAAGCGACCAATGTGACGATCTGGCGTTATGTCGATTCGATAGTAAATGACGGAAACGGGAGATTTTCTTAGGTTTTTACTACATATTAACACTTTACACAATTTCTCGTGTTACCTGGCTGCCAGTCCTCGGTCCATGCAAAATTTTAAGATCCTCGGTCTGGTCCAAGGCACCAAACCGCCCAATAATTCATTAATCGATAACTAAAACTTGAAATGTAGCTCTTCTTACTGGCCGATTGCATCAACGTAGATTCTTATTCTGTGTTCTAGTGTGCTGCTTGTACTGTGTCTGCATACCGCATCACGCGACAACGGCTTGCAGACGATAAATGTAACCGTTTCAGAGAGAAAAGCGACCACTGTGACGATCTGGCGTTATGTCGATTCGATAGTAAATGACGGAAACGGGAGATTTTCTTAGGTTTTTACTACATATTAACACTTTACACAATTTCTCGTGTTACCTGGCTGCCAGTCCTCGGTTCATGCAAAATCTTAAGGTCCTCGGTCTGGTCCAAGGCACCAAACCGCCCAATAATTCATTAATCGATAACTAAAACTTGAAATGTAGCTCTTCTTACTGGCCGATTGCATCAACGTAGATTCTTATTCTGTGTTCTAGTGTGCTGCTTGTACTGTGTCTGCATACCGCATCACGCGACAACGGCTTGCAGACGATAAATGTAACCGTTTCAGAGAGAAAAGCGACCACTGTGACGATCTGGCGTTATGTCGATTCGATAGTAAATGACGGAAACGGGAGATTTTCTTAGGTTTTTACTACATATTAACACTTTACACAATTTCTCGTGTTACCTGGCTGCCAGTCCTCGGTTCATGCAAAATCTTAAGGTCCTCGGTCTGGTCCAAGGCACCAAACCGCCCAATAATTCATTAATCGATAACTAAAACTTGAAATGTAGCTCTTCTTACTGGCCGATTGCATAAACTTAGATGCTTCTTCAGTGTTCTACTATGCCGCTTGTAGTGACTCTGCATACCGCATCACGCGACAAGGGCTTGCAGACGTTAAATGTAACCGTTTCAGAGAGAAAAGCGACCACTGTGACGATCTGGCGTTATGTCGATTCGACAGTAAATGACGGAAACGGGAGATTTTCTTAGGTTTTTACTACATATTAACACTTTACACAATTTCTCGTGTTACCTGGTTGCCAGTCCTCGGTTCATGCAAAATCTTAAGGTCCTCGGTCTGGTCCAAGGCACCAAACCGCCCAATAATTCATTAATCGATAACTAAAACTTGAAATGTAGCTCTTCTTACTGGCCGATTGCATAAACTTAGATGCTTCTTCAGTGTTCTACTATGCCGCTTGTAGTGACTCTGCATACCGCATCACGCGACAAGGGCTTGCAGACGATAAATGTAACCGTTTCAGAGAGAAAAGCGACCACTGTGACGATCTGGCGTTATGTCGATTCGATAGTAAATGACGGAAACGGGAGATTTTCTTAAGTTTTTACTACATATTAACACTTTACACAATTTCTCGTGTTACCTGTCTGCCAGTCCTCGGTTCATGCAAAATCTTAAGGTCCTCGGTCTGGTCCAAGGCACCAAACCGCCCAATAATTCATTAATCGATAACTAAAACTTGAAATGTAGCTCTTCTTACTGGGCGATTGCATAAACTTAGTTGCTTCTTCAGTGTTCTACTATGCCGCTTGTAGTGACTCTGCATACCGCATCACGCGACAAGGGCTTGCAGACGATAAATGTAACCGTTTCAGAGAGAAAAGCGACCACTGTGACGATCTGGCGTTATGTCGATTCGATAGTAAATGACGGAAACGGGAGATTTTCTTAGGTTTTTACTACATATTAACACTTTACACAATTTCTCGTGTTACCTGGCTGCCAGTCCTCGGTTCATGCAAAATCTTAAGGTCCTCGGTCTGGTCCAAGGCACCAAACCGCCCAATAATTCATTAATCGATAACTAAAACTTGAAATGTAGCTCTTCTTACTGGCCGAGTGCATCAACATAGATTCTTATTCTGTGTTCTAGTGTGCTGCTTGTACTGTGTCTGCATACCGCATCACGCGACAAGGGCTTGCAGACGATAAATGTAACCGTTTCAGAGAGAAAAGCGACCACTGTGACGAACTGGCGTTATGTCGATTCGATAGTAAATGACGTAAACGGGAGATTTTCTTAGGTTTTTACTACATATTAACACTTAACACAATTTCTCGTGTTACCTGGCTGCCAGTCCTCGGTTCATGCAAAATCTTAAGGTCCTCGGTCTGGTCCAAGGCACCAACCCGCCCAATAATTCATTAATCGATAACTAAAACTTGAAATGTAGCTCTTCTTACTGGCCGATTGCATCAACGTAGATTCTTATTCTGTGTTCTAGTGTGCTGCTTGTACTGTTTCTGCATACCGCATCACGCGACAAGGGCTTGCAGACGATAAATGTAACCGTTTCAGAGAGAAAAGCGACCACTGTGACGATCTGGCGTTATGTCGATTCGATAGTAAATGACGGAAACGGGAGATTTTCTTGGGTTTTTACTACATATTAACACTTTACACAATATCTCGTGTTACCTGGCTGCCAGTCCTCGGTTCATGCAAAATCTTAAGGTCCTCGGTCTGGTCCAAGGCACCAAACCGCCCAATAATTCATTAATCGATAACTAAAACTTGAAATGTAGCTCTTCTTACTGGCCGATTGCATCAACGTAGATTCTTATTCTGTGTTCTAGTGTGCTGCTTGTACTGTGTCTGCATACCGCATCACGCGACAAGGGCTTGCAGACGATAAATGTAACCGTTTCAGTGAGAAAAGCGACCAATGTGACGATCTGGCGTTATGTCGATTCGATAGTAAATGACGGAAACGGGAGATTTTCTTAGGTTTTTACTACATATTAACACTTTACACAATTTCTCGTGTTACCTGGCTGCCAGTCCTCGGTTCATGCTAAATCTTAAGGTCCTCGGTCTGGTCCAAGGCACCAAACCGCCCAATAATTCATTAATCGATAACTAAAACTTGAAATGTAGCTCTTCTTACTGGCCGATTGCATCAACGTAGATTCTTATTCTGTGTTCTAGTGTGCTGCTTGTACTGTGTCTGCATACCGCATCACGCGACAACGGCTTGCAGACGATAAATGTAACCGTTTCAGAGAGAAAAGCGACCAATGTGACGATCTGGCGTTATGTCGATTCGATAGTAAATGACGGAAACGGGAGATTTTCTTAGGTTTTTACTACATATTAACACTTTACACAATTTCTCGTGTTACCTGGCTGCCAGTCCTCGGTCCATGCAAAATCTTAAGATCCTCGGTCTGGTCCAAGGCACCAAACCGCCCAATAATTCATTAATCGATAACTAAAACTTGAAATGTAGCTCTTCTTACTGGCCGATTGCATCAACGTAGATTCTTATTCTGTGTTCTAGTGTGCTGCTTGTACTGTGTCTGCATACCGCATCACGCGACAAGGGCTTGCAGACGATAAATGTAACCGTTTCAGAGAGAAAAGCAACCACTGTGACGATCTGGCGTTATGTCGATTCGATAGTAAATGAAGGAAACGGGAGATTTTCTTAGGTTTTTACTACATATTAACACTTTACACAATTTCTCGTGTTACCTGGCTGCCAGTCCTTGGTTCATGCAAAATCTTAAGGTCCTCGGTCTGGTCCAAGGCACCAAACCGCCCAATAATTCATTAATCGATAACTAAAACTTGAAATGTAGCTCTTCTTACTGGCCGATTGCATCAACGTAGATTCTTATTCTGTGTTCTAGTGTGCTGCTTGTACTGTGTCTGCATACCGCATCACGCGACAAGGGCTTGCAGACGATAAATGTAACCGTTTCAGAGAGAATAGCGACCACTGTGACGATCTGGCGTTATGTCGATTCGATAGTAAATGACGGAAACGGGAGATTTTCTTAGGTTTTTACTACATATTAACACTTTACACAATTTCTCGTGTTACCAGGCTGCCAGACCTCGGTTCATGCAAAATCTTAAGGTCCTCGGTCTGGTCCAAGGCACCAAACCGCCCAATAATTCATTAATCGGTAACTAAAACTTGAAATGTAGCTCTTCTTACTGGCCGATTGCATCAACGTAGATTCTTACTCTGTGTTCTAGTGAGCTGCTTGTACTGTGTCTGCATACCGCATCACGCGACAACGGCTTGCAGACGATAAATCTAACCGTTTCAGAGAGAAAAGTGACCACTGTGACGATCTGGCGTTATGTCGATTCGATAGTAAATGACGGAAACGGGAGATTTTCTTAGGTTTTTACTACATATTAACACTTTACACAATTTCTCGTGTTACCTGGCTGCCAGTCCTCGGTTCATGCAATATCTTAAGGTCCTCGGTCTGGTCCAAGGCACCAAACCGTCCAATAATTCATTAATCGATAACTAAAACTTGAAATGTAGCTCTTCTTACTGGCCGATTGCATAAACTTAGATGCTTCTTCAGTGTTCTACTATGCCGCTTGTAGTGACTCTGCACACCGCATCACGCGACAAGGGCTTGCAGACGATAAATGTAACCGTTTCAGAGAGAAAAGCGACCAATGTGACGATCTGGCGTTATGTCGATTCGATAGTAAATGACGGAAACGGGAGATTTTCTTAGGTTTTTACTACATATTAACACTTTACACAATTTCTGGTGTTACCTGGCTGCCAGTCCTCGGTTCATGCAAAATCTTAAGGTCCACGGTCTGGTCCAAGGCACCAAACCGCCCAATAATTCATTAATCGATAACTAAAACTTGAAATGTAGCTCTTCTTACTGGCCGATTGCATCAACGTAGATTCTTATTCTGTGTTCTAGTGTGCTGCTTGTACTGTGTCTGCATACCGCATCACGCGACAACGGCTTGCAGACGATAAATGTAACCGTTTCAGAGAGAAAAGCGACCACTGTGACGATCTGGCGTTATGTCGATTCGATAGTAAATGACGGAAACGGGAGATTTTCTTAGGTTTTTACTACATATTAACACTTAACACAATTTCTCGTGTTACCTGGCTGCCAGTCCTCGGTTCATGCAAAATCTTAAGGTCCTCGGTCTGGTCCAAGGCACCAAACCGCCCAATAATTCATTAATCGATAACTAAAACTTGAAATGTAGCTCTTCTTACTGGCCGATTGCATCAACGTAGATTCTTATTCTGTGTTCTAGTGTGCTGCTTGTACTGTGTCTGCATACCGCATCACGCGACAAGGGCTTGCAGACGATAAATGTAACCGTTTCAGAGAGAAAAGCGACCACTGTGACGATCTGGCGTTATGTCGATTCGATAGTAAATGACGGAAACGGGAGATTTTCTTAGGTTTTTACTACATATTAACACTTTACACAATTTCTCGTGTTACCTGGCTGCCAGTCCTCGGTTCATGCTAAATCTTAAGGTCCTCGGTCTGGTCCAAGGCACCAAACCGCCCAATAATTCATTAATCGATAACTAAAACTTGAAATGTAGCTCTTCTTACTGGCCGATTGCATCAACGTAGATCCTTATTCTGTGTTCTAGTGTGCTGCTTGTACTGTGTCTGCATACCGCATCACGCGACAAGGGCTTGCAGACGATAAATGTAACCGTTTCAGAGAGAAAAGCGACCACTGTGACGATCTGGCGTTATGTCGATTCGATAGTAAATGACGGAAACGGGAGATTTTCTTAGGTTTTTACTACATATTAACACTTTACACAATTTCTCGTGTTACCTGGCTGCCAGTCCTCGGCTCATGCAAAATCTTATGGTCCTCGGTCTGGTCCAAGGCACCAAACCGCCCAATAATTCATTAATCGATAACTAAAACTTGAAATGTAGCTCTTCTTACTGGCCGATTGCATCAACGTAGATCCTTATTCTGTGTTCTAGTGTGCTGCTTGTACTGTGTCTGCATTCCGCATCACGCGACAACGGCTTGCAGACGATAAATGTAACCGTTTCAGAGAGAAAAGCGACCACTGTGACGATCTGGCGTCATGTCGATTCGATAGTAAATGACGGAAACGGGAGATTTTCTTGGGTTTTTACTACATATTAACACTTTACACAATTTCTCGTGTTACCTGGCTGCCAGTCCTCGGTTCATGCAAAATCTTAAGGTCCTCGGTCTGGTCCAAGGCACCAAACCGGCCAATAATTCATTAATCGATAACTAAAACTTGAAATGTAGCTCTTCTTACTGGGCGATTGCATAAACTTAGATGCTTCTTCAGTGTTCTACTATGCCGCTTGTAGTGACTCTGCATACCGCATCACGCGACAAGGGCTTGCAGACGATAAATGTAACCGTTTCAGAGAGAAAAGCGACCACTGTGACGATCTGGCGTTATGTCGATTCGATAGTAAATGACGGAAACGGGAGATTTTCTTAGGTTTTTACTACATATTAACACTTTACACAATTTCTCGTGTTACCTGGCTGCCAGTCCTCGGTTCATGCAAAATCTTAAGGTCCTCGGTCTGGTCCAAGGCACCAAACCGCCCAATAATTCATTAATCGATAACTAAAACTTGAAATGTAGCTCTTCTTACTGGCCGAGTGCATCAACATAGATTCTTATTCTGTGTTCTAGTGTGCTGCTTGTACTGTGTCTGCATACCGCATCACGCGACAAGGGCTTGCAGACGATAAATGTAACCGTTTCAGAGAGAAAAGCGACCACTGTGACGATCTGGCGTTATGTCGATTCGATAGTAAATGACGTAAACGGGAGATTTTCTTAGGTTTTTACTACATATTAACACTTTACACAATTTCTCGTGTTACCTGGCTGCCAGTCCTCGGTTCATGCAAAATCTTAAGGTCCTCGGTCTGGTCCAAGGCACCAACCCGCCCAATAATTCATTAATCGATAACTAAAACTTGAAATGTAGCTCTTCTTACTGGCCGATTGCATCAACGTAGATTCTTATTCTGTGTTCTAGTGTGCTGCTTGTACTGTTTCTGCATACCGCATCACGCGACAAGGGCTTGCAGACGATAAATGTAACCGTTTCAGAGAGAAAAGCGACCACTGTGACGATCTGGCGTTATGTCGATTCGATAGTAAATGACGGAAACGGGAGATTTTCTTGGGTTTTTACTACATATTAACACTTTACACAATTTCTCGTGTTACCTGGCTGCCAGTCCTCGGTTCATGCAAAATCTTAAGGTCCTCGGTCTGGTCCAAGGCACCAAACCGCCCAATAATTCATTAATCGATAACTAAAACTTGAAATGTAGCTCTTCTTACTGGCCGATTGCATCAACGTAGATTCTTATTCTGTGTTATAGTGTGCTGCTTGTACTGTGTCTGCATACCGCATCACGCGACAAGGGCTTGCAGACGATAAATGTAACCGTTTCAGTGAGAAAAGCGACCAATGTGACGATCTGGCGTTATGTCGATTCGATAGTAAATGACGGAAACGGGAGATTTTCTTAGGTTTTTACTACATATTAACACTTTACACAATTTCTCGTGTTACCTGGCTGCCAGTCCTCGGTTCATGCTAAATCTTAAGGTCCTCGGTCTGGTCCAAGGCACCAAACCGCCCAATAATTCATTAATCGATAACTAAAACTTGAAATGTAGCTCTTCTTACTGGCCGATTGCATCAACGTAGATTCTTATTCTGTGTTCTAGTGTGCTGCTTGTACTGTGTCTGCATACCGCATCACGCGACAACGGCTTGCAGCCGATAAATGTAACCGTTTCAGAGAGAAAAGCGACCAATGTGACGATCTGGCGTTATGTCGATTCGATAGTAAATGACGGAAACGGGAGATTTTCTTAGGTTTTTACTACATATTAACACTTTACACAATTTCTCGTGTTACCTGGCTGCCAGTCCTCGGTCCATGCAAAATCTTAAGGTCCACGGTCTGGTCCAAGGCACCAAACCGCCCAATAATTCATTAATCGATAACTAAAACTTGAAATGTAGCTCTTCTTACTGGCCGATTGCATCAACGTAGATTCTTATTCTGTGTTCTAGTGTGCTGCTTGTACTGTGTCTGCATACCGCATCACGCGACAACGGCTTGCAGACGATAAATGTAACCGTTTCAGAGAGAAAAGCGACCACTGTGGCGATCTGGCGTTATGTCGATTCGATAGTAAATGACGGAAACGGGAGATTTTCTTAGGTTTTTACTACATATTAACACTTAACACAATTTCTCGTGTTACCTGGCTGCCAGTCCTCGGTTCATGCAAAATCTTAAGGTCCTCGGTCTGGTCCAAGGCACCAAACCGCCCAATAATTCATTAATCGATAACTAAAACTTGAAATGTAGCTCTTCTTACTGGCCGATTGCATCAACGTAGATTCTTATTCTGTGTTCTAGTGTGCTGCTTGTACTGTGTCTGCATACCGCATCACGCGACAAGGGCTTGCAGACGATAAATGTAACCGTTTCAGAGAGAAAAGCGACCACTGTGACGATCTGGCGTTATGTCGATTCGATAGTAAATGACGGAAACGGGAGATTTTCTTAGGTTTTTACTACATATTAACACTTTACACAATTTCTCGTGTTACCTGGCTGCCAGTCCTCGGTTCTTGCTAAATCTTAAGGTCCTCGGTCTGGTCCAAGGCACCAAACCGCCCAATAATTCATTAATCGATAACTAAAACTTGAAATGTAGCTCTTCTTACTGGCCGATTGCATCAACGTAGATCCTTATTCTGTGTTCTAGTGTGCTGCTTGTACTGTGTCTGCATACCGCATCACGCGACAAGGGCTTGCAGACGATAAATGTAACCGTTTCAGAGAGAAAAGCGACCACTGTGACGATCTGGCGTTATGTCGATTCGATAGTAAATGACGGAAACGGGAGATTTTCTTAGGTTTTTACTACATATTAACACTTTACACAATTTCTCGTGTTACCTGGCTGCCAGTCCTCGGCTCATGCAAAATCTTATGGTCCTCGGTCTGGTCCAAGGCACCAAACCGCCCAATAATTCATTAATCGATAACTAAAACTTGAAATGTAGCTCTTCTTACTGGCCGATTGCATCAACGTAGATCCTTAATCTGTGTTCTAGTGTGCTGCTTGTACTGTGTCTGCATTCCGCATCACGCGACAACGGCTTGCAGACGATAAATGTAACCGTTTCAGAGAGAAAAGCGACCACTGTGACGATCTGGCGTTATGTCGATTCGATAGTAATTGACGGAAACAGGAGATTTTCTTGGGTTTTTACTACATATTAACACTTTACACAATTTCTCGTGTTACCTGGCTGCCAGTCCTCGGTTCATGCAAAATCTTAAGGTCCTCGGTCTGGTCCAAGGCACCAAACCGCCCAATAATTCATTAATCGATAACTAAAACTTGAAATGTAGCTCTTCTTACTGGCCGATTGCATCAACGTAGATTCTTATTCTGTGTTCTAGTGTGCTGCTTGTACTGAGTCTGCATACGGCATCACGCGACAAGGGCTTGCAGACGATAAATGTAACCGTTTCAGAGAGAAAAGCGACCACTGTGACGATCTGGCGTTATGTCGATTCGATAGTAAATGACGGAAACGGGAGATTTTCTTAGGTTTATACTACATATTAACACTTTACACAATTTCTCGTGTTACCTGGCTGCCAGTCCTCGGTTCATGCAAAATCTTAAGGTCCTCGGTCTGGTCCAAGGCACCAAACCGCCCAATAATTCATTAATCGATAACTAAAACTTGAAATGTAGCTCTTCTTACTGGGCGATTGCATAAACTTAGATGCTTCTTCAGTGTTCTACTATGCCGCTTGTAGTGACTCTGCATACCGCATCACGCGACAAGGGCTTGCAGACGATAAATGTAACCGTTTCAGAGAGAAAAGCGACCACTGTGACGATCAGGCGTTATGTCGATTCGATAGTAAATGACGGAAACGGGAGATTTTCTTAGGTTTTTACTACATATTAACACTTTACACAATTTCTCGTGTTACCTGGCTGCCAGTCCTCGGTTCATGCAAAATCTTAAGGTCCTCGGTCTGGTCCAAGGCACCAAACCGCCCAATAATTCATTAATCGATAACTAAAACTTGAAATGTAGCTCTTCTTACTGGCCGATTGCATCAACGTAGATTCTTATTCTGTGTTGTAGTGTGCTGCTTGTACTGTGTCTGCATACCGCATCACGCGACAACGGCTTGCAGACGATAAATGTAACCGTTTCAGAGAGAAAAGCGACCGCTGTGACGATCTGGCGTTATGTCGATTCGATAGTAAATAACGGAAACGGGAGATTTCCTTAGGTTTTTACTACATATTAACACTTTACACAATTTCTCGTGTTACCTGGCTGCCAGTCCTCGGCTCATGCAAAATCTTAAGGTCCTCGGTCTGGTCCAAGGCACCAAACCGCCCAATAATTCATTAATCGATAACTAAAACTTGAAATGTAGCTCTTCTTACTGGGCGATTGCATAAACTTAGATGCTTCTTCAGTGTTCTACTATGCCGCTTGTAGTGACTCTGCATACCGCATCACGCGACAAGGGCTTTCAGACGATAAATGTAACCGTTTCAGAGAGAAAAGCGACCACTGTGACGATCTGGCGTTATGTCGATTCGATAGTAAATGACGGAAACGGGAGATTTTCTTGGGTTTTTACTACATATTAACACTTTACACAATTTCTCGTGTTATCTGGCTGCCAGTCCTCGGATCATGCAAAATCTTAAGGTCCTCGATCTGGTCCAAGGCACCAAACCGCCCAATAATTCATTAATCGATAACTAAATCTTGAAATGTAGCTCTTCTTACTGGCCGATTGCATCAACTTAGATTCTTATTCTGTGTTCTAGTGTGCTGCGTGTACTGTGTCTGCATACCGCATCACGGGACAAGGGCTTGCAGACGATAAATGTAACCGTTTCAGAGAGAAAAGCGACCACTGTGACGATCTGGCGTTATGTCGATTCGATAGTAAATGACGGAAACGGGAGATTTTCTTAGGTTTTTACTACATATTAACACTTTACACAATTTCTCGTGTTACCTGGCTGCCAGTCCTCGGTTCATGCAAAATCTTAAGGTCCTCGGTCTGGTCCAAGGCACCAAACCGCCCAATAATTCATTAATCGATAACTAAAACTTGAAATGTAGCTCTTCTTACTGGCCGTTTGCATCAACGTAGACTCTTATTCTGTGTTCTAGTGTGCTGCTTGTACTGTGTCTGCATACCGCATCACGCGACAAGGGCTTGCAGACGATAAATGTAACCGTTTCAGAGAGAAAAGCGACCAATGTGACGATCTGGCGTTATGTCGATTCGATAGTAAATGACGGAAACGGGAGATTTTCTTAGGTTTTTACTACATATTAACACTTTACACAATTTCTCGTGTTACCTGGCTGCCAGTCCTCGGTTCATGCAAAATCTTAAGGTCCTCGGGCTGGTCCAAGGCACCAAACCGCCCAATAATTCATTAATCGATAACAAAAACTTGAAATGTAGCTCTTCTTACTGGCCGATTGCATCAACGTAGATTCCTATTCTGTGTTCTAGTGTGCTGCTTGTACTGTGTCTGCATACCGCATCACGCGACAACGGCTTGCAGACGATAAATGTAACCGTTTCAGAGAGAAAAGCGACCAATGTGACGATCTGGCGTTATGTCGATTCGATAGTAAATGACGGAAACGGTAGATTTTCTTAGGTTTTTACTACATATTAACACTTTACACAATTTCTCGTGTTACCTGGCTGCCAGTCCTCGGTTCATGCAAAATCTTAAGGTCCTCGGTCTGGTCCAAGGCACCAAACCGCCCAATAATTCATTAATCGATAACTAAAACTTGAAATGTAGCTCTTCTTACTGGCCGATTGCATCAACGTAGATTCTTATTCTGTGTTCTAGTGTGCTGCTTGTACTGTGTCTGCATACCGCATCACGCGACAAGGGCTTGCAGACGATAAATGTAACCGTTTCAGAGAGAAAAGCGACCAATGTGACGATCTGGCGTTATGTCGATTCGATAGTAAATGACGGAAACGGGAGATTTTCTTAGGTTTTTACTACATATTAACACTTTACACAATTTCTCGTGTTACCTGGCTGCCAGTCCTCGGTTCATGCAAAATCTTAAGGTCCTCGGACTGGTCCAAGGCACCAAACCGCCCAATAATTCATAAATCGATAACTAAAACTTGAAATGTAGCTCTTCTTACTGGCCGATTGCATCAACGTAGATTCTTATTCTGTGTTCTAGTGTGCTGCTTGTACTGTGTCTGCATACCGCATCACGCGACAACGGCTTGCAGACGATAAATGTAACCGTTTCAGAGAGAAAAGCGACCAATGTGACGATCTGGCGTTATGTCGATTCGATAGTAAATGACGGAAACGGGAGATTTTCTTAGGTTTTTACTACATATTAACACTTTACACAATTTCTCGTGTTACCTGGCTGCCAGTCCTCGGTTCATGCAAAATCTTAAGGTCCTCGGTCTGGTCCAAGGCACCAAACCGCCCAATAATTCATTAATCGATAACTAAAACTTGAAATGTAGCTCTTCTTACTGGCCGATTGCATCAACGTAGATTCTTATTCTGTGTTCTAGTGTGCTGCTTGTACTGTGTCTGCATACCGCATCACGCGACAACGGCTTGCAGACGATAAATGTAACCGTTTCAGAGAGAAAAGCGACCAATGTGACGATCTGGCGTTGTGTCGATTCGATAGTAAATGACGGAAACGGGAGATTTTCTTAGGTTTTTACTAGATATTAACACTTTACACAATTTCTGGTGTTACCTGGCTGGCAGTCCTCGGTTCATGCAAAATCTTAAGGTCCTCGGTCTGGTCCAAGGCACCAAACCGCCCAATTATTCATTAATCGATAACTAAAACGTGAAATGTAGCTCTTCTTACTGGCCGATTGCATCAACGTAGATTCTTATTCTGTGTTCTAGTGTGCTGCTTGTACTGTGTCTGCATACCGCATCACGCGACAAGGGCTTGCAGACGATAAATGTAACCGTTTCAGAGAGAAAAGCGACCAATGTGACGATCTGGCGTTATGTCGATTCGATAGTAAATGACGGAAACGGGAGATTTTATTAGGTTTTTACAACATATTAACGCTTTACACAATTGCTGGTGATACCTGGCTGCCAGTCCTCGGTTCATGCAAAATCTTAAGGTCCTCGGTCTCGTCCAAGGCACCAAACCGCCCAATAATTCATTAATCGATAACTAAAACTTGAAATGTAGCTCTTCTTACTGGCCGATTGCATCAACGTAGATTCTTATTCTGTGTTCTAGTGTGCTGCTTGTACTGTGTCTGCATACCGCATCACGCGACAACGGCTTGCAGACGATAAATGTAACCGTTTCAGAGAGAAAAGCGACCAATGTGACGATCTGGCGTTGTGTCGATTCGATAGTAAATGACGGAAACGGGAGATTTTCTTAGGTTTTTACTACATATTAACACTTTACACAATTTCTGGTGTTACCTGGCTGCCAGTCCTCGGTTCATGCAAAATCTTAAGGTCCTCGGTCTGGTCCAAGGCACCAAACCGCCCAATAATTCACTAATCGATAACTAAAACTTGAAATGTAGCTCTTCTTACTGGCCGATTGCATCAACGTAGATGATTATTCTGTGTTCTAGTGTGCTGCTTGTACTGTGTCTGCATACCGCATCACGCGACAAGGGCTTGCAGACGATAAATGTAACCGTTTCAGAGAGAAAAGCGACCAATGTGACGATCTGGCGTTATGTCGATTCGATAGTAAATGACGGAAACGGGAGATTTTATTAGGTTTTTACAACATATTAACACTTTACACAATTGCTGGTGATACCTGGCTGCCAGTCCTCGGTTCATGCAAAATCTTAAGGTCCTCGGTCTGGTCCAAGGCACCAAACCGCCCAATAATTCATTAATCGATAACTAAAACTTGAAATGTAGCTCTTCTTACTGGCCGATTGCATCAACGTAGATTCTTATTCTGTGTTCTAGTGTGCTGCTTGTACTGTGTCTGCATACCGCATCACGCGACAAGGGCTTGCAGACGATAAATGCAACCGTTTCAGAGAGAAAAGCGACCAATGTGACGATCTGGCGTTATGTCGATTCGATAGTAAATGACGGAAACGGGAGATTTTCTTAGGTTTTTACTCCATATTAACACTTTACACAATTTCTCGTGTTACCTGGCTGCCAGTCCTCGGTTCATGCAAAATCTTAAGGTCCTCGGTCTGGTCCAAGGCACCAAACCGCCCAATAATTCATTAATCGATAACTAAAACTTGAAATGTAGCTCTTCTTACTGGCCGATTGCATCAACGTAGATTCTTATTCTGTGTTCTAGTGTGCTGCTTGTACTGTGTCTGCATACCGCATCACGCGAGAAGGGCTTGCAGACGATAAATGTAACCGTTTCAGAGAGAAAAGCGACCACTGTGACGATCTGGCGTTATGTCGATTCGATAGTAAATGACGGAAACGGGAGATTTTCTTAGGTTTTTACTACATATTAACACTTTACACAATTTCTCGTGTTACCTGGCTGCCAGTCCTCGGTTCATGCAAAATCTTAAGGTCCTCGGTCTGGTCCAAGGCACCAAACCGCCCAATAATTCATTAATCGATAACTAAAACTTGAAATGTAGCTCTTCTTACTGGCCGATTGCATCAACGTAGATTCTTATTCTGTGTTCTAGTGTGTTGCTTGTACTGTGTCTGCATACCGCATCACGCGACAACGGCTTGCAGACGATAAATGTAACCGTTTCAGAGAGAAAAGCGACCAATGTGACGATCTGGCGTTGTGTCGATTCGATAGTAAATGACGGAAACGGGAGATTTTCTTAGGTTTTTACTACATATTAACACTTTACACAATTTCTGGTGTTACCTGGCTGCCAGTCCTCGGTTCATGCAAAATCTTAAGGTCCTCGGTCTGGTCCAAGGCACCAAACCGCCCAATAATTCATTAATCGATAACTAAAACTTGAAATGTAGCTCTTCTTACTGGCCGATTGCATCAACGTAGATGATTATTCTGTGTTCTAGGGTGCTGCTTGTACTGTGTCTGCATACCGCATCACGCGATTAGGGCTTGCAGACGATAAATGTAACCGTTTCAGAGAGAAAAGCGACCAATGTGACGATCTGGCGTTATGTCGATTCGATAGTAAATGACGGAAACGGGAGATTTTATTAGGTTTTTACAACATATTAACACTTTACACAATTGCTGGTGATACCTGGCTGCCAGTCCTCGGTTCATGCAAAATCTTAAGGTCCTCGGTCTGGTCCAAGGCACCAAACCGCCCAATAATTCATTAATCGATAACTAAAACTTGAAATGTAGCTCTTCTTACTGGCCGATTGCATCAACGTAGATTCTTATTCTGTGTTCTAGTGTGCTGCTTGTACTGTGTCTGCATACCGCATCACGCGACAAGGGCTTGCAGACGATAAATGTAACCGTTTCAGAGAGAAAAGCGACCAATGTGACGATCTGGCGTTATGTCGATTCGATAGCAAATGACGGAAACGGGAGATTTTATTAGGTTTTTACAACATATTAACACTTTACACAATTGCTGGTGATACCTGGCTGCCAGTCCTCGGTTCATGCAAAATCTTAAGGTCCTCGGTCTGGTCCAAGGCACCAAACCGCCCAATAATTCATTAATCGATAACGAAAACTTGAAATGTAGCTCTTCTTACTGGCCGATTGCATCAACGTAGATTCTTATTCTGTGTTCTAGTGTGCTGCTTGTACTGTGTCTGCATACCGCATCACGCGACAAGGGCTTGCAGACGATAAATGTAACCGTTTCAGAGAGAAAAGCGACCAATGTGACGATCTGGCGTTATGTCGATTCGATAGTAAATGACGGAAACGGGAGATTTTCTTAGGTTTTTACTCCATATTAACACTTTACACAATTTCTCGTGTTACCTGGCTGCCAGTCCTCGGTTCATGCAAAATCTTAAGGTCCTCGGTCTGGTCCAAGGCACCAAACCGCCCAATAATTCATTAATCGATAACTAAAACTTGAAATGTAGCTCTTCTTACTGGGCGATTGCATAAACTTAGATGCTTCTTCAGTGTTCTACTATGCCGCTTGTAGTGACTCTGCATACCGCATCACGCGACAAGGGCTTGCAGACGATAAATGTAACCGTTTCAGAGAGAAAAGCGACCACTGTGACGATCTGGCGTTATGTCGATTCGATAGTAAATGACGGAAACGGGAGATTTTCTTAGGTTTTTACTACATATTAACACTTTACACAATTTCTCGTGTTACCTGGCTGCCAGTCCTCGGTTCATGCAAAATCTTAAGGTCCTCGGTCTGGTCCAAGGCACCAAACCGCCCAATAATTCATAAATCGATAACTAAAACTTGAAATGTAGCTCTTCTTACTGGCCGATTGCATCAACGTAGATTTATATTCTGTGTTCTAGTGTGTTGCTTGTACTGTGTCTGCATACCGCATCACGCGACAACGGCTTGCAGACGATAAATGTAACCGTTTCAGAGAGAAAAGCGACCAATGTGACGATCTGGCGTTGTGTCGATTCGATAGTAAATGACGGAAACGGGAGATTTTCTTAGGTTTTTACTACATATTAACACTTTACATAATTTCTGGTGTTACCTGGCTGCCAGTCCTCGGTTCATGCAAAATCTTAAGGTCCTCGGTCTGGTCCAAGGCACCAAACCGCCCAATAATTCATTAATCGATAACTAAAACGTGAAATGTAGCTCTTCTTACTGGCCGATTGCATCAACGTAGATGATTATTCTGTGTTCTAGTGTGCTGCTTGTACTGTGTCTGCATACCGCATCACGCGACAAGGGCTTGCAGACGATAAATGTAACCGTTTCAGAGAGAAAAGCGACCAATGTGACGATCTGGCGTTATGTCGATTCGATAGTAAATGACGGAAACGGGAGATTTTATTAGGTTTTTACAACATATTAACACGTTACACAATTGCTGGTGATACCTGGCTGCCAGTCCTCGGTTCATGCAAAATCTTAAGGTCCTCGGTCTGGTCCAAGGCACCCAACCGCCCAATAATTCATTAATCGATAACTAAAACTTGAAATGTAGCTCTTCTTACTGGCCGATTGCATCAACGTAGATTCTTATTCTGTGTTCTAGTGTGCTGCTTGTACTGTGTCTGCATACCGCATCACGCGACAAGGGCTTGCAGACGATAAATGTAACCGTTTCAGAGAGAAAAGCGACCAATGTGACGATCTGGCGTTATGTCGATTCGATAGTAAATGACGGAAACGGGAGATTTTCTTAGGTTTTTACTACATATTAACACTTTACACAATTTCTCGTGTTACCTGGCTGCCAGTCCTCGGTTCATGCAAAATCTTAAGGTCCTCGGTCTGGTCCAAGGCACCAAACCGCCCAATAATTCATTAATCGATAACTAAAACTTGAAATGTAGCTCTTCTTACTGGCCGATTGCATCAACGTAGATTCTTATTCTGTGTTCTAGTGTGCTGCTTGTACTGTGTCTGCATACCGCATCACGCGACAACGGCTTGCAGACGATAAATGTAACCGTTTCAGAGAGAAAAGCGACCACTGTGACGATCTGGCGTTATGTCGATTCGATAGTAAATGACGGAAACGGGAGATTTTCTTAGATTTTTACTACATATTAACACTTTACACAATTTCTCGAGTTACCTGGCTATCAGTCCTCGGTTCATGCAAAATCTTATAGTCCTCGGTCTGGTCCAAGGCACCAAACCGCCCAATAATTCATTAATCGATAACTAAAGCTTGAAATGTAGCTCTTCTTACTGGCCGATTGCATCAACGTAGATGATTATTCTGTGTTCTAGTGTGCTGCTTGTACTGTGTCTGCATACCGCATCACGCGACAAGGGCTTGCAGACGATAAATGTAACCGTTTCAGAGAGAAAAGCGACCAATGTGACGATCTGGCGTTATGTCGATTCGATAGTAAATGAAGGAAACGGGAGATTTTATTAGGTTTTTACAACATATTAACACTTTACACAATTGCTGGTGATACCTGGCTGCCAGTCCTCGGTTCATGCAAAATCTTAAGGTCCTCGGTCTGGTCCAAGGCACCAAACCGCCCAATAATTCATTAATCGATAACTAAAACTTGAAATGTAGCTCTTCTTACTGGCCGATTGCATCAACGTAGATTCTTATTCTGTGTTCTAGTGTGCTGCTTGTACTGTGTCTGCATACCGCATCACGCGACAAGGGCTTGCAGACGATAAATGTAACCGTTTCAGAGAGAAAAGCGACCAATGTGACGATCTGGCGTTATGTCGATTCGATAGTAAATGACGGAAACGGGAGATTTTCTTAGGTTTTTACTACATATTAACACTTTACACAATTTCTCGTGTTACCTGGCTGCCAGTCCTCGGTTCATGCAAAATCTTAAGGTCCTCGGTCTGGTCCAAGGCACCAAATCGCCCAATAATTCATTAATCGATAACTAAAACTTGAAATGTAGCTCTTCTTACTGGCCGATTGCATCAACGTAGATTCTTATTCTGTGTTCTAGTGTGCTGCTTGTACTGTGTCTGCATACCGCATCACGCGACAACGGCTTGCAGACGATAAATGTAACCGTTTCAGAGAGAAAAGCGACCACTGTGACGATCTGGCGTTATGTCGATTCGATAGTAAATGACGGAAACGGGAGATTTTCTTAGATTTTTACTACATATTAACACTTTACACAATTTCTCGAGTTACCTGGCTATCAGTCCTCGGTTCATGCAAAATCTTATAGTCCTCGGTCTGGTCCAAGGCACCAAACCGCCCAATAATTCATTAATCGATAACTAAAACTTGAAATGTAGCTCTTCTTACTGGCCGATTGCATCAACGTAGATTCTTATTCTGTGTTCTAGTGTGCTGCTTGTACTGTGTCTGCATACCGCATCACGCGACAAGGGCTTGCAGACGATAAATGTAACCGTTTCAGAAAGAAAAGCGACCACTGTGACGATCTGGCGTTATGTCGATTCGATAGTAAATAACGGAAACTGGAGATTTCCTTAGGTTTTTACTACATATTAACACTTTACACAATTTCTCGTGTTACCTGGCTGCCAGTCCTCGGTTCATGCAAAATCTTAAGGTCCTCGGTCTGGTCCAAGGCACCAAACCGCCCAATAATTCATTAATCGATAACTAAAACTTGAAATGTAGCTCTTCTTACTGGCCGATTGCATCAATGTAGATCCTTATTCTGTGTTCTAGTGTGCTGCTTGTACTGTGTCTGCATACCGCATCACGCGACAAGGACTTGCAGACGATAAATGTAACCGTTTCAGAGAGAAAAGCGACCAATGTGACGATCTGGCGTTACGTCGATTCGATAGTAAATGACGGAAACGGGAGATTTTATTAGGTTTTTACTACATATTAACACTTTACAGAATTTCTCGTGTTACCTGGCTGCCAGTCCTCGGCTCATGCAAAATCTTAAGGTCCTCGGTCTGGTCCAATGCACCAAACCGCCCAATAATTCATTAATCGATAACTAAAATTTGAAATGTAGCTCTTCTTACTGGGCGATTGCATAAACTTAGATGCTTCTTCAGTGTTGTACTATGCCGCTTGTAGTGACTCTGCATACCGCATCACGCGACAAGGTTCTTGCAGACGATAAATGTAACCGTTTCAGAGAGAAAAGCGACCACTGTGACGATCTGGCGTTATGTCGATTCGATAGTAAATAACGGAAACGGGAGATTTCCTTAGGTTTTTACTACATATTAACACTTTACACAATTTCTCGTGTTACCTGGCTGCCAGTCCTCGGTTCATGCAAAATCTTAAGTTCCTCGGTCTGGTCCAAGGCACCAAACCGCCCAATAATTCATTAATCGATAACTAAAACTTGAAATGTAGCTCTTCTTACTAGCCGATTGCATCAACGTAGATTCTTATTCTGTGTTCTAGTGTGCTGCTTGTACTGTGTCTGCATACCGCATCACGCGACAACGGCTTGCAGACGATAAATGTAACCGTTTCAGAGAGAAAAGCGACCACTGTGACGATCTGGCGTTATGTCGATTCGATAGTAAATGACGGAAACGGGAGATTTTCTTAGGTTTTTACTACATATTAACACTTTACACAATTTCTCGAGTTACCTGGCTGCCAGTCCTCGGTTCATGCAAAATCGTATAGTCCTCGGTCTGGTCCAAGGCACCAAACCGCCCAATAATTCATTAATCGATAACTAAAACTTGAAATGTAGCTCTTCTTACTGGCCGATTGCATCAACGTAGATTCTTATTCTGTGTTCTAGTGTGCTGCTTGTACTGTGTCTGCATACCGCATCACGCGACAAGGGCTTGCAGACGACAAATGTAACCGTTTCACAGAGAAAAGCGACCACTGTGACGATCTGGCGTTATGTCGATTCGATAGTACATGACGGAAACGGGAGATTTTCTTAGGTTTTTACTACATATTAACACTTTACACAATTTCTCGTGTTACCTGGCTGCCAGTCCTCGGTTCATGCAAAATCTTAAGGTCCTCGGTCTGGTCCAAGGCACCAAACCGCCCAATAATTCATTAATCGATAACTAAAACTTGAAATGTAGCTCTTCTTACTGGCCGATTGCATCAACGTAGATTCTTATTCTGTGTTCTAGTGTGCTGCTTGTACTGTGTCTGCATACCGCATCACGCGACAAGGGCTTGCAGACGATAAATGTAACCGTTTCAGAGAGAAAAGCGACCACTGTGACGATCTGGCGTTATGTCGATTCGATAGTAAATAACGGAAACGGGAGATTTCCTTAGGTTTTTACTACATATTAACACTTTACACAATTTCTCGTGTTACCTGGCTGCCAGTCCTCGGTTCATGCAAAATCTTAAGGTCCTCGGTCTGGTCCAAGGCACCAAACCGCCCAATAATTCATTAATCGATAACTAAAACTTGAAATGTAGCTCTTCTTACTGGCCGATTGCATCAACGTAGATCCTTATTCTGTGTTCTAGTGTGCTGCTTGTACTGTGTCTGCATACCGCATCACGCGACAAGGGCTTGCAGACGATAAATGTAACCGTTTCAGAGAGAAAAGCGGCCAATGTGACGATCTGGCGTTATGTCGATTCGATAGTAAATGACGGAAACGGGAGATTTTATTAGGTTTTTACTACATATTAACACTTTACACAATTTCTCGTGTTACCTGGCTGCCAGTCCTCGGCTCATGCAAAATCTTAAGGTCCTCGGTCTGGTCCAAGGCACCAAACCGCCCAATAATTCATTAATCGATAACTAAAACTTGAAATGTAGCTCTTCTTACTGGCCGATTGCATCAACGTAGATTCTTATTCTGTGTTCTAGTGTGCTGCTTGTACTGTGTCTGCATACCGCATCACGCGACAAGGGCTTGCAGACGACAAATGTAACCGTTTCAGAGAGAAAAGCGACCACTGTGACGATCTGGCGTTATGTCGATTCGATAGTAAATGACGGAAACGGGAGATTTTCTTAGGTTTTTACTACATATTAACACTTTACACAATTTCTCGAGTTACCTGGCTGCCAGTCCTCGGTTCATGCAAAATCTTAAGGTCCTCGGTCTGGTCCAAGGCACCAAACCGCCCAATAATTCATTAATCGATAACTAAAACTTGAAATGTAGCTCTTCTTACTGGCCGATTGCATCAACGTAGATTCTTATTCTGTGTTGTAGTGTGCTGCTTGTACTGTGTCTGCATACCGCATCACGCGACAAGGGCTTGCAGACGATAAATGTAACCGTTTCAGAGAGAAAAGCGACCAATGTGACAATCTGGCGTTATGTCGATTCGATAGTAAATGAAGGAAACGGGAGATTTTCTTAGGTTTATACTACATATTAACACTTTACACAATTTCTCGTGTTACCTGGCTGCCAGTCCTCGGTTCATGCAAAATCTTAAGGTCCTCGGTCTGGTCCAAGGCACCAAACCGCCCAATAATTCATTAATCGATAACTAAAACTTGAAATGTAGCTCTTCTTACTGGCCGATTGCATCAACGTAGATTCTTATTCTGTGTTGTAATGTGCTGCTTGTACTGTGTCTGCATACCGCATCACGCGACAAGGGCTTGCAGACGATAAATGTAACCGTTTCAGAGAGAAAAGCGACCAATGTGACAATCTGGCGTTATGTCGATTCGATAGTAAATGACGGAAACGGGAGATTTTCTTAGGTTTTTACTACATATTAACACTTTACACAATTTCTCGTGTTACCTGGCTGCCAGTCCTCGGTTCATGCCAAATCTTAAGGTCCTCGGTCTGGTCCAAGGCACCAAACCGCCCAATAATTCATTAATCGATAACTAAAACTTGTAGCTCTTCTTACTGGCCGATTGCATCAACGTAGATTCTTATTCTGTGTTCTAGTGTGCTGCTTGTACTGTGTCTGCATACCGCATCACGCGACAAGGGCTTGCAGACGATAAATGTAACCGTTTCAGAGAGAATAGCGACCAATGTGACGATCTGGCGTTATGTCGATTCGATAGTAAATGACGGAAACGGGAGATTTTCTTAGGTTTTTACTACATATTAACACTTTACACAATTTCTCGTGTTACCTGGCTGCCAGTCCTCGGTTCATGCAAAATCTTAAGGTCCTCGGTCTGGTCAGAGGCACCAAACCGCCCAATAATTCATTAATCGATAACTAAAACTTGTAGCTCTTCTTACTGGCCGATTGCATCAACGTAGATTCTTATTCTGTGTTCTAGTGTGCTGCTTGTACTGTGTCTGCATACCGCATCACGCGACAAGGGCTTCCAGACGATAAATGTAACCGTTTCAGAGAGAATAGCGACCAATGTGACGATCTGGCGTTATGTCGATTCGATAGTAAATGACGGAAACGGGAGATTTTCTTAGGTTTTTACTACATATTAACACTTTACACAATTTCTCGTGTTACCTGGCTGCCAGTCCTCGGTTCATGCAAAATCTTAAGGTCCTCGGTCTGGTCCAAGGCACCAAACCGCCCAATAATTCATTAATCGATAACTAAAACTTGAAATGTAGCTCTTCTTACTGGCCGATTGCATCAACGTAGATTCTTATTCTGTGTTCTAGTGTGCTGCTTGTACTGTGTCTGCATACCGCATCACGCGACAAGGGCTTGCAGACTATAAATGTAACCGTTTCAGAGAGAAAAGCGACCACTGTGACGATCTGGCGTTATGTCGATTCGATAGTAAATGACGGAAACGGGAGATTTTCTTAGATTTTTACTACATATTAACACTTTACACAATTTCTCGTGTTACCTGGCTGCCAGTCCTCGGTTCATGCAAAATCTTAAGGTCCTCGGTCTGGTCCAAGGCACCAAACCGCCCAATAATTCATTAATCGATAACTAAAACTTGAAATGTAGCTCTTCTTACTGGCCGATTGCATCAACGTAGATCCTTATTCTGTGTTCTAGTGTGCTGCTTGTACTGTGTCTGCATACCGCATCACGCGACAAGGGCTTGCAGACGATAAATGTAACCGTTTCAGAGAGAAAAGCGACCAATGTGACGATCTGGCGTTATGTCGATTCGATAGTAAATGACGGAAACGGGAGATTTTCTTAGGTTTTTACTACATATTAACACTTTACACAATTTCTCGTGTTACCTGGCTGCCAGTATTCGGCTCATGCAAAATCTTATGGTCCTCGGTCTGGTCCAAGGCACCAAACCGCCCAATAATTCATTAATCGATAACTAAAACTTGAAATGTAGCTCTTCTTACTGGCCGATTGCATCAACGTAGATTCTTATTCTGTGTTCTAGTGTGCTGCTTGTACTGTGTCTGCATACCGCATCACGCGACAAGGGCTTGCAGACGATAAATGTAACCGTTTCAGAGAGAAAAACGACCAATGTGACGATCTGGCGTTATGTCGATTCGATAGTAAATGACGGAAACGGGAGATTTTCTTAGGTTTTTACTACATATTAACACTTTACACAATTTCTCGTGTTACCTGGCTGCCAGTCCTCGGTTCATGCAAAATCTTAAGGTCCTCGGTCTGGTCCAAGGCACCAAACCG
Organism: Schistocerca cancellata; assembly: GCF_023864275.1. Classification (NCBI taxonomy): domain Eukaryota; kingdom Metazoa; phylum Arthropoda; class Insecta; order Orthoptera; family Acrididae; genus Schistocerca; species Schistocerca cancellata. The sequence continues at coordinate 138,429,820 of NC_064637.1, forward strand.
CCCAATAATTCATTAATCGATAACTAAAACTTGAAATGTAGCTCTTCTTACTGGCCGATTGCATCAACGTAGATTCTTATTCTGTGTTCTAGTGTGCTGCTTGTACTGTGACTGCATACCGCATCACGCGACAACGGCTTGCAGACGATAAATGTAACCGTTTCAGAGAGAAAAGCGACCACTGTGACGATCTGGCGTTAATTCGATTCGATAGTAAATGACGGAAACGGGAGATTTTCTTAGGTTTTTAGTACATTTTAACACTTTACACAATTTCTCGTGTTACCTGGCTGCCAGTCCTCGGCTCATGCAAAATCTTATGGTCCTCGGTCTGGTCCAAGGCACCAAACCGCCCAATAATTCATTAATCGATAACTAAAACTTGAAATGTAGCTCTTCTTACTGGCCGATTGCATCAACGTAGATTCTTATTCTGTGTTCTAGTGTGCTGCTTGTACTGTGTCTGCATTCCGCATCACGCGACAACGGCTTGCAGACGATAAATGTAACCGTTTCAGAGAGAAAAGCGACCACTGTGACGATCTGGCGTTATGTCGATTCGATAGTAAATGACGGAAACGGGAGATTTTCTTGGGTTTTTACTACATATTAACACTTTACACAATTTCTCGTGTTACCTGGCTGCCAGTCCTCGGTTCATGCAAAATCTTAAGGTCCTCGGTCTGGTCCAAGGCACCAAACCGCCCAATAATTCATTAATCGATAACTAAAACTTGAAATGTAGCTCTCCTTACTGGCCGATTGCATCAACGTAGATTCTTATTCTGTGTTCTAATGTGCTGCTTGTACTGTGACTGCATACCGCATCACGCGACAACGGCTTGCAGACGATAAATGTAACCGTTTCAGAGAGAAAAGCGACCACTGTGACGATCTGGCGTTATGTCGATTCGATAGTAAATGACGGAAACGGGAGATTTTCTTAGGTTTTTAGTACATATTAACACTTTACACAATTTCTCGTGTTACCTGGCTGCCAGTTCTCGGTTCATGCAAAATCTTAAGGTCCTCGGTCTGGTCCAAGGCACCAAACCGCCCAATAATTCATTAATCGATAACTAAAACTTGAAATGTAGCTCTTCTTACTGGCCGATTGCATCAACGTAGATTCTTATTCTGTGTTGTAGTGTGCTGCTTGTACTGTGTCTGCATACCGCATCACGCGACAAGGGCTTGCAGACGATAAATGTAACCGTTTCAGAGAGAAAAGCGACCAATGTGACAATCTGGCGTTATGTCGATTCGATAGTAAATGACGGAAACGGGAGATTTTCTTAGGTTTATACTACATATTAACACTTTACACAATTTCTCGTGTTACCTGGCTGCCAGTCCTCGGTTCATGCAAAATCTTAAGGTCCTCGGTCTGGTCCAAGGCACCAAACCGCCCAATAATTCATTAATCGATAACTAAAACTTGAAATGTAGCTCTTCTTACTGGCCGATTGCATCAACGTAGATTCTTATTCTGTGTTGTAGTGTGCTGCTTGTACTGTGTCTGCATACCGCATCACGCGACAAGGGCTTGCAGACGATAAATGTAACCGTTTCAGAGAGAAAAGCGACCAATGTGACAATCTGGCGTTATGTCGATTCGATAGTAAATGACGGAAACGGGAGATTTTCTTAGGTTTTTACTACATATTAACACTTTACACAATTTCTGGTGTTACCTGGCTGCCAGTCCTCGGTTCATGCAAAATCTTAAGGTCCTCAGTCTGGTCCAAGGCACCAAACCGCCCAATAATTCATTAATCGATAACTAAAACTTGTAGCTCTTCTTACTGGCCGATTGCATCAACGTAGATTCTTATTCTGTGTTCTAGTGTGCTGCTTGTACTGTGTCTGCATACCGCATCACGCGACAAGGGCTTGCAGTCGATAAATGTAACCGTTTCAGAGAGAAAAGCGACTACTGTGACGATCTGGCGTTATGTCGATTCGATAGTAAATGACGGAAACGGGAGATTTTCTTAGGTTTTTACTACATATTAACACATTACACAATTTCTCGTGTTACCTGGCTGCCAGTCCTCGGTTCATGCAAAATCTTAAGGTCCTCGGTCTGGTCCAAGGCACCAAACCGCCCAATAATTCATTAATCGATAACGAAAACTTGAAATGTAGCTCTTCTTACTGGCCGATTGCATCAACGTAGATTCTTATTCTGTGTTCTAGTGTGCTGCTTGTACTGTGTCTGCATACCGCATCACGCGACAAGGGCTTGCAGACGATAAATGTAACCGTTTCAGAGAGAAAAGCGACCAATGTGACGATCTGGCGTTATGTCGATTCGATAGTAAATGACGGAAACGGGAGATTTTCTTAAGTTTTTACTACATATTTACACTTTACACAATTTCTCGTGTTACCTGGCTGCCAGTCCTCGGTTCATGCAAAATCTTAAGGTCCTCGATCTGGTCCAAGGCACCAAACCGCCCAATAATTCATTAATCGATAACTAAAACTTGAAATGTAGCTCTTCTTACTGGCCGATTGCATCAACGTAGATTCTTATTCTGTGTTCTAGTGTGCTGCTTGTACTGTGTCTGCATACCGCATCACGCGACAAGGGCTTGCAGACGATAAATGTAACCGTTTCAGAGAGAAAAGCGACCACTGTGACGATCTGGCGTTATGTCGATTCGATAGTAAATGACGGAAACGGGAGATTTTCTTAGGTTTTTACTACATATTAACACTTTACACAATTTCTCGTGTTACCTGGCTGCCAGTCCTCGGTTCATGCAAAATCTTAAGGTCCTCGGTCTGGTCCAAGGCACCAAACCGCCCAATAATTCATTAATCGATAACTAAAACTTGAAATGTAGCTCTTCTTACTGGCCGATTGCATCAACGTAGATTCTTATTCTGTGTTCTAGTGTGCTGCTTGTACTGTGTCTGCATACCGCATCACGCGACAAGGGCTTGCAGACGATAAATGTAACCGTTTCAGAGAGAAAAGCGACCAATGTGACGATCTGGCGTTATGTCGATTCGATAGTAAATGACGGAAACGGGAGATTTTCTTAGGTTTTTACTACATATTAACACTTTACACAATTTCTCGTGTTACCTGGCTGCCAGTCCTCGGTTCATGCAAAATCTTAAGGTCCTCGGTCTGGTCCAAGGCACCAAACCGCCCAATAATTCATTAATCGATAACTAAAACTTGAAATGTAGCTCTTCTTACTGGCCGATTGCATCAACGTAGATTCTTATTCTGTGTTGTAGTGTGCTGCTTGTACTGTGTCTGCATACCGCATCACGCGACAAGGGCTTGCAGACGATAAATGTAACCGTTTCAGAGAGAAAAGCGACCACTGTGACGATCTGGCGTTATGTCGATTCGATAGTAAATGACGGAAACGGAAGATTTTCTTAGGTTTTTACTACATATTAACACTTTACACAATTTCTCGTGTTACCTGGCTGCCAGTCCTCGGTTCATGCAAAATCTTAAGGTCCTCGGTCTGGTCCAAGGCACCAAACCGCCCAATAATTCATTAATCGATAACTAAAACTTGAAATGTAGCTCTTCTTACTGGCCGATCGCATCAACGTAGATTCTTATTCTGTGTTCTAGTGTGCTGCTTGTACTGTGTCTGCATACCGCATCACGCGACAAGGGCTTGCAGACGATAAATGTAACCGTTTCAGAGAGAAAAGCGACCAATGTGACGATCTGGCGTTATGTCGATTCGATAGTAAATGACGGAAACGGGAGATTTTCTTAGGTTTTTACTACATATTAACACTTTACACAATTTCTCGTGTTACCTGGCTGCCAGTCCTCGGTTCATGCAAAATCTTAAGGTCCTCGGTCTGGTCCAAGGCACCAAACCGCCCAATAATTCATTAATCGATAACTAAAACTTGAAATGTAGCTCTTCTTACTGGCCGATTGCATCAACGTAGATTCTTATTCTGTGTTCTAGTGTGCTGCTTGTACTGTGTCTGCATACCGCATCACGCGACAAGGGCTTGCAGACGATAAATGTAACCGTTTCAGAGAGAAAAGCGACCACTGTGACGATCTGGCGTTATGTCGATTCGATAGTAAATGACGGAAACGGGAGATTTTCTTAGGTTTTTACTACATATTAACACTTTACACAATTTCTCGTGTTACCTGGCTGCCTGTCCTCGGTTCATGCAAAATCTTAAGGTCCTCGGTCTGGTCCAAGGCACCAAACCGCCCAATAATTCATTAATCGATAACTAAAACTTGAAATGTAGCTCTTCTTACTGGCCGATTGCATCAACGTAGATTCTTATTCTGTGTTCTAGTGTGCTGCTTGTACTGTGTCTGCATACCGCATCACGCGACAAGGGCTTGCAGACGATAAATGTAACCGTTTCAGAGAGAAAAGCGACCAATGTGACGATCTGGCGTTATGTCGATTCGATAGTAAATGACGGAAACGGGAGATTTTCTTAGGTTTTTACTACATATTAACACTTTACACAATTTCTCGTGTTACCTGGCTGCCAGTCCTCGGTTCATGCAAAATCTTAAGGTCCTCGGTCTGGTCCAAGGCACCAAACCGCCCAATAATTCATTAATCGATAACTAAAACTTGAAATGTAGCTCTTCTTACTGGCCGATTGCATCAACGTAGATTCTTATTCTGTGTTCTAGTGTGCTGCTTGTACTGAGTCTGCATACCGCATCACGCGACAAGGGCTTGCAGACGATAAATGTAACCGTTTCAGAGAGAAAAGCGACCACTGTGACGATCTGGCGTTATGTCGATTCGATAGAAAATGACGGAAACGGGAGATTTTCTTAGGTTTTTACTACATATTAACACTTTACACAATTTATCGTGTTACCTGGCTGCCAGTCCTCGGTTCATGCAAAATCTTAAGGTCCTCGGTCTGGTCCAAGGCACCAAACCGCCCAATAATTCATTAATCGATAACTAAAGCTTGAAATGTAGCTCTTCTTACTGGGCGATTGCATAAACTTAGATGCTTCTTCAGTGTTCTACTATGCCGCTTGTAGTGACTCTGCATACCGCATCACGCGACAAGGGCTTGCAGACGATAAATGTAACCGTTTCAGAGAGAAAAGCGACCACTGTGACGATCTGGCGTTATGTCGATTCGATAGTAAATGACGGAAACGGGAGATTTTCTTAGGTTTTTACTACATATTAACACTTTACACAATTTCTCGTGTTACCTGGCTGCCAGTCCTCGGTTCATGCAAAATCTTAAGGTCCTCGGTCTGGTCCAAGGCACCAAACCGCCCAATAATTCATTAATCGATAACTAAAACTTGAAATGTAGCTCTTCTTACTGGCCGATTGCATCAACGTAGATTCTTATTCTGTGTTCTAGTGTGCTGCTTGTACTGTGTCTGCATACCGCATCACGCGACAACGGCTTGCAGACGATAAATGTAACCGTTTCAGAGAGAAAAGCGACTAATGTGACGATCTGGCGTTATGTCGATTCGATAGTAAATGACGGAAACGGGAGATTTTCTTAGGTTTTTACTACATATTAACACTTTACACAATTTCTCGTGTTACCTGGCTGCCAGTCCTCGGTTCATGCAAAATCTTAAGGTCCTCGGTCTGGTCCAAGGCACCAAACCGCCCAATAATTCATTAATCGATAACTAAAACTTGAAATGTAGCTCTTCTTACTGGGCGATTGCATAAACTTAGATGCTTCTTCAGTGTTCTACTATGCCGCTTGTAGTGACTCTGCATACTGCATCACGCGACAAGGGCTTGCAGACGATAAATGTAACCGTTTCAGAGAGAAAAGCGACCACTGTGACGATCTGGCGTTATGTCGATTCGATAGTAAATGACGGAAACGGGAGATTTTCTTGGGTTTTTACTACATATTAACACTTTACACAATTTCTCGTGTTACCTGGCTGCCAGTCCTCGGTTCATGCAAAATCTTAAGGTCTTCGGTATGGTCCAAGGCACCAAACCGCCCAATAATTCATTAATCGATAACTAAAACTTGAAATGTAGCTCTTCTTACTGGCCGATTGCATCAACGTTGATTCTTATTCTGTGTTCTAGTGTGCTGCTTGTACTGTGTCTGCATACCGCATCACGCGACAAGGGCTTGCAGACGATAAATGTAACCGTTTCAGAGAGAAAAGCGACCACTGTGACGATCTGGCGTTATGTCGATTCGATAGTAAATGACGGAAACGGGAGATTTTCTTAGGTTTTTACTACATATTAACACTTTACACAATTTCTCGTGTTACCTGGCTGCCAGTCCTCGGTTCATGCAAAATCTTAAGGTCCTCGGTCTGGTCCAAGGCACCAAACCGCCCAATAATTCATTAATCGATAACTAAAACTTGAAATGTAGCTCTTCTTACTGGCCGAATGCATCAACGTAGATTCTTATTCTGTGTTCTAGTGTGCTGCTTGTACTGTGTCTGCATACCGCATCACGCGACAAGGGCTTGCAGACGATAAATGTAACCGTTTCAGAGAGAAAAGCGACTACTGTGACGATCTGGCGTTATGTCGATTCGATAGTAAATGACGGAAACGGGAGATTTTCTTAGGTTTTTACTACATATTAACACTTTACACAATTTCTCGTGTTACCTGGCTGCCAGTCCTCGGTTCATGCAAAATCTTAAGGTCCTCGGTCTGGTCCAAGGCACCAAACCGCCCAATAATTCATTAATCGATAACTAAAACTTGAAATGTAGCTCTTCTTACTGGCCGATTGCATCAACGTAGATTCTTATTCTGTGTTCTAGTGTGCTGCTTGTACTGTGTCTGCATACCGCATCACGCGACAAGGGCTTGCAGACGATAAATGTAACCGTTTCAGAGAGAAAAGCGACCAATGTGACGATCTGGCGTTATGTCGATTCGATAGTAAATGACGGAAACGGGAGATTTTCTTAGGTTTTTACTACATATTAACACTTTACACAATTTCTCGTGTTACCTGGCTGCCAGTCCTCGGCTCATGCAAAATCTTAAGGTCCTCGGTCTGGTCCAAGGCACCAAACCGCCCAATAATTCATTAATCGATAACTAAAACTTGAAATGTAGCTCTTCTTACTGGGTGATTGCATAAACTTAGATGCTTCTTCAGTGTTCTACTATGCCGCTTGTAGTGACTCTGCATACCGCATCACGCGACAAGGGCTTGCAGACGATAAATGTTACCGTTTCAGAGAGAAAAGCGACCACTGTGACGATCTGGCGTTATGTCGATTCGATAGTAAATGACGGAAACGGGAGATTTTCTTGGGTTTTTACTACATATTAACACTTTACACAATTTCTCTTGTTACCTGGCTGCCAGTCCTCGGTTCATGCAAAATCTTAAGGTCCTCGGTCTGGTCCAAGGCACCAAACCGCCCAATAATTCATTAATCGATAACTAAAACTTGAAATGTAGCTCTTCTTACTGGCCGATTGCATCAACGTAGATCCTTATTCTGTGTTCTAGTGTGCTGCTTGTACTGTGTCTGCATACCGCATCACGCGAGAAGGGCTTGCAGACGAGAAATGTAACCGTTTCAGAGAGAAAAGCGACCAATGTGACGATCTGGCGTTATGTCGATTCGATAGTAAATGACGGAAACGGGAGATTTTCTTAGGTTTTTACTACATATTAACACTTTACACAATTTCTCGTGTTACCTGGCTGCCAGTCCTCGGTTCATGCAAAATCTTAAGGTCCTCGGTCTGGTCCAAGGCACCAAACCGCCCAATAATTCATTAATCGATAGCTAAAACTTGAAATGTAGCTCTTCTTACTGGCCGATTGCATCAACGTAGATTCTTATTCTGTGTTCTAGTGTGCTGCTTGTACTGTGTCTGCATACCGCATCACGCGACAACGGCTTGCAGACGATAAATGTAACCGTTTCAGAGAGAAAAGCGACCACTGTGACGATCTGGCGTTATGTCGATTCGATAGTAAATGACGGAAACGGGAGATTTTCTTGGGTTTTTACTACATATTAACACTTTACACAATTTCTCGTGTTACCTGGCTGCCAGTCCTCGTTTCATGCAAAATCTTAAGGTCCTCGGTCTGGTCCAAGGCACCAAACCGCCCAATAATTCATTAATCGATAACTATAACTTGAAATGTAGCTCTTCTTACTGGCCGATTGCATCAACGTAGATTCTTATTCTGTGTTCTAGTGTGCTGCTTGTACTGTGTCTGCATACCGCATCACGCGACAAGGGCTTGCAGACGATAAATGTAACCGTTTCAGAGAGAAAAGCGACCACTGTGACGATCTGGCGTTATGTCGATTCGATAGTAAATGACGGAAACGGGAGATTTTCTTAGGTTTTTACTACATATTAACACTTTTCACAATTTCTCGTGTTACCTGGCTGCCAGTCCTCGGTTCATGCAAAATCTTAAGGTCCTCGGTCTGGTCCAAGGCACCAAACCGCCCAATAATTCATTAATCGATAACTAAAACTTGAAATGTAGCTCTTCTTACTGGCCGATTGCATCAACGTGGATTCTTATTCTGTGTTCTAGTGTGCTGCTTGTACTGTGTCTGCATACCGCATCACGCGACAAGGGCTTGCAGACGATAAATGTAACCGTTTCAGAGAGAAAAGCGACCAATGTGACGATCTGGCGTTATGTCGATTCGATAGTAAATGACGGAAACGGGAGATTTTCTTAGGCTTTTACTACATATTAACACTTTACACAATTTCTCGTGTTACCTGGCTGCCAGTCCTCGGTTCATGCAAAATCTTAAGGTCCTCGGTCTGGTCCAAGGCACCAAACCGCCCAATAATTCATTAATCGATAACTAAAACTTGAAATGTAGCTCTTCTTACTGGCCGATTGCATCAACGTAGATTCTTATTCTGTGTTCTAGTGTGCTGCTTGTACTGTGTCTGCATACCGCATCACGCGACAAGGGCTTGCAGACGATAAATGTAACCGTTTCAGAGAGAAAAGCGACCACTGTGACGATCTGGCGTTATGTCGATTCGATAGTAAATGACGGAAACGGGAGATTTTCTTAGGTTTTTACTACATATTAACACTTTACACAATTTCTCGTGTTACCTGGCTGCCAGTCCTCGGTTCATGCAAAATCTTAAGGTCCTCGGTCTGGTCCAAGGCACCAAACCGCCCAATAATTCATTAATCAATAACTAAAACTTGAAATGTAGCTCTTCTTACTGGCCGATTGCATCAACGTAGATTCTTATTCTGTGTTCAAGTGTGCTGCTTGTACTGTGTCTGCATACCGCATCACGCGACAACGGCTTGCAGACGATAAATGTAACCGTTTCAGAGAGAAAAGCGACCACTGTGACGATCTGGCGTTATGTCGATTCGATAGTAAATGACGGAAACGGGAGATTTTCTTAGGTTTTTACTACATATTAACACTTTACACAATTTCTCGTGTTACCTGGCTGCCAGTCCTCGGTTCATGCAAAATCTTAAGGTCCTCGGTCTGGTCCAAGGCACCAAACCGCCCAATAATTCATTAATCGATAACTAAAACTTGAAATGTAGCTCTTCTTACTGGGCGATTGCATAAACTTAGATGCTTCCTCAGTGTTCTACTATGCCGCTTGTAGTGACTCTGCATACCGCATCACGCGACAAGGGCTTGCAGACGATAAATGTAACCGTTTCAGAGAGAAAAGCGACCAATGTGACGATCTGGCGTTATGTCGATTCGATAGTAAATGACGGAGACGGGAGATTTTCTTAGGTTTTTACTACATATTAACACTTTACACAATTGGTCGTGTTACCTGGCTGCCAGTCCTCGATTCATGCAAAATCTTAAGGTCCTCGATCTGGTCCAAGGCACCAAACCGCCCAATAATTCATTAATCGATAACTAAAACTTGAAATGTAGCTCTTCTTACTGGCCGATTGCATCAACGTAGATTCTTATTCTGTGTTCTAGTGTGCTGCTTGTACTGTGTCTGCATACCGCATCACGCGACAAGGGCTTGCAGACGATAAATGTAACCGTTTCAGAGAGAAAAGCGACCAATGTGACGATCTGGCGTTATGTCGATTCGATAGTAAATGACGGAAACGGGAGATTTTCTTAGGTTTTTACTACATATTAACACTTTACACAATTTCTCGTGTTACCTGGCTGCCAGTCCTCGGTTCATGCAAAATCTTAAGGTCCTCGGTCTGGTCCAAGGCACCAAACCGCCCAATAATTCATTAATCGATAACTAAAACTTGAAATGTAGCTCTTCTTACTGGCCGATTGCATCAACGTAGATTCTTATTCTGTGTTCTAGTGTGCTGCTTGTACTGTGTCTGCACACCGCATCACACGACAACGGCTTGCAGACGATAAATGTAACCGATTCAGAGAGAAAAGCGACCACTGTGACGATCTGGCGTTATGTCGATTCGATAGTAAATGACGGAAACGGGAGATTTTCTTAGGTTTTTACTACATATTAACACTTTACACAATTTCTCGTGTTACCTGGCTGCCAGTCCTAGGTTCATGCAAAATCTTAAGGTCCTCGGTCTGGTCCAAGGCACCAAACCGCCCAATAATTCATTAATCGATAACTAAAACTTGAAATGTAGCTCTTCTTACTGGGCGATTGCATAAACTTAGATGCTTCTTCAGTGTTCTACTATGCCGCTTGTAGTGACTCTGCATACCGCATCACGCGACAAGGGCTTGCAGACGATAAATGTAACCGTTTCAGAGAGAAAAGCGACCAATGTGACGATCTGGCGTTATGTCGATTCGATAGTAAATGACGGAAACGGGAGATTTTCTTAGGTTTTTACTACATATTAACACTTTACACAATTTCTCGTGTTACCTGGCTGCCAGTCCTCGGTTCATGCAAAATCTTAAGGTCCTCGGTCTGGTCAGAGGCACCAAACCGCCCAATAATTCATTAATCGACAACTAAAACTTGAAATGTAGCTCTTCTTACTGGCTGATTGCATCAACGTAGATTCTTATTCTGTGTTCTAGTGTGCTGCTTGTACTGTGTCTGCATACCGCATCACGCGACAAGGGCTTGCAGACGATAAATGTAACCGTTTCAGAGAGAAAAGCGACCAATGTGACGATCTGGCGTTATGTCGATTCGATAGTAAATGACGGAAACGGGAGATTTTCTTAGGTTTTTACTACATATTAACACTTTACACAATTTCTCGTGTTACCTGGCTGCCAGTCCTCGGTTCATGCAAATTCTTAAGGTCCTCGGTCTGGTCCAAGGCACCAAACCGCCCAATAATTCATTAATCGATAACTAAAACTTGAAATGTAGCTCTTCTTACTGGCCGATTGCATCAACGTAGATTCTTATTCTTTGTTCTAGTGTGCTGCTTGTACTGTGTCTGCATACCGCATCACGCGACAACGGCTTGCAGACGATAAATGTAACCGTTTCAGAGAGAAAAGCGACCACTGTGACGATCTGGCGTTATGTCGATTCGATAGTAAATGACGGAAACGGGAGATTTTCTTAGGTTTTTACTACATATTAACACTTTACACATTTTCTCGTGTTACCTGGCTGCCAGTCCTCGGTTCATGCAAAATCTTAAGGTCCTCGGTCTGGTCCAAGGCACCAAACCGCCCAATAATTCATTAATCGATAACTAAAACTTGAAATGTAGCTCTTCTTACTGGGCGATTGCATAAACTTAGATGCTTCTTCAGTGTTCTACTATGCCGCTTGTAGTGACTCTGCATACCGCATCACGCGACAAGGGCTTGCAGACGATAAATGTAACCGTTTCAGAGAGAAAAGCGACCATTGTGACGATCTGGCGTTATGTCGATTTGATAGTAAATGACGGAAACGGGAGATTTTCTTAGGTTTTTACTACATATTAACACTTTACACAATTGGTCGTGTTACCTGGCTGCCAGTCCTCGGTTCATGCAAAATCTTTAGGTCCTCGATCTGGTCCAAGGCACCAAACCGCCCAATAATTCATTAATCGATAACTAAAACTTGAAAAGTAGCTCTTCTTACTGGCCGATTGCATCAACGTAGATTCTTATTCTGTGTTCTAGTGTGCTGCTTGTACTGTGTCTGCATACCGCATCACGCGACAAGGGCTTGCAGACGATAAATGTAACCGTTTCAGAGAGAAAAGCGACCAATGTGACGATCTGGCGTTATGTCGATTCGATAGTAAATGACGGAAACGGGAGATTTTCTTAGGTTTTTACTACATATTAACACTTTACACAATTTCTCGTGTTACCTGGCTGCCAGTCCTCGGTTCATGCAAAATCTTAAGGTCCTCGGTCTGGTCCAAGGCACCATACCGCCCAATAATTCATTAATCGATAACTAAAACTTGAAATGTAGCTCTTCTTACTGGCCGATTGCATCAACGTAGATTCTTATTCTGTGTTCTAGTGTGCTGCTTGTACTGTGTCTGCATACCGCATCACGCAACAACGGCTTGCAGACGATAAATGTAACCGTTTCAGAGAGAAAAGTGACCACTGTGACGATCTGGCGTTATGTCGATTCGATAGTAAATGACGGAAACGGGAGATTTTCTTAGGTTTTTACTACATATTAACACTTTACACAATTTCTAGTGTTACCTGGCTGCCAGTCCTCGGTTCATGCAAAATCTTAAGGTCCTCGGTCTGGTCCAAGGCACCAAACCGCCCAATAATTCATTAATCGATAACTAAAACTTGAAATGTAGCTCTTCTTACTGGCCGATTGCATCAACGTAGATTCTTATTCTGTGTTCTAGTGTGCTGCTTGTACTGTGTCTGCATACCGCATCACGCGACAACGGCTTGCAGACGATAAATGTAACCGTTTCAGAGAGAAAAGCGACCACTGTGACGATCTGGCGTTATGTCGATTCGATAGTAAATGACGGAAACGGGAGATTTTCTTAGGTTTTTACTACATATTAACACTTTACACAATTTCTCGTGTTACCTGGCTGCCAGTCCTCGGTTCATGCAAAATCTTAAGGTCCTCGGTCTGGTCCAAGGCACCAAACCGCCCAATAATTCATTAATCGATAACTAAAACTTGAAATGTAGCTCTTCTTACTGGCCGATTGCATCAACGTAGATTCTTATTCTGTGTTCTAGTGTGCTGCTTGTACTGTGTCAGCATACCGCATCACGCGACAACGGCTTGCAGACGATAAATGTAACCGTTTCAGAGAGAAAAGCGACCACTGTGACGATCTGGCGTTATGTCGATTCGATAGTAAATGACGGAAACGGGAGATTTTCTTAGGTTTTTACTACATATTAACACTTTACACAATTTCTCGTGTTACCTGGCTGCCAGTCCTCGGTTCATGCAAAATCTTAAGGTCCTCGGTCTGGTCCAAGGCACCAAACCGCCCAATAATTCATTAATCGATAACTAAAACTTGAAATGTAGCTCTTCTTACTGGGCGATTGCATAAACTTAGATGCTTCTTCAGTGTTCTACTATGCCGCTTGTAGTGACTCTGCATACCGCATCACGCGACAAGGGCTTGCAGACGATAAATGTAACCGTTTCAGAGAGAAAAGCGACCAATGTGACGATCTGGCGTTATGTCGATTAAATAGTAAATGACGGAAACGGGAGATTTTCTTAGGTTTTTACTACATATTAACACTTTACACAATTTCTCGTGTTACCTGGCTGCCAGTCCTCGGTTCATGCAAAATCTTAAGGTCCTCGGTCTGGTCCAAGGCACCAAACCGCCCAATAATTCATTAATCGATAACTAAAACTTGAAATGTAGCTCTTCTTACTGGCCGATTGCATCAACGTAGATTCTTATTCTGTGTTCTAGTGTGCTGCTTGTACTGTGTCTGCATACCGCATCACGCGACAAGGGCTTGCAGACGATAAATGTAACCGTTTCAGAGAGAAAAGCGACCAATGTGACGATCTGGCGTTATGTCGATTCGATAGTAAATGACGGAAACGGGAGATTTTCTTAGGTTTTTACTACATATTAACACTTTACACAATATCTCGTGTTACCTGGCTGCCAGTCCTCGGTACATGCAAAATCTTAAGGTTCTCGGTCTGGTCCAAGGCACCAAACCGCCCAATAATTCATTAATCGATAACTAAAACTTGAAATGGAGCTCTTCTTACTGGCCGATTGCATCAACGTAGATTCTTATTCTGTGTTCTAGTGTGCTGCTTGTACTGTGTCTGCATACCGCATCACGCGACAACGGCTTGCAGACGATGAATGTAACCGTTTCAGAGAGAAAAGTGACCACTGTGACGATCTGGCGTTATGTCGATTCGATAGTAAATGACGGAAACGGGAGATTTTCTTAGGTTTTTACTACATATTAACACTTTACACAATTTCTCGTGTTACCTGGCTGCCAGTCCTCGGTTCATGCAAAATCTTAAGGTCCTCGGTCTGGTCCAAGGCACCAAACCGCCCAATAATTCATTAATCGATAACTAAAACTTGAAATGTAGCTCTTCTTACTGTCCGATTGCATCAACGTAGATTCTTATTCTGTGTTCTAGTGTGCTGCTTGTACTGTGTCTGCATACCGCATCACGCGACAAGGGCTTGCAGACGATAAATGTAACCGTTTCAGGGAGAAAAGCGACCACTGTGACGATCTGGCGTTATGTCGATTCGATAGTAAATGACGGAAACGGGAGATTTTCTTAGGTTTTTACTACATATTAACACTTTACACAATTTCTCGTGTTACCTGGCTGCCAGTCCTCGGTTCATACAAAATCTTAAGGTCCTCGGTCTGGTCCAAGGCACCAAACCGCCCTATAATTCATTAATCGATAACTAAAACTTGAAATGTAGCTCTTCTTACTGGCCGATTGCATCAACGTAGATTCTTATTCTGTGTTCCAGTGTGCTGCTTGTACTGTGTCTGCATACCGCATCACGCGACAAGGGCTTGCAGACGATAAATGTAACCGTTTCAGAGAGAAAAGCGACCACTGTGACGATCTGGCGTTATGTCGATTCGATAGTAAATGACGGAAACGGGAGATTTTCTTGGGTTTTTACTACATATTAACACTTTACACAATTTCTCGTGTTACCTGGCTGCCAGTCCTCGGTTCATGCAAAATCTTAAGGTCCTCGGTCTGGTCCAAGGCACCAAACCGCCCAATAATTCATTAGTCGATAACTAAAACTTGAAATGTAGCTCTTCTTACTGGGCGATTGCATAAACTTAGATGCTTCTTCAGTGCTCTACTATGCCGCTTGTAGTGACTCTGCATACCGCATCACGCGACAAGGGCTTGCAGACGATAAATGTAACCGTTTCAGAGAGAAAAGCGACCAATGTGACGATCTGGCGTTATGTCGATTCGATAGTAAATGACGGAAACAGGAGATTTTCTTAGGTTTTTACTACATATTAACACTTTACACAATTGGTCGTGTTACCTGGCTGCCAGTCCTCGGTTCATGCAAAATCTTAAGGTCCTCGATCTGGTCCAAGGCACCAAACCGCCCAATAATTCATTAATCGATAACTAAAACTAGAAATGTAGCTCTTCTTACTGGCCGATTGCATCAACGTAGATTCTTATTCTGTGTTCTAGTGTGCTGCTTGTACTGTGTCTGCATACCGCATCACGCGACAAGGGCTTCCAGACGATAAATGTAACCGTTTCAGAGAGAAAAGCGACCAATGTGACGATCTGGCGTTATGTCGATTCGATAGTAAATGACGGAAACGGGAGATTTTCTTAGGTTTTTACTACATATTAACACTTTACACAATTTCTCGTGTTACCTGGCTGCCAGTCCTCGGTTCATGCAAAATCTTAAGGTCCTCGGTCTGGTCCAAGGCACCAAACCGCCCAATAATTCATTAATCGATAACTAAAACTTGAAATGTAGCTCTTCTTACTGGCCGATTGCATCAACATAGATTCTTATTCTGTGTTCTAGTGTGCTGCTTGTACTGTGTCTGCATACCGCATCACGCGACAAGGGCTTGCAGACGATAAATGTAACCGTTTCAGAGAGAAAAGCGACCAATGTGACGATCTGGCGTTATGTCGATTCGATAGTAAATGACGGAAACGGGAGATTTTCTTAGGTTTTTACTACATATTAACACTTTACACAATTTCTGGTGTTACCTGGCTGCCAGTCCTCGGTTCATGCAAAATCTTAAGGTCCTCGGTCTGGTCCAAGGCACCAAACCGCCCAATAATTCATTAATCGATAACTAAAACTTGAAATGTAGCTCTTCTTACTGGCCGATTGCATCAACGTAGATTCTTATTCTGTGTTCTAGTGTGCTGCTTGTACTGTGTCTGCATACCTCATCACGCGACAACGGCTTGCAGACGATAAATGTAACCGTTTCAGAGAGAAAAGTGACCACTGTGACGATCTGGCGTTATGTCGATTCGATAGTAAATGACGGAAACGGGAGATTTTCTTAGGTTTTTACTACATATTAACACTTTACACAATTTCTCGTGTTACCTGGCTGCCAGTCCTCGGTTCATGCAAAATCTTAAGGTCCTCGGTCTGGTCCAAGGCACCAAACCGCCCAATAATTCATTAATCGACAACTAAAACTTGAAATGTAGCTCTTCTTACTGGCCGATTGCATCAACGTAGATTCTTATTCTGTGTTCTAGTGTGCTGCTTGTACTGTGTCTGCATACCGCATCACGCGACAAGGGCTTGCAGACGATAAATGTAACCGTTTCAGAGAGAAAAGCGACCACTGTGACGATCTGGCTTTATGTCGATTCGATAGTAAATGACGGAAACGGGAGATTTTCTTAGGTTTTTACTACATATTAACTCTTTACACAATTTCTCGTGTTACCTGGCTGCCAGTCCTCGGTTCTTGCAAAATCTTAAGGTCCTCGGTCTGGTCCAAGGCACCAAACCGCCCAGTAATTCATTAATCGATAACTAAAACTTGAAATGTAGCTCTTCTTACTGGCCGATTGCATCAACGTAGATTCTTATTCTGTGTTCTAGTGAGCTGCTTGTACTGTGTCTGCATACCGCATCACGCGACAACGGCTTGCAGACGATAAATGTAACCGTTTCAGAGAGAAAAGCGACCACTGTGACGATCTGGCGTTATGTCGATTCGATAGTAAATGACGGAAACGGGAGATTTTCTTAGGTTTTTACTACATATTAACACTTTACACAATTTCTCGTGTTACCTGGCTGCCAGTCCTCGGTTCATGCAAAATCTTAAGGTCCTCGGTCTGGTCCAAGGCACCAAACCGCCCAATAATTCATTAATCGATAACTAAAACTTGAAATGTAGCTCTTCTTACTGGGCGATTGCATAAACTTAGATGCTTCTTCAGTGTTATACTATGCCGCTTGTAGTGACTCTGCATACCGCATCACGCGGCAAGGGCTAGCAGACGATAAATGTAACCGTTTCAGAGAGAAAAGCGACCACTGTGACGATCTGGCGTTATGTCGATTCGATAGTAAATGACGGAAACGGGAGATTTTCTTAGGTTTTTACTACATATTAACACTTTACACAATTTCTCGTGTTACCTGGCTGCCAGTCCTCGGTTCATGCAAAATCTTAAGGTCCTCGGTCTGGTCCAAGGCACCAAACCGCCCAATATTTCATTAATCGATAACTAAAACTAGAAATGTAGCTCTTCTTACTGGCCGATTGCATCAACGTAGATTCTTATTCTGTGTTCTAGTGTGCTGCTTGTACTGTGTCTGCATACCGCATCACGCGACAACGGCTTGCAGACTATAAATGTAACCGTTTCAGAGAGAAAAGCGACCACTGTGACGATCTGGCGTTATGTCGATTCGATAGTAAATGACGGAAACGGGAGATTTTCTTAGGTTTTTACTACATATTAACACTTTACACAATTTCTCGTGTTACCTGGCTGCCAGTCCTCGGTTCATGCAAAATCTTAAGGTCCTCGGTCTGGTCCAAGGCACCAAACCGCCCAATAATTCATTAATCGATAACTAAAACTTGAAATGTAGCTCTTCTTACTGGCCGATTGCATCAACGTATATTCTTATTCTGTGTTCTAGTGTGCTGCTTGTATTGTGTCTGCATACCGCATCACGCGACAACGGCTTGCAGACGATAAATGTAACCGTTTCAGAGAGAAAAGCGACCACTGTGACGATCTGGCGTTATGTCGATTCGATAGTTAATGACGGACACGGTTGATTTTCTTAGGTTTTTACTACATATTAACACTTTACACAATTTCTGGTGTTACCTGGCTGCCAGTCCTCGGTTCATGCAAAATCTTAAGGTCCTCGGTGTGGTCCAAGGCACCAAACCGCCCAATAATTCATTAATCGATAACTAAAACTTGAAATGTAGCTCTTCTTACTGGCCGATTGCATCAACGTAGATTCTTATTCTGTGTTGTAGTGTGCTGCTTGTACTGTGTCTGCATACCGCATCACGCGACAAGGGCTTGCGGACGATAAATGTAACCGTTTCAGAGAGAAAAGCGACCACTGTGACGATCTGGCGTTATGTCGATTCGACAGTAAATGACGGAAACGGGAGATTTTCTTAGGTTTTTACTACATATTAACTCTTTACACAATTTCTCGTGTTACCTGGCTGCCAGTCCTCGGTTCATGCAAAATCTCAAGGTCCTCGGTCTGGTCCAAGGCACCAAACCGCCCAATAATACATTAATCGATAACTAAGACTTGAAATGTAGCTCTTCTTACTGCCGATTGCATCAACGTAGATTCTTATTCTGTGTTCTAGTGTGCTGCTTGTACTGTGTCTGCATACCGCATCACGCGACAAGGGCTTGCAGACGATAAATGTAACCGTTTCAGAGAGAAAAGCGACCACTGTGACGATCTGGCGTTATGTCGATTCGATAGTAAATGACGGAAACGGGAGATTTTCTTAGGTTTTTATTACATATTAACACTTTACACAATTTCTCGTGTTACCTGGCTGCCAGTCCTCGGTTCATGGAAAATCTTAAGGTCCTCGGTCTGGTCCAAGGCACCAAACCGCCCAATAATTCATTAATCGATAACTAAAACTTGAAATGTAGCTCTTCTTACTGGGCGATGGCATAAACTTAGATGCTTCTTCAGTGTTCTACTATGCCGCTTGTAGTGACTCTGCATACCGCATCACGCGACAAGGGCTTGCAGACGAAAAATGTAACCGTTTCAGAGAGAAAAGCGACCACTGTGACGATCTGGCGTTATGTCGATTCGATAGTAAATGACGGATACGGGAGATTTTCTTGGGTTTTTACTACATATTAACACTTTACACAATTTCTCGTGTTACCTGGCTGCCAGTCCTCGGTTCATGCAAAATCTTAAGGTCCTCGGTCTGGTCCAAGGCACCAAACCGCCCAATAATTCATTAATCGATAACTAAAACTTGAAATGTAGCTCTTCTTACTGGCCGATTGCATCAACGTAGATTCTTATTCTGTGTTCTAGTGTGCTGCTTGTACTGTGTCTGCATACCGCATCACGCGACAAGGGCTTGCAGACGATAAATGTAACCGTTTCAGAGAGAAAAGCGACCAATGTGACGATCTGGCGTTATGTCGATTCGATAGTAAATGACGGAAACGGGAGATTTTCTTAGGTTTTTACTACATATTAACACTTTACACAATTTCTCGTGTTACCTGGCTGCCAGTCCTCGGTTCATGCAAAATCTTAAGGTCCTCGGTCTGGTCCAAGGCACCAAACCGCCCAATATTTCATTAATCGATAACTAAAACTAGAAATGTAGCTCTTCTTACTGGCCGATTGCATCAACGTAGATTCTTATTCTGTGTTCTAGTGTGCTGCTTGTACTGTGTCTGCATACCGCATCACGCGACAACGGCTTGCAGACTATAAATGTAACCGTTTCAGAGAGAAAAGCGACCACTGTGACGATCTGGCGTTATGTCGATTCGATAGTAAATGACGGAAACGGGAGATTTTCTTAGGTTTTTACTACATATTAACACTTTACACAATTTCTCGTGTTACCTGGCTGCCAGTCCTCGGTTCATGCAAAATCTTAAGGTCCTCGGTCTGGTCCAAGGCACCAAACCGCCCAATAATTCATTAATCGATAACTAAAACTTGAAATGTAGCTCTTCTTACTGGCCGATTGCATCAACGTATATTCTTATTCTGTGTTCTAGTGTGCTGCTTGTATTGTGTCTGCATACCGCATCACGCGACAACGGCTTGCAGACGATAAATGTAACCGTTTCAGAGAGAAAAGCGACCACTGTGACGATCTGGCGTTATGTCGATTCGATAGTTAATGACGGACACGGTTGATTTTCTTAGGTTTTTACTACATATTAACACTTTACACAATTTCTGGTGTTACCTGGCTGCCAGTCCTCGGTTCATGCAAAATCTTAAGGTCCTCGGTGTGGTCCAAGGCACCAAACCGCCCAATAATTCATTAATCGATAACTAAAACTTGAAATGTAGCTCTTCTTACTGGCCGATTGCATCAACGTAGATTCTTATTCTGTGTTCTAGTGTGCTGCTTGTACTGTGTCTGCATACCGCATCACGCGACAAGGGCTTGCAGACGAAAAATGTAACCGTTTCAGAGAGAAAAGCGACCACTGTGACGATCTGGCGTTATGTCGATTCGACAGTAAATGACGGAAACGGGAGATTTTCTTAGGTTTTTACTACATATTAACTCTTTACACAATTTCTCGTGTTACCTGGCTGCCAGTCCTCGGTTCATGCAAAATCTCAAGGTCCTCGGTCTGGTCCAAGGCACCAAACCGCCCAATAATACAGTAATCGATAACTAAGACTTGAAATGTAGCTCTTCTTACTGCCGATTGCATCAACGTAGATTCTTATTCTGTGTTCTAGTGTGCTGCTTGTACTGTGTCTGCATACCGCATCACGCGACAAGGGCTTGCAGACGATAAATGTAACCGTTTCAGAGAGAAAAGCGACCACTGTGACGATCTGGCGTTATGTCGATTCGATAGTAAATGACGGAAACGGGACATTTTCTTAGGTTTTTACTACATATTAACACTTTACACAATTTCTCGTGTTACCTGGCTGCCAGTCCTCGGTTCATGGAAAATCTTAAGGTCCTCGGTCTGGTCCAAGGCACCAAACCGCCCAATAATTCATTAATCGATAACTAAAACTTGAAATGTAGCTCTTCTTACTGGGCGATGGCATAAACTTAGATGCTTCTTCAGTGTTCTACTATGCCGCTTGTAGTGACTCTGCATACCGCATCACGCGACAAGGGCTTGCAGACGAAAAATGTAACCGTTTCAGAGAGAAAAGCGACCACTGTGACGATCTGGCGTTATGTCGATTCGATAGTAAATGACGGATACGGGAGATTTTCTTGGGTTTTTACTACATATTAACACTTTACACAATTTCTCGTGTTACCTGGCTGCCAGTCCTCGGTTCATGCAAAATCTTAAGGTCCTCGGTCTGGTCCAAGGCACCAAACCGCCCAATAATTCATTAATCGATAACTAAAACTTGAAATGTAGCTCTTCTTACTGGCCGATTGCATCAACGTAGATTCTTATTCTGTGTTCTAGTGTGCTGCTTGTACTGTGTCTGCATACCGCATCACGCGACAACGGCTTGCAGATGATAAATGTAACCGTTTCAGAGAGAAAAGCGACCACTGTGACGATCTGGCGTTATGTCGATTCGACAGTAAATGACGGAAACGGGAGATTTTCTTAGGTTTTTACTACATATTAACACTTTACACAATTTCTCGTGTTACCTGGCTGCCAGTCCTCGGTTCATGCAAAATCTTAAGGTCCTCGGTCTGGTCCAAGGCACCAAACCGCCCAATAATTCATTAATCGATAACTAAAACTTGAAATGTAGCTCTTCTTACTGGGCGATTGCATAAACTTAGATGCTTCTTCAGTGCTCTACTATGCCGCTCGTAGTGACTCTGCATACCGCATCACGCGACAAGGGCTTGCAGACGATAAATGTAACCGTTTCAGAGAGAAAAGCGACCAATGTGACGATCTGGCGTTATGTCGATTCGATAGTAAATGACGGAAACGGGAGATTTTCTTAGGTTTTTACTACATATTAACACTTTACACAATTTCTCGTGTTACCTGGCTCCCAGTCCTCGGTTCATGCAAAATCTTAAGGTCCTCGGTCTGGTCCAAGGCACCAAACCGCCCAATAATTCATTAATCGATAACTAAAACTTGAAATGTAGCTCTTCTTACTGGCCGATTGCATCAACGTAGATTCTTATTCTGTGTTCTAGTGTGCTGCTTGTACTGTGTCTGCATACCGCATCACGCGACAAGGGCTTGCAGACGATAAATGTAACCGTTTCAGAGAGAAAAGCGACCAATGTGACGATCTGGCGTTATGTCGATTCGATAGTAAATGACGGAAACGGGAGATTTTCTTAGGTTTTTACTACATATTAACACTTTACACATTTTCTCGTGTTACCTGGCTGCCAGTCCTCGGTTCATGCAAAATCTTAAGGTCCTCGGTCTGGTCCAAGGCACCAAACCGCCCAATAATTCATTAATCGATAACTAAAACTTGAAATGTAGCTCTTCTTACTGGCCGATTGCATCAACGTAGATTCTTATTCTGTGTTCTAGTGTGCTGCTTGTACTGTGTCTGCATACCGCATCACGCGACAAGGGCTTGCAGACGATAAATGTAACCGTTTCAGAGAGAAAAGCGACCAATGTGACGATCTGGCGTTATGTCGATTCGATAGTAAATGACGGAAACGGGAGATTTTCTTAGGTTTTTACTACATATTAACACTTTACACAATTTCTGGTGTTACCTGGCTGCCAGTCCTCGGTTCATGCAAAATCTTAAGGTCCTCGGTCTGGTCCAAGGCACCAAACCGCCCAATAATTCATTAAGCGATAACTAAAACTTGAAATGTAGCTCTTCTTACTGGCCGATTGCATCAACGTAGATTCTTATTCTGTGTTCTAGTGTGCTGCTTGTACTGTGTCTGCATACCTCATCACGCGACAACGGCTTGCAGACGATAAATGTAACCGTTTCAGAGAGAAAAGTGACCACTGTGACGATCTGGCGTTATGTCGATTCGATAGTAAATGACGGAAACGGGAGATTTTCTTAGGTTTTTACTACATATTAACACTTTACACAATTTCTCGTGTTACCTGGCTGCCAGTCCTCGGTTCATGCAAAATCTTAAGGTCCTCGGTCTGGTCCAAGGCACCAAACCGCCCAATAATTCATTAATCGACAACTAAAACTTGAAATGTAGCTCTTCTTACTGGCCGATTGCATCAACGTAGATTCTTATTCTGTGTTCTAGTGTGCTGCTTGTACTGTGTCTGCATACCGCATCACGCGACAAGGGCTTGCAGACGATAAATGTAACCGTTTCAGAGAGAAAAGAGACCACTGTGACGATCTGGCGTTATGTCTATTCGATAGTAAATGACGGACACGGGAGATTTTCTTAGGTTTTTACTACATATTAACACTTTACACAATTTCTCGTGTTACCTGGCTGCCAGTCCTCGGTTCATGCAAAATCTTAAGGTCCTCGGTCTGGTCCAAGGCAACAAACCGCCCAATAATTCATTAATCGATAACTAAAACTTGAAATGTAGCTCTTCTTACTGGCCGAATGCATCAACGTAGATTCTTATTCTGTGTTCTAGTGTGCTGCTTGTACTGTGTCTGCATACCGCATCACGCGACAAGGGCTTGCAGACGATAAATGTAACCGTTTCAGAGAGAAAAGCGACCACTGTGACGATCTGGCGTTATGTCGATTCGATAGTAAATGACGGAAACGGGAGATTTTCTTAGGTTTTTACTACATATTAACTCTTTACACAATTTCTCGTGTTACCTGGCTGCCAGTCCTCGGTTCATGGAAAATCTTAAGGTCCTCGGTCTGGTCCAAGGCACCAAACCGCCCAATAATTCATTAATCGATAACTAAAACTTGAAATGTAGCTCTTCTTACTGGCCGATTGCATCAACGTAGATTCTTATTCTGTGTTCTAGTGAGCTGCTTGTACTGTGTCTGCATACCGCATCACGCGACAACGGCTTGCAGACGATAAATGTAACCGTTTCAGAGAGAAAAGCGACCACTGTGACGATCTGGCGTTATGTCGATTCGATAGTAAATGACGGAAACGGGAGATTTTCTTAGTTTTTTACTACATATTAACACTTTACACAATTTCTCGTGTTACCTGGCTGCCAGTCCTCGGTTCATGCAAAATCTTAAGGTCCTCGGTCTGGTCCAAGGCACCAAACCGCCCAATAATTCATTAATCGATAACTAAAACTTGAAATGTAGCTCTTCTTACTGGGCGATTGCATAAACTTAGATGCTTCTTCAGTGTTCTACTATGCCGCTTGTAGTGACTCTGCATACCGCATCACGCGGCAAGGGCTTGCAGACGATAAATGTATCCGTTTCAGAGAGAAAAGCGACCACTGTGACGATCTGGCGTTATGTCGATTCGATAGTAAATGACGGAAACGGGAGAATTTCTTAGGTTTTTACTACATATTAACACTTTACACAATTTCTCGTGTTACCTGGCTGCCAGTCCTCGGTTCATGCAAAATCTTAAGGTCCTCGGTCTGGTCCAAGGCACCAAACCGCCCAATAATTCATTAATCGATAACTAAAACTTGAAATGTAGCTCTTCTTACTGGGCGATTGCATAAACTTAGATGCTTCTTCAGTGTTATACTATGCCGCTTGTAGTGACTCTGCATACCGCATCACGCGGCAAGGGCTAGCAGACGATAAATGTAACCGTTTCAGAGAGAAAAGCGACCACTGTGACGATCTGGCGTTATGTCGATTCGATAGTAAATGACGGAAACGGGAGATTTTCTTAGGTTTTTACTACATATTAACACTTTACACAATTTCTCGTGTTACCTGGCTGCCAGTCCTCGGTTCATGCAAAATCTTAAGGTCCTCGGTCTGGTCCAAGGCACCAAACCGCCCAATATTTCATTAATCGATAACTAAAACTAGAAATGTAGCTCTTCTTACTGGCCGATTGCATCAACGTAGATTCTTATTCTGTGTTCTAGTGTGCTGCTTGTACTGTGTCTGCATACCGCATCACGCGACAACGGCTTGCAGACTATAAATGTAACCGTTTCAGAGAGAAAAGCGACCACTGTGACGATCTGGCGTTATGTCGATTCGATAGTAAATGACGGAAACGGGAGATTTTCTTAGGTTTTTACTACATATTAACACTTTACACAATTTCTCGTGTTACCTGGCTGCCAGTCCTCGGTTCATGCAAAATCTTAAGGTCCTCGGTCTGGTCCAAGGCACCAAACCGCCCAATAATTCATTAATCGATAACTAAAACTTGAAATGTAGCTCTTCTTACTGGCCGTTTGCATCAACGTATATTCTTATTCTGTGTTCTAGTGTGCTGCTTGTATTGTGTCTGCATACCGCATCACGCGACAACGGCTTGCAGACGATAAATGTAACCGTTTCAGAGAGAAAAGCGACCACTGTGACGATCTGGCGTTATGTCGATTCGATAGTTAATGACGGACACGGTTGATTTTCTTAGGTTTTTACTACATATTAACACTTTACACAATTTCTGGTGTTACCTGGCTGCCAGTCCTCGGTTCATGCAAAATCTTAAGGTCCTCGGTGTGGTCCAAGGCAACAAACCGCCCAATAATTCATTAATCGATAACTAAAACTTGAAATGTAGCTCTTCTTACTGGCCGATTGCATCAACGTAGATTCTTATTCTGTGTTCTAGTGTGCTGCTTGTACTGTGTCTGCATACCGCATCACGCGACAACGGCTTGCAGACGATAAATGTAACCGTTTCAGAGAGAAAAGCGACCACTGTGACGATCTGGCGTTATGTCGATTCGACAGTAAATGACGGAAACGGGAGATTTTCTTAGGTTTTTACTACATATTAACACTTTACACAATTTCTCGTGTTACCTGGCTGCCAGTCCTCGGTTCATGGAAAATCTTAAGGTCCTCGGTCTGGTCCAAGGCACCAAACCGCCCAATAATTCATTAATCGATAACTAAAACTTGAAATGTAGCTCTTCTTACTGGGCGATTGCATAAACTTAGATGCTTCTTCAGTGTTCTACTATGCCGCTTGTAGTGACTCTGCATACCGCATCACGCGACAAGGGCTTGCAGACGAAAAATGTAACCGTTTCAGAGAGAAAAGCGACCACTGTGACGATCTGGCGTTATGTCGATTCGATAGTAAATGACGGAAACGGGAGATTTTCTTGGGTTTTTACTACATATTAACACTTTACACAATTTCTCGTGTTACCTGGCTGCCAATCCTCGGTTCATGCAAAATCTTAAGGTCCTCGGTCTGGTCCAAGGCACCAAACCGCCCAATAATTCATTAATCGATAACTAAAACTTGAAATGTAGCTCTTCTTACTGGCCGATTGCATCAACGTAGATTCTTATTCTGTGTTCTAGTGTGCTGCTTGTACTGTGTCTGCATACCGCATCACGTGACAAGGGCTTGCAGACGATAAATGTAACCGTTTCAGAGAGAAAAGCGACCAATGTGACGATCTGGCGTTATGTCGATTCGATAGTAAATGACGGAAACGGGCGATTTTCTTAGGTTTTTACTACATATTAACACTTTACACAATTTCTCGTGTTACCTGGCTGCCAGTCCTCGGTTCATGCAAAATCTTAAGGTCCTCGGTCTGGTCCAAGGCACCAAACCGCCCAATATTTTATTAATCGATAACTAAAACTTGAAATGTAGCTCTTCTTACTGGCCGATTGCATCAACGTATATTCTTATTCTGTGTTCTAGTGTGCTGCTTGTATTGTGTCTGCATACCGCATCACGCGACAAGGGCTTGCAAACGATAAATGTAACCGTTTCAGAGAGAAAAGCGACCACTGTGACGATCTGGCGTTATGTCGATTCGATAGTTAATGACGGACACGGTTGATTTTCTTAGGTTTTTACTACATATTAACACTTTACACAATTTCTGGTGTTACCTGGCTGCCAGTCCTCGGTTCATGCAAAATCTTAAGGTCCTCGGTGTGGTCCAAGGCACCAAACCGCCCAATAATTCATTAATCGATAACTAAAACTTGAAATGTAGCTCTTCTTACTGGCCGATTGCATCAACGTAGATTCTTATTCTGTGTTCTAGTGTGCTGCTTGTACTGTGTCTGCATACCGCATCACGCGACAACGGCTTGCAGACGATAAATGTAACCGTTTCAGAGAGAAAAGCGACCACTGTGACGATCTGGCGTTATGTCGATTCGACAGTAAATGACGGAAACGGGAGATTTTCTTAGGTCTTTACTACATATTAACTCTTTACACAATTTCTCGTGTTACCTGGCTGCCAGTCCTCGGTTCATGCAAAATCTCAAGGTCCTCGGTCTGGTCCAAGGCACCAAACCGCCCAATAATACATTAATCGATAACTAAGACTTGAAATGTAGCTATTCTTACTGGCCGATTGCATCAACGTAGATTCTTATTCTGTGTACTAGTGTGCTGCTTGTACTGTGTCTGCATACCGCATCACGCGACAAGGGCTTGCAGACGATAAATGTAACCGTTTCAGAGAGAAAAGCGACCACTGTGACGATCTGGCGTTATGTCGATTCGATAGTAAATGACGGAAACAGGAGATTTTCTTGGGTTTTTACTACATATTAACACTTTACACAATTTCTCGTGTTACCTGGCTGCCAGTCCTCGGTTCATGCAAAATCTTAAGGTCCTCGGTCTGGTCCAAGGCACCAAACCGCCCAATAATTCATTAATCGATAACTAAAACTTGAAATGTAGCTCTTCTTACTGGCCGATTGCATCAACGTAGATTCTTATTCTGTGTTCTAGTGTGCTGCTTGTACTGTGTCTGCATTCCGCATCACGCGACAAGGGCTTGCAGACGATAAATGTAACCGTTTCAGAGAGAAAAGCGACCAATGTGACGATCTGGCGTTATGTCGATTCGATAGTAAATGACGGAAACGGGAGATTTTCTTAGGTTTTCACTACATATTAACACTTTACACAATTTCTGGTGTTACATGGCTGCCAGTCCTCGGTTCATGCAAAATCCTAAGGTCCTCGGTCTGGTCCAAGGCACCAAACCGCCCAATAATTCATTAATCGATAACTAAAACTTGAAATGTAGCTCTTCTTACTGGGCGATTGCATAAACTTAGATGCTTCTTCAGTGTTCTACTATGCCGCTTGTAGTGACTCTGCATACCGCATCACGCGACAAGGGCTTGCAGACGATAAATGTAACCGTTTCAGAGATAAAAGCGACCACTGTGACGATCTGGCGTTATGTCGATTCGATAGTAAATGACGGAAACGGGAGATTTTCTTGGGTTTTTACTACATATTAACACTTTACACAATTTCTCGTGTTACCTGGCTGCCAGTCCTCGGTTCATGCAAAATCTTAAGGTCCTCGGTCTGGTCCAAGGCACCAAACGGCCCAATAATTCATTAATCGATAACTAAAACTTGAAATGTCGCTCTTCTTACTGGCCGATTGCATCAACGTAGATTCTTATTCTGTGTTCTAGTGTGCTGCTTGTACTGTGTCTGCATACCGCATCACGCGACAAGGGCTTGCAGACGATAAATGTAACCGTTTCAGAGAGAAAAGCGACCAATGTGACGATCTGGCGTTATGTCGATTCGATAGTAAATGACGGAAACGGGAGATTTTCTTAGGTTTTTACTACATATTAACACTTTACACAATTTCTCGTGTTACCTGGCTGCCAGTCCTCGGTTAATGCAAAATCTTAAGGTCCTCGGTCTGGTCCAAGGCACCAAACCGCCCAATAATTCATTAATCGATAACTAAAACTTGAAATGTAGCACTTCTTACTGGCCGATTGCAGCAACGTAGATTCTTATTCTGTGTTCTAGTGTGCTGCTTGTACTGTGTCTGCATACCGCATCACGCGACAAGGGCTTGCAGACGATAAATGTAACCGTTTCAGAGAGAAAAGCGACCACTGTGACGATCTGGCGTTATGTCGATTCGATAGTAAATGACGGAAACGGGAGATTTTCTTGGGTTTTTACTACATATTAACATTTTACACAATTTCTCGTGTTACCTGGCTGCCAGTCCTCGGTTCATGCAAAATCTTAAGGTCCTCGGTCTGGTCCAAGGCACCAAACCGCGCAATAATTCATTAATCGATAACTAAAACTTGAAATGTAGCTCTTCTTACTGGCCGATTGCATCAACGTAGATTCTTATTCTGTGTTCTAGTGTGCTGCTTGTACTGTGTCTGCATACCGCATCACGCGACAAGGGCTTGCAGACGATAAATGTAACCGTTTCAGAGAGAAAAGCCACCACTGTGACGATCTGGCGTTATGTCGATTCGATAGTAAATGACGGAAACGGGAGATTTTCTTAGGTTTTTACTACATATTAACACTTTACACAATTTCTCGTGTTACCTGGCTGCCAGTCCTCGGTTCATGCAAAATCTTAAGGTCCTCGGTCTGGTCCAAGGCACCAAACCGCCCAATAATTCATTAATCGATAACTAAAACTTGAAATGTAGCTCTTCTTACTGGGCGATTGCATAAACTTAGATGCTTCTTCAGTGTTCTACTATGCCGCTTGTAGTGACTCTGCATACCGCATCACGCGACAAGGGCTTGCAGACGATAAATGTAACCGTTTCAGAGAGAAAAGCGACCACTATGACGATCTGGCGTTATGTCGATTCGATAGTAAATGACGGACACGGGAGATTTTCTTAGGTTTTTACTACATATTAACACTTTACACAACTTCACGTGTTACCTGGCTGCCAGTCCTCGGTTCATGCAAATTCTTAAGGTCCTCGGTCTGGTCCAAGGCACCAAACCGCCCAATAATTCATTAATCGATAACTAAAACTTGAAATGTAGCTCTTCTTACTGGCCGATTGCATCAACGTAGATTCTTATTCTGTGTTCTAGTGTGCTGCTTGTACTGTGTCTGCATACCGCATCACGCGACAAGGGCTTGCAGACGATAAATGTAACCGTTTCAGAGAGAAAAGCGACCAATGTGACGATCTGGCGTTATGTCGATTCGATAGTAAATGACGGAAACGGGAGATTTTCTTAGGTTTTTACTACATATTAACACTTTACACAATTTCTCGTGTTACCTGGCTGCCAGTCCTTGGTTCATGCAAAATCTTAAGGTCCTCGGTCTGGTCCAAGGCACCAAACCGCCCAATAATTCATTAATCGATAACTAAAACTTGAAATGTAGCTCTTCTTACTGGCCGATTGCATCAACGTAGATTCTTATTCTGTGTTCTAGTGTGCTGCTTGTACTGTGTCTGCATACCGCATCACGCGACAAGGGCTTGCTGACGATAAATGTAACCGTTTCAGAGAGAAAAGCGACCAATGTGACGATCTGGCGTTATGTCGATTCGATAGTAAATGACGGAAACGGGAGATTTTCTTAGGTTTTTACTACATATTAACACTTTACACAATTTCTCGTGTTACCTGGCTGCCAGTCCTCGGTTCATGCAAAATCTTAAGGTCCTCGGTCTGGTCCAAGGCACCAAACCGCCCAATAATTCATTAATCGATAACTAAAACTTGAAATGTAGCTCTTCTTACTGGCCGATTGCATCAACGTAGATTCTTATTCTGTGTTCTAGTGTGCTGCTTGTACTGTGTCTGCATACCGCATCACGCGACAACGGCTTGCAGAC
The DNA here is from genome assembly GCF_023864275.1 of Schistocerca cancellata. Taxonomy (NCBI): domain Eukaryota; kingdom Metazoa; phylum Arthropoda; class Insecta; order Orthoptera; family Acrididae; genus Schistocerca; species Schistocerca cancellata. The sequence goes on from NC_064637.1 coordinate 138,460,583, forward strand.
GAAAAATGTAACCGTTTCAGAGAGAAAAGCGACCACTGTGACGATCTGGCGTTATGTCGATTCGATAGTAAATGACGGAAACGGGAGATTTTCTTGGGTTTTTACTACATATTTACACTTTACACAATTTCTCGTGTTACCTGGCTGCCAGTCCTCGGTTCATGCAAAATCTTAAGGTCCTCGGTCTGGTCCAAGGCACCAAACCGCCCAATAATTCATTAATCGATAACTAAAACTTGAAATGTAGCTCTTCTTACTGGCCGATTGCATCAACGTAGATTCTTATTCTGTGTTCTAGTGTGCTGCTTGTACTGTGTCTGCATTCCGCATCACGCGACAAGGGCTTGCAGACGATAAATGTAACCGTTTCAGAGAGAAAAGCGACCAATGTGACGATCTGGCGTTATGTCGATTCGATAGTAAATGACGGAAACGGGAGATTTTCTTAGGTTTTTACTACATATTAACACTTTACACAATTTCTGGTGTTACATGGCTGCCAGTCCTCGGTTCATGCAAAATCCTAAGGTCCTCGGTCTGGTCCAAGGCACCAAACCGCCCAATAATTCATTAATCGATAACTAAAACTTGAAATGTAGCTCTTCTTACTGGCCGATTGCATCAACGTAGATTCTTATTCTGTGTTCTAGTGTGCTGCTTGTACTGTGTCTGCATACCGCATCACGCGACAAGGGCTTGCAGACGATAAATGTAACCGTTTCAGAGAGAAAAGCGACCAATGTGACGATCTGGCGTTATGTCGATTCGATAGTAAATGACCGAAACGGGAGATTTTCTTAGGTTTTTACTACATATTAACACTTTACACAATTTCTCGTGTTACCTGGCTGCCAGTCCTCGGTTCATGCAAAATCTTAAGGTCCTCGGTCTGGTCCAAGGCACCAAACCGCCCAATAATTCATTAATCGATAACTAAAACTTGAAATGTAGCACTTCTTACTGGCCGATTGCATCAACGTAGATTCTTATTCTGTGTTCTAGTGTGCTGCTTGTACTGTGTCTGCATACCGCATCACGCGACAACGGCTTGCAGACGATAAATGTAACCGTTTCAGAGAGAAAAGCGACCACTGTGACGATCTGGCGTTATGTCGATTCGATAGTAAATGACGGAAACGGGAGATTTTCTTAGGTTTTTACTACATATTAACACTTTACACAATTTCTCGTGTTACCTGGCTGCCAGTCCTCGGTTCATGCAAAATCTTAAGGTCCTCGGTCTGGTCCAAGGCACCAAACGGCCCAATAATTCATTAATCGATAACTAAAACTTGAAATGTAGCTCTTCTTACTGGCCGATTGCATCAACGTAGATTCTTATTCTGTGTTCTAGTGTGCTGCTTGTACTGTGTCTGCATACCGCATCACGCGACAAGGGCTTGCAGACGATAAATGTAACCGTTTCAGAGAGAAAAGCGACCAATGTGACGATCTGGCGTTATGTCGATTCGATAGTAAATGACGGAAACGGGAGATTTTCTTGGGTTTTTACTACATATTAACACTTTACACAATTTCTCGTGTTACCTGGCTGCCAGTCCTCGGTTCATGCAAAATCTTAAGGTCCTCGGTCTGGTCCAAGGCACCAAACCGCCCAATAATTCATTAATCGATAACTAAAACTTGAAATGTAGCTCTTCTTACTGGCCGATTGCATCAACGTAGATTCTTACTCTGTGTTCTAGTGTGCTGCTTGTACTGTGTCTGCATACCGCATCACGCGACAAGGGCTTGCAGACGATAAATGTAACCGTTTCAGAGAGAAAAGCGACCAATGTGACGATCTGGCGTTATGTCGATTCGATAGTAAATGACGGAAACGGGAGATTTTCTTAGGTTTTTACTACATATTAACACTTTACACAATTTCTCGTGTTACCTGGCTGCCAGTCCTCGGCTCATGCAAAATCTTAAGGTCCTCGGTCTGGTCCAAGGCACCAAACCGCCCAATAATTCATTAATCGATAACTAAAACTTGAAATATAGCTCTTCTTACTGGCCGATTGCATAAACTTAGATGCTTCTTCAGTGTTCTACTATGCCGCTTGTAGTGACTCTGCATACCGCATCACGCGACAAGGGCTTGCAGACGATAAATGTAACCGTTTCAGAGAGAAAAGCGACCAATGTGACGATCTGGCGTTATGTCGATTCGATAGTAAATGACGGAAACGGGAGATTTTCTTAGGTTTTTACTACATATAAACACTTTACACAATTTCTGGTGTTACCTGGCTGCCAGTCCTCGGTTCATGCAAAATCTTAAGGTCCTCGGTTTGGTCCAAGGCACCAAACCGCCCAATAATTCATTAATCGATAACTAAAACTTGAAATGTAGCTCTTCTTACTGGGCGATTGCATAAACTTAGATGCTTCTTCAGTGTTCTACTATGCCGCTTGTAGTGACTCTGCATACCGCATCACGCAACAAGGGTTTGCAGACGATAAATGTAACCGTTTCAGAGAGAAAAGCGACCACTGTGACGATCTGGCGTTATGTCGATTCGATAGTAAATGACGGAAACGGGAGATTTTCTTGGGTTTTTACTACATATTAACACTTTACACAATTTCTCGTGTTACCTGGCTGCCTGTCCTCGGTTCATGCAAAATCTTAAGGTCCTCGGTCTGGTCCAAGGCACCAAACCGCCCAATAATTCATTAATCGATAACTAAAACTTGAAATGTAGCTCTTCTTACTGGCCGATTGCATCAATGTAGATTCTTATTCTGTGTTCTAGTGTGCTGCTTGTACTGTGTCTGCATACCGCATCACGCGACAAGGGCTTGCAGACGATAAATGTAACCGTTTCAGAGAGAAAAGCGACCACAGTGACGATATGGCGTTATGTCGATTCGATAGTAAATGACGGAAACGGGAGATTTTCTTAGATTTTTACTACATATTAACACTTTACACAATTTCTCGTGTTACCTGGCTGCCAGTCCTCGGTTCATGCAAAATCTTAAGGTCCTCGGTCTGGTCCAAGGCACCAAACCGCCCAATAATTCATTAATCGATAACTAAAACTTGAAATGTAGCTCTTGTTACTGGCCGATTGCATCAACGTAGATTCTTATTCTGTGTTCTAGTGTGCTGCTTGCACTGTGTCTGCATACCGCATCACGCGACAAGGGCTTGCAGACGATAAATGTAACCGTTTCAGAGAGAAAAGCGACCAATGTGACGATCTGGCGTTATGTCGATTCGATAGTAAATGACGGAAACGGGAGATTTTCTTAGGTTTTTACTACATATTAACACTTTACACAATTTCTGGTGTTACCTGGCTGCCAGTCCTCATTTCATGCAAAATCTTAAGGTCCTCGGTCTGGTCCAAGGCACCAAACCGCCCAATAATTCATTAATCGATAACTAAAACTTGAAATGTAGCTCTTCTTACTGGGCGATTGCATAAACTTAGATGCTTCTTCAGTGTTCTACTATGCCGCTTGTAGTGACTCTGCATACCGCATCACGCGACAAGGGCTTGCAGACGATAAATGTAACCGTTTCAGAGAGAAAAGCGACCAATGTGACGATCTGGCGTTATGTCGATTCGATAGTAAATGACGGAAACGGGAGATTTTCTTAGGTTTTTACTACATATTAACACTTTACACAATTTCTGGTGTTACATGGCTGCCAGTCCTCGGTTCATGCAAAATCCTAAGGTCCTCGGTCTGGTCCAAGGCACCAAACCGCCCAATAATTCATTAATCGATAACTAAAACTTGAAATGTAGCTCTTCTTACTGGCCGATTGCATCAACGTAGATTCTTATTCTGTGTTCTAGTGTGCTGCTTGTACTGTGTCTGCATACCGCATCACGCGACAAGGGCTTGCAGACGATAAATGTAACCGTTTCAGAGAGAAAAGCGACCAATGTGACGATCTGGCGTTATGTCGATTCGATAGTAAATGACGGAAACGGGAGATTTTCTTAGGTTTTTACTACATATTAACACTTTACACAATTTCTCGTGTTACCTGGCTGCCAGTCCTCGGTTCATGCAAAATCTTAAGGTCCTCGGTCTGGTCCAAGGCACCAAACCGCCCAATAATTCATTAATCGATAACTAAAACTTGAAATGTAGCTCTTCTTACTGGCCGATTGCATCAACGTAGATTCTTATTCTGTGTTCTAGTGTGCTGCTTGTACTGTGTCTGCATACCGCATCACGCGACAAGGGCTTGCAGACGATAAATGTAACCGTTTCAGAGAGAAAAGCGACCACTGTGACGATCTGGCGTTATGTCGATTCGATAGTAAATGACGGAAACGGGAGATTTTCTTGGGTTTGTACTACATATTAACACTTTACACAATTTCTCGTGTTACCTGGCTGCCAGTCCTCGGTTCATGCAAAATCTTAAGGTCCTCGGTCTGGTCCAAGGCACCAAACCGCCCAATAATTCATCAATCGATAACTAAAACTTGAAATGTAGCTCTTCTTACTGGCCGATTGCATCAACGTAGATTCTTATTCTGTGTTCTAGTGTGCTGCTTGTACTGTGTCTGCATACCGCATCACGCGACAAGGGCTTGCAGACGATAAATGTAACCGTTTCAGAGAGAAAAGCGACCACTGTGACGATCTGGCGTTATGTCGATTCGATAGTAAATGACGGAAACGGGAGATTTTCTTAGGTTTTTACTACATATTAACACTTTACACAATTTCTCGTGTTACCTGGCTGCCAGTCCTCGGCTCATGCAAAATCTTAAGGTCCTCGGTCTGGTCCAAGGCACCAAACCGCCCAATAATTCATTAATCGATAACTAAAACTTGAAATGTAGCTCTTCTTACTGGGCGATTGCATAAACTTAGATGCTTCTTCAGTGTTCTACTATGCCGCTTGTAGTGACTCTGCATACCGCATCACGCGACAAGGGCTTGCAGACGATAAATGTAACCGTTTCAGAGAGAAAAGCGACCAATGTGACGATCTGGCGTTATGTCGATTCGATAGTAAATGACGGAAACGGGAGATTTTCTTAGGTTTTTACTACATATTAACACTTTACACAATTTCTGGTGTTACCTGGCTGCCAGTCCTCGGTTCATGCAAATCTTAAGGTCCTCGGTCTGGTCCAAGGCACCAAACCGCCCAATAATTCATTAATCGATAACTAAAACTTGAAATGTAGCTCTTCTTACTGGGCGATTGCATAAACTTAGATGCTTCTTCAGTGTTCTACTATGCCGCTTGTAGTGACTCTGCATACCGCATCACGCGACAAGGGCTTGCAGAAGATAAATGTAACCGTTTCAGAGAGAAAAGCGACCACTGTGACGATCTGGCGTTATGTCGATTCGATAGTAAATGACGGAAACGGGAGATTTTCTTGGGTTTTTACTACATATTAACACTTTACACAATTTCTCGTGTTACCTGGCTGCCAGTCCTCGGTTCATGCAAAATCTTAAGGTCCTCGGTCTGGTCCAAGGCACCAAACCGCCCAATAATTCATTAATCGATAACTAATACTTGAAATGTAGCTCTTCTTACTGGCCGATTGCATTAACGTAGATTCTTATTCTGTGTTCTAGTGTGCTGCTTGTACTGTGTCTGCATACCGCTTCACGCGACAAGGGCTTGCAGACGATAAATGTAACCGTTTCAGAGAGAAAAGCGACCACTGTGACGATCTGGCGTTATGTCGATTCGATAGTAAATGACGGAAACGGGAGATTTTCTTAGGTTTTTACTACATATTAACACATTACACAATTTCTCGTGTTACCTGGCTGCCAGTCCTCGGTTCATGCAAAATCTTAAGGTCCTCGGTCTGGTCCAAGGCACCAAACCGCCCAATAATTCATAAATCGATAACTAAAACTTGAAATGTAGCTCTTCTTACTGGCCGATTGCATCAACGTAGATTCTTATTCTGTGTTCTAGTGTGCTGCTTGTACTGTGTCTGCATACCGCATCACGCGACAAGGGCTTGCAGACGATAAATGTAACCGTTTCAGTGAGAAAAGCGACCAATGTGACGATCTGGCGTTATGTCGATTCGATAGTAAATGACGGAAACGGGAGATTTTCTTAGGTTTTTACTACACATTAACACTTTACACAATTTCTCGTGTTACCTGGCTGCCAGTCCTCGGTTCATGCAAAATCTTAAGGTCCTCGATCTGGTCCAAGGCACCAAACCGCCCAATAATTCATTAATCGATAACTAAAACTTGAAATGTAGCTCTTCTTACTGGGCGATTGCATAAACTTAGATGCTTCTTCAGTGTTCTACTATGCCGCTTGTAGTGACTCTGCATACCGCATCACGCGACAAGGGCTTGCAGACGATAAATGTAACCGTTTCAGAGAGAAAAGCGACCACTGTGACGATCTGGCGTTATGTCGATTCGATAGTAAATGACGGAAACGGGAGATTTTCTTAGGTTTTTACTACATATTAACACTTTACACAATTTCTCGTGTTACCTGGCTGCCAGTCCTCGGTTCATGCAAAATCTTAAGGTCCTCGGTCTGGTCCAAGGCACCAAACCGCCCAATAATTCATTAATCGATAACTAAAACTTGAAATGTAGCTCTTCTTACTGGCCGATTGCATCAACGTAGATTCTTATTCTGTGTTCTAGTGTGCTGCTTGTACTGTGTCTGCATACCGCATCACGCGACAACGGCTTGCAGACGAAAAATGTAACCGTTTCAGAGAGAAAAGCGACCACTGTGACGATCTGGCGTTATGTCGATTGGATAGTAAATGACGGAAACGGGAGATTTTCTTACGTTTTTACTACATATTAACACTTTACACAATTTCTCGTGTTACCTGGCTGCCAGTCCTCGGTTCATGCAAAATCTTAAGGTCCTCGGTCTGGTCCAAGGCACCAAACCGCCCAATAATTCATTAATCGATAACTAAAACTTGAAATGTAGCTCTTCTTACTGGGCGATTGCATAAACTTAGATGCTTCTTCAGTGTTCTACTATGCCGCTTGTAGTGACTCTGCATACCGCATCACGCGACAAGGGCTTGCAGACGATAAATGTAACCGTTTCAGAGAGAAAAGCGACCACTGTGACGATCTGGCGTTATGTCGATTCGATAGTAAATGACGGAAACGGGAGATTTTCTTAGGTTTTTACTACATATTAACACTTTACACAATTTCTCGTGTTACCTGGCTGGCAGTCCTCGGTTCATGCAAAATCTTAAGGTCCTCGGTCTGGTCCAAGGCACCAAACCGCCCAATAATTCATTAATCGATAACTAAAACTTGAAATGTAGCTCTTCTTACTGGCCGATTGCATCAACGTAGATTCTTATTCTGTGTTCTAGTGTGCTGCTTGTACTGTGTCTGCATACCGCATCACGCGACAAGGGCTTGCAGACCATAAATGTAACCGTTTCAGAGAGAAAAGCGACCAATGTGACGATCTGGCGTTATGTCGATTCGATAGTAAATGAAGGAAACGGGAGATTTTCTTAGGTTTTTACTACATATTAACACTTTACACAATTTCTGGTGTTACCTGGCTGCCAGTCCTCATTTCATGCTAAATCTTAAGGTCCTCGGTCTGGTCCAAGGCACCAAACCGCCCAATAATTCATTAATCGATAACTAAAACTTGAAATGTAGCTCTTCTTACTGGGCGATTGCATAAACTTAGATGCTTCTTCAGTGTTCTACTATGCCGCTTGTAGTGACTCTGCATACCGCATCACGCGACAAGGGCTTGCAGACGATAAATGTAACCGTTTCAGAGAGAAAAGCGACCACTGTGACGATCTGGCGTTATGTCGATTCGATAGTAAATGACGGAAACGGGAGATTTTCTTGGGTTTTTACTACATATTAACACTTTACACAATTTCTCGTGTTACCTGGCTGCCAGTCCTCGGTTCATGCAAAATCTTAAGGTCCTCGGTCTGGTCCAAGGCACCAAACCGCCCAATAATTCATTAATCGATAACTAAAACTTGAAATGTAGCTCTTCTTACTGGCCGATTGCATCAACGTAGATTCTTATTCTGTGTTCTAGTGTGCTGCTTGTACTGTGTCTGCATACCGCATCACGCGACAACGGCTTGCAGACGATAAATGTAACCGTTTCAGAGAGAAAAGCGACCACTGTGACGATCTGGCGTTATGTCGATTCGATAGTAAATGACGGAAACAGGAGATTTTCTTGGGTTTTTACTACATATTAACACTTTACACAATTTCTCGTGTTACCTGGCTGCCAGTCCTCGGTTCATGCAAAATCTTAAGGTCCTCGGTCTGGTCCAAGGCACCAAACCGCCCAATAATTCATTAATCGATAACTAAAACTTGAAATGTAGATCTTCTTACTGGCCGATTGCATCAACGTAGATTCTTATTCTGTGTTCTAGTGTGCTGCTTGTACTGTGTCTGCATACCGCATCACGCGACAAGGGCTTGCAGACGATAAATGTAACCGTTTCAGAGAGAAAAGCGACCAATGTGACGATCTGGCGTTATGTCGATTCGATAGTAAATGACGGAAACGGGAGATTTTCTTCGGTTTTTACTACATATTAACACTTTACACAATTTCTCGTGTTACCTGGCTGCCAGTCCTCGGTTCATGCAAAATCTTAATGTCCTCGGTCTGGTCCAAGGCACCAAACCGCCCAATAATTCATTAATCGATAACTAAAACTTGAAATGTAGCTCTTCTTACTGGCCGATTGCATCAACGTAGATTCTTATTCTGTGTTCTAGTGTGCTGCTTGTACTGTGTCTGCATACCGCATCACGCGACAAGGGCTTGCAGACGGTAAATGTAACCGTTTCAGAGAGAAAAGCGACCACTGTGAGGATCTGGCGTTATGTCGATTCGATAGTAAATGACGGAAACGGGAGATTTTCTTAGGTTTTTACTACATATTAACACTTTACACAATTTCTCGTGTTACCTGGCTGCCAGTCCTCGGTTCATGCAAAATCTTAAGGTCCTCGGTCTGGTCCAAGGCACCAAACCGCCCAATAATTCATTAATCGATAACTAAAACTTGAAATGTAGATCTTCTTACTGGCCGATTGCATCAACGTAGATTCTTATTCTGTGTTCTAGTGTGCTGCTTGTACTGTGTCTGCATACCGCATCACGCGACAAGGGCTTGCAGACGATAAATGTAACCGTTTCAGAGAGAAAAGCGACCACTGTGACGATCTGGCGTTATGTCGATTCGATAGTAAATGACGGAAACGGGAGATTTTCTTCGGTTTTTACTACATATTAACACTTTACACAATTTCTCGTGTTACCTGGCTGCCAGTCCTCGGTTCATGCAAAATCTTAAGGTCCTCGGTCTGGTCCAAGGCACCAAACCGCCCAATAATTCATTAATCGATAACTAAAACTTGAAATGTAGCTCTTCTTACTGGCCGATTGCATCAACGTAGATTCTTATTCTGTGTTCTAGTGTGCTGCTTGTACTGTGTCTGCATACCGCATCACGCGACAAGGGCTTGCAGACGGTAAATGTAACCGTTTCAGAGAGAAAAGCGACCACTGTGAGGATCTGGCGTTATGTCGATTCGATAGTAAATGACGGAAACGGGAGATTTTCTTAGGTTTTTACTACATATTAACACTTTACACAATTTCTCGTGTTACCTGGCTGCCAGTCCTCGGTTCATGCAAAATCTTAAGGTCCTCGGTCTGGTCCAAGGCACCAAACCGCCCAATAATTCATTAATCGATAACTAAAACTTGAAATGTGGCTCTTCTTACTGGGCGATTGCATAAACTTAGTTGCTTCTTCACTGTTCTACTATGCCGCTTGTAGTGACTCTGCATACCGCATCACGCGACAAGGGCTTGCAGACGATAAATGTAACCGTTTCAGAGAGAAAAGCGACCACTGTGACGATCTGGCGTTATGTCGATTCGATAGTAAATGACGGAAACGGGAGATTTTCTTGGGTTTTTACTACATATTAACACTTTACACAATTTCTCGTGTTACCTGGCTGCCAGTCCTCGGTTCATGCAAAATCTTAAGGTCCTCGGTCTGGTCCAAGGCACCAAACCGCCCAATAATTCATTAATCGATATCTAAAACTTGAAATGTAGATCTTCTTACTGGCCGATTGCATCAACGTAGATTCTTATTCTGTGTTCTAGTGTGCTGCTTGTACTGTGTCTGCATACCGCATCACGCGACAAGGGCTTGCAGACGATAAATGTAACCGTTTCAGAGAGAAAAGCGACCAATGTGACGATCTGGCGTTATGTCGATTCGATAGTAAATGACGGAAACGGGAGATTTTCTTCGGTTTTTACTACATATTAACACTTTACACAATTTCTCGTGTTACCTGGCTGCCAGTCCTCGGTTCATGCAAAATCTTAAGGTCCTCGGTCTGGTCCAAGGCACCAAACCGCCCAATAATTCATTAATCGATAACTAAAACTTGAAATGTAGCTCTTCTTACTGGCCGATTGCATCAACGTAGATTCTTATTCTGTGTTCTAGTGTGCTGCTTGTACTGTGTCTGCATACCGCATCACGCGACAAGGGCTTGCAGACGGTAAATGTAACCGTTTCAGAGAGAAAAGCGACCACTGTGAGGATCTGGCGTTATGTCGATTCGATAGTAAATGACGGAAACGGGAGATTTACTTGTTTTTTTACTACATATTAACACTTTACACAATTTCTCGTGTTACCTGGCTGCCAGTCCTCGGTTCATGCAAAATCTTAAGGTCCTCGGTCTGGTCCAAGGCACCAAACCGCCCAATAATTCATTAATCGATAACTAAAACTTGAAATGTAGCTCTCCTTACTGGCCGATTGCATCAACGTAGATTCTTATTCTGTGTTCTAGTGTGCTGCTTGTACTGTGTCTGCATACTGCATCACGCGACAAGGGCTTGCAGACGATAAATGTAACCGTTTCAGAGAGAAAAGCGACCACTGTGACGATCTGGCGTTATGTCGATTCGATAGTAAATGACGGAAACGGGAGATTTTCTTAGGTTTTTACTACATATTAACACTTTACACAATTTCTCGTGTTACCTGGCTGCCAGTCCTCGGTTCATGCAAAATCTTAAGGTCCTCGGTCTGGTCCAAGGCTCCAAACCGCCCAATAATTCATTAATCGATAACTAAAACTTGAAATGTAGCTCTTCTTACTGGCCGATTGCATCAACGTAGATTCTTATTCTGTGTTCTAGTGTGCTGCTTGTACTGTGTCTGCATACCGCATCACGCGACAAGGGCTTGCAGACGATAAATGTAACCGTTTCAGAGAGAAAAGCGACCAATGTGACGATCTGGCGTTATGTCGATTCGATAGTAAATGACGGGAACGGGAGATTTTCTTAGGTTTTTACTACATATTAACACATTACACAATTTCTCGTGTTACCTGGCTGCCAGTCCTCGGTTCATGCAAAATCTTAAGGTCCTCGGTCTGGTCCAAGGCACCAAACCGCCCAATAATTCATTAATCGATAACTAAAACTTGAAATGTAGCTCTTCTTACTGGCCGATTGCATCAACGTAGATTCTTATTCTGTGTTCTAGTGTGCTGCTTGTACTGTGTCTGCATACCGCATCACGCGACAAGGGCTTGCAGACGATAAATGTAACCGTTTCAGAGAGAAAAGCGACCACTGTGACGATCTGGCGTTATGTCGATTCGATAGTAAATGACGGAAACGGGAGATTTTCTTAGGTTTTTACTACATATTAACACTTTACACAATTTCTCGTGTTACCTGGCTGCCAGTCCTCGGTTCATGCAAAATCTTAAGGTCCTCGGTCTGGTCCAAGGCACCAAACCGCCCAATAATTCATTAATCGATAACTAAAACTTGAAATGTGGCTCTTCTTACTGGACGATTGCATAAACTTAGATGCTTCTTCACTGTTCTACTATGCCGCTTGTAGTGACTCTGCATACCGCATCACGCGACAAGGGCTTGCAGACGATAAATGTAACCGTTTCAGAGAGAAAAGCGACCACTGTGACGATCTGGCGTTATGTCGATTCGATAGTAAATGACGGAAACGGGAGATTTTCTTGGGTTTTTACTACATATGAACACTTTACACAATTTCTCGTGTTACCTGGCTGCCAGTCCTCGGTTCATGCAAAATCTTAAGGTCCTCGGTCTGGTCCAAGGCACCAAACCGCCCAATAATTCATTAATCGATAACTAAAACTTGAAATGTAGCTCTTCTTACTGGCCGATTGCATCAACGTAGATTCTTATTCTGTGTTCTAGTGTGCTGCTTGTACTGTGTCTGCATACCGCATCACGCGACAAGGGCTTGCAGACCATAAATGTAACCGTTTCAGAGATAAAAGCGACCAATGTGACGATCTGGCGTTATGTCGATTCGATAGTAAATGACGGAAACGGGAGATTTTCTTAGGTTTTTACTACATATTAACACTTTACACAATTTCTGGTGTTGCCTGGCTGCCAGTCCTCATGTCATGCAAAATCTTAAGGTCCTCGGTCTGGTCCAAGGCACCAAACCGCCCAATAATTCATTAATCGATAACTAAAACTTGAAATGTAGCTCTTCTTACTGGGCGATGGCATAAACTTAGAGGCTTCTTCAGTGTTCTACTATGCCGCTTGTAGTGACTCTGCATACCGCATCACGCGACAAGGGCTTGCAGACGATAAATGTAACCGTTTCAGAGAGAAAAGCGACCACTGTGACGATCTGGCGTTATGTCGATTCGATATTAAATGACGGAAACGGGAGATTTTCTTGGGTTTTTACTACATATTAACACTTTACACAATTTCTCGTGTTACCTGGCTGCCAGTCCTCGGTTCATGCAAAATCTTAAGGTCCTCGGTCTGGTCCAAGGCACCAAACCGCCCAATAATTCATTAATCGATAACTAAAACTTGAAATGTAGCTCTTCTTACTGGCCGATTGCATCAACGTAGATTCTTATTCTGTGTTCTAGTGTGCTGCTTGTACTGTGTCTGCATACCGCATCACGCGACAAGGGCTTGCAGACGATAAATGTAACCGTTTCAGAGAGAAAAGCGACCACTGTGACGATCTGGCGTTATGTCGATTCGATAGTAAATGACGGAAACGGGAGATTTTCTTGGGTTTTTACTACATATTAACACTTTACACAATTTCTCGTGTTACCTGGCTGCCAGTCCTCGGTTCATGCAAAATCTTAAGGTCCTCGGTCTGGTCCAAGGCACCAAACCGCCCAATAATTCATTAATCGATAACTAAAACTTGAAATGTAGCTCTTCTTACTGGCCGATTGCATCAACGTAGATTCTTATTCTGTGTTCTAGTGTGCTGCTTGTACTGTGTCTGCATACCGCATCACGCGACAAGGGCTTGCAGACCATAAATGTAACCGTTTCAGAGAGAAAAGCGACCAATGTGACGATCTGGCGTTATGTCGATTCGATAGTAAATGACGGAAACGGGAGATTTTCTTAGGTTTTTACTACATATTAAAACTTTACACAATTTCTCGTGTTACCTGGCTGCCAGTCCTCGGTTCATGCAAAATCTTAAGGTCCTCGGTCTGGTCCAAGGCACCAAACCGCCCAATAATTCATTAATCGATAACTAAAACTTGAAATGTAGCTCATCTTACTGGCCGATTGCATCAACGTAGATTCTTATTCTGTGTTCTAGTGTGCTGCTTGTACTGTGTCTGCATACCGCATCACGCGACAAGGGCTTGCAGACGTTAAATGTAACCGTTTCAGAGAGAAAAGCGACCACTGTGACGATCTGGCGTTATGTCGATTCGGTAGTAAATGACGGAAACGGGAGATTTTCTTAGGTTTTTACTACATATTAACACTTTACACAATTTCTCGTGTTACCTGGCTGCCAGTCCTCGGTTCATGCAAAATCTTAAGGTCCTCGGTTTGGTCCAAGGCACCAAACCGCCCAATAATTCATTAATCGATAACTAAAACTTGAAATGTAGCTCTTCTTACTGGGCGATTGCATAAACTTAGATGCTTCTTCAGTGTTCTACTATGCCGCTTGTAGTGACTCTACATACCGCATCACGCGACAAGGGCTTGCAGACGATAAATGTAACCGTTTCAGAGAGAAAAGCGACCACTGTGACGATCTGGCGTTATGTCGATTCGATAGTAAATGACGGAAACGGGAGATTTTCTTAGGTTTTTACTACATATTAACACTTTACACAATTTCTCGTGTTACCTGGCTGCCAGTCCTCGGTTCATGCAAAATCTTAAGGTCCTCGGTCTGGTCCAAGGCACCAAACCGCCCAATAATTCATTAATCGATAACTAAATCTTGAAATGTAGCTTTTCTTTCTGGGCGATTGCATAAACTTAGATGCTTCTTCAGTGTTCAACTATGCCGCTTGTAGTGACTCTGCATACCGCATCACGCGACAAGGGCTTGCAGACGATAAATGTAACCGTTTCAGAGAGAAAAGCGACCACTGTGACGATCTGGCGTTATGTCGATTCGATAGTAAATGACGGAAACGGGAGATTTTCTTGGGTTTTTACTACATATTAACACTTTACACAATTTCTCGTGTTACCTGGCTGCCAGTCCTCGGTTCATGCAAAATCTTAAGGTCCTCGGTCTGGTCCAAGGCACCAAACCGCCCAATAATTCATTAATCGATAACTAAAACTTGAAATGTAGCTCTCCTTACTGGGCGATTGCATAAACAGATGCTTGTTCAGTGTTCTACTATGCCGCTTGTAGTGACTCTGCATACCGCATCACGCGACAAGGGCTTGCAGACGATAAATGTAACCGTTTCAGAGAGAAAAGCGACCACTGTGACGATCTGGCGTTATGTCGATTCGATAGTAAATGACGGAAACGGGAGATTATCTTGGGCTTTTACTACATATTAACACTTTACACAATTTCTCCTGTTACCTGGCTGCCAGTCCTCGGCTCATGCAAAATCTTAAGGTCCTCGGTCTGGTCCAAGGCACCAAACCGCCCAATAATTCATTAATCGATAACTAAAACTTGAAATGTAGCTCTTCTTACTGGGCGATTGCATTAACTTAGATGCTTCTTCAGTGTTCTACTATGCCGCTTGTAGTGACTCTGCATACCGCATCACGCGACAATGGCTTGCAGACGATAAATGTAACCGTTTCAGAGAGAAAAGCGACCACTGTGACGATCTGGCGTTATGTCGATTCGATAGTAAATGACGGAAACGGGAGATTTTCTTGGGTTTTTACTACATATTAACACTTTACACAATTTCTCGTGTTACCTGGCTGCCAGTCCTCGGTTCATGCAAAATCTTAAGGACCTCGGTCTGGTCCAAGGCACCAAACCGCCCAATAATTCATTAATCGATAACTAAAACTTGAAATGTAGCTCTTCTTACTGGCCGATTGCATCAACGTAGATTCTTATTCTGTGTTCTAGTGTGCTGCTTGTACTGTGTCTGCATACCGCATCACGCGACAACGGCTTGCAGACGATAAATGTAACCGTTTCAGAGAGAAAAGCGACCACTGTGACGATCTGGCGTTATGTCGATTCGATAGTAAATGACGGAAACGGGAGATTTTCTTGGGTTTTTACTACATATTAACACTTTACACAATTTCTCGTGTTACCTGGCTGCCAGTCCTCGGTTCATGCAAAATCTTAAGGTCCTCGGTCTGGTCCAAGGCACCAAACCGCCCAATAATTCATTAATCGATAACTAAAACTTGAAATGTAGCTCTTCTTACTGGCCGATTGCATCAACGTAGATTCTTATTCTGTGTTCTACTGTGCTGCTTGTACTGTGTCTGCATACCGCATCACGCGACAAGGGCTTGCAGACGATAAATGTAACCGTTTCAGAGAGAAAAGCGACCACTGTGACGATCAGGCGTTATGTCGATTCGATAGTAAATGACGGAAACGGGAGATTTTCTCAGGTTTTTACTACATATTAACACTTTACACAATTTCTCGTGTTACCTGGCTGCCAGTCCTCGGTTCATGCAAATCCTTAAGGTCCTCGGTCTGGTCCAAGGCACCAAACCGCCCAATAATTCATTAATCGATAACTAAAACTTGAAATGTAGCTCTCCTTACTGGGCGATTGCATAAACTTAGATGCTTCTTCAGTGTTCTACTATGCCGCTTGTAGTGACTCTGCATACCGCATCACGCGACAAGGGCTTGCAGACGATAAATGTAACCGTTTCAGAGAGAAAAGCGACCACTGTGACGATCTGGCGTTATGTCGATTCGATAGTAAATGACGGAAACGGGAGATTTTCTTAGGTTTTTACTACATATTAACACTTTACACAATTTCTCGTGTTACCTGGCTGCCAGTCCTCGGTTCATGCAAAATCTTAAGGTCCTCGGTCTGGTCCAAGGCACCAAACCGCCCAACAATTCATTAATCGATAACTAAAACTTGAAATGTAGCTCTTCTTACTGGCCGATTGCATCAACGTAGATTCTTATTCTGTGTTCTAGTGTGCTGCTTGTACTGTGTCTGCATACCGCATCACGCGACAAGGGCTTGCAGACGATAAATGTAACCGTTTCAGAGAGAAAAGCGACCACTGTGACGATCTGGCGTTATGTCGATTCGATAGTAAATGACGGAAACGGGAGATTATCTTGGGCTTTTACTACATATTAACACTTTACACAATTTCTCCTGTTACCTGGCTGCCAGTCCTCGGCTCATGCAAAATCTTAAGGTCCTCGGTCTGGTCCAAGGCACCAAACCGCCCAATAATTCATTAATCGATAACTAAAACTTGAAATGTAGCTCTTCTTACTGGGCGATTGCATAAACTTAGATGCTTCTTCAGTGTTCTACTATGCCGCTTGTAGTGACTCTGCATACCGCATCACGCGACAATGGCTTGCAGACGATAAATGTAACCGTTTCAGAGAGAAAAGCGACCACTGTGACGATCTGGCGTTATGTCGATTCGATAGTAAATGACGGAAACGGGAGATTTTCTTGGGTTTTTACTACATATTAACACTTTACACAATTTCTCGTGTTACCTGGCTGCCAGTCCTCGGTTCATGCAAAATCTTAAGGACCTCGGTCTGGTCCAAGGCACCAAACCGCCCAATAATTCATTAATCGATAACTAAAACTTGAAATGTAGCTCTTCTTACTGGCCGATTGCATCAACGTAGATTCTTATTCTGTGTTCTAGTGTGCTGCTTGTACTGTGTCTGCATACCGCATCACGCGACAACGGCTTGCAGACGATAAATGTAACCGTTTCAGAGAGAAAAGCGACCACTGTGACGATCTGGCGTTATGTCGATTCGATAGTAAATGACGGAAACGGGAGATTTTCTTAGGTTTTTACTACATATTAACACTTTACACAATTTCTCGTGTTACCTGGCTGCCAGTCCTCGGTTCATGCAAAATCTTAAGGTCCTCGGTCTGGTCCAAGGCACCAAACCGCCCAATAATTCATTAATCGATAACTAAAACTTGAAATGTAGCTCTTCTTACTGGCCGATTGCATCAACGTAGATTCTTATTCTGTGTTCTAGTGTGCTGCTTGTACTGTGTCTGCATACCGCATCACGCGACAAGGTCTTGCAGACGATAAATGTAACCGTTTCAGAGAGAAAAGCGACCACTGTGACGATCTGGCGTTATGTCGATTCGATAGTAAATGACGGAAACGGGAGATTTTCTTAGGTTTTTACTACATATTAACACTTTACACAATTTCTGGTGTTACCTGGCTGCCAGTCCTCGGTTCATGCAAAATCTTAAGGTCCTCGGTCTGGTCCAAGGCACCAAACCGCCCAATAATTCATTAAGCGATAACTAAAACTTGAAATGTAGCTCTTCTTACTGGCCGATTGCATCAACGTAGATTCTTATTCTGTGTTCTAGTGTGCTGCTTGTACTGTGTCTGCATACCGCATCACGCGACAACGGCTTGCAGACGATAAATGTAACCGTTTCAGAGAGAAAAGCGACCACTGTGACGATCTGGCGTTATGTCGATTCGATAGTAAATGACGGAAACGGGAGATTTTGTTGGGTTTTTACTACATATTAACACTTTACACAATTTCTCGTGTTACCTGGCTGCCAGTCCTCGGTTCATGCAAAATCTTAAGGTCCTCGGTCTGGTCCAAGGCACCAAACCGCCCAATAATTCATTAATCGATAACTAAATCTTGAAATCTAGCTCTCCTTACTGGCCGATTGCATCAACGTAGATTCTTATTCTGTGTTCTAGTGTGCTGCTTGTACTGTGTCTGCATACCGCATCACGCGACAAGGGCTTGCAGACGATAAATGTAACCGTTTCAGAGAGAAAAGCGACCACTGTGACGATCTGGCGTTATGTCGATTCGATAGTAAATGACGGAAACGGGAGATTTTCTTAGGTTTTTACTACATATTAACACTTTACACAATTTCTCGTGTTACCTGGCTGCCAGTCCTCGGTTCATGCAAAATCTTAAGGTCCTCGGTCTGGTCCAAGGCACCAAACCGCCCAATAATTCATTAATCGATAACTAAAACTTGAAATGTAGCTCTTCTTACTGGGCGATTGCATAAACTTAGATGCTTCTTCAGTGTTCTACTATGCCGCTTGTAGTGACTCTGCATACCGCATCACGCGACAAGGGCTTGCAGACGATAAATGTAACCGTTTCAGAGAGAAAAGCGACCACTGTGACGATCTGGCGTTATGTCGATTCGATAGTAAATGACGGAAACGGGAGTTTTTCTTGGGTTTTTACTACATATTAACACTTTACACAATTTCTCGTGTTACCTGGCTGCCAGTCCTCGGTTCATGCAAAATCTTAAGGTCCTCGGTCTGGTCCAAGGCACCAAACCGCCCAATAATTCATTAATCGATAACTAAAACTTGAAATGTAGCTCTTCTTACTGGCCGATTGCATCAACGTAGATTCTTATTCTGTGTTCTAGTGTGCTGCTTGTACTGTGTCTGCATACCGCATCACGCGACAACGGCTTGCAGACGATAAATGTAACCGTTTCAGAGAGAAAAGCGACCACTGTGACGATCTGGCGTTATGTCGATTCGATAGTAAATGACGGAAACGGGATATTTTCTTAGGTTTTTACTACATATTAACACTTTACACAATTTCTCGTGTTACCTGGCTGCCAGTCCTCGGCTCATGCAAAATCTTAAGGTCCTCGGTCTGGTCCAAGGCACCAAACCGCCCAATAATTCATTAATCGATAACTAAAACTTGAAATGTAGCTCTCCTTACTGGGCGATTGCATAAACAGATGCTTCTTCAGTGTTCTACTATGCCGCTTGTAGTGACTCTGCATACCGCATCACGCGACAAGGGCTTGCAGACGATAAATGTAACCGTTTCAGAGAGAAAAGCGACCACTGTGACGATCTGGCGTTATGTCGATTCGATAGTAAATGACGGAAACGGGAGATTTTCTTAGGTTTTTACTACATATTAACACTTTACACAATTTCTCGTGTTACCTGGCTGCCAGTCCTCGGTTCATGCAAAATCTTAAGGTCCTCGGTCTGGTCCAAGGCACCAAACCGCCCAACAATTCATAAATCGATAACTAAAACTTGAAATGTAGCTCTTCTTACTGGCCGATTGCATCAACGTAGATTCTTATTCTGTGTTCTAGTGTGCTGCTTGTACTGTGTCTGCATACCGCATCACGCGACAAGGGCTTGCAGACGATAAATGTAACCGTTTCAGAGAGAAAAGCGACCAATGTGACGATCTGGCGTTATGTCGATTCGATAGTAAATGACGGAAACGGGAGATTATCTTGGGCTTTTACTACATATTAACACTTTACACAATTTCTCCTGTTACCTGGCTGCCAGTCCTCGGCTCATGCAAAATCTTAAGGTCCTCGGTCTGGTCCAAGGCACCAAACCGCCCAATAATTCATTAATCGATAACTAAAACTTGAAATGTAGCTCTTCTTACTGGGCGATTGCATAAACTTAGATGCTTCTTCAGTGTTCTACTATGCCGCTTGTAGTGACTCTGCATACCGCATCACGCGACAATGGCTTGCAGACGATAAATGTAACCGTTTCAGAGAGAAAAGCGACCACTGTGACGATCTGGCGTTATGTCGATTCGATAGTAAATGACGGAAACGGGAGATTTTCTTGGGTTTTTACTACATATTAACACTTTACACAATTTCTCGTGTTACCTGGCTGCCAGTCCTCGGTTCATGCAAAATCTTAAGGTCCTCGGTCTGGTCCAAGGCACCAAACCGCCCAATAATTCATTAATCGATAACTAAAACTTGAAATGTAGCTCTTCTTACTGGCCGATTGCATCAACGTAGATTCTTATTCTGTGTTCTAGTGTGCTGCTTGTACTGTGTCTGCATACCGCATCACGCGACAACGGCTTGCAGACGATAAATGTAACCGTTTCAGAGAGAAAAGCGACCACTGTGACGATCTGGCGTTATGTCGATTCGATAGTAAATGACGGAAACGGGAGATTTTCTTGGGTTTTTACTACATATTAACACTTTACACAATTTCTCGTGTTACCTGGCTGCCAGTCCTCGGTTCATGCAAAATCTTAAGGTCCTCGGTCTGGTCCAAGGCACCAAACCGCCCAATAATTCATTAATCGATAACTAAAACTTGAAATGTAGCTCTTCTTACTGGCCGATTGCATCAACGTAGATTCTTATTCTGTGTTCTACTGTGCTGCTTGTACTGTGTCTGCATACCGCATCACGCGACAAGGGCTTGCAGACGATAAATGTAACCGTTTCAGAGAGAAAAGCGACCACTGTGACGATCTGGCGTTATGTCGATTCGATAGTAAATGACGGAAACGGGAGTTTTTCTCAGGTTTTTACTACATATTAACACTTTACACAATTTCTCGTGTTACCTGGCTGCCAGTCCTCGGTTCATGCAAATCCTTAAGGTCCTCGGTCTGGTCCAAGGCACCAAACCGCCCAATAATTCATTAATCGATAACTAAAACTTGAAATGTAGCTCTCCTTACTGGGCGATTGCATAAACTTAGATGCTTCTTCAGTGTTCTACTATGCCGCTTGTAGTGACTCTGCATACCGCATCACGCGACAAGGGCTTGCAGACGATAAATGTAACCGTTTCAGAGAGAAAAGCGACCACTGTGACGATCTGGCGTTATGTCGATTCGATAGTAAATGACGGAAACGGGAGATTTTCTTAGGTTTTTACTACATATTAACACTTTACACAATTTCTCGTGTTACCTGGCTGCCAGTCCTCGGTTCATGCAAAATCTTAAGGTCCTCGGTCTGGTCCAAGGCACCAAACCGCCCAATAATTCATTAATCGATAACTAAAACTTGAAATGTAGCTCTTCTTACTGGCCGATTGCATCAACGTAGATTCTTATTCTGTGTTCTAGTGTGCTGCTTGTACTGTGTCTGCATACCGCATCACGCGACAAGGTCTTGCAGACGATAAATGTAACCGTTTCAGAGAGAAAAGCGACCACTGTGACGATCTGGCGTTATGTCGATTCGATAGTAAATGACGGAAACGGGAGATTTTCTTAGGTTTTTACTACATATTAACACTTTACACAATTTCTCGTGTTACCTGGCTGCCAGTCCTCGGTTCATGCAAAATCTTAAGGTCCTCGGTCTGGTCCAAGGCACCAAACCGCCCAATAATTCATTAATCGATAACTAAAACTTGAAATGTAGCTCTTCTTACTGGCCGATTGCATCAACGTAGATTCTTATTCTGTGTTCTAGTGTGCTGCTTGTACTGTGTCTGCATACCGCATCACGCGACAACGGCTTGCAGACGATAAATGTAACCGTTTCAGAGAGAAAAGCGACCACTGTGACGATCTGGCGTTATGTCGATTCGATAGTAAATGACGGAAACGGGAGATTTTGTTGGGTTTTTACTACATATTAACACTTCACACAATTTCTCGTGTTACCTGGCTGCCAGTCCTCGGTTCATGCAACATCTTAAGGTCCTCGGTCTGGTCCAAGGCACCAAACCGCCCAATAATTCATTAATCGATAACTAAATCTTGAAATCTAGCTCTCCTTACTGGCCGATTGCATCAACGTAGATTCTTATTCTGTGTTCTAGTGTGCTGCTTGTACTGTGTCTGCATACCGCATCACGCGACAACGGCTTGCAGACGATAAATGTAACCGTTTCAGAGAGAAAAGCGACCACTGTGACGATCTGGCGTTATGTCGATTCGATAGTAAATGACGGAAACGGGAGATTTTCTTAGGTTTTTACTACATATTAACACTTTACACAATTTCTCGTGTTACCTGGCTGCCAGTCCTCGGTTCATGCAAAATCTTAAGGTCCTCGGTCTGGTCCAAGGCACCAAACCGCCCAATAATTCATTAATCGATAACTAAAACTTGAAATGTAGCTCTTCTTACTGGGCGATTGCATAAACTTAGATGCTTCTTCAGTGTTCTACTATGCCGCTTGTAGTGACTCTGCATACCGCATCACGCGACAAGGGCTTGCAGACGATAAATGTAACCGTTTCAGAGAGAAAAGCGACCACTGTGACGATCTGGCGTTATGTCGATTCGATAGTAAATGACGGAAACGGGAGTTTTTCTTGGGTTTTTACTACATATTAACACTTTACACAATTTCTCGTGTTACCTGGCTGCCAGTCCTCGGTTCATGCAAAATCTTAAGGTCCTCGGTCTGGTCCAAGGCACCAAACCGCCCAATAATTCATTAATCGATAACTAAAACTTGAAATGTAGCTCTTCTTACTGGCCGATTGCATCAACGTAGATTCTTATTCTGTGTTCTAGTGTGCTGCTTGTACTGTGTCTGCATACCGCATCACGCGACAACGGCTTGCAGACGATAAATGTAACCGTTTCAGAGAGAAAAGCGACCACTGTGACGATCTGGCGTTATGTCGATTCGATAGTAAATGACGGAAACGGGAGATTTTCTTGGGTTTTTACTACATATTAACACTTTACACAATTTCTCGTGTTACCTGGCTGCCAGTCCTCGGTTCATGCAAAATCTTAAGGTCCTCGGTCTGGTCCAAGGCACCAAACCGCCCAATAATTCATTAATCGATAACTAAAACTTGAAATGTAGCTCTTCTTACTGGCCGATTGCATCAACGTAGATTCTTATTCTGTGTTCTACTGTGCTGCTTGTACTGTGTCTGCATACCGCATCACGCGACAAGGGCTTGCAGACGATAAATGTAACCGTTTCAGAGAGAAAAGCGACCACTGTGACGATCTGGCGTTATGTCGATTCGATAGTAAATGACGGAAACGGGAGATTTTCTTAGGTTTTTACTACATATTAACACTTTACACAATTTCTCGTGTTACCTGGCTCCCAGTCCTCGGTTCATGCAAAATCTTAAGGTCCTCGGTCTGGTCCAAGGCATCAAACCGCCCAATAATTCATTAATCGATAACTAAAACTTGAAATGTAGCTCTTCTTACTGGCCGATTGCATCAACGTAGATTCTTATTCTGTGTTCTAGTGTGCTGCTTGTACTGTGTCTGCATACCGCATCACGCGACAACGGCTTGCAGACGATAAATGCAACCGTTTCAGAGAGAAAAGCGACCACTGTGACGATCTGGCGTTATGTCGATTCGTTAGTAAATGACGGAAACGGGAGATTTTCTTAGGTTTTTACTACATATTAACGCTTTACACAATTTCTCGTGTTACCTGGCTGCCAGTCCTCGGTTCATGCAAAATCTTAAGGTCCTCGGTCTGGTCCAAGGCACCAAACCGCCCAATAATTCATTAATCGATAACTAAAACTTGAAATGTAGCTCTTCTTACTGGCCGATTGCATCAACGTAGATTCTTATTCTGTGTTCTAGTGTGCTGCTTGTACTGTGTATGCATACCACATCACGCGACAAGGGCTTGCAGACGATAAATGTAACCGTTTCAGAGAGAAAAGCGACCACTGTGACGATCTGGCGTTATGTCGATTCGATAGTAAATGACGGAAACGGGAGATTTTCTTAGGTTTTTACTACATATTAACACTTTACACAATTTCTCGTGTTACCTGGCTGCCAGTCCTCGGTTCATGCAACATCTTAAGGTCCTCGGTCTGGTCCAAGGCACCAAACCGCCCAATAATTCATTAATCGATAACTAAAACTTGAAATGTAGCTCTTCTTACTGGCCGATTGCATCAACGTAGATTCTTATTCTGTGTTCTAGTGTGCTGCTTGTACTGTGTCTGCATACCGCATCACGCGACAAGGTCTTGCAGACGATAAATGTAACCGTTTCAGAGAGAAAAGCGACCACTGTGACGTTCTGGCGTTATGTCGATTCGATAGTAAGTGACGGAAACGGGAGATTTTCTTAGGTTTTTACTACATATTAACACTTTACACAATTTCTCGTGTTACCTGGCTGCCAGTCCTCGGTTCATGCAAAATCTTAAGGTCCTCGGTCTGGTCCAAGGCACCAAACCGCCCAATAATTCATTAATCGATAACTAAAACTTGAAATGTAGCTCTTCTTACTGGCCGATTGCATCAACGTAGATCCTTATTCTGTGTTCTAGTGTGCTGCTTGTACTGTGTCTGCCTACCGCATCACGCGACAAGGGCTTGCAGACGATAAATGTAACCGTTTCAGAGAGAAAAGCGACCAATGTGACGATCTGGCGTTATGTCGATTCGATAGTAAATGACGGAAACGGGAGATTTTCTTAGGTTTTTACTACATATTAACACTTTACACAATTTCTCGTGTTACCTGGCTGCCAGTCCTCGGCTCATGCAAAATCTTAAGGTCCTCGGTCTGGTCCAAGGCACCAAACCGCCCAATAATTCATTAATCGATAACTAAAACTTGAAATGTAGCTCTTCTTACTGGGCGATTGCATAAACTTAGATGCTTCTTCAGTGTTCCAGAAGTGGTAATGTGTAGAAAAAACCGCAGAAAATCTTATGTTTAATACATTTGTTTTCGAAATGACGTAACTGCAAATCGTCACAATGGACGCATTTCTATCGGAAACGTTTACATTTATCTTCTGGCAGTTAATGTCGCGTTATGAGCCTTGCGGGTGCATCACTCAGTGCGTAATTTAAGCATCTAAACTGTTGCAGTCGACAAGTAAGGAGCACAGAAAGTCAAGTTTTAGTTTTTGAAAACTCAGTTTTTGGCCGCTTTTGCAGCCTTGTAGTTGACCTAGGACCTTATGATTTGGCACGGACCGAGCTCAGGCTGCCACATTACTCAAGAAACAGCCAGAAGTGGTAATGTGTAGAAAAAACCGCAGAAAATCTTATGTTTAATACATTTGTTTTCGAAATGACGTAACTGCAAATCGTCACAATGGACGCATTTCTATCGGAAACGTTTACATTTATCTTCTGGCAGTTAATGTCGTGTGATGAGCCTTGCGGGTGCACAACTCTGTACGTAATTTAAGCATCTAAGCTGTTGCAGTCGACAAGTAAGGAGCACAGCAAGTCAAGTTTTAGTTTTTGAAAACTCAGTTTTTGGCCGCTTTTGCAGCCTTGTAGTTGACCTAGGACCTTATGATTTGGCACGGACCGAGCTCAGGCTGCCACATTACTCAAGAAACAGCCAGAAGTGGTAATGTGTAGAAAAAACCGCAGAAAATCTTATGTTTAATACATTTGTTTTCGAAATGACGTAACTGCAAATCGTCACAATGGACGCATTTCTATCGGAAACGTTTACATTTATCTTCTGGCAGTTAATGTCGCGTTATGAGCCATGCGGGTGCACAACTCTGTACGTAATTTAAACATCTAAGCTGTTGCAGTCGACAAGTAAGGAGCACAGCAAGTCAAGTTTTAGTTTTTGAAAACTCAGTTTTGGCCGCTTTTGCAGCCTTGTAGTTGACCTAGGACCTTATGATTTGGCACGGACCGAGCTCAGGCTGCCACATTACTCAAGAAACAGCCAGAAGTGGTAATGTGTAGAAAAAACCGCAGAAAATCTTATGTTTAATACATTTGTTTTCGAAATGACGTAACTGCAAATCGTCACAATGGACGCATTTCTATCGGAAACGTTTACATTTATCTTCTGGCAGTTAATGTCGCGTTATGAGCCTTGCGGGTGCATCACTCAGTGCGTAATTTAAGCATCTAAACTGTTGCAGTCGACAAGTAAGGAGCACAGCAAGTCAAGTTTTAGTTTTTGAAAACTCAGTTTTTGGCCGCCTTTGCATCCTTGTAGTTGACCTAGGACCTTATGATTTGGCACGGACCGAGCTCTGGCTGCCACATTACTCAAGAAACAGCCAGAAGTGGTAATGTGTAGAAAAAACCGCAGAAAATCTTATGTTTAATACATTTGTTTTCGAAATGACGTAACTGCAAATCGTCACAATGGACGCATTTCTATCGGAAACGTTTACATTTATCTTCTGGCAGTTAATGTCGCGTTATGAGCCTTGCGGGTGCATCACTCAGTGCGTAATTTAAGCATCTAAACTGTTGCAGTCGACAAGTAAGGAGCGCAGCAAGTCAAGTTTTAGTTTTTGAAAACTCAGTTTTTGGCCGCCTTTGCAGCCTTGTAGTTGACCTAGGACCTTATGATTTGGCACGGACCGAGCTCAGGCTGCCACATTACTCAAGAAACAGCCAGAAGTGGTAATGTGTAGAAAAAACCGCAGAAAATCTTATGTTTAATACATTTGTTTTCGAAATGACGTAACTGCAAATCGTCACAATGGACGCATTTCTATCGGAAACGTTTACATTTATCTTCTGGCAGTTAATGTCGCGTTATGAGCCTTGCGGGTGCATCACTCAGTGCGTAATTTAAGCATCTAAACTGTTGCAGTCGACAAGTAAGGAGCACAGCAAGTCAAGTTTTAGTTTTTGAAAACTCAGTTTTTGGCCGCCTTTGCAGCCTTGTAGTTGACCTAGGACCTTATGATTTGGCACGGACCGAGCTCAGGCTGCCACATTACTCAAGAAACAGCCAGAAGTGGTAATGTGTAGAAAAAACCGCAGAAAATCTTATGTTTAATACATTTGTTTTCGAAATGACGTAACTGCAAATCGTCACAATGGACGCATTTCTATCGGAAACGTTTACATTTATCTTCTGGCAGTTAATGTCGTGTGATGAGCCTTGCGGGTGCACAACTCTGTACGTAATTTAAGCATCTAAGCTGTTGCAGTCGACAAGTAAGGAGCACAGCAAGTCAAGTTTTAGTTTTTGAAAACTCAGTTTTTGGCCGCTTTTGCAGCCTTGTAGTTGACCTAGGACCTTATGATTTGGCACGGACCGAGCTCAGGCTGCCACATTACTCAAGAAACAGCCAGAAGTGGTAATGTGTAGAAAAAACCGCAGAAAATCTTATGTTTAATACATTTGTTTTCGAAATGACGTAACTGCAAATCGTCACAATGGACGCATTTCTATCGGAAACGTTTACATTTATCTTCTGGCAGTTAATGTCGCGTTATGAGCCATGCGGGTGCACAACTCTGTACGTAATTTAAACATCTAAGCTGTTGCAGTCGACAAGTAAGGAGCACAGCAAGTCAAGTTTTAGTTTTTGAAAACTCAGTTTTGGCCGCTTTTGCAGCCTTGTAGTTGACCTAGGACCTTATGATTTGGCACGGACCGAGCTCAGGCTGCCACATTACTCAAGAAACAGCCAGAAGTGGTAATGTGTAGAAAAAACCGCAGAAAATCTTATGTTTAATACATTTGTTTTCGAAATGACGTAACTGCAAATCGTCACAATGGACGCATTTCTATCGGAAACGTTTACATTTATCTTCTGGCAGTTAATGTCGCGTTATGAGCCTTGCGGGTGCATCACTCAGTGCGTAATTTAAGCATCTAAACTGTTGCAGTCGACAAGTAAGGAGCACAGCAAGTCAAGTTTTAGTTTTTGAAAACTCAGTTTTTGGCCGCCTTTGCATCCTTGTAGTTGACCTAGGACCTTATGATTTGGCACGGACCGAGCTCTGGCTGCCACATTACTCAAGAAACAGCCAGAAGTGGTAATGTGTAGAAAAAACCGCAGAAAATCTTATGTTTAATACATTTGTTTTCGAAATGACGTAACTGCAAATCGTCACAATGGACGCATTTCTATCGGAAACGTTTACATTTATCTTCTGGCAGTTAATGTCGCGTTATGAGCCTTGCGGGTGCATCACTCAGTGCGTAATTTAAGCATCTAAACTGTTGCAGTCGACAAGTAAGGAGCGCAGCAAGTCAAGTTTTAGTTTTTGAAAACTCAGTTTTTGGCCGCCTTTGCAGCCTTGTAGTTGACCTAGGACCTTATGATTTGGCACGGACCGAGCTCAGGCTGCCACATTACTCAAGAAACAGCCAGAAGTGGTAATGTGTAGAAAAAACCGCAGAAAATCTTATGTTTAATACATTTGTTTTCGAAATGACGTAACTGCAAATCGTCACAATGGACGCATTTCTATCGGAAACGTTTACATTTATCTTCTGGCAGTTAATGTCGCGTTATGAGCCTTGCGGGTGCATCACTCAGTGCGTAATTTAAGCATCTAAACTGTTGCAGTCGACAAGTAAGGAGCACAGCAAGTCAAGTTTTAGTTTTTGAAAACTCAGTTTTTGGCCGCCTTTGCAGCCTTGTAGTTGACCTAGGACCTTATGATTTGGCACGGACCGAGCTCAGGCTGCCACATTACTCAAGAAACAGCCAGAAGTGGTAATGTGTAGAAAAAACCGCAGAAAATCTTATGTTTAATACATTTGTTTTCGAAATGACGTAACTGCAAATCGTCACAATGGACGCATTTCTATCGGAAACGTTTACATTTATCTTCTGGCAGTTAATGTCGCGTTATGAGCCATGCGGGTGCACAACTCTGTACGTAATTTAAACATCTAAGCTGTTGCAGTCGACAAGTAAGGAGCACAGCAAGTCAAGTTTTAGTTTTTGAAAACTCAGTTTTTGGCCGCTTTTGCAGCTTTGTAGTTGACCTAGGACCTTATGATTTGGCACGGACCGAGCTCAGGCTGCCACATTACTCAAGAAACAGCCAGAAGTGGTAATGTGTAGAAAAAACCGCAGAAAATCTTATGTTTAATACATTTGTTTTCGAAATGACGTAACTGCAAATCGTTACAATGGACGCATTTCTATCGGAAACGTTTACATTTATCTTCTGGCAGTTAATGTCGCGTTATGAGCCTTGCGGGTGCATCACTCAGTGCGTAATTTAAGCATCTAAACTGTTGCAGTCGACAAGTAAGGAGCACAGCAAGTCAAGTTTTAGTTTTTGAAAACTCAGTTTTTGGCCGCCTTTGCAGCCTTGTAGTTGACCTAGGACCTTATGATTTGGCACGGACCGAGCTCAGGCTGCCACATTACTCAAGAAACAGCCAGAAGTGGTAATGTGTAGAAAAAACCGCAGAAAATCTTATGTTTAATACATTTGTTTTCGAAATGACGTAACTGCAAATCGTCACAATGGACGCATTTCTATCGGAAACGTTTACATTTATCTTCTGGCAGTTAATGTCGCGTTATGAGCCATGCGGGTGCACAACTCTGTACGTAATTTAAACATCTAAGCTGTTGCAGTCGACAAGTAAGGAGCACAGCAAGTCAAGTTTTAGTTTTTGAAAACTCAGTTTTTGGCCGCTTTTGCAGCTTTGTAGTTGACCTAGGACCTTATGATTTGGCACGGACCGAGCTCAGGCTGCCACATTACTCAAGAAACAGCCAGAAGTGGTAATGTGTAGTAAAAACCGCAGAAAATCTTATGTTTAATACATTTGTTTTCGAAATGACGTAACTGCAAATCGTCACAATGGACGCATTTCTATCGGAAACGTTTACATTTATCTTCTGGCAGTTAATGTCGCGTTATGAGCCTTGCGGGTGCATCACTCAGTGCGTAATTTAAGCATCTAAACTGTTGCAGTCGACAAGTAAGGAGCACAGCAAGTCAAGTTTTAGTTTTTGAAAACTCAGTTTTTGGCCGCTTTTGCAGCCTTGTAGTTGACCTAGGACCTTATGATTTGGCACGGACCGAGCTCAGGCTGCCACATTACTCAAGAAACAGCCAGAAGTGGTAATGTGTAGAAAAAACCGCAGAAAATCTTATGTTTAATACATTTGTTTTCGAAATGACGTAACTGCAAATCGTCACAATGGACGCATTTCTATCGGAAACGTTTACATTTATCTTCTGGCAGTTAAAGTCGCGTGATGAGCCTTGCGGGTGCACAACTCTGTACGTAATTTAAACATCTAAGCTGTTGCAGTCGACAAGTAAGGAGCACAGCAAGTCAAGTTTTAGTTTTTGAAAACTCAGTTTTTGGCCGCCTTTGCAGCCTTGTAGTTGACCTAGGACCTTATGATTTGGCACGGACCGAGCTCAGGCTGCCACATTACTCAAGAAACAGCCAGAAGTGGTAATGTGTAGAAAAAACCGCAGAAAATCTTATGTTTAATACATTTGTTTTCGAAATGACGTAACTGCAAATCGTCACAATGGACGCATTTCTATCGGAAACGTTTACATTTATCTTCTGGCAGTTAATGTCGCGTTATGAGCCTTGCGGGTGCATCACTCAGTGCGTAATTTAAGCATCTAAACTGTTGCAGTCGACAAGTAAGGAGCACAGCAAGTCAAGTTTTAGTTTTTGAAAACTCAGTTTTTGGCCGCTTTTGCAGCCTTGTAGTTGACCTAGGACCTTATGATTTGGCACGGACCGAGCTCAGGCTGCCACATTACTCAAGAAACAGCCAGAAGTGGTAATGTGTAGAAAAAACCGCAGAAAATCTTATGTTTAATACATTTGTTTTCGAAATGACGTAACTGCAAATCGTCACAATGGACGCATTTCTATCGGAAACGTTTACATTTATCTTCTGGCAGTTAATGTCGCGTTATGAGCCTTGCGGGTGCACAACTCTGTACGTAATTTAAGCATCTAAGCTGTTGCAGTCGACAAGTAAGGAGCACAGCAAGTCAAGTTTTAGTTTTTGAAAACTCAGTTTTTGGCCGCTTTTGCAGCCTTGTAGTTGACCTAGGACCTTATGATTTGGCACGGACCGAGCTCAGGCTGCCACATTACTCAAGAAACAGCCAGAAGTGGTAATGTGTAGAAAAAACCGCAGAAAATCTTATGTTTAATACATTTGTTTTCGAAATGACGTAACTGCAAATCGTCACAATGGACGCATTTCTATCGGAAACGTTTACATTTATCTTCTGGCAGTTAATGTCGCGTTATGGGCCATGCGGGTGCACAACTCTGTACGTAATTTAAACATCTAAGCTGTTGCAGTCGACAAGTAAGGAGCACAGCAAGTCAAGTTTTAGTTTTTGAAAACTCAGTTTTGGCCGCTTTTGCAGCCTTGTAGTTGACCTAGGACCTTATGATTTGGCACGGACCGAGCTCAGGCTGCCACATTACTCAAGAAACAGCCAGAAGTGGTAATGTGTAGAAAAAACCGCAGAAAATCTTATGTTTAATACATTTGTTTTCGAAATGACGTAACTGCAAATCGTTACAATGGACGCATTTCTATCGGAAACGTTTACATTTATCTTCTGGCAGTTAATGTCGCGTTATGAGCCTTGCGGGTGCATCACTCAGTGCGTAATTTAAGCATCTAAACTGTTGCAGTCGACAAGTAAGGAGCACAGCAAGTCAAGTTTTAGTTTTTGAAAACTCAGTTTTTGGCCGCCTTTGCAGCCTTGTAGATGACCTAGGACCTTATGATTTGGCACGGACCGAGCTCAGGCTGCCACATTACTCAAGAAACAGCCAGAAGTGGTAATGTGTAGAAAAAACCGCAGAAAATCTTATGTTTAATACATTTGTTTTCGAAATGACGTAACTGCAAATCGTCACAATGGACGCATTTCTATCGGAAACGTTTACATTTATCTTCTGGCAGTTAATGTCGCGGTATGAGCCATGCGGGTGCACAACTCTGTACGTAATTTAAACATCTAAGCTGTTGCAGTCGACAAGTAAGGAGCACAGCAAGTCAAGTTTTAGTTTTTGAAAACTCAGTTTTTGGCCGCTTTTGCAGCTTTGTAGTTGACCTAGGACCTTATGATTTGGCACGGACCGAGCTCAGGCTGCCACATTACTCAAGAAACAGCCAGAAGTGGTAATGTGTAGTAAAAACCGCAGAAAATCTTATGTTTAATACATTTGTTTTCGAAATGACGTAACTGCAAATCGTCACAATGGACGCATTTCTATCGGAAACGTTTACATTTATCTTCTGGCAGTTAATGTCGCGTTATGAGCCTTGCGGGTGCATCACTCAGTGCGTAATTTAAGCATCTAAACTGTTGCAGTCGACAAGTAAGGAGCACAGCAAGTCAAGTTTTAGTTTTTGAAAACTCAGTTTTTGGCCGCTTTTGCAGCCTTGTAGTTGACCTAGGACCTTATGATTTGGCACGGACCGAGCTCAGGCTGCCACATTACTCAAGAAACAGCCAGAAGTGGTAATGTGTAGAAAAAACCGCAGAAAATCTTATGTTTAATACATTTGTTTTCGAAATGACGTAACTGCAAATCGTCACAATGGACGCATTTCTATCGGAAACGTTTACATTTATCTTCTGGCAGTTAAAGTCGCGTGATGAGCCTTGCGGGTGCACAACTCTGTACGTAATTTAAACATCTAAGCTGTTGCAGTCGACAAGTAAGGAGCACAGCAAGTCAAGTTTTAGTTTTTGAAAACTCAGTTTTTGGCCGCCTTTGCAGCCTTGTAGTTGACCTAGGACCTTATGATTTGGCACGGACCGAGCTCAGGCTGCCACATTACTCAAGAAACAGCCAGAAGTGGTAATGTGTAGAAAAAACCGCAGAAAATCTTATGTTTAATACATTTGTTTTCGAAATGACGTAACTGCAAATCGTCACAATGGACGCATTTCTATCGGAAACGTTTACATTTATCTTCTGGCAGTTAATGTCGCGTTATGAGCCTTGCGGGTGCATCACTCAGTGCGTAATTTAAGCATCTAAACTGTTGCAGTCGACAAGTAAGGAGCACAGCAAGTCAAGTTTTAGTTTTTGAAAACTCAGTTTTTGGCCGCTTTTGCAGCCTTGTAGTTGACCTAGGACCTTATGATTTGGCACGGACCGAGCTCAGGCTGCCACATTACTCAAGAAACAGCCAGAAGTGGTAATGTGTAGAAAAAACCGCAGAAAATCTTATGTTTAATACATTTGTTTTCGAAATGACGTAACTGCAAATCGTCACAATGGACGCATTTCTATCGGAAACGTTTACATTTATCTTCTGGCAGTTAATGTCGCGTTATGAGCCATGCGGGTGCACAACTCTGTACGTAATTTAAACATCTAAGCTGTTGCAGTCGACAAGTAAGGAGCACAGCAAGTCAAGTTTTAGTTTTTGAAAACTCAGTTTTTGGCCGCTTTTGCAGCTTTGTAGTTGACCTAGGACCTTATGATTTGGCACGGACCGAGCTCAGGCTGCCACATTACTCAAGAAACAGCCAGAAGTGGTAATGTGTAGAAAAAACCGCAGAAATTCTTATGTTTAATACATTTGTTTTCGAAATGACGTAACTGCAAATCGTCACAATGGACGCATTTCTATCGGAAACGTTTACATTTATCTTCTGGCAGTTAATGTCGCGTTATGAGCCTTGCGGGTGCATCACTCAGTGCGTAATTTAAGCATCTAAACTGTTGCAGTCGACAAGTAAGGAGCACAGCAAGTCAAGTTTTAGTTTTTGAAAACTCAGTTTTTGGCCGCCTTTGCAGCCTTGTAGTTGACCTAGGACCTTATGATTTGGCACGGACCGAGCTCAGGCTGCCACATTACTCAAGAAACAGCCAGAAGTGGTAATGTGTAGTAAAAACCGCAGAAAATCTTATGTTTAATACATTTGTTTTCGAAATGACGTAACTGCAAATCGTCACAATGGACGCATTTCTATCGGAAACGTTTACATTTATCTTCTGGCAGTTAATGTCGCGTTATGAGCCTTGCGGGTGCATCACTCAGTGCGTAATTTAAGCATCTAAACTGTTGCAGTCGACAAGTAAGGAGCACAGCAAGTCAAGTTTTAGTTTTTGAAAACACAGTTTTTGGCCGCTTTTGCAGCCTTGTAGTTGACCTAGGACCTTATGATTTGGCACGGACCGAGCTCAGGCTGCCACATTACTCAAGAAACAGCCAGAAGTGGTAATGTGTAGAAAAAACCGCAGAAAATCTTATGTTTAATACATTTGTTTTCGAAATGACGTAACTGCAAATCGTCACAATGGACGCATTTCTATCGGAAACGTTTACATTTATCTTCTGGCAGTTAAAGTCGCGTGATGAGCCTTGCGGGTGCACAACTCTGTACGTAATTTAAACATCTAAGCTGTTGCAGTCGACAAGTAAGGAGCACAGCAAGTCAAGTTTTAGTTTTTGAAAACTTAGTTTTTGGCCGCCTTTGCAGCCTTGTAGTTGACCTAGGACCTTATGATTTGGCACGGACCGAGCTCAGGCTGCCACATTACTCAAGAAACAGCCAGAAGTGGTAATGTGTAGAAAAAACCGCAGAAAATCTTATGTTTAATACATTTGTTTTCGAAATGACGTAACTGCAAATCGTCACAATGGACGCATTTCTATCGGAAACGTTTACATTTATCTTCTGGCAGTTAATGTCGCGTTATGAGCCTTGCGGGTGCATCACTCAGTGCGTAATTTAAGCATCTAAACTGTTGCAGTCGACAAGTAAGGAGCACAGCAAGTCAAGTTTTAGTTTTTGAAAACTCAGTTTTTGGCCGCTTTTGCAGCCTTGTAGTTGACCTAGGACCTTATGATTTGGCACGGACCGAGCTCAGGCTGCCACATTACTCAAGAAACAGCCAGAAGTGGTAATGTGTAGAAAAAACCGCAGAAAATCTTATGTTTAATACATTTGTTTTCGAAATGACGTAACTGCAAATCGTCACAATGGACGCATTTCTATCGGAAACGTTTACATTTATCTTCTGGCAGTTAATGTCGCGTTATGAGCCTTGCGGGTGCATCACTCAGTGCGTAATTTAAGCATCTAAGCTGTTGCAGTCGACAAGTAAGGAGCACAGCAAGTCAAGTTTTAGTTTTTGAAAACTCAGTTTTTGGCCGCTTTTGCAGCCTTGTAGTTGACCTAGGACCTTATGATTTGGCACGGACCGAGCTCAGGCTGCCACATTACTCAAGAAACAGCCAGAAGTGGTAATGTGTAGAAAAAACCGCAGAAAATCTTATGTTTAATACATTTGTTTTCGAAATGACGTAACTGCAAATCGTCACAATGGACGCATTTCTATCGGAAACGTTTACATTTATCTTCTGGCAGTTAAAGTCGCGTGATGAGCCTTGCGGGTGCACAACTCTGTACGTAATTTAAGCATCTAAGCTGTTGCAGTCGACAAGTAAGGAGCACAGCAAGTCAAGTTTTAGTTTTTGAAAACTCAGTTTTTGGCCGCTTTTGCAGCCTTGTAGTTGACCTAGGACCTTATGATTTGGCACGGACGGAGCTCAGGCTGCCACATTACTCAAGAAACAGCCAGAAGTGGTAATGTGTAGAAAAAACCGCAGAAAATCTTATGTTTAATACATTTGTTTTCGAAATGACGTAAGTGCAAATCGTCACAATGGACGCATTTCTATCGGAAACGTTTACATTAATCTTCTGGCAGTTAATGTCGCGTTATGAGCCTTGCGGGTGCACAACTCTGTACGTAATTTAAGCATCTAAGCTGTTGCAGTCGACAAGTAAGGAGCACAGCAAGTCAAGTTTTAGTTTTTGAA
The DNA here is from genome assembly GCF_023864275.1 of Schistocerca cancellata. Taxonomy (NCBI): domain Eukaryota; kingdom Metazoa; phylum Arthropoda; class Insecta; order Orthoptera; family Acrididae; genus Schistocerca; species Schistocerca cancellata. The sequence goes on from NC_064637.1 coordinate 138,496,387, forward strand.
AACTCAGTTTTTGGCCGCTTTTGCAGCCTTGTAGTTGACCTAGGACCTTATGATTTGGCACGGACCGAGCTCAGGCTGCCACATTACTCAAGAAACAGCCAGAAGTGGTAATGTGTAGAAAAAACCGCAGAAAAACTTATGTTTAATACATTTGTTTTCGAAATGACGTAACTGCAAATCGTCACAATGGACGCATTTCTATCGGAAACGTTTACATTTATCTTCTGGCAGTTAATGTCGCGTTATGAGCCTTGCGGGTGCACAACTCTGTACGTAATTTAAGCATCTAAGCTGTTGCAGTCGACAAGTAAGGAGCACAGCAAGTCAAGTTTTAGTTTTTGAAAACTCAGTTTTTGGCCGCTTTTGCAGCCTTGTAGTTGACCTAGGACCTTATGATTTGGCACGGACCGAGCTCAGGCTGCCACATTACTCAAGAAACAGCCAGAAGTGGTAATGTGTAGAAAAAACCGCAGAAAATCTTATGTTTAATACATTTGTTTTCGAAATGACGTAACTGCAAATCGTCACAATGGACGCATTTCTATCGGAAACGTTTACATTTATCTTCTGGCAGTTAATGTCGCGTTATGAGCCTTGCGGGTGCACAACTCTGTACGTAATTTAAGCATCTAAGCTGTTGCAGTCGACAAGTAAGGAGCACAGCAAGTCAAGTTTTAGTTTTTGAAAACTCAGTTTTTGGCCGCTTTTGCAGCCTTGTAGTTGACCTAGGACCTTATGATTTGGCACGGACCGAGCTCAGGCTGCCACATTACTCAAGAAACATCCAGAAGTGGTAATGTGTAGAAAAATCCGCAGAAAATCTTATGTTTAATACATTTGTTTTCGAAATGACGTAACTGCAAATCGTCACAATGGACGCATTTCTATCGGAAACGTTTACATTTATCTTCTGGCAGTTAATGTCGCGTTATGAGCCTTGCGGGTGCATCACTCAGTGCGTAATTTAAGCTCAGGCTGCCACATTATGATTTGGCCACCTTATGATGTGGTAATGTGTAGAAAAAACCGCAGAAAATCTTATGTTTAATACATTTGTTTTCGAAATGACGTAACTGCAAATCGTCACAATGGACGCATTTCTATCGGAAACGTTTACATTTATCTTCTGGCAGTTAAAGTCGCGTGATGAGCCTTGCGGGTGCACAACTCTGTACGTAATTTAAGCATCTAAGCTGTTGCAGTCGACAAGTAAGGAGCACAGCAAGTCAAGTTCTAGTTTTTGAAAACTCAGTTTTTGGCCGCTTTTGCAGCCTTGTAGTTGACATAGGACCTTATGATTTGGCACGGACCGAGCTCAGGCTGCCACATTACTCAAGAAACAGCCAGAAGTGGTAATGTGTAGAAAAAACCGCAGAAAATCTTATGTTTAATACATTTGTTTTCGAAATGACGTAACTGCAAATCGTCACAATGGACGCATTTCTATCGGAAACGTTTACATTTATCTTCTGGCAGTTAATGTCGCGTTATGAGCCTTGCGGGTGCATCACTCAGTGCGTAATTTAAGCATCTAAGCTGTTGCAGTCGACAAGTAAGGAGCACAGCAAGTCAAGTTTTAGTTTTTGAAAACTCAGTTTTTGGCCGCTTTTGCAGCCTTGTAGTTGACCTAGGACCTTATGATTTGGCACGGACCGAGCTCAGGCTGCCACATTACTCAAGAAACAGCCAGAAGTGGTAATGTGTAGAAAAAACCGCAGAAAATCTTATGTTTAATACATTTGTTTTCGAAATGACGTAACTGCAAATCGTCACAATGGACGCATTTCTATCGGAAACGTTTACATTTATCTTCTGGCAGTTAAAGTCGTGTGATGAGCCTTGCGGGTGCACAACTCTGTACGTAATTTAAGCATCTAAGCTGTTGCAGTCGACAAGTAAGGAGCACAGCAAGTCATGTTTTAGTTTTTGAAAACTCAGTTTTTGGCCGCTTTTGCAGCCTTGTAGTTGACCTAGGACCTTATGATTTGGCACGGACCGAGCTCAGGCTGCCACATTACTCAAGAAACAGCCAGAAGTGGTAATGTGTAGAAAAAACCGCAGAAAATCTTATGTTTAATACATTTGTTTTCGAAATGACGTAACTGCAAATCGTCACAATGGACGCATTTCTATCTTAAACGTTTACATTTATCTTCTGGCAGTTAAAGTCGCGTGATGAGCCTTGCGGGTGCACAACTCTGTACGTAATTTAAGCATCTAAGCTGTTGCAGTCGACAAGTAAGGAGCACAGCAAGTCAAGTTTTAGTTTTTGAAAACTCAGTTTTTGGCCGCTTTTGCAGCCTTGTAGTTGACCTAGGACCTTATGATTTGGCACGGACCGAGCTCAGGCTGCCACATTACTTAAGAAACAGCCAGAAGTGGTAATGTGTAGAAAGAACCGCAGAAAATCTTATGTTTAATACATTTGTTTTCGAAATGACGTAAGTGCAAATCGTCACAATGGACGCATTTCTATCGGAAACGTTTACATTAATCTTCTGGCAGTTAATGTCGCGTTATGAGCCTTGCGGGTGCACAACTCTGTACGTAATTTAAGCATCTAAGCTGTTGCAGTCGACAAGTAAGGAGCACAGCAAGTCAAGTTTTAGTTTTTGAAAACTCAGTTTTTGGCCGCTTTTGCAGCCTTGTAGTTGACCTAGGACCTTATGATTTGGCACGGACCGAGCTCAGGCTGCCACATTACTCAAGAAACAGCCAGAAGTGGTAATGTGTAGAAAAAACCGCAGAAAATCTTATGTTTAATACATTTGTTTTCGAAATGACGTAACTGCAAATCGTCACAATGGACGCATTTCTATCGGAAACGTTTACATTTATCTTCTGGCAGTTAATGTCGCGTTATGAGCCTTGCGGGTGCATCACTCAGTGCGTAATTTAAGCATCTAAGCTGTTGCAGTCGACAAGTAAGGAGCACAGCAAGTCAAGTTTTAGTTTTTGAAAACTCAGTTTTTGGCCGCTTTTGCAGCCTTGTAGTTGACCTAGGACCTTATGATTTGGCACGGACCGAGCTCAGGCTGCCACATTACTCACGAAACAGCCAGAAGTGGTAATGTGTAGAAAAAACCGCAGAAAATCTTATGTTTAATACATTTGTTTTCGAAATGACGTAACTGCAAATCGTCACAATGGACGCATTTCTATCGGAAACGTTTACATTTATCTTCTGGCAGTTAAAGTCGCGTGATGAGCCTTGCGGGTGCACAACTCTGTACGTAATTTAAGCATCTAAGCTGTTGCAGTCGACAAGTAAGGAGCACAGCAAGTCAAGTTTTAGTTTTTGAAAACTCAGTTTTTGGCCGCTTTTGCAGCCTTGTAGTTGACCTAGGACCTTATGATTTGGCACGGACCGAGCTCAGGCTGCCACATTACTTAAGAAACAGCCAGAAGTGGTAATGTGTAGAAAGAACCGCAGAAAATCTTATGTTTAATACATTTGTTTTCGAAATGACGTAAGTGCAAATCGTCACAATGGACGCATTTCTATCGGAAACGTTTACATTAATCTTCTGGCAGTTAATGTCGCGTTATGAGCCTTGCGGGTGCACAACTCTGTACGTAATTTAAGCATCTAAGCTGTTGCAGTCGACAAGTAAGGAGCACAGCAAGTCAAGTTTTAGTTTTTGAAAACTCAGTTTTTGGCCGCTTTTGCAGCCTTGTAGTTGACCTAGGACCTTATGATTTGGCACGGACCGAGCTCAGGCTGCCACATTACTCAAGAAACAGCCAGAAGTGGTAATGTGTAGAAAAAACCGCAGAAAATCTTATGTTTAATACATTTGTTTTCGAAATGACGTAACTGCAAATCGTCACAATGGACGCATTTCTATCGGAAACGTTTACATTTATCTTCTGGCAGTTAATGTCGCGTTATGAGCCTTGCGGGTGCATCACTCAGTGCGTAATTTAAGCATCTAAGCTGTTGCAGTCGACAAGTAAGGAGCACAGCAAGTCAAGTTTTAGTTTTTGAAAACTCAGTTTTTGGCCGCTTTTGCAGCCTTGTAGTTGACCTAGGACCTTATGATTTGGCACGGACCGAGCTCAGGCTGCCACATTACTCACGAAACAGCCAGAAGTGGTAATGTGTAGAAAAAACCGCAGAAAATCTTATGTTTAATACATTTGTTTTCGAAATGACGTAACTGCAAATCGTCACAATGGACGCATTTCTATCGGAAACGTTTACATTTATCTTCTGGCAGTTAAAGTCGCGTGATGAGCCTTGCGGGTGCACAACTCTGTACGTAATTTAAGCATCTAAGCTGTTGCAGTCGACAAGTAAGGAGCACAGCAAGTCAAGTTTTAGTTTTTGAAAACTCAGTTTTTGGCCGCTTTTGCAGCCTTGTAGTTGACCTAGGACCTTATGATTTGGCACGGACCGAGCTCAGGCTGCCATATTACTCAAGAAACAGCCAGAAGTGGTAATGTGTAGAAAAAACCGCAGAAAATCTTATGTTTAATACATTTGTTTTCGAAATGACGTAAGTGCAAATTGTCACAATGGACGCATTTCTATCGGAAACGTTTACATTAATCTTCTGGCAGTTAATGTCGCGTTATGAGCCTTGCGGGTGCACAACTCTGTACGTAATTTAAGCATCTAAGCTGTTGCAGTCGACAAGTAAGGAGCACAGCAAGTCAAGTTTTAGTTTTTGAAAACTCAGTTTTTGGCCGCTTTTGCAGCCTTGTAGTTGACCTAGGACCTTATGATTTGGCACGGACCGAGCTCAGGCTGCCACATTACTCAAGAAACAGCCAGAAGTGGTAATGTGTAGAAAAAACCGCAGAAAATCTTATGTTTAATACATTTGTTTTCGAAATGACGTAACTGCAAATCGTCACAATGGACGCATTTATATCGGAAACGTTTACATTTATCTTCTGGCAGTTAATGTCGCGTTATGAGCCTTGCGGGTGCACAACTCTGTACGTAATTTAAGCATCTAAGCTGTTGCAGTCGACAAGTAAGGAGCACAGCAAGTCAAGTTTTAGTTTTTGAAAACTCAGTTTTTGGCCGCTTTTGCAGCCTTGTAGTTGACCTAGGACCTTATGATTTGGCACGGACCGAGCTCAGGCTGCCACATTACTCAAGAAACATCCAGAAGTGGTAATGTGTAGAAAAATCCGCAGAAAATCTTATGTTTAATACATTTGTTTTCGAAATGACGTAACTGCAAATCGTCACAATGGACGCATTTCTATCGGAAACGTTTACATTTATCTTCTGGCAGTTAAAGTCGCGTGATGAGCCTTGCGGGTGCACAACTCTGTACGTAATTTAAGCATCTAAGCTGTTGCAGTCGACAAGTAAGGAGCACAGCAAGTCAAGTTTTAGTTTTTGAAAACTCAGTCTTTGGCCGCTTTTGCAGCCTTGTAGTTGACCTAGGACCTTATGATTTGGCACGGACCGAGCTCAGGCTGCCACATTACTCAAGAAGCAGCCAGAAGTGGTAATGTGTAGAAAAAACCGCAGAAAATCTTATGTTTAATACATTTGTTTTCGAAATGACGTAAGTGCAAATCGTCACAATGGACGCATTTCTATCGGAAACGTTTACATTAATCTTCTGGCAGTTAATGTCGCGTTATGAGCCTTGCGGGTGCACAACTCTGTACGTAATTTAAGCATCTAAGCTGTTGCAGTCGACAAGTAAGGAGCACAGCAAGTCAAGTTTTAGTTTTTGAAAACTCAGTTTTTGGCCGCTTTTGCAGCCTTGTAGTTGACCTAGGACCTTATGATTTGGCACGGACCGAGCTCAGGCTGCCACATTACTCAAGAAACAGCCAGAAGTGGTAATGTGTAGAAAAAACCGCAGAAAATCTTATGTTTAATACATTTGTTTTCGAAATGACGTAACTGCAAATCGTCACAATGGACGCATTTCTATCGGAAACGTTTACATTTATCTTCTGGCAGTTAATGTCGCGTTATGAGCCTTGCGGGTGCACAACTCTGTACGTAATTTAAGCATCTAAGCTGTTGCAGTCGACAAGTAAGGAGCACAGCAAGTCAAGTTTTAGTTTTTGAAAACTCAGTTTTTGGCCGCTTTTGCAGCCTTGTAGTTGACCTAGGACCTTATGATTTGGCACGGACCGAGCTCAGGCTGCCACATTACTCAAGAAACATCCAGAGGTGGTAATGTGTAGAAAAATCCGCAGAAAATCTTATGTTTAATACATTTGTTTTCGAAATGACGTAACTGCAAATCGTCACAATGGACGCATTTCTATCGGAAACGTTTACATTTATCTTCTGGCAGTTAATGTCGCGTTATGAGCCTTGCGGGTGCATCACTCAGTGCGTAATTTAAGCTCAGGCTGCCACATTATGATTTGGCCACCTTATGATGTGGTAATGTGTAGAAAAAACCGCAGAAAATCTTATGTTTAATACATTTGTTTTCGAAATGACGTAACTGCAAATCGTCACAATGGACGCATTTCTATCGGAAACGTTTACATTTATCTTCTGGCAGTTAAAGTCGCGTGATGAGCCTTGCGGGTGCACAACTCTGTACGTAATTTAAGCATCAAAGCTGTTGCAGTCGACAAGTAAGGAGCACAGCAAGTCAAGTTTTAGTTTTTGAAAACTCAGTTTTTGGCCGCTTTTGCAGCCTTGTAGTTGACATAGGACCTTATGATTTGGCACGGACCGAGCTCAGGCTGCCACATTACTCAACAAACAGCCAGAAGTGGTAATGTGTAGAAAAAACCGCAAAAAATCTTATGTTTAATACATTTGTTTTCGAAATGACGTAACTGCAAATCGTCACAATGGACGCATTTCTATCGGAAACGTTTACATTTATCTTCTGGCAGTTAATGTCGCGTTATGAGCCTTGCGGGTGCATCACTCAGTGCGTAATTTAAGCATCTAAGCTGTTGCAGTCGACAAGTAAGGAGCACAGCAAGTCAAGTTTTAGTTTTTGAAAACTCAGTTTTTGGCCGCTTTTGCAGCCTTGTAGTTGACCTAGGACCTTATGATTTGGCACGGACCGAGCTCAGGCTGCCACATTACTCAAGAAACAGCCAGAAGTGGTAATGTGTAGAAAAAACCGCAGAAAATCTTATGTTTAATACATTTGTTTTCGAAATGACGTAACTGCAAATCGTCACAATGGACGCATTTCTATCGGAAACGTTTACATTTATCTTCTGGCAGTTAAAGTCGCGTGATGAGCCTTGCGGGTGCACAACTCTGTACGTAATTTAAGCATCAAAGCTGTTGCAGTCGACAAGTAAGGAGCACAGCAAGTCAAGTTTTAGTTTTTGAAAACTCAGTTTTTGGCCGCTTTTGCAGCCTTGTAGTTGACCTAGGACCTTATGATTTGGCACGGACGGAGCTCAGGCTGCCACATTACTCAAGAAACAGCCAGAAGTGGTAATGTGTAGAAAAAACCGCAGAAAATCTTATGTTTAATACATTTGTTTTCGAAATGACGTAAGTGCAAATCGTCACAATGGACGCATTTCTATCGGAAACGTTTACATTAATCTTCTGGCAGTTAATGTCGCGTTATGAGCCTTGCGGGTGCACAACTCTGTACGTAATTTAAGCATCTAAGCTGTTGCAGTCGACAAGTAAGGAGCACAGCAAGTCAAGTTTTAGTTTTTGAAAACTCAGTTTTTGGCCGCTTTTGCAGCCTTGTAGTTGACCTAGGACCTTATGATTTGGCACGGACCGAGCTCAGGCTGCCACATTACTCAAGAAACAGCCAGAAGTGGTAATGTGTAGAAAAAACCGCAGAAAAACTTATGTTTAATACATTTGTTTTCGAAATGACGTAACTGCAAATCGTCACAATGGACGCATTTCTATCGGAAACGTTTACATTTATCTTCTGGCAGTTAATGTCGCGTTATGAGCCTTGCGGGTGCACAACTCTGTACGTAATTTAAGCATCTAAGCTGTTGCAGTCGACAAGTAAGGAGCACAGCAAGTCAAGTTTTAGTTTTTGAAAACTCAGTTTTTGGCCGCTTTTGCAGCCTTGTAGTTGACCTAGGACCTTATGATTTGGCACGGACCGAGCTCAGGCTGCCACATTACTCAAGAAACATCCAGAAGTGGTAATGTGTAGAAAAATCCGCAGAAAATCTTATGTTTAATACATTTGTTTTCGAAATGACGTAACTGCAAATCGTCACAATGGACGCATTTCTATCGGAAACGTTTACATTTATCTTCTGGCAGTTAATGTCGCGTTATGAGCCTTGCGGGTGCATCACTCAGTGCGTAATTTAAGCTCAGGCTGCCACATTATGATTTGGCCACCTTATGATGTGGTAATGTGTAGAAAAAACCGCAGAAAATCTTATGTTTAATACATTTGTTTTCGAAATGACGTAACTGCAAATCGTCACAATGGACGCATTTCTATCGGAAACGTTTACATTTATCTTCTGGCAGTTAAAGTCGCGTGATGAGCCTTGCGGGTGCACAACTCTGTACGTAATTTAAGCATCTAAGCTGTTGCAGTCGACAAGTAAGGAGCACAGCAAGTCAAGTTTTAGTTTTTGAAAACTCAGTTTTTGGCCGCTTTTGCAGCCTTGTAGTTGACATAGGACCTTATGATTTGGCACGGACCGAGCTCAGGCTGCCACATTACTCAAGAAACAGCCAGAAGTGGTAATGTGTAGAAAAAACCGCAGAAAATCTTATGTTTAATACATTTGTTTTCGAAATGACGTAACTGCAAATCGTCACAATGGACGCATTTCTATCGGAAACGTTTACATTTATCTTCTGGCAGTTAATGTCGCGTTATGAGCCTTGCGGGTGCATCACTCAGTGCGTAATTTAAGCATCTAAGCTGTTGCAGTCGACAAGTAAGGAGCACAGCAAGTCAAGTTTTAGTTTTTGAAAACTCAGTTTTTGGCCGCTTTTGCAGCCTTGTAGTTGACCTAGGACCTTATGATTTGGCACGGACCGAGCTCAGGCTGCCACATTACTCAAGAAACAGCCAGAAGTGGTAATGTGTAGAAAAAACCGCAGAAAATCTTATGTTTAATACATTTGTTTTCGAAATGACGTAACTGCAAATCGTCACAATGGACGCATTTCTATCGGAAACGTTTACATTTATCTTCTGGCAGTTAAAGTCGTGTGATGAGCCTTGCGGGTGCACAACTCTGTACGTAATTTAAGCATCTAAGCTGTTGCAGTCGACAAGTAAGGAGCACAGCAAGTCATGTTTTAGTTTTTGAAAACTCAGTTTTTGGCCGCTTTTGCAGCCTTGTAGTTGACCTAGGACCTTATGATTTGGCACGGACCGAGCTCAGGCTGCCACATTACTCAAGAAACAGCCAGAAGTGGTAATGTGTAGAAAAAACCGCAGAAAATCTTATGTTTAATACATTTGTTTTCGAAATGACGTAACTGCAAATCGTCACAATGGACGCATTTCTATCTTAAACGTTTACATTTATCTTCTGGCAGTTAAAGTCGCGTGATGAGCCTTGCGGGTGCACAACTCTGTACGTAATTTAAGCATCTAAGCTGTTGCAGTCGACAAGTAAGGAGCACAGCAAGTCAAGTTTTAGTTTTTGAAAACTCAGTTTTTGGCCGCTTTTGCAGCCTTGTAGTTGACCTAGGACCTTATGATTTGGCACGGACCGAGCTCAGGCTGCCACATTACTTAAGAAACAGCCAGAAGTGGTAATGTGTAGAAAGAACCGCAGAAAATCTTATGTTTAATACATTTGTTTTCGAAATGACGTAAGTGCAAATCGTCACAATGGACGCATTTCTATCGGAAACGTTTACATTAATCTTCTGGCAGTTAATGTCGCGTTATGAGCCTTGCGGGTGCACAACTCTGTACGTAATTTAAGCATCTAAGCTGTTGCAGTCGACAAGTAAGGAGCACAGCAAGTCAAGTTTTAGTTTTTGAAAACTCAGTTTTTGGCCGCTTTTGCAGCCTTGTAGTTGACCTAGGACCTTATGATTTGGCACGGACCGAGCTCAGGCTGCCACATTACTCAAGAAACAGCCAGAAGTGGTAATGTGTAGAAAAAACCGCAGAAAATCTTATGTTTAATACATTTGTTTTCGAAATGACGTAACTGCAAATCGTCACAATGGACGCATTTCTATCGGAAACGTTTACATTTATCTTCTGGCAGTTAATGTCGCGTTATGAGCCTTGCGGGTGCATCACTCAGTGCGTAATTTAAGCATCTAAGCTGTTGCAGTCGACAAGTAAGGAGCACAGCAAGTCAAGTTTTAGTTTTTGAAAACTCAGTTTTTGGCCGCTTTTGCAGCCTTGTAGTTGACCTAGGACCTTATGATTTGGCACGGACCGAGCTCAGGCTGCCACATTACTCACGAAACAGCCAGAAGTGGTAATGTGTAGAAAAAACCGCAGAAAATCTTATGTTTAATACATTTGTTTTCGAAATGACGTAACTGCAAATCGTCACAATGGACGCATTTCTATCGGAAACGTTTACATTTATCTTCTGGCAGTTAAAGTCGCGTGATGAGCCTTGCGGGTGCACAACTCTGTACGTAATTTAAGCATCTAAGCTGTTGCAGTCGACAAGTAAGGAGCACAGCAAGTCAAGTTTTAGTTTTTGAAAACTCAGTTTTTGGCCGCTTTTGCAGCCTTGTAGTTGACCTAGGACCTTATGATTTGGCACGGACCGAGCTCAGGCTGCCACATTACTTAAGAAACAGCCAGAAGTGGTAATGTGTAGAAAGAACCGCAGAAAATCTTATGTTTAATACATTTGTTTTCGAAATGACGTAAGTGCAAATCGTCACAATGGACGCATTTCTATCGGAAACGTTTACATTAATCTTCTGGCAGTTAATGTCGCGTTATGAGCCTTGCGGGTGCACAACTCTGTACGTAATTTAAGCATCTAAGCTGTTGCAGTCGACAAGTAAGGAGCACAGCAAGTCAAGTTTTAGTTTTTGAAAACTCAGTTTTTGGCCGCTTTTGCAGCCTTGTAGTTGACCTAGGACCTTATGATTTGGCACGGACCGAGCTCAGGCTGCCACATTACTCAAGAAACAGCCAGAAGTGGTAATGTGTAGAAAAAACCGCAGAAAATCTTATGTTTAATACATTTGTTTTCGAAATGACGTAACTGCAAATCGTCACAATGGACGCATTTCTATCGGAAACGTTTACATTTATCTTCTGGCAGTTAATGTCGCGTTATGAGCCTTGCGGGTGCATCACTCAGTGCGTAATTTAAGCATCTAAGCTGTTGCAGTCGACAAGTAAGGAGCACAGCAAGTCAAGTTTTAGTTTTTGAAAACTCAGTTTTTGGCCGCTTTTGCAGCCTTGTAGTTGACCTAGGACCTTATGATTTGGCACGGACCGAGCTCAGGCTGCCACATTACTCACGAAACAGCCAGAAGTGGTAATGTGTAGAAAAAACCGCAGAAAATCTTATGTTTAATACATTTGTTTTCGAAATGACGTAACTGCAAATCGTCACAATGGACGCATTTCTATCGGAAACGTTTACATTTATCTTCTGGCAGTTAAAGTCGCGTGATGAGCCTTGCGGGTGCACAACTCTGTACGTAATTTAAGCATCTAAGCTGTTGCAGTCGACAAGTAAGGAGCACAGCAAGTCAAGTTTTAGTTTTTGAAAACTCAGTTTTTGGCCGCTTTTGCAGCCTTGTAGTTGACCTAGGACCTTATGATTTGGCACGGACCGAGCTCAGGCTGCCATATTACTCAAGAAACAGCCAGAAGTGGTAATGTGTAGAAAAAACCGCAGAAAATCTTATGTTTAATACATTTGTTTTCGAAATGACGTAAGTGCAAATTGTCACAATGGACGCATTTCTATCGGAAACGTTTACATTAATCTTCTGGCAGTTAATGTCGCGTTATGAGCCTTGCGGGTGCACAACTCTGTACGTAATTTAAGCATCTAAGCTGTTGCAGTCGACAAGTAAGGAGCACAGCAAGTCAAGTTTTAGTTTTTGAAAACTCAGTTTTTGGCCGCTTTTGCAGCCTTGTAGTTGACCTAGGACCTTATGATTTGGCACGGACCGAGCTCAGGCTGCCACATTACTCAAGAAACATCCAGAAGTGGTAATGTGTAGAAAAATCCGCAGAAAATCTTATGTTTAATACATTTGTTTTCGAAATGACGTAACTGCAAATCGTCACAATGGACGCATTTATATCGGAAACGTTTACATTTATCTTCTGGCAGTTAATGTCGCGTTATGAGCCTTGCGGGTGCACAACTCTGTACGTAATTTAAGCATCTAAGCTGTTGCAGTCGACAAGTAAGGAGCACAGCAAGTCAAGTTTTAGTTTTTGAAAACTCAGTTTTTGGCCGCTTTTGCAGCCTTGTAGTTGACCTAGGACCTTATGATTTGGCACGGACCGAGCTCAGGCTGCCACATTACTCAAGAAACAGCCAGAAGTGGTAATGTGTAGAAAAAACCGCAGAAAATCTTATGTTTAATACATTTGTTTTCGAAATGACGTAACTGCAAATCGTCACAATGGACGCATTTATATCGGAAACGTTTACATTTATCTTCTGGCAGTTAATGTCGCGTTATGAGCCTTGCGGGTGCACAACTCTGTACGTAATTTAAGCATCTAAGCTGTTGCAGTCGACAAGTAAGGAGCACAGCAAGTCAAGTTTTAGTTTTTGAAAACTCAGTTTTTGGCCGCTTTTGCAGCCTTGTAGTTGACCTAGGACCTTATGATTTGGCACGGACCGAGCTCAGGCTGCCACATTACTCAAGAAACATCCAGAAGTGGTAATGTGTAGAAAAATCCGCAGAAAATCTTATGTTTAATACATTTGTTTTCGAAATGACGTAACTGCAAATCGTCACAATGGACGCATTTCTATCGGAAACGTTTACATTTATCTTCTGGCAGTTAAAGTCGCGTGATGAGCCTTGCGGGTGCACAACTCTGTACGTAATTTAAGCATCTAAGCTGTTGCAGTCGACAAGTAAGGAGCACAGCAAGTCAAGTTTTAGTTTTTGAAAACTCAGTCTTTGGCCGCTTTTGCAGCCTTGTAGTTGACCTAGGACCTTATGATTTGGCACGGACCGAGCTCAGGCTGCCACATTACTCAAGAAGCAGCCAGAAGTGGTAATGTGTAGAAAAAACCGCAGAAAATCTTATGTTTAATACATTTGTTTTCGAAATGACGTAAGTGCAAATCGTCACAATGGACGCATTTATATCGGAAACGTTTACATTTATCTTCTGGCAGTTAATGTCGCGTTATGAGCCTTGCGGGTGCACAACTCTGTACGTAATTTAAGCATCTAAGCTGTTGCAGTCGACAAGTAAGGAGCACAGCAAGTCAAGTTTTAGTTTTTGAAAACTCAGTTTTTGGCCGCTTTTGCAGCCTTGTAGTTGACCTAGGACCTTATGATTTGGCACGGACCGAGCTCAGGCTGCCACATTACTCAAGAAACATCCAGAAGTGGTAATGTGTAGAAAAATCCGCAGAAAATCTTATGTTTAATACATTTGTTTTCGAAATGACGTAACTGCAAATCGTCACAATGGACGCATTTCTATCGGAAACGTTTACATTTATCTTCTGGCAGTTAATGTCGCGTTATGAGCCTTGCGGGTGCACAACTCTGTACGTAATTTAAGCATCTAAGCTGTTGCAGTCGACAAGTAAGGAGCACAGCAAGTCAAGTTTTAGTTTTTGAAAACTCAGTTTTTGGCCGCTTTTGCAGCCTTGTAGTTGACCTAGGACCTTATGATTTGGCACGGACCGAGCTCAGGCTGCCACATTACTCAAGAAACAGCCAGAAGTGGTAATGTGTAGAAAAAACCGCAGAAAATCTTATGTTTAATACATTTGTTTTCGAAATGACGTAACTGCAAATCGTCACAATGGACGCATTTATATCGGAAACGTTTACATTTATCTTCTGGCAGTTAATGTCGCGTTATGAGCCTTGCGGGTGCACAACTCTGTACGTAATTTAAGCATCTAAGCTGTTGCAGTCGACAAGTAAGGAGCACAGCAAGTCAAGTTTTAGTTTTTGAAAACTCAGTTTTTGGCCGCTTTTGCAGCCTTGTAGTTGACCTAGGACCTTATGATTTGGCACGGACCGAGCTCAGGCTGCCACATTACTCAAGAAACATCCAGAAGTGGTAATGTGTAGAAAAATCCGCAGAAAATCTTATGTTTAATACATTTGTTTTCGAAATGACGTAACTGCAAATCGTCACAATGGACGCATTTCTATCGGAAACGTTTACATTTATCTTCTGGCAGTTAAAGTCGCGTGATGAGCCTTGCGGGTGCACAACTCTGTACGTAATTTAAGCATCTAAGCTGTTGCAGTCGACAAGTAAGGAGCACAGCAAGTCAAGTTTTAGTTTTTGAAAACTCAGTTTTTGGCCGCTTTTGCAGCCTTGTAGTTGACCTAGGACCTTATGATTTGGCACGGACCGAGCTCAGGCTGCCATATTACTCAAGAAACAGCCAGAAGTGGTAATGTGTAGAAAAAACCGCAGAAAATCTTATGTTTAATACATTTGTTTTCGAAATGACGTAAGTGCAAATTGTCACAATGGACGCATTTCTATCGGAAACGTTTACATTAATCTTCTGGCAGTTAATGTCGCGTTATGAGCCTTGCGGGTGCACAACTCTGTACGTAATTTAAGCATCTAAGCTGTTGCAGTCGACAAGTAAGGAGCACAGCAAGTCAAGTTTTAGTTTTTGAAAACTCAGTTTTTGGCCGCTTTTGCAGCCTTGTAGTTGACCTAGGACCTTATGATTTGGCACGGACCGAGCTCAGGCTGCCACATTACTCAAGAAACAGCCAGAAGTGGTAATGTGTAGAAAAAACCGCAGAAAATCTTATGTTTAATACATTTGTTTTCGAAATGACGTAACTGCAAATCGTCACAATGGACGCATTTATATCGGAAACGTTTACATTTATCTTCTGGCAGTTAATGTCGCGTTATGAGCCTCCCGGGTGCACAACTCTGTACGTAATTTAAGCATCTAAGCTGTTGCAGTCGACAAGTAAGGAGCACAGCAAGTCAAGTTTTAGTTTTTGAAAACTCAGTTTTTGGCCGCTTTTGCAGCCTTGTAGTTGACCTAGGACCTTATGATTTGGCACGGACCGAGCTCAGGCTGCCACATTACTCAAGAAACATCCAGAAGTGGTAATGTGTAGAAAAATCCGCAGAAAATCTTATGTTTAATACATTTGTTTTCGAAATGACGTAACTGCAAATCGTCACAATGGACGCATTTCTATCGGAAACGTTTACATTTATCTTCTGGCAGTTAAAGTCGCGTGATGAGCCTTGCGGGTGCACAACTCTGTACGTAATTTAAGCATCTAAGCTGTTGCAGTCGACAAGTAAGGAGCACAGCAAGTCAAGTTTTAGTTTTTGAAAACTCAGTCTTTGGCCGCTTTTGCAGCCTTGTAGTTGACCTAGGACCTTATGATTTGGCACGGACCGAGCTCAGGCTGCCACATTACTCAAGAAGCAGCCAGAAGTGGTAATGTGTAGAAAAAACCGCAGAAAATCTTATGTTTAATACATTTGTTTTCGAAATGACGTAAGTGCAAATCGTCACAATGGACGCATTTCTATCGGAAACGTTTACATTAATCTTCTGGCAGTTAATGTCGCGTTATGAGCCTTGCGGGTGCACAACTCTGTACGTAATTTAAGCATCTAAGCTGTTGCAGTCGACAAGTAAGGAGCACAGCAAGTCAAGTTTTAGTTTTTGAAAACTCAGTTTTTGGCCGCTTTTGCAGCCTTGTAGTTGACCTAGGACCTTATGATTTGGCACGGACCGAGCTCAGGCTGCCACATTACTCAAGAAACAGCCAGAAGTGGTAATGTGTAGAAAAAACCGCAGAAAATCTTATGTTTAATACATTTGTTTTCGAAATGACGTAACTGCAAATCGTCACAATGGACGCATTTCTATCGGAAACGTTTACATTTATCTTCTGGCAGTTAATGTCGCGTTATGAGCCTTGCGGGTGCACAACTCTGTACGTAATTTAAGCATCTAAGCTGTTGCAGTCGACAAGTAAGGAGCACAGCAAGTCAAGTTTTAGTTTTTGAAAACTCAGTTTTTGGCCGCTTTTGCAGCCTTGTAGTTGACCTAGGACCTTATGATTTGGCACGGACCGAGCTCAGGCTGCCACATTACTCAAGAAACATCCAGAGGTGGTAATGTGTAGAAAAATCCGCAGAAAATCTTATGTTTAATACATTTGTTTTCGAAATGACGTAACTGCAAATCGTCACAATGGACGCATTTCTATCGGAAACGTTTACATTTATCTTCTGGCAGTTAATGTCGCGTTATGAGCCTTGCGGGTGCATCACTCAGTGCGTAATTTAAGCTCAGGCTGCCACATTATGATTTGGCCACCTTATGATGTGGTAATGTGTAGAAAAAACCGCAGAAAATCTTATGTTTAATACATTTGTTTTCGAAATGACGTAACTGCAAATCGTCACAATGGACGCATTTCTATCGGAAACGTTTACATTTATCTTCTGGCAGTTAAAGTCGCGTGATGAGCCTTGCGGGTGCACAACTCTGTACGTAATTTAAGCATCAAAGCTGTTGCAGTCGACAAGTAAGGAGCACAGCAAGTCAAGTTTTAGTTTTTGAAAACTCAGTTTTTGGCCGCTTTTGCAGCCTTGTAGTTGACATAGGACCTTATGATTTGGCACGGACCGAGCTCAGGCTGCCACATTACTCAACAAACAGCCAGAAGTGGTAATGTGTAGAAAAAACCGCAAAAAATCTTATGTTTAATACATTTGTTTTCGAAATGACGTAACTGCAAATCGTCACAATGGACGCATTTCTATCGGAAACGTTTACATTTATCTTCTGGCAGTTAATGTCGCGTTATGAGCCTTGCGGGTGCATCACTCAGTGCGTAATTTAAGCATCTAAGCTGTTGCAGTCGACAAGTAAGGAGCACAGCAAGTCAAGTTTTAGTTTTTGAAAACTCAGTTTTTGGCCGCTTTTGCAGCCTTGTAGTTGACCTAGGACCTTATGATTTGGCACGGACCGAGCTCAGGCTGCCACATTACTCAAGAAACAGCCAGAAGTGGTAATGTGTAGAAAAAACCGCAGAAAATCTTATGTTTAATACATTTGTTTTCGAAATGACGTAACTGCAAATCGTCACAATGGACGCATTTCTATCGGAAACGTTTACATTTATCTTCTGGCAGTTAAAGTCGCGTGATGAGCCTTGCGGGTGCACAACTCTGTACGTAATTTAAGCATCTAAGCTGTTGCAGTCGACAAGTAAGGAGCACAGCAAGTCAAGTTTTAGTTTTGAAAACTCAGTTTTTGGCCGCTTTTGCAGCCTTGTAGTTGACCTAGGACCTTATGATTTGGCACGGACCGAGCTCAGGCTGCCACATTACTCAAGAACCAGCCAGAAGTGGTAATGTGTAGAAAAAACCGCAGAAAATCTTATGTTTAATACATTTGTTTTCGAAATGACGTAACTGCAAATCGTCACAATGGACGCATTTCTATCTTAAACGTTTACATTTATCTTCTGGCAGTTAAAGTCGCGTGATGAGCCTTGCGGGTGCACAACTCTGTACGTAATTTAAGCATCTAAGCTGTTGCAGTCGACAAGTAAGGAGCACAGCAAGTCAAGTTTTAGTTTTTGAAAACTCAGTTTTTGGCCGCTTTTGCAGCCTTGTAGTTGACCTAGGACCTTATGATTTGGCACGGACCGAGCTCAGGCTGCCACATTACTCAAGAAACAGCCAGAAGTGGTAATGTGTAGAAAAAACCGCAGAAAATCTTATGTTTAATACATTTGTTTTCGAAATGACGTAACTGCAAATCGTCACAATGGACGCATTTCTATCGGAAACGTTTACATTTATCTTCTGGCAGTTAAAGTCGCGTAATGAGCCTTGCGGGTGCACAACTCTGTACGTAATTTAAGCATCTAAGCTGTTGCAGTCGACAAGTAAGGAGCACAGCAAGTCAAGTTTTAGTTTTTGAAAACTCAGTTTTTGGCCGCTTTTGCAGCCTTGTAGTTGACCTAGGACCTTAAGATTTGGCACGAACCGAGCTCTGGCAGCCACATTACTCAAGAAACAGCCAGAACTGGTAATGTGTAGAAAAATCCGCAGAAAATCTTATGTTTAATACATTTGTTTTCGAAATGACGTAACTGCAAATCGTCACAGTAGACGCATTTCTATCGGAAACGTTTACATCTTCTGGCAGTTACAGTCGCGTGATGAGCCTTGCGGGTGCACCACCCTGCACGTAATTTAAGCATCTAAGTAGCTCCAGTCGACAAGTAAGGAGCACAGCAAGTCAAGTTTTAGTTTTTGAAAACTCAATTTTTGGCCGCTTTTGCTGCCTTGTAGTAGACCTAGGACCTTAAGATTTGGCACGAACCGAGCTCTTGCAGCCACATTACACAAGAAAAAGCCAGAAGTGGTAATGTGTAGAAAAAACCGCAGAAAATCTTATGTTTAATACATTTGTTTTCGAAATGACGTAACTGCAAATCGTCACAATGGACGCATTTCTATCGGAAACGTTTACATTTATCTTCTGGCAGTTAAAGTCGCGTGATGAGCCTTGCGGGTGCACAACTCTGTACGTAATTTAAGCATCCTAGTTGTTGCAGTCGACAAGTAAGGAGCACAGCAAGTCAAGTTTTAGTTTTTGAAAACTCAATTTTTGGCCGCTTTTGCAGCCTTGTAGTTGACCTAGGACCATAAGATTTGGCACGAACCGAGCTCTTGCAGCCACATTACACAAGAAAAAGCCAGAAGTGGTAATGTGTAGAAAAAACCGCAGAAAATCTTATGTTTAATACATTTGTTTTCGAAATGACGTAACTGCAAATCGTCACAATGGACGCATTTCTATCGGAAACGTTTACATTTATCTTCTGGCAGTTAATGTCGCGTTATGAGCCTTGCGGGTGCATCACTCAGTGCGTAATTTAAGCATCTAAGCTGTTGCAGTCGACAAGTAAGGAGCACAGCAAGTCAAGTTTTAGTTTTTGAAAACTCAGTTTTTGGCCGCTTTTGCAGCCTTGTAGTTGACCTAGGACCTTAAAATTTGGCACGAACCGAGCTCTGGCAGCCACATTACTCAAGAAACAGCCAGAAGTGGTAATGTGTAGAAAAATCCGCAGAAAATATTATGTTTAATACATTTGTTTTCGAAATGACGTAACTGCAAATCGTCACAATGGACGCATTTCTATCGGAAACGTTTACATTTATCTTCTGGCAGTTAAAGTCGCGTGATGAGCCTTGCGGGTGCACAACTCTGTACGTAATTTAAGCATCTAAGCTGTTGCAGTCGACAAGTAAGGAGCACAGCAAGTCAAGTTTTAGTTTTTGAAAACTCAGTTTTTGGCCGCTTTTGCAGCCTTGTAGTTGACCTAGGACCTTATGATTTGGCACGGACCGAGCTCAGGCTGCCACATTACTCAAGAAACAGCCAGAAGTGGTAATGTGTAGAAAAAACAGCAGAAAATCTTATGTTTAATACATTTGTTTTCGAAATGACGTAACTGCAAATCGTCACAATGGACGCATTTCTATCGGAAACGTTTACATTTATCTTCTGGCAGTTAAAGTCGCGTGATGAGCCTTGCGGGTGCACAACTCTGTACGTAATTTAAGCATCTAAGCTGTTGCAGTCGACAAGTAAGGAGCACAGCAAGTCAAGTTTTAGTTTTTGAAAACTCAGTTTTTGGCCGCTTTTGCAGCCTTGTAGTTGACCTAGGACCTTATGATTTGGCACGGACCGAGCTCAGGCTGCCACATTACTCAAGAAACAGCCAGAAGTGGTAATGTGTAGAAAAAACCGCAGAAAATCTTATGTTTAATACATTTGTTTTCGAAATGACGTAACTGCAAATCGGCACAATGGACGCATTTCTATCGGAAACGTTTACATTTATCTTCTGGCAGTTAAAGTCGCGTGATGAGCCTTGCGGGTGCACAACTCTGTACGTAATTTAAGCATCTAAGCTGTTGCAGTCGACAAGTAAGGAGCACAGCAAGTCAAGTTTTAGTTTTTGAAAACTCAGTTTTTGGCCGCTTTTGCAGCCTTGTAGTTGACCTAGGACCTTATGATTTGGCACGGACCGAGCTCAGGCTGCCACATTACTCAAGAAACAGCCAGAAGTGGTAATGTGTAGAAAAAACCGCAGAAAATCTTATGTTTAATACATTTGTTTTCGAAATGACGTAACTGCAAATCGTCACAATGGACGCATTTCTATCGGAAACGTTTACATTTATCTTCTGGCAGTTAAAGTCGCGTGATGAGCCTTGCGGGTGCACAACTCTGTACGTAATTTAAGCATCTAAGCTGTTGCAGTCGACAAGTAAGGAGCACAGCAAGTCAAGTTTTAGTTTTTGAAAACTCAGTTTTTGGCCGCTTTTGCAGCCTTGTAGTTGACCTAGGACCTTATGATTTGGCACGGACCGAATTCAGGCTGCCACATTACTCAAGAAACAGCCAGAAGTGGTAATGTGTAGAAAAAACCGCAGAAAATCTTATGTTTAATACATTTGTTTTCGAAATGACGTAACTGCAAATCGTCACAATGGACGCATTTCTATCGGAAACGTTTACATCTTCTGGCAGTTAAAGACGCGTGATGAGCCTCGCGGGTGCACAACTCTATACGTAATTTAAGCATCTAAGTTGTTGCAGTCGACAAGTAAGGAGCACAGCAAGTCAAGTTTTAGTTTTTGAAAACTCAGTTTTTGGCCGCTTTTGCAGCCTTGTAGTTGACCTAGGACCTTATGATTTGGCACGGACCGAGCTCAGGCTGCCACATTACTCAAGAAACAGCCAGAAGTGGTAATGTGTAGAAAAAACCGCAGAAAATCTTATGTTTAATACATTTGTTTTCGAAATGACGTAACTGCAAATCGGCACAATGGACGCATTTCTATCGGAAACGTTTACATTTATCTTCTGGCAGTTAAAGTCGCGTGATGAGCCTTGCGGGTGCACAACTCTGTACGTAATTTAAGCATCTAAGCTGTTGCAGTCGACAAGTAAGGAGCACAGCAAGTCAAGTTTTAGTTTTTGAAAACTCAGTTTTTGGCCGCTTTTGCAGCCTTGTAGTTGACCTAGGACCTTATGATTTGGCACGGACCGAGCTCAGGCTGCCACATTACTCAAGAAACAGCCAGAAGTGGTAATGTGTAGAAAAAACCGCAGAAAATCTTATGTTTAATACATTTGTTTTCGAAATGACGTAACTGCAAATCGTCACAATGGACGCATTTCTATCGGAAACGTTTACATTTATCTTCTGGCAGTTAAAGTCGCGTGATGAGCCTTGCGGGTGCACAACTCTGTACGTAATTTAAGCATCTAAGCTGTTGCAGTCGACAAGTAAGGAGCACAGCAAGTCAAGTTTTAGTTTTTGAAAACTCAGTTTTTGGCCGCTTTTGCAGCCTTGTAGTTGACCTAGGACCTTATGATTTGGCACGGACCGAGCTCAGGCTGCCACATTACTCAAGAAACAGCCAGAAGTGGTAATGTGTAGAAAAAACCGCAGAAAATCTTATGTTTAATACATTTGTTTTCGAAATGACGTAACTGCAAATCGTCACAATGGACGCATTTCTATCGGAAACGTTTACATTTATCTTCTGGCAGTTAAAGTCGCGTGATGAGCCTTGCGGGTGCACAACTCTGTACGTAATTTAAGCATCTAAGCTGTTGCAGTCGACAAGTAAGGAGCACAGCAAGTCAAGTTTTAGTTTTTGAAAACTCAGTTTTTGGCCGCTTTTGCAGCCTTGTAGTTGACCTAGGACCTTATGATTTGGCACGGACCGAGCTCAGGCTGCCACATTACTCAAGAAACAGCCAGAAGTGGTAATGTGTAGAAAAAACCGCAGAAAATCTTATGTTTAATACATTTGTTATCGAAATGACGTAACTGCAAATCGTCACAATGGACGCATTTCTATCGGAAACGTTTACATTTATCTTCTGGCAGTTAAAGTCGCGTGATGAGCCTTGCGGGTGCACAACTCTGTACGTAATTTAAGCATCTAAGCTGTTGCAGTCGACAAGTAAGGAGCACAGCAAGTCAAGTTTTAGTTTTTGAAAACTCAGTTTTTGGCCGCTTTTGCAGCCTTGTAGTTGACCTAGGACCTTATGATTTGGCACGGACCGAGCTCAGGCTGCCACATTACTCAAGAAACAGCCAGAAGTGGTAATGTGTAGAAAAAACCGCAGAAAATCTTATGTTTAATACATTTGTTTTCGAAATGACGTAACTGCAAATCGTCACAATGGACGCATTTCTATCGGAAACGTTTACATTTATCTTCTGGCAGTTAAAGTCGCGTGATGAGCCTTGCGGGTGCACAACTCTGTACGTAATTTAAGCATCTAAGCTGTTGCAGTCGACAAGTAAGGAGCACAGCAAGTCAAGTTTTAGTTTTTGAAAACTCAGTTTTTGGCCGCTTTTGCAGCCTTGTAGTTGACCTAGGACCTTATGATTTGGCACGGACCGAATTCAGGCTGCCACATTACTCAAGAAACAGCCAGAAGTGGTAATGTGTAGAAAAAACCGCAGAAAATCTTATGTTTAATACATTTGTTTTCGAAATGACGTAACTGCAAATCGTCACAATGGACGCATTTCTATCGGAAACGTTTACATCTTCTGGCAGTTAAAGACGCGTGATGAGCCTCGCGGGTGCACAACTCTATACGTAATTTAAGCATCTAAGTTGTTGCAGTCGACAAGTAAGGAGCACAGCAAGTCAAGTTTTAGTTTTTGAAAACTCAGTTTTTGGCCGCTTTTGCAGCCTTGTAGTTGACCTAGGACCTTATGATTTGGCACGGACCGAGCTCAGGCTGCCACATTACTCAAGAAACAGCCAGAAGTGGTAATGTGTAGAAAAAACCGCAGAAAATCTTATGTTTAATACATTTGTTTTCGAAATGACGTAACTGCAAATCGTCACAATGGACGCATTTCTATCGGAAACGTTTACATTTATCTTCTGGCAGTTAAAGTCGCGTGATGAGCCTTGCGGGTGCACAACTCTGTACGTAATTTAAGCATCTAAGCTGTTGCAGTCGACAAGTAAGGAGCACAGCAAGTCAAGTTTTAGTTTTTGAAAACTCAGTTTTAGGCCGCTTTTGCAGCCTTGTAGTTGACCTAGGACCTTATGATTTGGCACGGACCGAGCTCAGGCTGCCACATTACTCAAGAAACAGCCAGAAGTGGTAATGTGTAGAAAAAACCGCAGAAAATCTTATGTTTAATACATTTGTTTTCGAAATGACGTAACTGCAAATCGTCACAATGGACGCATTTCTATCGGAAACGTTTACATTTATCTTCTGGCAGTTAAAGTCGCGTGATGAGCCTTGCGGGTGCACAACTCTGTACGTAATTTAAGCATCTAAGCTGTTGCAGTCGACAAGTAAGGAGCACAGCAAGTCAAGTTTTAGTTTTTGAAAACTCAGTTTTTGGCCGCTTTTGCAGCCTTGTAGTTGACCTAGGACCTTATGATTTGGCACGGACCGAATTCAGGCTGCCACATTACTCAAGAAACAGCCAGAAGTGGTAATGTGTAGAAAAAACCGCAGAAAATCTTATGTTTAATACATTTGTTTTCGAAATGACGTAACTGCAAATCGTCACAATGGACGCATTTCTATCGGAAACGTTTACATCTTCTGGCAGTTAAAGACGCGTGATGAGCCTCGCGGGTGCACAACTCTGTACGTAATTTAAGCATCTAAGCTGTTGCAGGCGACAAGTAAGGAGCACAGCAAGTCAAGTTTTAGTTTTTGAAAACTCAGTTTTTGGCCGCTTTTGCAGCCTTGTAGTTGACCTAGGACCTTATGATTTGGCACGGACCGAGCTCAGGCTGCCACATTACTCAAGAAACAGCCATAAGTGGTAATGTGTAGAAAAAACCGCAGAAAATCTTACGTTTAATACATTTGTTTTCGAAATGACGTAACTGCAAATCGTCACAATGGACGCATTTCTATCGGAAACGTTTACATTTATCTTCTGGCAGTTAAAGTCGCGTGATGAGCCTTGCGGGTGCACAACTCTGTACGTAATTTAAGCATCTAAGCTGTTGCAGTCGACAAGTAAGGAGCACAGCAAGTCAAGTTTTAGTTTTTGAAAACTCAGTTTTTGGCCGCTTTTGCAGCCTTGTAGTTGACCTAGGACCTTATGATTTGGCACGGACCGAATTCAGGCTGCCACATTACTCAAGAAACAGCCAGAAGTGGTAATGTGTAGAAAAAACCGCAGAAAATCTTATGTTTAATACATTTGTTTTCGAAATGACGTAACTGCAAATCGTCACAATGGACGCATTTCTATCGGAAACGTTTACATCTTCTGGCAGTTAAAGACGCGTGATGAGCCTCGCGGGTGCACAACTCTATACGTAATTTAAGCATCTAAGTTGTTGCAGTCGACAAGTAAGGAGCACAGCAAGTCAAGTTTTAGTTTTTGAAAACTCAGTTTTTGGCCGCTTTTGCAGCCTTGTAGTTGACCTAGGACCTTATGATTTGGCACGGACCGAGCTCAGGCTGCCACATTACTCAAGAAACAGCCAGAAGTGGTAATGTGTAGAAAAAACCGCAGAAAATCTTATGTTTAATACATTTGTTTTCGAAATGACGTAACTGCAAATCGGCACAATGGACGCATTTCTATCGGAAACGCTTACATTTATCTTCTGGCAGTTAAAGTCGCGTGATGAGCCTTGCGGGTGCACAACTCTGTACGTAATTTAAGCATCTAAGCTGTTGCAGTCGACAAGTAAGGAGCACAGCAAGTCAAGTTTTAGTTTTTGAAAACTCAGTTTTTGGCCGCTTTTGCAGCCTTGTAGTTGACCTAGGACCTTATGATTTGGCACGGACCGAGCTCAGGCTGCCACATTACTCAAGAAACAGCCAGAAGTGGTAATGTGTAGAAAAAACCGCAGAAAATCTTATGTTTAATACATTTGTTTTCGAAATGACGTAACTGCAAATCGTCACAATGGACGCATTTCTATCGGAAACGTTTACATTTATCTTCTGGCAGTTAAAGTCGCGTGATGAGCCTTGCGGGTGCACAACTCTGTACGTAATTTAAGCATCTAAGCTGTTGCAGTCGACAAGTAAGGAGCACAGCAAGTCAAGTTTTAGTTTTTGAAAACTCAGTTTTTGGCCGCTTTTGCAGCCTTGTAGTTGACCTAGGACCTTATGATTTGGCACGGACCGAATTCAGGCTGCCACATTACTCAAGAAACAGCCAGAAGTGGTAATGTGTAGAAAAAACCGCAGAAAATCTTATGTTTAATACATTTGTTTTCGAAATGACGTAACTGCAAATCGTCACAATGGACGCATTTCTATCGGAAACGTTTACATTTATCTTCTGGCAGTTAACGTCGCGTGATGAGCCTCGCGGGTGCACAACTCTATACGTAATTTAAGCATCTAAGTTGTTGCAGTCGACAAGTAAGGAGCACAGCAAGTCAAGTTTTAGTTTTTGAAAACTCAGTTTTTGGCCGCTTTTGCAGCCTTGTAGTTGACCTAGGACCTTATGATTTGGCACGGACCGAGCTCAGGCTGCCACATTACTCAAGAAACAGCCAGAAGTGGTAATGTGTAGAAAAAACCGCAGAAAATCTTATGTTTAATACATTTGTTTTCGAAATGACGTAACTGCAAATCGTCACAATGGACGCATTTCTATCGGAGACGTTTACATTTATCTTCTGGCAGTTAAAGTCGCGTGATGACCCTTGCGGGTGCACAACTCTGTACGTAATTTAAGCATCTAAGCTGTTGCAGTCGACAAGTAAGGAGCACAGCAAGTCAAGTTTTAGTTTTTGAAAACTCAGTTTTTGGCCGCTTTTGCAGCCTTGTAGTTGACCTAGGACCTTATGATTTGGCACGGACCGAGCTCAGGCTGCCACATTACTCAAGAAACAGCCAGAAGTGGTAATTTGTAGAAAAAACCGCAGAAAATCTTATGTTTAATACATTTGTTTTCGAAATGACGTAACTGCAAATCGTCACAATGGACGCATTTCTATCGGAAACGTTTACATTTATCTTCTGGCAGTTAACGTCGCGTGATGAGCCTTGCGGGTGCACAACTCTGTACGTAATTTAAGCATCTAAGCTGTTGCAGTCGACAAGTAAGGAGCACAGCAAGTCAAGTTTTAGTTTTTGAAAACTCAGTTTTTGGCCGCTTTTGCAGCCTTGTAGTTGACCTAGGACCTTATGATTTGGCACGGACCGAGCTCAGGCTGCCACATTACTCAAGAAACAGCCAGAAGTGGTAATGTGTAGAAAAAACCGCAGAAAATCTTATGTTTAATACATTTGTTTTCGAAATGACGTAACTGCAAATCGTCACAATGGACGCATTTCTATCGGAGACGTTTACATTTATCTTCTGGCAGTTAAAGTCGCGTGATGACCCTTGCGGGTGCACAACTCTGTACGTAATTTAAGCATCTAAGCTGTTGCAGTCGACAAGTAAGGAGCACAGCAAGTCAAGTTTTAGTTTTTGAAAACTCAGTTTTTGGCCGCTTTTGCAGCCTTGTAGTTGACCTAGGACCTTATGATTTGGCACGGACCGAGCTCAGGCTGCCACATTACTCAAGAAACAGCCAGAAGTGGTAATGTGTAGAAAAAACCGCAGAAAATCTTATGTTTAATACATTTGTTTTCGAAATGACGTAACTGCAAATCGTCACAATGGACGCATTTCTATCGGAAACGTTTACATTTATCTTCTGGCAGTTAACGTCGCGTGATGAGCCTCGCGGGTGCACAACTCTATACGTAATTTAAGCATCTAAGTTGTTGCAGTCGACAAGTAAGGAGCACAGCAAGTCAAGTTTTAGTTTTTGAAAACTCAGTTTTTGGCCGCTTTTGCAGCCTTGTAGTTGACCTAGGACCTTATGATTTGGCACGGACCGAGCTCAGGCTGCCACATTACTCAAGAAACAGCCAGAAGTGGTAATTTGTAGAAAAAACCGCAGAAAATCTTATGTTTAATACATTTGTTTTCGAAATGACGTAACTGCAAATCGTCACAATGGACGCATTTCTATCGGAGACGTTTACATTTATCTTCTGGCAGTTAACGTCGCGTGATGAGCCTCGCGGGTGCACAACTCTATACGTAATTTAAGCATCTAAGTTGTTGCAGTCGACAAGTAAGGAGCACAGCAAGTCAAGTTTTAGTTTTTGAAAACTCAGTTTTTGGCCGCTTTTGCAGCCTTGTAGTTGACCTAGGACCTTATGATTTGGCACGGACCGAGCTCAGGCTGCCACATTACTCAAGAAACAGCCAGAAGTGGTAATTTGTAGAAAAAACCGCAGAAAATCTTATGTTTAATACATTTGTTTTCGAAATGACGTAACTGCAAATCGTCACAATGGACGCATTTCTATCGGAAACGTTTACATTTATCTTCTGGCAGTTAACGTCGCGTGATGAGCCTCGCGGGTGCACAACTCTATACGTAATTTAAGCATCTAAGTTGTTGCAGTCGACAAGTAAGGAGCACAGCAAGTCAAGTTTTAGTTTTTGAAAACTCAGTTTTTGGCCGCTTTTGCAGCCTTGTAGTTGACCTAGGACCTTATGATTTGGCACGGACCGAGCTCAGGCTGCCACATTACTCAAGAAACAGCCAGAAGTGGTAATTTGTAGAAAAAACCGCAGAAAATCTTATGTTTAATACATTTGTTTTCGAAATGACGTAACTGCAAATCGTCACAATGGACGCATTTCTATCGGAAACGTTTACATTTATCTTCTGGCAGTTAACGTCGCGTGATGAGCCTCGCGGGTGCACAACTCTATACGTAATTTAAGCATCTAAGTTGTTGCAGTCGACAAGTAAGGAGCACAGCAAGTCAAGTTTTAGTTTTTGAAAACTCAGTTTTTGGCCGCTTTTGCAGCCTTGTAGTTGACCTAGGACCTTATGATTTGGCACGGACCGAGCTCAGGCTGCCACATTACTCAAGAAACAGCCAGAAGTGGTAATGTGTAGAAAAAACCGCAGAAAATCTTATGTTTAATACATTTGTTTTCGAAATGACGTAACTGCAAATCGTCACAATGGACGCATTTCTATCGGAGACGTTTACATTTATCTTCTGGCAGTTAACGTCGCGTGATGAGCCTCGCGGGTGCACAACTCTATACGTAATTTAAGCATCTAAGTTGTTGCAGTCGACAAGTAAGGAGCACAGCAAGTCAAGTTTTAGTTTTTGAAAACTCAGTTTTTGGCCGCTTTTGCAGCCTTGTAGTTGACCTAGGACCTTATGATTTGGCACGGACCGAGCTCAGGCTGCCACATTACTCAAGAAACAGCCAGAAGTGGTAATTTGTAGAAAAAACCGCAGAAAATCTTATGTTTAATACATTTGTTTTCGAAATGACGTAACTGCAAATCGTCACAATGGACGCATTTCTATCGGAAACGTTTACATTTATCTTCTGGCAGTTAACGTCGCGTGATGAGCCTCGCGGGTGCACAACTCTATACGTAATTTAAGCATCTAAGTTGTTGCAGTCGACAAGTAAGGAGCACAGCAAGTCAAGTTTTAGTTTTTGAAAACTCAGTTTTTGGCCGCTTTTGCAGCCTTGTAGTTGACCTAGGACCTTATGATTTGGCACGGACCGAGCTCAGGCTGCCACATTACTCAAGAAACAGCCAGAAGTGGTAATGTGTAGAAAAAACCGCAGAAAATCTTATGTTTAATACATTTGTTTTCGAAATGACGTAACTGCAAATCGTCACAATGGACGCATTTCTATCGGAAACGTTTACATTTATCTTCTGGCAGTTAACGTCGCGTGATGAGCCTCGCGGGTGCACAACTCTATACGTAATTTAAGCATCTAAGTTGTTGCAGTCGACAAGTAAGGAGCACAGCAAGTCAAGTTTTAGTTTTTGAAAACTCAGTTTTTGGCCGCTTTTGCAGCCTTGTAGTTGACCTAGGACCTTATGATTTGGCACGGACCGAGCTCAGGCTGCCACATTACTCAAGAAACAGCCAGAAGTGGTAATTTGTAGAAAAAACCGCAGAAAATCTTATGTTTAATACATTTGTTTTCGAAATGACGTAACTGCAAATCGTCACAATGGACGCATTTCTATCGGAAACGTTTACATTTATCTTCTGGCAGTTAACGTCGCGTGATGAGCCTCGCGGGTGCACAACTCTATACGTAATTTAAGCATCTAAGTTGTTGCAGTCGACAAGTAAGGAGCACAGCAAGTCAAGTTTTAGTTTTTGAAAACTCAGTTTTTGGCCGCTTTTGCAGCCTTGTAGTTGACCTAGGACCTTATGATTTGGCACGGACCGAGCTCAGGCTGCCACATTACTCAAGAAACAGCCAGAAGTGGTAATTTGTAGAAAAAACCGCAGAAAATCTTATGTTTAATACATTTGTTTTCGAAATGACGTAACTGCAAATCGTCACAATGGACGCATTTCTATCGGAAACGTTTACATTTATCTTCTGGCAGTTAACGTCGCGTGATGAGCCTCGCGGGTGCACAACTCTATACGTAATTTAAGCATCTAAGTTGTTGCAGTCGACAAGTAAGGAGCACAGCAAGTCAAGTTTTAGTTTTTGAAAACTCAGTTTTTGGCCGCTTTTGCAGCCTTGTAGTTGACCTAGGACCTTATGATTTGGCACGGACCGAGCTCAGGCTGCCACATTACTCAAGAAACAGCCAGAAGTGGTAATGTGTAGAAAAAACCGCAGAAAATCTTATGTTTAATACATTTGTTTTCGAAATGACGTAACTGCAAATCGTCACAATGGACGCATTTCTATCGGAGACGTTTACATTTATCTTCTGGCAGTTAAAGTCGCGTGATGACCCTTGCGGGTGCACAACTCTGTACGTAATTTAAGCATCTAAGCTGTTGCAGTCGACAAGTAAGGAGCACAGCAAGTCAAGTTTTAGTTTTTGAAAACTCAGTTTTTGGCCGCTTTTGCAGCCTTGTAGTTGACCTAGGACCTTATGATTTGGCACAGACCGAGCTCAGGCTGCCACATTACTCAAGAAACAGCCAGAAGTGGTAATTTGTAGAAAAAACCGCAGAAAATCTTATGTTTAATACATTTGTTTTCGAAATGACGTAACTGCAAATCGTCACAATGGACGCATTTCTATCGGAGACGTTTACATTTATCTTCTGGCAGTTAAAGTCGCGTGATGACCCTTGCGGGTGCACAACTCTGTACGTAATTTAAGCATCTAAGCTGTTGCAGTCGACAAGTAAGGAGCACAGCAAGTCAAGTTTTAGTTTTTGAAAACTCAGTTTTTGGCCGCTTTTGCAGCCTTGTAGTTGACCTAGGACCTTATGATTTGGCACGGACCGAGCTCAGGCTGCCACATTACTCAAGAAACAGCCAGAAGTGGTAATGTGTAGAAAAAACCGCAGAAAATCTTATGTTTAATACATTTGTTTTCGAAATGACGTAACTGCAAATCGTCACAATGGACGCATTTCTATCGGAGACGTTTACATTTATCTTCTGGCAGTTAAAGTCGCGTGATGACCCTTGCGGGTGCACAACTCTGTACGTAATTTAAGCATCTAAGCTGTTGCAGTCGACAAGTAAGGAGCACAGCAAGTCAAGTTTTAGTTTTTGAAAACTCAGTTTTTGGCCGCTTTTGCAGCCTTGTAGTTGACCTAGGACCTTATGATTTGGCACAGACCGAGCTCAGGCTGCCACATTACTCAAGAAACAGCCAGAAGTGGTAATTTGTAGAAAAAACCGCAGAAAATCTTATGTTTAATACATTTGTTTTCGAAATGACGTAACTGCAAATCGTCACAATGGACGCATTTCTATCGGAAACGTTTACATTTATCTTCTGGCAGTTAACGTCGCGTGATGAGCCTCGCGGGTGCACAACTCTATACGTAATTTAAGCATCTAAGTTGTTGCAGTCGACAAGTAAGGAGCACAGCAAGTCAAGTTTTAGTTTTTGAAAACTCAGTTTTTGGCCGCTTTTGCAGCCTTGTAGTTGACCTAGGACCTTATGATTTGGCACGGACCGAGCTCAGGCTGCCACATTACTCAAGAAACAGCCAGAAGTGGTAATTTGTAGAAAAAACCGCAGAAAATCTTATGTTTAATACATTTGTTTTCGAAATGACGTAACTGCAAATCGTCACAATGGACGCATTTCTATCGGAAACGTTTACATTTATCTTCTGGCAGTTAACGTCGCGTGATGAGCCTCGCGGGTGCACAACTCTATACGTAATTTAAGCATCTAAGTTGTTGCAGTCGACAAGTAAGGAGCACAGCAAGTCAAGTTTTAGTTTTTGAAAACTCAGTTTTTGGCCGCTTTTGCAGCCTTGTAGTTGACCTAGGACCTTATGATTTGGCACGGACCGAGCTCAGGCTGCCACATTACTCAAGAAACAGCCAGAAGTGGTAATGTGTAGAAAAAACCGCAGAAAATCTTATGTTTAATACATTTGTTTTCGAAATGACGTAACTGCAAATCGTCACAATGGACGCATTTCTATCGGAGACGTTTACATTTATCTTCTGGCAGTTAAAGTCGCGTGATGACCCTTGCGGGTGCACAACTCTGTACGTAATTTAAGCATCTAAGCTGTTGCAGTCGACAAGTAAGGAGCACAGCAAGTCAAGTTTTAGTTTTTGAAAACTCAGTTTTTGGCCGCTTTTGCAGCCTTGTAGTTGACCTAGGACCTTATGATTTGGCACAGACCGAGCTCAGGCTGCCACATTACTCAAGAAACAGCCAGAAGTGGTAATGTGTAGAAAAAACCGCAGAAAATCTTATGTTTAATACATTTGTTTTCGAAATGACGTAACTGCAAATCGTCACAATGGACGCATTTCTATCGGAGACGTTTACATTTATCTTCTGGCAGTTAAAGTCGCGTGATGACCCTTGCGGGTGCACAACTCTGTACGTAATTTAAGCATCTAAGCTGTTGCAGTCGACAAGTAAGGAGCACAGCAAGTCAAGTTTTAGTTTTTGAAAACTCAGTTTTTGGCCGCTTTTGCAGCCTTGTAGTTGACCTAGGACCTTATGATTTGGCACGGACCGAGCTCAGGCTGCCACATTACTCAAGAAACAGCCAGAAGTGGTAATGTGTAGAAAAAACCGCAGAAAATCTTATGTTTAATACATTTGTTTTCGAAATGACGTAACTGCAAATCGTCACAATGGACGCATTTCTATCGGAGACGTTTACATTTATCTTCTGGCAGTTAAAGTCGCGTGATGACCCTTGCGGGTGCACAACTCTGTACGTAATTTAAGCATCTAAGCTGTTGCAGTCGACAAGTAAGGAGCACAGCAAGTCAAGTTTTAGTTTTTGAAAACTCAGTTTTTGGCCGCTTTTGCAGCCTTGTAGTTGACCTAGGACCTTATGATTTGGCACGGACCGAGCTCAGGCTGCCACATTACTCAAGAAACAGCCAGAAGTGGTAATGTGTAGAAAAAACCGCAGAAAATCTTATGTTTAATACATTTGTTTTCGAAATGACGTAACTGCAAATCGTCACAATGGACGCATTTCTATCGGAGACGTTTACATTTATCTTCTGGCAGTTAAAGTCGCGTGATGACCCTTGCGGGTGCACAACTCTGTACGTAATTTAAGCATCTAAGCTGTTGCAGTCGACAAGTAAGGAGCACAGCAAGTCAAGTTTTAGTTTTTGAAAACTCAGTTTTTGGCCGCTTTTGCAGCCTTGTAGTTGACCTAGGACCTTATGATTTGGCACGGACCGAGCTCAGGCTGCCACATTACTCAAGAAACAGCCAGAAGTGGTAATGTGTAGAAAAAACCGCAGAAAATCTTATGTTTAATACATTTGTTTTCGAAATGACGTAACTGCAAATCGTCACAATGGACGCATTTCTATCGGAGACGTTTACATTTATCTTCTGGCAGTTAAAGTCGCGTGATGACCCTTGCGGGTGCACAACTCTGTACGTAATTTAAGCATCTAAGCTGTTGCAGTCGACAAGTAAGGAGCACAGCAAGTCAAGTTTTAGTTTTTGAAAACTCAGTTTTTGGCCGCTTTTGCAGCCTTGTAGTTGACCTAGGACCTTATGATTTGGCACGGACCGAGCTCAGGCTGCCACATTACTCAAGAAACAGCCAGAAGTGGTAATGTGTAGAAAAAACCGCAGAAAATCTTATGTTTAATACATTTGTTTTCGAAATGACGTAACTGCAAATCGTCACAATGGACGCATTTCTATCGGAGACGTTTACATTTATCTTCTGGCAGTTAAAGTCGCGTGATGACCCTTGCGGGTGCACAACTCTGTACGTAATTTAAGCATCTAAGCTGTTGCAGTCGACAAGTAAGGAGCACAGCAAGTCAAGTTTTAGTTTTTGAAAACTCAGTTTTTGGCCGCTTTTGCAGCCTTGTAGTTGACCTAGGACCTTATGATTTGGCACGGACCGAGCTCAGGCTGCCACATTACTCAAGAAACAGCCAGAAGTGGTAATGTGTAGAAAAAACCGCAGAAAATCTTATGTTTAATACATTTGTTTTCGAAATGACGTAACTGCAAATCGTCACAATGGACGCATTTCTATCGGAGACGTTTACATTTATCTTCTGGCAGTTAAAGTCGCGTGATGACCCTTGCGGGTGCACAACTCTGTACGTAATTTAAGCATCTAAGCTGTTGCAGTCGACAAGTAAGGAGCACAGCAAGTCAAGTTTTAGTTTTTGAAAACTCAGTTTTTGGCCGCTTTTGCAGCCTTGTAGTTGACCTAGGACCTTATGATTTGGCACGGACCGAGCTCAGGCTGCCACATTACTCAAGAAACAGCCAGAAGTGGTAATGTGTAGAAAAAACCGCAGAAAATCTTATGTTTAATACATTTGTTTTCGAAATGACGTAACTGCAAATCGTCACAATGGACGCATTTCTATCGGAGACGTTTACATTTATCTTCTGGCAGTTAAAGTCGCGTGATGACCCTTGCGGGTGCACAACTCTGTACGTAATTTAAGCATCTAAGCTGTTGCAGTCGACAAGTAAGGAGCACAGCAAGTCAAGTTTTAGTTTTTGAAAACTCAGTTTTTGGCCGCTTTTGCAGCCTTGTAGTTGACCTAGGACCTTATGATTTGGCACGGACCGAGCTCAGGCTGCCACATTACTCAAGAAACAGCCAGAAGTGGTAATGTGTAGAAAAAACCGCAGAAAATCTTATGTTTAATACATTTGTTTTCGAAATGACGTAACTGCAAATCGTCACAATGGACGCATTTCTATCGGAGACGTTTACATTTATCTTCTGGCAGTTAAAGTCGCGTGATGACCCTTGCGGGTGCACAACTCTGTACGTAATTTAAGCATCTAAGCTGTTGCAGTCGACAAGTAAGGAGCACAGCAAGTCAAGTTTTAGTTTTTGAAAACTCAGTTTTTGGCCGCTTTTGCAGCCTTGTAGTTGACCTAGGACCTTATGATTTGGCACGGACCGAGCTCAGGCTGCCACATTACTCAAGAAACAGCCAGAAGTGGTAATGTGTAGAAAAAACCGCAGAAAATCTTATGTTTAATACATTTGTTTTCGAAATGACGTAACTGCAAATCGTCACAATGGACGCATTTCTATCGGAGACGTTTACATTTATCTTCTGGCAGTTAAAGTCGCGTGATGACCCTTGCGGGTGCACAACTCTGTACGTAATTTAAGCATCTAAGCTGTTGCAGTCGACAAGTAAGGAGCACAGCAAGTCAAGTTTTAGTTTTTGAAAACTCAGTTTTTGGCCGCTTTTGCAGCCTTGTAGTTGACCTAGGACCTTATGATTTGGCACGGACCGAGCTCAGGCTGCCACATTACTCAAGAAACAGCCAGAAGTGGTAATGTGTAGAAAAAACCGCAGAAAATCTTATGTTTAATACATTTGTTTTCGAAATGACGTAACTGCAAATCGTCACAATGGACGCATTTCTATCGGAAACGTTTACATTTATCTTCTGGCAGTTAAAGTCGCGTGATGAGCCTTGCGGGTGCACAACTCTGTACGTAATTTAAGCATCTAAGCTGTTGCAGTCGACAAGTAAGGAGCACAGCAAGTCAAGTTTTAGTTTTTGAAAACTCAGTTTTTGGCCGCTTTTGCAGCCTTGTAGTTGACCTAGGACCTTATGATTTGGCACGAACCGAGCTCAGGCTGCCACATTACTCAAGAAACAGCCAGAAGAGGTAATGTGTAGAAAAAACCGCAGAAAATCTTATGTTTAATACATTTGTTTTCGAAATGACGTAACTGCAAATCGTCACAATGGACGCATTTCTATCGGAAACGTTTACATTTATCTTCTGGCAGTTAAAGTCGCGTGATGAGCCTTGCGGGTGCACAACTCTGTACGTAATTTAAGCATCTAAGCTGTTGCAGTCGACAAGTAAGGAGCACAGCAAGTCAAGTTTTAGTTTTTGAAAACTCAGTTTTTGGCCGCTTTTGCAGCCTTGTAGTTGACCTAGGACCTTATGATTTGGCACGAACCGAGCTCAGGCTGCCACATTACTCAAGAAACAGCCAGAAGTGGTAATGTGTAGAAAAAACCGCAGAAAATCTTATGTTTAATACATTTGTTTTCGAAATGACGTAACTGCAAATCGTCACAATGGACGCATTTCTATCGGAAACGTTTACATTTATCTTCTGGCAGTTAAAGTCGCGTGATGAGCCTTGCGGGTGCACAACTCTGTACGTAATTTAAGCATCTAAGCTGTTGCAGTCGACAAGTAAGGAGCACAGCAAGTCAAGTTTTAGTTTTTGAAAACTCAGTTTTTGGCCGCTTTTGCAGCCTTGTAGTTGACCTAGGACCTTATGATTTGGCACGGACCGAGCTCAGGCTGCCACATTACTCAAGAAACAGCCAGAAGTGGTAATGTGTAGAAAAAACCGCAGAAAATCTTATGTTTAATACATTTGTTTTCGAAATGACGTAACTGCAAATCGTCACAATGGACGCATTTCTATCGGAAACGTTTACATTTATCTTCTGGCAGTTAATGTCGCGTTATGAGCCTTGCGGGTGCATCACTCAGTGCGTAATTTAAGCATCTAAGCTGTGGCAGTCGACAAGTAAGGAGCACAGCAAGTCAAGTTTTAGTTTTTGAAAACTCAGTTTTTGGCCGATTTTACAGCCTTGTAGTTGACCTAGGACCTTATGATTTGGCACGGACCGAGCTCAGGCTGCCACATTACTCAAGAAACAGCCAGAAGTGGTAATGTGTAGAAAAAACCGCAGAAAATCTTATGTTTAATACATTTGTTTTCGAAATGTCGTAACTGCAAATCGTCACAATGGACGCATTTCTATCGGAGACATTTACATTTATCTTCTGGCAGTTAAAGTCGCGTGATGACCCTTGCGGGTGCACAACTCTGTACGTAATTTAAGCATCTAAGCTGTTGCAGTCGACAAGTAAGGAGCACAGCAAGTCAAGTTTTAGTTTTTGAAAACTCAGTTTTTGGCCGCTTTTGCAGCCTTGTAGTTGACCTAGGACCTTATGATTTGGCACAGACCGAGCTCAGGCTGCCACATTACTCAAGAAACAGACAGAAGTGGTAATTTGTAGAAAAAACCGCAGAAAATCTGACGTTTAATACATTTGTTTTCGAAATGACGTAACTGCAAATCGTCACAATGGACGCATTTCTATCGGAAACGTTTACATTTATCTTCTGGCAGTTAACGTCGCGTGATGAGCCTTGCGGGTGCACAACTCTGTACGTAATTTAAGCATCTAAGCTGTTGCAGTCGACAAGTAAGGAGCACAGCAAGTCAAGTTTTAGTTTTTGAAAACTCAGTTTTTGGCCGCTTTTGCAGCCTTGTAGTTGACCTAGGACCTTATGATTTGGCACGGACCGAGCTCAGGCTGCCACATTACTCACGAAACAGCCAGAAGTGGTAATGTGTAGAAAAAACCGCAGAAAATCTTATGTTTAATACATTTGTTTTCGAAATGACGTAACTGCAAATCGTCACAATGGACGCATTTCTATCGGAAACGTTTACATTTATCTTCTGGCAGTTAAAGTCGCGTGATGAGCCTTGCGGGTGCACAACTCTGTACGTAATTTAAGCATCTAAGCTGTTGCAGTCGACAAGTAAGGAGCACAGCAAGTCAAGTTTTAGTTTTTGAAAACTCAGTTTTTGGCCGCTTTTGCAGCCTTGTAGTTGACCTAGGACCTTATG
Organism: Schistocerca cancellata; assembly: GCF_023864275.1. NCBI lineage: Eukaryota > Metazoa > Arthropoda > Insecta > Orthoptera > Acrididae > Schistocerca > Schistocerca cancellata. Next base: position 138,533,640 of record NC_064637.1, read on the forward strand.
ATTTGGCACGAACCGAGCTCAGGCTGCCACATTACTCAAGAAACAGCCAGAAGAGGTAATGTGTAGAAAAAACCGCAGAAAATCTTATGTTTAATACATTTGTTTTCGAAATGACGTAACTGCAAATCGTCACAATGAACGCATTTCTATCGGAAACGTTTACATTTATCTTCTGGCAGTTAAAGTCGCGTGATGAGCCTTGCGGGTGCACAACTCTGTACGTAATTTAAGCATCTAAGCTGTTGCAGTCGACAAGTAAGGAGCACAGCAAGTCAAGTTTTAGTTTTTGAAAACTCAGTTTTTGGCCGCTTTTGCAGCCTTGTAGTTGACCTAGGACCTTATGATTTGGCACGAACCGAGCTCAGGCTGCCACATTACTCAATAAACAGCCAGAAGTGGTAATGTGTAGAAAAAACCGCAGAAAATCTTATGTTTAATACATTTGTTTTCGAAATGACGTAACTGCAAATCGTCAGAATGGACGCATTTCTATCGGAAACGTTTACATTTATCTTCTGGCAGTTAAAGTCGCGTGATGAGCCTTGCGGGTGCACAACTCTGTACGTAATTTAAGCATCTAAGCTGTTGCAGTCGACAAGTAAGGAGCACAGCAAGTCAAGTTTTAGTTTTTGAAAACTCAGTTTTTGGCCGCTTTTGCAGCCTTGTAGTTGACCTAGGACCTTATGATTTGGCACGAACCGAGCTCAGGCTGCCACATTACTCAAGAAACAGCCAGAAGTGGTAATGTGTAGAAAAAACCGCAGAAAATCTTATGTTTAATACATTTGTTTTCGAAATGACGTAACTGCAAATCGTCACAATGGACGCATTTCTATCGGAAACGTTTACATTTATCTTCTGGCAGTTAAAGTCGCGTGATGAGCCTTGCGGGTGCACAACTCTGTACGTAATTTAAGCATCTAAGCTGTTGCAGTCGACAAGTAAGGAGCACAGCAAGTCAAGTTTTAGTTTTTGAAAACTCAGTTTTTGGCCGCTTTTGCAGCCTTGTAGTTGACCTAGGACCTTAAGATTTGGCACGAACCGAGCTCTTGCAGCCACATTACACAAGAAAAAGCCAGAAGTGGTAATGTGTAGAAAAAACCGCAGAAAATCTTATGTTTAATACATTTGTTTTCGAAATGACATAACTGCAAATCGTCACAATGGACGCATTTCTATCGGAAACGTTTACATCTTCTGGCAGTTAAAGACGCGTGATGAGCCTCGCGGGTGCACAACTCTGTACGTAATTTAAGCATCTAAGTTGTTGCAGTCGACAAGTAAGGAGCACAGCAAGTCAAGTTTTAGTTTTTGAAAACTCAATTTTTGGCCGCTTTTGCAGCCTTGTAGTTGACCTAGGACCTTAAGATTTGGCACGAACCGAGCTCTTGCAGCCACATTACACAAGAAAAAGCCAGAAGTGGTAATGTGTAGAAAAATCCGCAGAAAATCTTATGTTTAATACATTTGTTTTCGAAATGACGTAACTGCAAATCGTCACAATGGACGCATTTCTATCGGAAACGTTTACATTTATCTTCTGGCAGTTAATGTCGCGTTATGAGCCTTGCGGGTGCATCACTCAGTGCGTAATTTAAGCATCTAAGCTGTTGCAGTCGACAAGTAAGGAGCACAGCAAGTCAAGTTTTAGTTTTTGAAAACTCAGTTTTTGGCCGCTTTTGCAGCCTTGTAGTTGACCTAAGACCTTAAGATTTGGCACGAACCGAGCTCTGGCAGCCACATTACTCAAGAAACAGCCAGAAGTGGTAATGTGTAGAAAAAACAGCAGAAAATCTTATGTTTAATACATTTGTTTTCGAAATGACGTAACTGCAAATCGTCACAATGGACGCATTTCTATCGGAAACGTTTACATTTATCTTCCGGCAGTTAATGTCGCGTTATGAGCCTTGCGGGTGCATCACTCAGTGCGTAATTTAAGCATCTAAGCTGTTGCAGTCGACAAGTAAGGAGCACAGCAAGTCATGTTTTAGTTTTTGAAAACTCAGTTTTTGGCCGCTTTTGCAGCCTTGTAGTTGACCTAGGACCTTATGATTTGGCACGGACCGAGCTCAGGCTGCCACATTACTCAAGAAACAGCCAGAAGTGGTAATGTGTAGAGAAAACCGCAGAAAATCTTATGTTTAATACATTTGTTTTCGAAATGACGTAACTGCAAATCGTCACAATGGACGCATTTCTATCGGAAACGTTTACATTTATCTTCTGGCAGTTAATGTCGCGTTATGAGCCTTGCGGGTGCATCACTCAGTGCGTAATTTAAGCATCTAAGCTGTTGCAGTCGACAAGTAAGGAGCACAGCAAGTCAAGTTTTAGTTTTTGAAAACTCAGTTTTTGGCCGCTTTTGCAGCCTTGTAGTTGACCTAGGACCTTATGATTTGGCACGGACCGAGCTCAGGCTGCCACATTACTCAAGAAACAGACAGAAGTGGTAATGAGTAGAAAAAACCGCAGAAAATCTTATGTTTAATACATTTGTTTTCGAAATGACAAATCGTCACAATGGACGCATTTCTATCGGAAACGTTTACATTTATCTTCTGGCAGTTAAAGTCGCGTGATGAGCCTTGCGGGTGCACAACTCTGTACGTAATTTAAGCATCTAAGCTGTTGCAGTCGACAAGTAAGGAGCACAGCAAGTCAAGTTTTAGTTTTTGAAAACTCAGTTTTTGGCCGCTTTTGCAGCCTTGTAGTTGACCTAGGACCTTAAGATTTGGCACGAACTGAGCTCTGGCAGCCACATTACTCAAGAAACAGCCAGAAGTGGTAATGTGTAGAAAAAACCGCAGAAAATCTTATGTTTAATACAATTGTTTTCGAAATGACGTAACTGCAAATCGTCACAATGGACGCATTTCTATCGGAAACGTTTACATTTATCTTCTGGCAGTTAATGTCGCGTTATGAGCCTTGCGTGTGCATCACTCAGTGCGTAATTTAAGCATCTAAGCTGTTGCAGTCAACAAGTAAGGAGCACAGCAAGTCAAGTTTTAGTTTTTGAAAACTCAGTTTTTGGCCGCTTTTGCAGCCTTGTAGTAGACCTAGGACCTTAAGATTTGGCACGGACCGAGCTCTTGCAGCCACATTACACAAGAAAAAGCCAGAAGTGGTAATGTGTAGAAAAAACCGCAGAAAATCTTATGTTTAATACATTTGTTATCGAAATGACGTAACTGCAAATCGTCACAATGGACGCATTTCTATCGGAAACGTTTACATCTTCTGGCAGTTAAAGTCGCGTGATGAGCCTTGTGGGTGCACAACTCTGTACGTAATTTAAGCATCTAAGTTGTTGCAGTCGACAAGTAAGGAGCACAGCAAGTCAAGTTTTAGTTTTTGAAAACTCAATTTTTGGCCGCTTTTGCAGCCTTGTAGTTGACCTAGGACCTTAAGATTTGGCACGAACCGAGCTCTTGCAGCCACATTACACAAGAAAAAGCCAGAAGTGGTAATGTGTAGAAAAATCCGCAGAAAATCTTATGTTTAATACATTTGTTTTCGAAATGACGTAACTGCAAATCGTCACAATGGACGCATTTCTATCGGAAACGTTTACATTTATCTTCTGGCAGTTAATGTCGCGTTATGAGCCTTGCGGGTGCATCACTCAGTGCGTAATTTAAGCATCTAAGCTGTTGCAGTCGACAAGTAAGGAGCACAGCAAGTCAAGTTTTAGTTTTTGAAAACTCAGTTTTTGGCCGCTTTTGCAGCCTTGTAGTTGACCTAGGACCTTAAGATTTGGCACGGACCGAGCTCAGGCTGCCACATTACTCAAGAAACAGCCAGAAGTGGTAATGTGTAGAAAAATCCGCAGAAAATATTATGTTTAATACATTTGTTTTCGAAATGACGTAACTGCAAATCGTCACAATGGACGCATTTCTATCGGAAACGTTTACATTTATCTTCTGGCAGTTAATGTTGCGTTATGAGCCTTGCGGGTGCATCACTCAGTGCGTAATTTAAGCATCTAAGCTGTTGCAGTCGACAAGTAAGGAGCACAGCAAGTCAAGTTTTAGTTTTTGAAAACTCAGTTTTTGGCCGCTTTTGCAGCCTTGTAGTTGACCTAGGACCTTATGATTTGGCACGGACCGAGCTCAGGCTGCCACATTACTCAAGAAACAGCCAGAAGTGGTAATGTGTAGAAAAAACCGCAGAAAATCTTATGTTTAATACATTTGTTTTCGAAATGACGTAACTGCAAAACGTCACAATGGACGCATTTCTATCGGAAACGTTTACATTTATCTTCTGGCAGTTAAAGTCGCGTGATGACCCTTGCGGGTGCACAACTCTGTACGTAATTTAAGCATCTAAGCTGTTGCAGTCGACAAGTAAGGAGCACAGCAAGTCAAGTTTTAGTTTTTGAAAACTCAGTTTTTGGCCGCTTTTGCAGCCTTGTAGTTGACCTAGGACCTTATGATTTGGCACGGACCGAGCTCAGGCTGCCACATTACTCAAGAAATAGCCAGAAGTGGTAATGTGTAGAAAAAACCGCAGAAAATCTTATGTTTAATACATTTGTTTTCGAAATGACGTAACTGCAAATCGTCACAATGGACGCATTTCTATCGGAAACGTTTACATTTATCTTCTGGCAGTTAATGTCGCGTTATGAGCCTTGCGGGTGCATCACTCAGTGCGTAATTTAAGCATCTAAGCTGTTGCAGTCGACAAGTAAGGAGCACAGCAAGTCAAGTTTTAGTTTTTGAAAACTCAGTTTTTGGCCGCTTTTGCAGCCTTGTAGTTGACCTAGGACCTTATGACTTGGCACGGACCGAGCTCAGGCTGCCACATTACTCAAGAAACAGCCAGAAGTGGTAATGTGTAGAAAAAACCGCAGAAAATCTTATGTTTAATACATTTGTTTTCGAAATGACGTAACTGCAAATCGTCACAATGGACGCATTTCTATCGGAAACGTTTACATTTATCTTCTGGCAGTTAAAGTCGCGTGATGAGCCTTGCGGGTGCACAACTCTGTACGTAATTTAAGCATCTAAGCTGTTGCAGTCGACAAGTAAGGAGCACAGCAAGTCAAGTTTTAGTTTTTGAAAACTCAGTTTTTGGCCGCTTTTGCAGCCTTGTAGTTGACCTAGGACCTTATGATTTGGCACGGACCGAGCTCAGGCTACCACATTACTCAAGAAACAGCCAGAAGTGGTAATGTGTAGAAAAAACCGCAGAAAATCTTATGTTTAATACATTTGTTTTCGAAATGACGTAACTGCAAATCGTCACAATGGAAGCATTTCTATCGGAAACGTTTACATTTATCTTCTGGCAGTTAAAGTCGCGTGATGAGCCTTGCGGGTGCACAACTCTGTACGTAATTTAACCATCTAAGCTGTTGCAGTCGACAAGTAAGGAGCACAGCAAGTCAAGTTTTAGTTTTTGAAAACTCAGTTTTTGGCCGCTTTTGCAGCCTTGTAGTTGACCTAGGACCTTAAGATTTGGCACGAACCGAGCTCTGGCAGCCACATTACTCAAGAAACAGCCAGAAGTGGTAATGTGTAGAAAAAACCGCAGAAAATCTTATGTTTAATACATTTGTTTTCGAAATGACGTAACTGCAAATCGTCACAATGGACGCATTTCTATCGGAAACGTTTACATTTATCTTCTGGCAGTTAAAGTCGCGTGATGAGCCTTGCGGGTGCACAACTCTGTACGTAATTTAAGCATCTAAGCTGTTGCAGTCGACAAGTAAGGAGCACAGCAAGTCAAGTTTTAGTTTTTGAAAACTCAGTTTTTGGCCGCTTTTGCAACCTTGTAGTTGACCTAGGACCTTAAGATTTGGCACGAACCGAGCTCTTGCAGCCACATTACACAAGAAAAAGCCAGAAGTGGTATTGTGTAGAAAAAACCGCAGAAAATCTTATGTTTAATACATTTGTTTTCGAAATGACGTAACTGCAAATCGTCACAATGGACGCATTTCTATCGGAAACGTTTACATCTTCTGGCAGTTAAAGACGCGTGATGAGCCTCGCGGGTGCACAACTCTGTACGTAATTTAAGCATCTAAGTTGTTGCAGTCGACAAGTAAGGAGCACAGCAAGTCAAGTTTTAGTTTTTGAAAACTCAGTTTTTGGCCGCTTTTGCAGCCTTGTAGTTGACCTAGGACCTTATGATTTGGCACGGACCGAGCTCAGGCTGCCACATTACTCAAGAAACAGCCAGAAGTGGTAATGTGTAGAAAAAACCGCAGAAAATCTTATGTTTAATACATTTGTTTTCGAAATGACGTAACTGCAAATCGTCACAATGGACGCATTTCTATCGGAAACGTTTACATTTATCTTCTGGCAGTTAAAGTCGCGTGATGAGCCTTGCGGGTGCACAACTCTGTACGTAATTTAAGCATCTAAGCTGTTGCAGTCGACAAGTAAGGAGCACAGCAAGTCAAGTTTTAGTTTTTGAAAACTCAGTTTTTGGCCGCTTTTGCAGCCTTGTAGTTGACCTAGGACCTTATGATTTGGCACGGACCGAGCTCAGGCTGCCACATTACTCAAGAAACAGCCAGAAGTGGTAATGTGTAGAAAAAACCGCAGAAAATCTTATGTTTAATACATTTGTTTTCGAAATGACGTAACTGCAAATCGTCACAATGGACGCATTTCTATCGGAAACGTTTACATTTATCTTCTGGCAGTTAAAGTCGCGTGATGACCCTTGCGGGTGCACAACTCTGTACGTAATTTAAGCATCTAAGCTGTTGCAGTCGACAAGTAAGGAGCACAGCAAGTCAAGTTTTAGTTTTTGAAAACTCAGTTTTTGGCCGCTTTTGCAGCCTTGTAGTTGACCTAGGACCTTAAGATTTGGCACGAACCGAGCTCTGGCAGCCACATTACTCAAGAAACAGCCAGAACTGGTAATGTGTAGAAAAATCCGCAGAAAATCTTATGTTTAATACATTTGTTTTCGAAATGACGTAACTGCAAATCGTCACAATGGACGCATTTCTATCGGAGACGTTTACATTTATCTTCTGGCAGTTAAAGTCGCGTGATGACCCTTGCGGGTGCACAACTCTGTACGTAATTTAAGCATCTAAGCTGTTGCAGTCGACAAGTAAGGAGCACAGCAAGTCAAGTTTTAGTTTTTGAAAACTCAGTTTTTGGCCGCTTTTGCAGCCTTGTAGTTGACCTAGGACCTTATGATTTGGCACGGACCGAGCTCAGGCTGCCACATTACTCAAGAAACAGCCAGAAGTGGTAATGTGTAGAAAAAACCGCAGAAAATCTTATGTTTAATACATTTGTTTTCGAAATGACGTAACTGCAAATCGTCACAATGGAAGCATTTCTATCGGAAACGTTTACATTTATCTTCTGGCAGTTAAAGTCGCGTGATGAGCCTTGCGGGTGCACAACTCTGTACGTAATTTAAGCATCTAAGCTGTTGCAGTCGACAAGTAAGGAGCACAGCAAGTCAAGTTTTAGTTTTTGAAAACTCTGTTTTTGGCCGCTTTTGCAGCCTTGTAGTTGACCTAGGACCTTATGATTTGGCACGGACCGAGCTCAGGCTGCCACATTACTCAAGAAACAGCCAGAAGTGTTAATGTGTAGAAAAAACCGCTGAAAATCTTATGTTTAATACATTTGTTTTCGAAATGACGTAACTGCAAATCGTCACAATGGACGCATTTCTATCGGAAACGTTTACATTTATCTTCTGGCAGTTAAAGTCGCGTGATGACCCTTGCGGGTGCACAACTCTGTACGTAATTTAAGCATCTAAGCTGTTGCAGTCGACAAGTAAGGAGCACAGCAAGTCAAGTTTTAGTTTTTGAAAACTCAGTTTTTGGCCGCTTTTGCAGCCTTGTAGTTGACCTAGGACCTTATGATTTGGCACGGACCGAGCTCAGGCTGCCACATTACTCAAGAAACAGCCAGAAGTGGTAATGTGTAGAAAAAACCGCAGAAAATCTTATGTTTAATACATTTGTTTTCGAAATGACGTAACTGCAAATCGTCACAATGGACGCATTTCTATCGGAAACGTTTACATTTATCTTCTGGCAGTTAAAGTCGCGTGATGACCCTTGCGGGTGCACAACTCTGTACGTAATTTAAGCATCTAAGCTGTTGCAGTCGACAAGTAAGGAGCACAGCAAGTCAAGTTTTAGTTTTTGAAAACTCAGTTTTTGGCCGCTTTTGCAGCCTTGTAGTTGACCTAGGACCTTATGATTTGGCACGGACCGAGCTCAGGCTGCCACATTACTCAAGAAACAGCCAGAAGTGGTAATGTGTAGAAAAAACCGCTGAAAATCTTATGTTTAATACATTTGTTTTCGAAATGACGTAACTGCAAATCGTCACAATGGACGCATTTCTATCGGAAACGTTTACATTTATCTTCTGGCAGTTAAAGTCGCGTGATGACCCTTGCGGGTGCACAACTCTGTACGTAATTTAAGCATCTAAGCTGTTGCAGTCGACAAGTAAGGAGCACAGCAAGTCAAGTTTTAGTTTTTGAAAACTCAGTTTTTGGCCGCTTTTGCAGCCTTGTAGTTGACCTAGGACCTTATGATTTGGCACGGACCGAGCTCAGGCTGCCACATTACTCAAGAAACAGCCAGATGTGGTAATGTGTAGAAAACACCGCAGAAAATCTTATGTTTAATACCTTTGTTTTCGAAATGACGTAACTGCAAATCGTCACAATGGACGCATTTCTATCGGAAACGTTTACATTTATCTTCTGGCAGTTAAAGTCGCGTGATGAGCCTTGCGGGTGCACAACTCTGTACGTAATTTAAGCATCTAAGCTGTTGCAGTCGACAAGTAAGGAGCACAGCAAGTCAAGTTTTAGTTTTTGAAAACTCAGTTTTTGGCCGCTTTTGCAGCCTTGTAGTTGACCTAGGACCTTATGATTTGGCACGGACCGAGCTCAGGCTGCCACATTACTCAAGAAACAGCCAGAAGTGGTAATGTGTAGAAAAAACCGCAGAAAATCTTATGTTTAATACATTTGTTTTCGAAATGACGTAACTGCAAATCGTCACAATGGACGCATTTCTATCGGAAACGTTTACATTTATCTTCTGGCAGTTAAAGTCGCGTGATGACCCTTGCGGGTGCACAACTCTGTACGTAATTTAAGCATCTAAGCTGTTGCAGTCGACAAGTAAGGAGCACAGCAAGTCAAGTTTTAGTTTTTGAAAACTCAGTTTTTGGCCGCTTTTGCAGCCTTGTAGTTGACCTAGGACCTTATGATTTGGCACGGACCGAGCTCAGGCTGCCACATTACTCAAGAAACAGCCAGAAGTGGTAATGTGTAGAAAAAACCGCAGAAAATCTTATGTTTAATACATTTGTTTTCGAAATGACGTAACTGCAAATCGTCACAATGGAAGCATTTCTATCGGAAACGTTTACATTTATCTTCTGGCAGTTAAAGTCGCGTGATGAGCCTTGCGGGTGCACAACTCTGTACGTAATTTAAGCATCTAAGCTGTTGCAGTCGACAAGTAAGGAGCACAGCAAGTCAAGTTTTAGTTTTTGAAAACTCAGTTTTTGGCCGCTTTTGCAGCCTTGTAGTTGACCTAGGACCTTATGATTTGGCACGGACCGAGCTCAGGCTGCCACATTACTCAAGAAACAGCCAGAAGTGGTAATGTGTAGAAAAAACCGCAGAAAATCTTATGTTTAATACATTTGTTTTCGAAATGACGTAACTGCAAATCGTCACAATGGACGCATTTCTATCGGAAACGTTTACATTTATCTTCTGGCAGTTAAAGTCGCGTGATGACCCTTGCGGGTGCACAACTCTGTACGTAATTTAAGCATCTAAGCTGTTGCAGTCGACAAGTAAGGAGCACAGCAAGTCAAGTTTTAGTTTTTGAAAACTCAGTTTTTGGCCGCTTTTGCAGCCTTGTAGTTGACCTAGGACCTTATGATTTGGCACGGACCGAGCTCAGGCTGCCACATTACTCAAGAAACAGCCAGAAGTGGTAATGTGTAGAAAAAACCGCAGAAAATCTTATGTTTAATACATTTGTTTTCGAAATGACGTAACTGCAAATCGTCACAATGGAAGCATTTCTATCGGAAACGTTTACATTTATCTTCTGGCAGTTAAAGTCGCGTGATGAGCCTTGCGGGTGCACAACTCTGTACGTAATTTAAGCATCTAAGCTGTTGCAGTCGACAAGTAAGGAGCACAGCAAGTCAAGTTTTAGTTTTTGAAAACTCAGTTTTTGGCCGCTTTTGCAGCCTTGTAGTTGACCTAGGACCTTATGATTTGGCACGGACCGAGCTCAGGCTGCCACATTACTCAAGAAACAGCCAGAAGTGGTAATGTGTAGAAAAAACCGCTGAAAATCTTATGTTTAATACATTTGTTTTCGAAATGACGTAACTGCAAATCGTCACAATGGACGCATTTCTATCGGAAACGTTTACATTTATCTTCTGGCAGTTAAAGTCGCGTGATGAGCCTTGCGGGTGCACAACTCTGTACGTAATTTAAGCATCTAAGCTGTTGCAGTCGACAAGTAAGGAGCACAGCAAGTCAAGTTTTAGTTTTTGAAAACTCAGTTTTTGGCCGCTTTTGCAGCCTTGTAGTTGACCTAGGACCTTATGATTTGGCACGGACCGAGCTCAGGCTGCCACATTACTCAAGAAACAGTCAGAAGTGGTAATGTGTAGAAAAAACCGCAGAAAATCTTATGTTTAATACATTTGTTTTCGAAATGACGTAACTGCAAATCGTCACAATGGAAGCATTTCTATCGGAAACGTTTACATTTATCTTCTGGCAGTTAAAATCGCGTGATGAGCCTTGCGGGTGCACAACTCTGTACGTAATTTAAGCATCTAAGCTGTTGCAGTCGACAAGTAAGGAGCACAGCAAGTCAAGTTTTAGTTTTTGAAAACTCAGTTTTTGGCCGCTTTTGCAGCCTTGTAGTTGACCTAGGACCTTATGATTTGGCACGGACCGAGCTCAGGCTGCCACATTACTCAAGAAACAGCCAGAAGTGGTAATGTGTAGAAAAAACCGCAGAAAATCTTATGTTTAATACATTTGTTTTCGAAATGACGTAACTGCAAATCGTCACAATGGAAGCATTTCTATCGGAAACGTTTACATTTATCTTCTGGCAGTTAAAGTCGCGTGATGACCCTTGCGGGTGCACAACTCTGTACGTAATTTAAGCATCTAAGCTGTTGCAGTCGACAAGTAAGGAGCACAGCAAGTCAAGTTTTAGTTTTTGAAAACTCAGTTTTTGGCCGCTTTTGCAGCCTTGTAGTTGACCTAGGACCTTATGATTTGGCACGGACCGAGCTCAGGCTGCCACATTACTCAAGAAACAGCCAGAAGTGGTAATGTGTAGAAAAAACCGCAGAAAATCTTATGTTTAATACATTTGTTTTCGAAATGACGTAACTGCAAATCGTCACAATGGACGCATTTCTATCGGAAACGTTTACATTTATCTTCTGGCAGTTAAAGTCGCGTGATGAGCCTTGCGGGTGCACAACTCTGTACGTAATTTAAGCATCTAAGCTGTTGCAGTCGACAAGTAAGGAGCACAGCAAGTCAAGTTTTAGTTTTTGAAAACTCAGTTTTTGGCCGCTTTTGCAGCCTTGTAGTTGACCTAGGACCTTATGATTTGGCACGGACCGAGCTCAGGCTGCCACATTACTCAAGAAACAGCCAGAAGTGGTAATGTGTAGAAAAAACCGCAGAAAATCTTATGTTTAATACATTTGTTTTCGAAATGACGTAACTGCAAATCGTCACAATGGACGCATTTCTATCGGAAACGTTTACATTTATCTTCTGGCAGTTAAAGTCGCGTGATGACCCTTGCGGGTGCACAACTCTGTACGTAATTTAAGCATCTAAGCTGTTGCAGTCGACAAGTAAGGAGCACAGCAAGTCAAGTTTTAGTTTTTGAAAACTCAGTTTTTGGCCGCTTTTGTAGCCTTGTAGTTGACCTAGGACCTTATGATTTGGCACGGACCGAGCTCAGGCTGCCACATTACTCAAGAAACAGCCAGAAGTGGTAATGTGTAGAAAAAACCGCAGAAAATCTTATGTTTAATACATTTGTTTTCGAAATGACGTAACTGCAAATCGTCACAATGGAAGCATTTCTATCGGAAACGTTTACATTTATCTTCTGGCAGTTAAAGTCGCGTGATGAGCCTTGCGGGTGCACAACTCTGTACGTAATTTAAGCATCTAAGCTGTTGCAGTCGACAAGTAAGGAGCACAGCAAGTCAAGTTTTAGTTTTTGAAAACTCAGTTTTTGGCCGCTTTTGCAGCCTTGTAGTTGACCTAGGACCTTATGATTTGGCACGGACCGAGCTCAGGCTGCCACATTACTCAAGAAACAGCCAGAAGTGGTAATGTGTAGAAAAAACCGCAGAAAATCTTATGTTTAATACATTTGTTTTCGAAATGACGTAACTGCAAATCGTCACAATGGAAGCATTTCTATCGGAAACGTTTACATTTATCTTCTGGCAGTTAAAGTCGCGTGATGAGCCTTGCGGGTGCACAACTCTGTACGTAATTTAAGCATCTAAGCTGTTGCAGTCGACAAGTAAGGAGCACAGCAAGTCAAGTTTTAGTTTTTGAAAACTCAGTTTTTGGCCGCTTTTGCAGCCTTGTAGTTGACCTAGGACCTTATGATTTGGCACGGACCGAGCTCAGGCTGCCACATTACTCAAGAAACAGCCAGAAGTGGTAATGTGTAGAAAAAACCGCAGAAAATCTTATGTTTAATACATTTGTTTTCGAAATGACGTAACTGCAAATCGTCACAATGGAAGCATTTCTATCGGAAACGTTTACATTTATCTTCTGGCAGTTAAAGTCGCGTGATGAGCCTTGCGGGTGCACAACTCTGTACGTAATTTAAGCATCTAAGCTGTTGCAGTCGACAAGTAAGGAGCACAGCAAGTCAAGTTTTAGTTTTTGAAAACTCAGTTTTTGGCCGCTTTTGCAGCCTTGTAGTTGACCTAGGACCTTATGATTTGGCACGGACCGAGCTCAGGCTGCCACATTACTCAAGAAACAGCCAGATGTGGTAATGTGTAGAAAACACCGCAGAAAATCTTATGTTTAATACATTTGTTTTCGAAATGACGTAACTGCAAATCGTCACAATGGACGCATTTCTATCGGAAACGTTTACATTTATCTTCTGGCAGTTAAAGTCGCGTGATGAGCCTTGCGGGTGCACAACTCTGTACGTAATTTAAGCATCTAAGCTGTTGCAGTCGACAAGTAAGGAGCACAGCAAGTCAAGTTTTAGTTTTTGAAAACTCAGTTTTTGGCCGCTTTTGCAGCCTTGTAGTTGACCTAGGACCTTATGATTTGGCACGGACCGAGCTCAGGCTGCCACATTACTCAAGAAACAGTCAGAAGTGGTAATGTGTAGAAAAAACCGCAGAAAATCTTATGTTTAATACATTTGTTTTCGAAATGACGTAACTGCAAATCGTCACAATGGAAGCATTTCTATCGGAAACGTTTACATTTATCTTCTGGCAGTTAAAATCGCGTGATGAGCCTTGCGGGTGCACAACTCTGTACGTAATTTAAGCATCTAAGCTGTTGCAGTCGACAAGTAAGGAGCACAGCAAGTCAAGTTTTAGTTTTTGAAAACTCAGTTTTTGGCCGCTTTTGCAGCCTTGTAGTTGACCTAGGACCTTATGATTTGGCACGGACCGAGCTCAGGCTGCCACATTACTCAAGAAACAGCCAGAAGTGGTAATGTGTAGAAAAAACCGCAGAAAATCTTATGTTTAATACATTTGTTTTCGAAATGACGTAACTGCAAATCGTCACAATGGAAGCATTTCTATCGGAAACGTTTACATTTATCTTCTGGCAGTTAAAGTCGCGTGATGAGCCTTGCGGGTGCACAACTCTGTACGTAATTTAAGCATCTAAGCTGTTGCAGTCGACAAGTAAGGAGCACAGCAAGTCAAGTTTTAGTTTTTGAAAACTCAGTTTTTGGCCGCTTTTGCAGCCTTGTAGTTGACCTAGGACCTTATGATTTGGCACGGACCGAGCTCAGGCTGCCACATTACTCAAGAAACAGCCAGAAGTGGTAATGTGTAGAAAAAACCGCAGAAAATCTTATGTTTAATACATTTGTTTTCGAAATGACGTAACTGCAAATCGTCACAATGGAAGCATTTCTATCGGAAACAAATACATTTATCTTCTGGCAGTTAAAGTCGCGTGATGAGCCTTGCGGGTGCACAACTCTGTACGTAATTTAAGCATCTAAGCTGTTGCAGTCGACAAGTAAGGAGCACAGCAAGTCAAGTTTTAGTTTTTGAAAACTCAGTTTTTGGCCGCTTTTGCAGCCTTGTAGTTGACCTAGGACCTTATGATTTGGCACGGACCGAGCTCAGGCTGCCACATTACTCAAGAAACAGCCAGAAGTGGTAATGTGTAGAAAAAACCGCAGAAAATCTTATGTTTAATACATTTGTTTTCGAAATGACGTAACTGCAAATCGTCACAATGGACGCATTTCTATCGGAAACGTTTACATTTATCTTCTGGCAGTTAAAGTCGCGTGATGACCCTTGCGGGTGCACAACTCTGTACGTAATTTAAGCATCTAAGCTGTTGCAGTCGACAAGTAAGGAGCACAGCAAGTCAAGTTTTAGTTTTTGAAAACTCAGTTTTTGGCCGCTTTTGCAGCCTTGTAGTTGACCTAGGACCTTATGATTTGGCACGGACCGAGCTCAGGCTGCCACATTACTCAAGAAACAGCCAGAAGTGGTAATGTGTAGAAAAAACCGCAGAAAATCTTATGTTTAATACATTTGTTTTCGAAATGACGTAACTGCAAATCGTCACAATGGACGCATTTCTATCGGAAACGTTTACATTTAGCTTCTGGCAGTTAATGTCGCGTTATGAGCCTTGCGGGTGCATCACTCAGTGCGTAATTTAAGCATCTAAGCTGTTGCAGTCGACAAGTAAGGAGCACAGCAAGTCAAGTTTTAGTTTTTGAAAACTCAGTTTTTGGCCGCTTTTGCAGCCTTGTAGTTGACCTAGGACCTTATGATTTGGCACGGACCGAGCTCAGGCTGCCACATTACTCAAGAAACAGCCAGAAGTGGTAATGTGTAGAAAAAACCGCAGAAAATCTTATGTTTAATACATTTGTTTTCGAAATGACGTAACTGCAAATCGTCACAATGGACGCATTTCTATCGGAAACGTTTACATTTATCTTCTGGCAGTTAAAGTCGCGTGATGAGCCTTGCGGGTGCACAACTCTGTACGTAATTTAAGCATCTAAGCTGTTGCAGTCGACAAGTAAGGAGCACAGCAAGTCAAGTTTTAGTTTTTGAAAACTCAGTTTTTGGCCGCTTTTGCAGCCTTGTAGTTGACCTAGGACCTTATGATTTGGCACGGACCGAGCTCAGGCTGCCACATTACTCAAGAAACAGCCAGAAGTGGTAATGTGTAGAAAAAACCGCTGAAAATCTTATGTTTAATACATTTGTTTTCGAAATGACGTAACTGCAAATCGTCACAATGGACGCATTTCTATCGGAAACGTTTACATTTATCTTCTGGCAGTTAAAGTCGCGTGATGAGCCTTGCGGGTGCACAACTCTGTACGTAAATTAAGCATCTAAGCTGTTGCAGTCGACAAGTAAGGAGCACAGCAAGTCAAGTTTTAGTTTTTGAAAACTCAGTTTTTGGCCGCTTTTGCAGCCTTGTAGTTGACCTAGGACCTTATGATTTGGCACGGACCGAGCTCAGGCTGCCACATTACTCAAGAAACAGCCAGAAGTGGTAATGTGTAGAAAAAACCGCAGAAAATCTTATGTTTAATACATTTGTTTTCGAAATGACGTAACTGCAAATCGTCACAATGGAAGCATTTCTATCGGAAACGTTTACATTTATCTTCTGGCAGTTAAAATCGCGTGATGAGCCTTGCGGGTGCACAACTCTGTACGTAATTTAAGCATCTAAGCTGTTGCAGTCGACAAGTAAGGAGCACAGCAAGTCAAGTTTTAGTTTTTGAAAACTCAGTTTTTGGCCGCTTTTGCAGCCTTGTAGTTGACCTAGGACCTTATGATTTGGCACGGACCGAGCTCAGGCTGCCACATTACTCAAGAAACAGCCAGAAGTGGTAATGTGTAGAAAAAACCGCAGAAAATCTTATGTTTAATACATTTGTTTTCGAAATGACGTAACTGCAAATCGTCACAATGGAAGCATTTCTATCGGAAACAAATACATTTATCTTCTGGCAGTTAAAGTCGCGTGATGAGCCTTGCGGGTGCACAACTCTGTACGTAATTTAAGCATCTAAGCTGTTGCAGTCGACAAGTAAGGAGCACAGCAAGTCAAGTTTTAGTTTTTGAAAACTCAGTTTTTGGCCGCTTTTGCAGCCTTGTAGTTGACCTAGGACCTTATGATTTGGCACGGACCGAGCTCAGGCTGCCACATTACTCAAGAAACAGCCAGAAGTGGTAATGTGTAGAAAAAACCGCAGAAAATCTTATGTTTAATACATTTGTTTTCGAAATGACGTAACTGCAAATCGTCACAATGGAAGCATTTCTATCGGAAACGTTTACATTTATCTTCTGGCAGTTAAAGTCGCGTGATGAGCCTTGCGGGTGCACAACTCTGTACGTAATTTAAGCATCTAAGCTGTTGCAGTCGACAAGTAAGGAGCACAGCAAGTCAAGTTTTAGTTTTTGAAAACTCAGTTTTTGGCCGCTTTTGCAGCCTTGTAGTTGACCTAGGACCTTATGATTTGGCACGGACCGAGCTCAGGCTGCCACATTACTCAAGAAACAGCCAGAAGTGGTAATGTGTAGAAAAAACCGCAGAAAATCTTATGTTTAATACATTTGTTTTCGAAATGACGTAACTGCAAATCGTCACAATGGACGCATTTCTATCGGAAACGTTTACATTTATCTTCTGGCAGTTAATGTCGCGTTATGAGCCTTGCGGGTGCATCACTCAGTGCGTAATTTAAGCATCTAAGCTGTTGCAGTCGACAAGTAAGGAGCACAGCAAGTCAAGTTTTAGTTTTTGAAAACTCAGTTTTTGGCCGCTTTTGCAGCCTTGTAGTTGACCTAGGACCTTATGATTTGGCACGGACCGAGCTCAGGCTGCCACATTACTCAAGAAACAGCCAGAAGTGGTAATGTGTAGAAAAAACCGCAGAAAATCTTATGTTTAATACATTTGTTTTCGAAATGACGTAACTGCAAATCGTCACAATGGAAGCATTTCTATCGGAAACGTTTACATTTATCTTCTGGCAGTTAAAGTCGCGTGATGAGCCTTGCGGGTGCACAACTCTGTACGTAATTTAAGCATCTAAGCTGTTGCAGTCGACAAGTAAGGAGCACAGCAAGTCAAGTTTTAGTTTTTGAAAACTCAGTTTTTGGCCGCTTTTGCAGCCTTGTAGTTGACCTAGGACCTTATGATTTGGCACGGACCGAGCTCAGGCTGCCACATTACTCAAGAAACAGCCAGAAGTGGTAATGTGTAGAAAAAACCGCAGAAAATCTTATGTTTAATACATTTGTTTTCGAAATGACGTAACTGCAAATCGTCACAATGGAAGCATTTCTATCGGAAACGTTTACATTTATCTTCTGGCAGTTAAAGTCGCGTGATGAGCCTTGCGGGTGCACAACTCTGTACGTAATTTAAGCATCTAAGCTGTTGCAGTCGACAAGTAAGGAGCACAGCAAGTCAAGTTTTAGTTTTTGAAAACTCAGTTTTTGGCCGCTTTTGCAGCCTTGTAGTTGACCTAGGACCTTATGATTTGGCACGGACCGAGCTCAGGCTGCCACATTACTCACGAAACAGCCAGAAGTGGTAATGTGTAGAAAAAACCGCAGAAAATCTTATGTTTAATACATTTGTTTTCGAAATGACGTAACTGCAAATCGTCACAATGGACGCATTTCTATCGGAAACGTTTACATTTATCTTCTGGCAGTTAAAGTCGCGTGATGAGCCTTGCGGGTGCACAACTCTGTACGTAATTTAAGCATCTAAGCTGTTGCAGTCGACAAGTAAGGAGCACAGCAAGTCAAGTTTTAGTTTTTGAAAACTCAGTTTTTGGCCGCTTTTGCAGCCTTGTAGTTGACCTAGGACCTTATGATTTGGCACGGACCGAGCTCAGGCTGCCACATTACTCAAGAAACAGCCAGAAGTGGTAATGTGTAGAAAAAACCGCAGAAAATCTTATGTTTAATACATTTGTTTTCGAAATGACGTAACTGCAAATCGTCACAATGGACGCATTTCTATCGGAAACGTTTACATTTAGCTTCTGGCAGTTAATGTCGCGTTATGAGCCTTGCGGGTGCATCACTCAGTGCGTAATTTAAGCATCTAAGCTGTTGCAGTCGACAAGTAAGGAGCACAGCAAGTCAAGTTTTAGTTTTTGAAAACTCAGTTTTTGGCCGCTTTTGCAGCCTTGTAGTTGACCTAGGACCTTATGATTTGGCACGGACCGAGCTCAGGCTGCCACATTACTCAAGAAACAGCCAGAAGTGGTAATGTGTAGAAAAAACCGCAGAAAATCTTATGTTTAATACATTTGTTTTCGAAATGACGTAACTGCAAATCGTCACAATGGACGCATTTCTATCGGAAACGTTTACATTTATCTTCTGGCAGTTAAAGTCGCGTGATGAGCCTTGCGGGTGCACAACTCTGTACGTAATTTAAGCATCTAAGCTGTTGCAGTCGACAAGTAAGGAGCACAGCAAGTCAAGTTTTAGTTTTTGAAAACTCAGTTTTTGGCCGCTTTTGCAGCCTTGTAGTTGACCTAGGACCTTATGATTTGGCACGGACCGAGCTCAGGCTGCCACATTACTCAAGAAACAGCCAGAAGTGGTAATGTGTAGAAAAAACCGCAGAAAATCTTATGTTTAATACATTTGTTTTCGAAATGACGTAACTGCAAATCGTCACAATGGAAGCATTTCTATCGGAAACGTTTACATTTATCTTCTGGCAGTTAAAGTCGCGTGATGAGCCTTGCGGGTGCACAACTCTGTACGTAATTTAAGCATCTAAGCTGTTGCAGTCGACAAGTAAGGAGCACAGCAAGTCAAGTTTTAGTTTTTGAAAACTCAGTTTTTGGCCGCTTTTGCAGCCTTGTAGTTGACCTAGGACCTTATGATTTGGCACGGACCGAGCTCAGGCTGCCACATTACTCAAGAAACAGCCAGAAGTGGTAATGTGTAGAAAAAACCGCAGAAAATCTTATGTTTAATACATTTGTTTTCGAAATGACGTAACTGCAAATCGTCACAATGGACGCATTTCTATCGGAAACGTTTACATTTATCTTCTGGCAGTTAAAGTCGCGTGATGACCCTTGCGGGTGCACAACTCTGTACGTAATTTAAGCATCTAAGCTGTTGCAGTCGACAAGTAAGGAGCACAGCAAGTCAAGTTTTAGTTTTTGAAAACTCAGTTTTTGGCCGCTTTTGCAGCCTTGTAGTTGACCTAGGACCTTAAGATTTGGCACGAACCGAGCTCTTGCAGCCACATTACACAAGAAAAAGCCAGAAGTGGTAATGTGTAGAAAAAACCGCAGAAAATCTTATGTTTAATACATTTGTTTTCGAAATGACGTAACTGCAAATCGTCACAATGGACGCATTTCTATCGGAAATGTTTACATCTTCTGGCAGTTAAAGACGCGTGATGAGCCTCGCGGGTGCACAACTCTGTACGTAATTTAAGCATCTAAGTTGTTGCAGTCGACAAGTAAGGAGCACAGCAAGTCAAGTTTTAGTTTTTGAAAACTCAGTTTTTGGCCGCTTTTGCAGCCTTGTAGTTGACCTAGGACCTTATGATTTGGCACGGACCGAGCTCAGGCTGCCACATTACTCAAGAAACAGCCAGAAGTGGTAATGTGTAGAAAAAACCGCAGAAAATCTTATGTTTAATACATTTGTTTTCGAAATGACGTAACTGCAAATCGTCACAATGGACGCATTTCTATCGGAAACGTTTACATTTATCTTCTGGCAGTTAAAGTCGCGTGATGAGCCTTGCGGGTGCACAACTCTGTACGTAATTTAAGCATCTAAGCTGTTGCAGTCGACAAGTAAGGAGCACAGCAAGTCAAGTTTTAGTTTTTGAAAACTCAGTTTTTGGCCGCTTTTGCAGCCTTGTAGTTGACCTAGGACCTTATGATTTGGCACGGACCGAGCTCAGGCTGCCACATTACTCAAGAAACAGCCAGAAGTGGTAATCTGTAGAAAAAACCGCAGAAAATCTTATGTTTAATACATTTGTTTTCGAAATGACGTAACTGCAAATCGTCACAATGGACGCATTTCTATCGGAAACGTTTACATTTATCTTCTGGCAGTTAAAGTCGCGTGATGAGCCTTGCGGGTGCACAACTCTGTACGTAATTTAAGCATCTAAGCTGTTGCAGTCGACAAGTAAGGAGCACAGCAAGTCAAGTTTTAGTTTTTGAAAACTCAGTTTTTGGCCGCTTTTGCAGCCTTGTAGTTGACCTAGGACCTTATGATTTGGCACGGACCGAGCTCAGGCTGCCACATTACTCAAGAAACAGCCAGAAGTGGTAATGTGTAGAAAAAACCGCAGAAAATCTTATGTTTAATACATTTGTTTTCGAAATGACGTAACTGCAAATCGTCACAATGGACGCATTTCTATCGGAAACGTTTACATTTATCTTCTGGGAGTTAAAGTCGCGTGATGAGCCTTGCGGGTGCATCACTCAGTGCGTAATTTAAGCATCTAAGCTGTTGCAGTCGACAAGTAAGGAGCACAGCAAGTCAAGTTTTAGTTTTTGAAAACTCAATTTTTGGCCACTTTTGCAGCCTTGTAGTTGACCTAGGACCTTAAGATTTGGCACGAACCGAGCTCTTGCAGCCACATTACACAAGAAACAGCCAGAAGTGGTAATGTGTAGAAAAATCCGCAGAAAATCTTATGTTTAATACATTTGTTTTCGAAATGACGTAACTGCAAATCGTCACAATGGACGCATTTCTATCGGAAACGTTTACATTTATCTTCTGGCAGTTAATGTCGCGTTATGAGCCTTGCGGGTGCATCACTCAGTGCGTAATTTAAGCATCTAAGCTGTTGCAGTCGACAAGTAAGGAGCACAGCAAGTCAAGTTTTAGTTTTTGAAAACTCAGTTTTTGGCCGCTTTTGCAGCCTTGTAGTTGACCTAGGACCTTATGATTTGGCACGGACCGAGCTCAGGCTGCCACATTACTCAAGAAACAGCCAGAAGTGGTAATGTGTAGAAAAAACCGCAGAAAATCTTATGTTTAATACATTTGTTTTCGAAATGACGTAACTGCAAATCGTCACAATGGACGCATTTCTATCGGAAACGTTTACATTTATCTTCTGGCAGTTAAAGTCGCGTGATGAGCCTTGCGGGTGCACAACTCTGTACGTAATTTAAGCATCTAAGCTGTTGCAGTCGACAAGTAAGGAGCACAGCAAGTCAAGTTTTAGTTTTTGAAAACTCAGTTTTTGGCCGCTTTTGCAGCCTTGTAGTTGACCTAGGACCTTATGATTTGGCACGGACCGAGCTCAGGCTGCCACATTACTCAAGAAACAGCCAGAAGTGGTAATGTGTAGAAAAAACCGCAGAAAATCTTATGTTTAATACATTTGTTTTCGAAATGACGTAACTGCAAATCGTCACAATGGACGCATTTCTATCGGAAACGTTTACATTTATCTTCTGGCAGTTAAAGTCGCGTGATGAGCCTTGCGGGTGCACAACTCTGTACGTAATTTAAGCATCTAAGCTGTTGCAGTCGACAAGTAAGGAGCACAGCAAGTCAAGTTTTAGTTTTTGAAAACTCAGTTTTTGGCCGCTTTTGCAGCCTTGTAGTTGACCTAGGACCTTATGATTTGGCACGGACCGAGCT
The DNA here is from genome assembly GCF_023864275.1 of Schistocerca cancellata. Classification (NCBI taxonomy): domain Eukaryota; kingdom Metazoa; phylum Arthropoda; class Insecta; order Orthoptera; family Acrididae; genus Schistocerca; species Schistocerca cancellata. The sequence continues at coordinate 138,555,587 of NC_064637.1, forward strand.
CAGGCTGCCACATTACTCAAGAAACAGCCAGAAGTGGTAATGTGTAGAAAAAACCGCAGAAAATCTTATGTTTAATACATTTGTTTTCGAAATGACGTAACTGCAAATCGTCACAATGGACGCATTTCTATCGGAAACGTTTACATTTATCTTCTGGCAGTTAAAGTCGCGTGATGAGCCTTGCGGGTGCACAACTCTGTACGTAATTTAAGCATCTAAGCTGTTGCAGTCGACAAGTAAGGAGCACAGCAAGTCAAGTTTTAGTTTTTGAAAACTCAGTTTTTGGCCGCTTTTGCAGCCTTGTAGTTGACCTAGGACCTTATGATTTGGCACGGACCGAGCTCAGGCTGCCACATTACACAAGAAAAAGCCAGAAGTGGTAATGTGTAGAAAAAACCGCAGAAAATCTTATGTTTAATACATTTGTTTTCGAAATGACGTAACTGCAAATCGTCACAATGTACGCATTTCTATCGGAAACGTTTACATTTATCTTCTGGCAGTTAATGTCGCGTTATGAGCCTTGCGGGTGCATCACTCAGTGCGTAATTTAAGCATCTAAGCTGTTGCAGTCGACAAGTAAGGAGCACAGCAAGTCAAGTTTTAGTTTTTGAAAACTCAGTTTTTGGCCGCTTTTGCAGCCTTGTAGTTGACCTAGGACCTTATGATTTGGCACGGACCGAGCTCAGGCTGCCACATTACTCAAGAAACAGCCAGAAGTGGTAATGTGTAGAAAAATCCGCAGAAAATCTTATGTTTAATACATTTGTTTTCGAAATGACGTAACTGCAAATCGTCACAATGGACGCATTTCTATCGGAAACGTTTACATTTATCTTCTGGCAGTTAAAGTCGCGTGATGAGCCTTGCGGGTGCACAACTCTGTACGTAATTTAAGCATCTAAGCTGTTGCAGTCGACAAGTAAGGAGCACAGCAAGTCAAGTTTTAGTTTTTGAAAACTCAGTTTTTGGCCGCTTTTGCAGCCTTGTAGTTGACCTAGGACCTTATGATTTGGCACGGACCGTGCTCAGGCTGCCACATTACTCAAGAAACAGCCAGAAGTGGTAATGTGTAGAAAAAACCGCAGAAAATCTTATGTTTAATACATTTGTTTTCGAAATGACGTAACTGCAAATCGTCACAATGGACGCATTTCTATCGGAAACGTTTACATTTATCTTCTGGCAGTTAAAGTCGCGTGATGAGCCTTGCGGGTGCACAACTCTGTACGTAATTTAAGCATCTAAGCTGTTGCAGTCGACAAGTAAGGAGCACAGCAAGTCAAGTTTTAGTTTTTGAAAACTCAGTTTTTGGCCGCTTTTGCAGCCTTGTAGTTGACCTAGGACCTTAAGATTTGGCACCAACCGAGCTCTGGCAGCCACATTACTCAAGAAACAGCCAGAACTGGTAATGTGTAGAAAAATCCGCAGAAAATCTTATGTTTAATACATTTGTTTTCGAAATGACGTAACTGCAAATCGTCACAATGGACGCATTTCTATCGGAAACGTTTACATTTATCTTCTGGCAGTTAATGTCGCGTTATGAGCCTTGCGGGTGCATCACTCAGTGCGTAATTTAAGCATCTAAGCTGTGGCAGTCGACAAGTAAGGAGCACAGCAAGTCAAGTTTTAGTTTTTGAAAACTCAGTTTTTGGCCGCTTTTGCAGCCTTGTAGTTGACCTAGGACCTTATGATTTGGCACGGACCGAGCTCAGGCTGCCACATTACTCAAGAAACAGCCAGAAGTGGTAATGTGTAGAAAAAACCGCAGAAAATCTTATGTTTAATACATTTGTTTTCGAAATGACGTAACTGCAAATCGTCACAATGGACGCATTTCTATCGGAAACGTTTACATTTATCTTCTGGCAGTTAAAGTCGCGTGATGAGCCTTGCGGGTGCACAACTCTGTACGTAATTTAAGCATCTAAGCTGTTGCAGTCGACAAGTAAGGAGCACAGCAAGTCAAGTTTTAGTTTTTGAAAACTCAGTTTTTGGCCGCTTTTGCAGCCTTGTAGTTGACCTAGGACCTTATGATTTGGCACGGACCGTGCTCAGGCTGCCACATTACTCAAGAAACAGCCAGAAGTGGTAATGTGTAGAAAAAACCGCAGAAAATCTTATGTTTAATACATTTGTTTTCGAAATGACGTAACTGCAAATCGTCACAATGGACGCATTTCTATCGGAAACGTTTACATTTATCTTCTGGCAGTTAAAGTCGCGTGATGAGCCTTGCGGGTGCACAACTCTGTACGTAATTTAAGCATCTAAGCTGTTGCAGTCGACAAGTAAGGAGCACAGCAAGTCAAGTTTTAGTTTTTGAAAACTCAGTTTTTGGCCGCTTTTGCAGCCTTGTAGTTGACCTAGGACCTTATGATTTGGCACGAACCGAGCTCAGGCTGCCACATTACTCAATAAACAGCCAGAAGTGGTAATGTGTAGAAAAAACCGCAGAAAATCTTATGTTTAATACATTTGTTTTCGAAATGACGTAACTGCAAATCGTCACAATGGACGCATTTCTATCGGAAACGTTTACATTTATCTTCTGGCAGTTAAAGTCGCGTGATGAGCCTTGCGGGTGCATCACTCAGTGCGTAATTTAAGCATCTAAGCTGTGGCAGTCGACAAGTAAGGAGCACAGCAAGTCAAGTTTTAGTTTTTGAAAACTCAGTTTTTGGCCGCTTTTACAGAATTGTAGTTGACCTAGGACCTTATGATTTGGCACGGACCGAGCTCAGGCTGCCACATTACTCAAGAAACAGCCAGAAGTGGTAATGTGTAGAAAAAACCGCAGAAAATCTTATGTTTAATACATTTGTTTTCGAAATGACGTAACTGCAAATCGTCACAATGGACGCATTTCTATCGGAAACGTTTACATTTATCTTCTGGCAGTTAAAGTCGCGTGATGAGCCTTGCGGGTGCACAACTCTGTACGTAATTTAAGCATCTAAGCTGTTGCAGTCGACAAGTAAGGAGCACAGCAAGTCAAGTTTTAGTTTTTGAAAACTCAATTTTTGGCCGCTTTTGCAGCCTTGTAGTTGACCTAGGACCTTATGATTTGGCACGAACCGAGCTCAGGCTGCCACATTACTCAAGAAACAGCCAGAAGTGGTAATGTGTAGAAAAAACCGCAGAAAATCTTATGTTTAATACATTTGTTTTCGAAATGACGTTACTGCAAATCGTCACAATGGACGCATTTCTATCGGAAACGTTTACATTTATCTTCTGGCAGTTAATGTCACGTTATGAGCCTTGCGGGTGCATCACTCAGTGCGTAATTTAAGCATCTAAGCTGTGGCAGTCGACAAGTAAGGAGCACAGCAAGTCAAGTTTTAGTTTTTGAAAACTCAGTTTTTGGCCGCTTTTACAGCCTTGTAGTTGACCTAGGACCTTATGATTTGGCACGGACCGAGCTCAGGCTGCCACATTACTCAAGAAACAGCCAGAAGTGGTAATGTGTAGAAAAAACCGCAGAAAATCTTATGTTTAATACATTTGTTTACGAAATGACGTAACTGCAAATCGTCACAATGGACGCATTTCTATCGGAAACGTTTACATTTATCTTCTGGCAGTTAAAGTCCCGTGATGACCCTTGCGGGTGCACAACTCTGTACGTAATTTAAGCATCTAAGCTGTTGCAGTCGACAAGTAAGGAGCACAGCAAGTCAAGTTTTAGTTTTTGAAAACTCAGTTTTTGGCCGCTTTTGCAGCCTTGTAGTTGACCTAGGACCTTATGATTTGGCACGGACCGAGCTCAGACTGCCACATTACTCAAGAAACAGCCAGAAGTGGTAATGTGTAGAAAAAACCGCAGAAAATCTTATGTTTAATACATTTGTTTTCGAAATGACGTAACTGCAAATCGTCACAATGGACGCATTTCTATCGGAAACGTTTACATTTATCTTCTGGCAGTTAATGTCGCGTTATGAGCCTTGCGGGTGCATCACTCAGTGCGTAATTTAAGTATCGAAGCTGTTGCAGTCGACAAGTAAGGAGCACAGCAAGTCAAGTTTTAGTTTTTGAAAACTCAGTTTTGGCCGCTTTTGCAGCCTTGTAGTTGACCTAGGACCTTATGATTTGGCACGGACCGAGCTCAGGCTGCCACATTACTCAAGAAACAGCCAGAAGTGGTAATGTGTAGAAAAAACCGCAGAAAATCTTATGTTTAATACATTTGTTTTCGAAATGACGTAACTGCAAATCGTCACAATGGACGCATTTCTATCGGAAACGTTTACATTTATCTTCTGGCAGTTAATGTCGCGTTATGAGCCTTGCGGGTGCATCACTCAGTGCGTAATTTAAGCATCTAAGCTGTTGCAGACGACAAGTAAGGAGCACAGCAAGTCAAGTTTTAGTTTTTGAAAACCCAGTTTTTGGCCGCTTTTGCAGCCTTGTAGTTGACCTAGGACCTTATGATTTGGCACGGACCGAGCTCAGGCTGCCACATTACTCAAGAAACAGCCAGAAGTGGTAATGTGTAGAAAAAACCGCAGAAAATCTTATGTTTAATACATTTGTTTTCGAAATGACGTAACTGCAAATCGTCACAATGGACGCATTTCTATCGGAAACGTTTACATTTATCTTCTGGCAGTTAAAGTCGCGTGATGAGCCTTGCGGGTGCACAACTCTGTACGTAATTTAAGCATCTAAGCTGTTGCAGTCGACAAGTAAGGAGCACAGCAAGTCAAGTTTTAGATTTGAAAACTCAGTTTTTGGCCGCTTTTGCAGCCTTGTAGTTGACCTAGGACCTTATGATTTGGCACGGACCGAGCTCAGGCTGCCACATTACTCAAGAAACAGCCAGAAGTGGTAATGTGTAGAAAAAACCGCAGAAAATCTTATGTTTAATACATTTGTTTTCGAAATGACGTAACTGCAAATCGTCACAATGGACGCATTTCTATCGGAAACGTTTACATTTATCTTCTGCAGTTAATGTCGCGTTATGAGCCTTGCGGGTGCATCACTCAGTGCGTAATTTAAGCATCTAAGCTGTTGCAGTCGACAAGTAAGGAGCACAGCAAGTCAAGTTTTAGTTTTTGAAAACTCAGTTTTTGGCCGCTTTTGCAGCCTTGTAGTTGACCTAGGACCTTATGATTTGGCACGGACCGAGCTCAGGCTGCCACATTACTCAAGAAACAGCCAGAAGTGGTAATGTGTAGAAAAAACCGCAGAAAATCTTATGTTTAATACATTTGTTTTCGAAATGACGTAACTGCAAATCGTCACAATGGACGCATTTCTATCGGAAACGTTTACATTTATCTTCTGGCAGTTAAAGTCGCGTGATGAGCCTTGCGGGTGCACAACTCTGTACGTAATTTAAGCATCTAAGCTGTTGCAGTCGACAAGTAAGGAGCACAGCAAGTCAAGTTTTAGTTTTTGAAAACTCAGTTTTTGGCCGCTTTTGCAGCCTTGTAGTTGACCTAGGACCTTAAGATTTGGCACGAACCGAGCTCTGGCAGCCACATTACTCAAGAAACAGCCAGAAGTGGTAATGTGTAGAAAAAACCGCAGAAAATCTTATGTTTAATACATTTGTTTTCGAAATGACGTAACTGCAAATCGTCACAATGGACGCATTTCTATCGGAAACGTTTACATTTATCTTCTGGCAGTTAATGTCGCGTTATGAGCCTTGCGGGTGCATCACTCAGTGCGTAATTTAAGCATCTAAGCTGTTGCAGTCGACAAGTAAGGAGCACAGCAAGTCAAGTTTTAGTTTTTGAAAACTCAGTTTTTGGCCGCTTTTGCAGCCTTGTAGTTGACCTAGGACCTTATGATTTGGCACGGACCGAGCTCAGGCTGCCACATTACTCAAGAAACAGCCAGAAGTGGTAATGTGTAGAAAAAACCGCAGAAAATCTTATGTTTAATACATTTGTTTTCGAAATGACGTAACTGCAAATCGTCACAATGGACGCATTTCTATCGGAAACGTTTACATTTATCTTCTGGCAGTTAAAGTCGCGTGATGAGCCTTGCGGGTGCACAACTCTGTACGTAATTTAAGCATCTAAGCTGTTGCAGTCGACAAGTAAGGAGCACAGCAAGTCAAGTTTTAGTTTTTGAAAACTCAGTTTTTGGCCGCTTTTGCAGCCTTGTAGTTGACCTAGGACCTTATGATTTGGCACGGACCGAGCTCAGGCTGCCACATTACTCAAGAAACAGCCAGAAGTGGTAATGTGTAGAAAAAACCGCAGAAAATCTTATGTTTAATACATTTGTTTTCGAAATGACGTAACTGCAAATCGTCACAATGGACGCATTTCTATCGGAAACGTTTACATTTATCTTCTGGCAGTTAATGTCGCGTTATGAGCCTTGCGGGTGCATCACTCAGTGCGTAATTTAAGCATCTAAGCTGTTGCAGTCGGCAAGTAAGGAGCACAGCAAGTCAAGTTTTAGTTTTTGAAAACTCAGTTTTTGGCCGCTTTTGCAGCATTGTAGTTGACCTAGGACCTTATGATTTGGCACGGACCGAGCTCAGGCTGCCACATTACTCAAGAAACAGCCAGAAGTGGTAATGTGTAGAAAAAACCGCAGAAAATCTTATGTTTAATACATTTGTTTTCGAAATGACGTAACTGCAAATCGTCACAATGGACGCATTTCTATCGGAAACGTTTACATTTATCTTCTGGCAGTTAATGTCGCGTTATGAGCCTTGCGGGTGCATCACTCAGTGCGTAATTTAAGCATCTAAGCTGTTGCAGTCGACAAGTAAGGAGCACAGCAAGTCAAGTTTTAGTTTTTGAAAACTCAGTTTTTGGCCGCTTTTGCAGCCTTGTAGTTGACCTAGGACCTTATGATTTGGCACGGACCGAGCTCAGGCTGCCACATTACTCAAGAAACAGCCAGAAGTGGTAATGTGTAGAAAAAACCGCAGAAAATCTTATGTTTAATACATTTGTTTTCGAAATGACGTAACTGCAAATCGTCACAATGGACGCATTTCTATCGGAAACGTTTACATTTATCTTCTGGCAGTTAAAGTCGCGTGATGAGCCTTGCGGGTGCACAACTCTGTACGTAATTTTAGCATCTAAGCTGTTGCAGTCGACAAGTAAGGAGCACAGCAAGTCAAGTTTTAGTTTTTGAAAACTCAGTTTTTGGCCGCTTTTGCAGCCTTGTAGTTGACCTAGGACCTTATGATTTGGCACGGACCGAGCTCAGGCTGCCACATTACTCAAGAAACAGCCAGAAGTGGTAATGTGTAGAAAAAACCGCAGAAAATCTTATGTTTAATACATTTGTTTTCGAAACGACGTAACTGCAAATCGTCACAATGGACGCATTTCTATCGGAAACGTTTACATTTATCTTCTGGCAGTTAATGTCGCGTTATGAGCCCTTCGGGTGCATCACTCAGTGCGTAATTTAAGCATCTAAGCTGTTGCAGTCGACAAGTAAGGAGCACAGCAAGTCAAGTTTTAGTTTTTGAAAACTCAGTTTTTGGCCGCTTTTGCAGCCTTGTAGTTGACCTAGGACCTTATGATTTGGCACGGACCGAGCTCAGGCTGCCACATTACTCAAGAAACAGCCAGAAGTGGTAATGTGTAGAAAAAACCGCAGAAAATCTTATGTTTAATACATTTGTTTTCGAAATGACGTAACTGCAAATCGTCACAATGGACGCATTTCTATCGGAAACGTTTACATTTATCTTCTGGCAGTTAATGTCGCGTTATGAGCCTTGCGGGTGCATCACTCAGTGCGTAATTTAAGCATCTAAGCTGTTGCAGTCGACAAGTAAGGAGCACAGCAAGTCAAGTTTTAGTTTTTGAAAACTCAGTTTTTGGCCGCTTTTGCAGCCTTGTAGTTGACCTAGGACCTTATGATTTGGCACGGACCGAGCTCAGGCTGCCACATTACTCAAGAAACAGCCAGAAGTGGTAATGTGTAGAAAAAACCGCAGAAAATCTTATGTTTAATACATTTGTTTTCGAAATGACGTAACTGCAAATCGTCACAATGGACGCATTTCTATCGGAAACGTTTACATTTATCTTCTGGCAGTTAAAGTCGCGTGATGAGCCTTGCGGGTGCACAACTCTGTACGTAATTTAAGCATCTAAGCTGTTGCAGTCGAAAAGTAAGGAGCACAGCAAGTCAAGTTTTAGTTTTTGAAAACTCAGTTTTTGGCCGCTTTTGCAGCCTTGTAGTTGACCTAGGACCTTATGATTTGGCACGGACCGAGCTCAGGCTGCCACATTACTCAAGAAACAGCCAGAAGTGGTAATGTGTAGAAAAAACCGCAGAAAATCTTATGTTTAATACATTTGTTTTCGAAATGACGTAACTGCAAATCGTCACAATGGACGCATTTCTATCGGAAACGTTTACATTTATCTTCTGGCAGTTAAAGTCGCGTGATGAGCCTTGCGGGTGCACAACTCTGTACGTAATTTAAGCATCTAAGCTGTTGCAGTCGACAAGTAAGGAGCACAGCAAGTCAAGTTTTAGTTTTTGAAAACTCAGTTTTTGGCCGCTTTTGCAGCCTTGTAGTTGACCTAGGACCTTATGATTTGGCACGGACCGAGCTCAGGCTGCCACATTACTCAAGAAACAGCCAGAAGTGGTAATGTGTAGAAAAAACCGCAGAAAATCTTATGTTTAATACATTTGTTTTCGAAATGACGTAACTGCAAATCGTCACAATGGACGCATTTCTATCGGAAACGTTTACATTTATCTTCTGGCAGTTAAAGTCGCGTGATGAGCCTTGCGGGTGCACAACTCTGTACGTAATTTAAGCATCTAAGCTGTTGCAGTCGACAAGTAAGGAGCACAGCAAGTCAAGTTTTAGTTTTTGAAAACTCAGTTTTTGGCCGCTTTTGCAGCCTTGTAGTTGACCTAGGACCTTATGATTTGGCACGGACCGAGCTCAGGCTGCCACATTACTCAAGAAACAGCCAGAAGTGGTAATGTGTAGAAAAAACCGCAGAAAATCTTATGTTTAATACATTTGTTTTCGAAATGACGTAACTGCAAATCGTCACAATGGACGCATTTCTATCGGAAACGTTTACATTTATCTTCTGGCAGTTAAAGTCGCGTGATGAGCCTTGCGGGTGCACAACTCTGTACGTAATTTAAGCATCTAAGCTGTTGCAGTCGACAAGTAAGGAGCACAGCAAGTCAAGTTTTAGTTTTTGAAAACTCAGTTTTTGGCCGCTTTTGCAGCCTTGTAGTTGACCTAGGACCTTATGATTTGGCACGGACCGAGCTCAGGCTGCCACATTACTCAAGAAACAGCCAGAAGTGGTAATGTGTAGAAAAAACCGCAGAAAATCTTATGTTTAATACATTTGTTTTCGAAATGACGTAACTGCAAATCGTCACAATGTACGCATTTCTATCGGAAACGTTTACATTTATCTTCTGGCAGTTAATGTCGCGTTATGAGCCTTGCGGGTGCATCACTCAGTGCGTAATTTAAGCATCTAAGCTGTTGCAGTCGACAAGTAAGGAGCACAGCAAGTCAAGTTTTAGTTTTTGAAAACTCAGTTTTTGGCCGCTTTTGCAGCCTTGTAGTTGACCTAGGACCTTATGATTTGGCACGGACCGAGCTCAGGCTGCCACATTACTCAAGAAACAGCCAGAAGTGGTAATGTGTAGAAAAATCCGCAGAAAATCTTATGTTTAATACATTTGTTTTCGAAATGACGTAACTGCAAATCGTCACAATGGACGCATTTCTATCGGAAACGTTTACATTTATCTTCTGGCAGTTAAAGTCGCGTGATGAGCCTTGCGGGTGCACAACTCTGTACGTAATTTAAGCATCTAAGCTGTTGCAGTCGACAAGTAAGGAGCACAGCAAGTCAAGTTTTAGTTTTTGAAAACTCAGTTTTTGGCCGCTTTTGCAGCCTTGTAGTTGACCTAGGACCTTATGATTTGGCACGGACCGAGCTCAGGCTGCCACATTACTCAAGAAACAGCCAGAAGTGGTAATGTGTAGAAAAAACCGCAGAAAATCTTATGTTTAATACATTTGTTTTCGAAATGACGTAACTGCAAATCGTCACAATGGACGCATTTCTATCGGAAACGTTTACATTTATCTTCTGGCAGTTAAAGTCGCGTGATGAGCCTTGCGGGTGCACAACTCTGTACGTAATTTAAGCATCTAAGCTGTTGCAGTCGACAAGTAAGGAGCACAGCAAGTCAAGTTTTAGTTTTTGAAAACTCAGTTTTTGGCCGCTTTTGCAGCCTTGTAGTTGACCTAGGACCTTATGATTTGGCACGGACCGAGCTCAGGCTGCCACATTACTCAAGAAACAGCCAGAAGTGGTAATGTGTAGAAAAAACCGCAGAAAATCTTATGTTTAATACATTTGTTTTCGAAATGACGTAACTGCAAATCGTCACAATGGACGCATTTCTATCGGAAACGTTTACATTTATCTTCTGGCAGTTAATGTCGCGTTATGAGCCTTGCGGGTGCATCACTCAGTGCGTAATTTAAGCATCTAAGCTGTTGCAGTCGACAAGTAAGGAGCACAGCAAGTCAAGTTTTAGTTTTTGAAAACTCAGTTTTTGGCCGCTTTTGCAGCCTTGTAGTTGACCTAGGACCTTATGATTTGGCACGGACCGAGCTCAGGCTGCCACATTACTCAAGAAACAGCCAGAAGTGGTAATGTGTAGAAAAAACCGCAGAAAATCTTATGTTTAATACATTTGTTTTCGAAATGACGTAACTGCAAATCGTCACAATGGACGCATTTCTATCGGAAACGTTTACATTTATCTTCTGGCAGTTAAAGTCGCGTGATGAGCCTTGCGGGTGCACAACTCTGTACGTAATTTAAGCATCTAAGCTGTTGCAGTCGACAAGTAAGGAGCACAGCAAGTCAAGTTTTAGTTTTTGAAAACTCAGTTTTTGGCCGCTTTTGCAGCCTTGTAGTTGACCTAGGACCTTATGATTTGGCACGGACCGAGCTCAGGCTGCCACATTACTCAAGAAACAGCCAGAAGTGGTAATGTGTAGAAAAAACCGCAGAAAATCTTATGTTTAATACATTTGTTTTCGAAATGACGTAACTGCAAATCGTCACAATGGACGCATTTCTATCGGAAACGTTTACATTTATCTTCTGGCAGTTAAAGTCGCGTGATGAGCCTTGCGGGTGCACAACTCTGTACGTAATTTAAGCATCTAAGCTGTTGCAGTCGACAAGTAAGGAGCACAGCAAGTCAAGTTTTAGTTTTTGAAAACTCAGTTTTTGGCCGCTTTTGCAGCCTTGTAGTTGACCTAGGACCTTATGATTTGGCACGGACCGAGCTCAGGCTGCCACATTACTCAAGAAACAGCCAGAAGTGGTAATGTGTAGAAAAAACCGCAGAAAATCTTATGTTTAATACATTTGTTTTCGAAATGACGTAACTGCAAATCGTCACAATGGACGCATTTCTATCGGAAACGTTTACATTTATCTTCTGGCAGTTAAAGTCGCGTGATGAGCCTTGCGGGTGCACAACTCTGTACGTAATTTAAGCATCTAAGCTGTTGCAGTCGACAAGTAAGGAGCACAGCAAGTCAAGTTTTAGTTTTTGAAAACTCAGTTTTTGGCCGCTTTTGCAGCCTTGTAGTTGACCTAGGACCTTATGATTTGGCACGGACCGAGCTCAGGCTGCCACATTACTCAAGAAACAGCCAGAAGTGGTAATGTGTAGAAAAATCCGCAGAAAATCTTATGTTTAATACATTTGTTTTCGAAATGACGTAACTGCAAATCGTCACAATGGACGCATTTCTATCGGAAACGTTTACATTTATCTTCTGGCAGTTAAAGTCGCGTGATGAGCCTTGCGGGTGCACAACTCTGTACGTAATTTAAGCATCTAAGCTGTTGCAGTCGACAAGTAAGGAGCACAGCAAGTCAAGTTTTAGTTTTTGAAAACTCAGTTTTTGGCCGCTTTTGCAGCCTTGTAGTTGACCTAGGACCTTATGATTTGGCACGGACCGAGCTCAGGCTGCCACATTACTCAAGAAACAGCCAGAAGTGGTAATGTGTAGAAAAAACCGCAGAAAATCTTATGTTTAATACATTTGTTTTCGAAATGACGTAACTGCAAATCGTCACAATGGACGCATTTCTATCGGAAACGTTTACATCTATCTTCTGGCAGTTAAAGTCGCGTGATGAGCCTTGCGGGTGCACAACTCTGTACGTAATTTAAGCATCTAAGCTGTTGCAGTCGACAAGTAAGGAGCACAGCAAGTCAAGTTTTAGTTTTTGAAAACTCAGTTTTTGGCCGCTTTTGCAGCCTTGTAGTTGACCTAGGACCTTATGATTTGGCACGGACCGAGCTCAGGCTGCCACATTACTCAAGAAACAGCCAGAAGTGGTAATGTGTAGAAAAAACCGCAGAAAATCTTATGTTTAATACATTTGTTTTCGAAATGACGTAACTGCAAATCGTCACAATGGACGCATTTCTATCGGAAAAGTTTACATTTATCTTCTGGCAGTTAATGTCGCGTTATGAGCCTTGCGGGTGCATCACTCAGTGCGTAATTTAAGCATCTAAGCTGTTGCAGTCGACAAGTAAGGAGCACAGCAAGTCAAGTTTTAGTTTTTGAAAACTCAGTTTTTGGCCGCTTTTGCAGCCTTGTTGTTGACCTAGGACCTTATGATTTGGCACGGACCGAGCTCAGGCTGCCACATTACTCAAGAAACAGCCAGAAGTGGTAATGTGTAGAAAAAACCGCAGAAAATCTTATGTTTAATACATTTGTTTTCGAAATGACGTAACTGCAAATCGTCACAATGGACGCATTTCTATCGGAAACGTTTACATTTATCTTCTGGCAGTTAAAGTCGCGTGATGAGCCTTGCGGGTGCACAACTCTGTACGTAATTTAAGCATCTAAGCTGTTGCAGTCGACAAGTAAGGAGCACAGCAAGTCAAGTTTTAGTTTTTGAAAACTCAGTTTTTGGCCGCTTTTGCAGCCTTGTAGTTGACCTAGGACCTTATGATTTGGCCCGGACCGAGCTCAGGCTGCCACATTACTCAAGAAACAGCCAGAAGTGGTAATGTGTAGAAAAAACCGCAGAAAATCTTATGTTTAATACATTTGTTTTCGAAATGACGTAACTGCAAATCGTCCAATGGACGCATTTCTATCGGAAACGTTTACATTTATCTTCTGGCAGTTAATGTCGCGTTATGAGCCTTGCGGGTGCATCACTCAGTGCGTAATTTAAGCATCTAAGTTGTTGCAGTCGACAAGTAAGGAGCACAGCAAGTCAAGTTTTAGTTTTTGAAAACTCAGTTTTTGGCCGCTTTTGCAGCCTTGTAGTTGACCTAGGACCTTATGATTTGGCACGGACCGAGCTCAGGCTGCCACATTACTCAAGAAACAGCCAGAAGTGGTAATGTGTAGAAAAAACCGCAGAAAATCTTATGTTTAATACATTTGTTTTCGAAATGACGTAACTGCAAATCGTCACAATGGACGCATTTCTATCGGAAACGTTTACAGTTATCTTCTGGCAGTTAATGTCGCGTTATGAGCCTTGCGGGTGCATCACAGTGCGTAATTTAAGCATCTAAGCTGTTGCAGTCGACAAGTAAGGAGCACAGCAAGTCAAGTTTTAGTTTTTGAAAACTCAGTTTTTGGCCGCTTTTGCAGCCTTGTAGTTGACCTAGGACCTTATGATTTGGCACGGACCGAGCTCAGGCTGCCACATTACTCAAGAAACAGCCAGAAGTGGTAATGTGTAGAAAAAACCGCAGAAAATCTTATGTTTAATACATTTGTTTTCGAAATGACGTAACTGCAAATCGTCCAATGGACGCATTTCTATCGGAAACGTTTACATTTATCTTCTGGCAGTTAATGTCGCGTTATGAGCCTTGCGGGTGCATCACTCAGTGCGTAATTTAAGCATCTAAGTTGTTGCAGTCGACAAGTAAGGAGCACAGCAAGTCAAGTTTTAGTTTTTGAAAACTCAGTTTTTGGCCGCTTTTGCAGCCTTGTAGTTGACCTAGGACCTTATGATTTGGCACGGACCGAGCTCAGGCTGCCACATTACTCAAGAAACAGCCAGAAGTGGTAATGTGTAGAAAAAACCGCAGAAAATCTTATGTTTAATACATTTGTTTTCGAAATGACGTAACTGCAAATCGTCACAATGGACGCATTTCTATCGGAAACGTTTACAGTTATCTTCTGGCAGTTAATGTCGCGTTATGAGCCTTGCGGGTGCATCACAGTGCGTAATTTAAGCATCTAAGCTGTTGCAGTCGACAAGTAAGGAGCACAGCAAGTCAAGTTTTAGTTTTTGAAAACTCAGTTTTTGGCCGCTTTTGCAGCCTTGTAGTTGACCTAGGACCTTATGATTTGGCACGGACCGAGCTCAGGCTGCCACATTACTCAAGAAACAGCCAGAAGTGGTAATGTGTAGAAAAAACCGCAGAAAATCTTATGTTTAATACATTTGTTTTCGAAATGACGTAACTGCAAATCGTCCAATGGACGCATTTCTATCGGAAACGTTTACATTTATCTTCTGGCAGTTAATGTCGCGTTATGAGCCTTGCGGGTGCATCACTCAGTGCGTAATTTAAGCATCTAAGTTGTTGCAGTCGACAAGTAAGGAGCACAGCAAGTCAAGTTTTAGTTTTTGAAAACTCAGTTTTTGGCCGCTTTTGCAGCCTTGTAGTTGACCTAGGACCTTATGATTTGGCACGGACCGAGCTCAGGCTGCCACATTACTCAAGAAACAGCCAGAAGTGGTAATGTGTAGAAAAAACCGCAGAAAATCTTATGTTTAATACATTTGTTTTCGAAATGACGTAACTGCAAATCGTCACAATGGACGCATTTCTATCGGAAACGTTTACAGTTATCTTCTGGCAGTTAATGTCGCGTTATGAGCCTTGCGGGTGCATCACAGTGCGTAATTTAAGCATCTAAGCTGTTGCAGTCGACAAGTAAGGAGCACAGCAAGTCAAGTTTTAGTTTTTGAAAACTCAGTTTTTGGCCGCTTTTGCAGCCTTGTAGTTGACCTAGGACCTTATGATTTGGCACGGACCGAGCTCAGGCTGCCACATTACTCAAGAAACAGCCAGAAGTGGTAATGTGTAGAAAAAACCGCAGAAAATCTTATGTTTAATACATTTGTTTTCGAAATGACGTAACTGCAAATCGTCACAATGGACGCATTTCTATCGGAAACGTTTACATTTATCTTCTGGCAGTTAATGTCGCGTTATGAGCCTTGCGGGTGCATCACTCAGTGCGTAATTTAAGCATCTAAGCTGTTGCAGTCGACAAGTAAGGAGCACAGCAAGTCAAGTTTTAGTTTTTGAAAACTCAGTTTTTGGCCGCTTTTGCAGCCTTGTAGTTGACCTAGGACCTTATGATTTGGCACGGACCGAGCTCAGGCTGCCACATTACTCAAGAAACAGCCAGAAGTGGTAATGTGTAGAAAAAACCGCAGAAAATCTTATGTTTAATACATTTGTTTTCGAAATGACGTAACTGCAAATCGTCACAATGGACGCATTTCTATCGGAAACGTTTACATTTATCTTCTGGCAGTTAATGTCGCGTTATGAGCCTTGCGGGTGCATCACTCAGTGCGTAATTTAAGCATCTAAGCTGTTGCAGTCGACAAGTAAGGAGCACAGCAAGTCAAGTTTTAGTTTTTGAAAACTCAGTTTTTGGCCGCTTTTGCAGCCTTGTAGTTGACCTAGGACCGTATGATTTGGCACGGACCGAGCTCAGGCTGCCACATTACTCAAGAAACAGCCAGAAGTGGTAATGTGTAAAAAAAACCGCAGAAAATCTTATGTTTAATACATTTGTTTTCGAAATGACGTAACTGCAAATCGTCACAATGGACGCATTTCTATCGGAAACGTTTACATTTATCTTCTGGCAGTTAATGTCGCGTTATGAGCCTTGCGGGTGCATCACTCAGTGCGTAATTTAAGCATCTAAGCTGTTGCAGTCGACAAGTAAGGAGCACAGCAAGTCAAGTTTTAGTTTTTGAAAACTGAGTTTTTGGCCGCTTTTGCAGCCTTGTAGTTGACCAAGGACCTTATGATTTGGCACGGACCGAGCTCAGGCTGCCACATTACTCAAGAAACAGCATGAAGTGGTAATGTGTAGAAAAAACCGCAGAAAATCTTATGTTTAATACATTTGTTTTCGAAATGACGTAACTGCAAATCGTCACAATGGACGCATTTCTATCGGAAACGTTTACATTTATCTTCTGGCAGTTAATGTCGCGTTATGAGCCTTGCGGGTGCATCACTCAGTGCGTAATTTAAGCATCTAAGCTGTTGCAGTCGACAAGTAAGGAGCACAGCAAGTCAAGTTTTAGTTTTTGAAAACTCAGTTTTTGGCCGCTTTTGCAGCCTTGTAGTTGACCTAGGACCTTATGATTTGGCACGGACCGAGCTCAGGCTGCCACATTACTCAAGAAACAGCCAGAAGTGGTAATGTGTAGAAAAAACCGCAGAAAATCTTATGTTTAATACATTTGTTTTCGAAATGACGTAACTGCAAATCGTCACAATGGACGCATTTCTATCGGAAACGTTTACATTTATCTTCTGGCAGTTAATGTCGCGTTATGAGCCTTGCGGGTGCATCACTCAGTGCGTAATTTAAGCATCTAAGCTGTTGCAGTCGACAAGTAAGGAGCACAGCAAGTCAAGTTTTAGTTTTTGAAAACTCAGTTTTTGGCCGCTTTTGCAGCCTTGTAGTTGACCTAGGACCTTATGATTTGGCACGGACCGAGCTCAGGCTGCCACATTACTCAAGAAACAGCCAGAAGTGGTAATGTGTAAAGAAAACCGCAGAAAATCTTATGTTTAATACATTTGTTTTCGAAATGACGTAACTGCAAATCGTCACAATGGACGCATTTCTATCGGAAACGTTTACATTTATCTTCTGGCAGTTAATGTCGCGTTATGAGCCTTGCGGGTGCATCACTCAGTGCGTAATTTAAGCATCTAAGCTGTTGCAGTCGACAAGTAAGGAGCACAGCAAGTCAAGTTTTAGTTTTTGAAAACTCAGTTTTTGGCCGCTTTTGCAGCCTTGTAGTTGACCTAGGACCTTATGATTTGGCACGGACCGAGCTCAGGCTGCCACATTACTCAAGAAACAGCCAGAAGTGGTAATGTGTAGAAAAAACCGCAGAAAATCTTATGTTTAATACATTTGTTTTCGAAATGACGTAACTGCAAATCGTCACAATGGACGCATTTCTATCGGAAACGTTTACATTTATCTTCTGGCAGTTAATGTCGCGTTATGAGCCTTGCGGGTGCATCACTCAGTGCGTAATTTAAGCATCTAAGCTGTTGCAGTCGACAAGTAAGGAGCACAGCAAGTCAAGTTTTAGTTTTTGAAAACTCAGTTTTTGGCCGCTTTTGCAGCCTTGTAGTTGACCTAGGACCTTATGATTTGGCACGGACCGAGCTCAGGCTGCCACATTACTCAAGAAACAGCCAGAAGTGGTAATGTGTAGAAAAAACCGCAGAAAATCTTATGTTTAATACATTTGTTTTCGAAATGACGTAACTGCAAATCGTCACAATGGACGCATTTCTATCGGAAACGTTTACATTTATCTTCTGGCAGTTAATGTCGCGTTATGAGCCTTGCGGGTGCATCACTCAGTGCGTAATTTAAGCATCTAAGCTGTTGCAGTCGACAAGTAAGGAGCACAGCAAGTCAAGTTTTAGTTTTTGAAAACTCAGTTTTTGGCCGCTTTTGCAGCCTTGTAGTTGACCTAGGACCTTATGATTTGGCACGGACCGAGCTCAGGCTGCCACATTACTCAAGAAACAGCCAGAAGTGGTAATGTGTAGAAAAATCCGCAGAAAATCTTATGTTTAATACATTTGTTTTCGAAATGACGTAACTGCAAATCGTCACAATGGACGCATTTCTATCGGAAACGTTTACATTTATCTTCTGGCAGTTAATGTCGCGTTATGAGCCTTGCGGGTGCATCACTCAGTGCGTAATTTAAGCATCTAAGCTGTTGCAGTCGACAAGTAAGGAGCACAGCAAGTCAAGTTTTAGTTTTTGAAAACTCAGTTTTTGGCCGCTTTTGCAGCCTTGTAGTTGACCTAGGACCTTATGATTTGGCACGGACCGAGCTCAGGCTGCCACATTACTCAAGAAACAGCCAGAAGTGGTAATGTGTAGAAAAAACCGCAGAAAATCTTATGTTTAATACATTTGTTTTCGAAATGACGTAACTGCAAATCGTCACAATGGACGCATTTCTATCGGAAACGTTTACATTTATCTTCTGGCAGTTAATGTCGCGTTATGAGCCTTGCGGGTGCATCACTCAGTGCGTAATTTAAGCATCTAAGCTGTTGCAGTCGACAAGTAAGGAGCACAGCAAGTCAAGTTTTAGTTTTTGAAAACTCAGTTTTTGGCCGCTTTTGCAGCCTTGTAGTTGACCTAGGACCTTATGATTTGGCACGGACCGAGCTCAGGCTGCCACATTACTCAAGAAACAGCCAGAAGTGGTAATGTGTAGAAAAAACCGCAGAAAATCTTATGTTTAATACATTTGTTTTCGAAATGACGTAACTGCAAATCGTCACAATGGACGCATTTCTATCGGAAACGTTTACATTTATCTTCTGGCAGTTAATGTCGCGTTATGAGCCTTGCGGGTGCATCACTCAGTGCGTAATTTAAGCATCTAAGCTGTTGCAGTCGACAAGTAAGGAGCACAGCAAGTCAAGTTTTAGTTTTTGAAAACTCAGTTTTTGGCCGCTTTTGCAGCCTTGTAGTTGACCTAGGACCTTATGATTTGGCACGGACCGAGCTCAGGCTGCCACATTACTCAAGAAACAGCCAGAAGTGGTAATGTGTAAAGAAAACCGCAGAAAATCTTATGTTTAATACATTTGTTTTCGAAATGACGTAACTGCAAATCGTCACAATGGACGCATTTCTATCGGAAACGTTTACATTTATCTTCTGGCAGTTAATGTCGCGTTATGAGCCTTGCGGGTGCATCACTCAGTGCGTAATTTAAGCATCTAAGCTGTTGCAGTCGACAAGTAAGGAGCACAGCAAGTCAAGTTTTAGTTTTTGAAAACTCAGTTTTTGGCCGCTTTTGCAGCCTTGTAGTTGACCTAGGACCTTATGATTTGGCACGGACCGAGCTCAGGCTGCCACATTACTCAAGAAACAGCCAGAAGTGGTAATGTGTAGAAAAAACCGCAGAAAATCTTATGTTTAATACATTTGTTTTCGAAATGACGTAACTGCAAATCGTCACAATGGACGCATTTCTATCGGAAACGTTTACATTTATCTTCTGGCAGTTAATGTCGCGTTATGAGCCTCGCGGGTGCATCACTCAGTGCGTAATTTAAGCATCTAAGCTGTTGCAGTCGACAAGTAAGGAGCACAGCAAGTCAAGTTTTAGTTTTTGAAAACTCAGTTTTTGGCCGCTTTTGCAGCCTTGTAGTTGACCTAGGACCTTATGATTTGGCACGGACCGAGCTCAGGCTGCCACATTACTCAAGAAACAGCCAGAAGTGGTAATGTGTAGAAAAAACCGCAGAAAATCTTATGTTTAATACATTTGTTTTCGAAATGACGTAACTGCAAATCGTCACAATGGACGCATTTCTATCGGAAACGTTTACATTTATCTTCTGGCAGTTAATGTCGCGTTATGAGCCTTGCGGGTGCATCACTCAGTGCGTAATTTAAGCATCTAAGCTGTTGCAGTCGACAAGTAAGGAGCACAGCAAGTCAAGTTTTAGTTTTTGAAAACTCAGTTTTTGGCCGCTTTTGCAGCCTTGTAGTTGACCTAGGACCTTATGATTTGGCACGGACCGAGCTCAGGCTGCCACATTACTCAAGAAACAGCCAGAAGTGGTAATGTGTAGAAAAATCCGCAGAAAATCTTATGTTTAATACATTTGTTTTCGAAATGACGTAACTGCAAATCGTCACAATGGACGCATTTCTATCGGAAACGTTTACATTTATCTTCTGGCAGTTAATGTCGCGTTATGAGCCTTGCGGGTGCATCACTCAGTGCGTAATTTAAGCATCTAAGCTGTTGCAGTCGACAAGTAAGGAGCACAGCAAGTCAAGTTTTAGTTTTTGAAAACTCAGTTTTTGGCCGCTTTTGCAGCCTTGTAGTTGACCTAGGACCTTATGATTTGGCACGGACCGAGCTCAGGCTGCCACATTACTCAAGAAACAGCCAGAAGTGGTAATGTGTAGAAAAAACCGCAGAAAATCTTATGTTTAATACATTTGTTTTCGAAATGACGTAACTGCAAATCGTCACAATGGACGCATTTCTATCGGAAACGTTTACATTTATCTTCTGGCAGTTAATGTCGCGTTATGAGCCTTGCGGGTGCATCACTCAGTGCGTAATTTAAGCATCTAAGCTGTTGCAGTCGACAAGTAAGGAGCACAGCAAGTCAAGTTTTAGTTTTTGAAAACTCAGTTTTTGGCCGCTTTTGCAGCCTTGTAGTTGACCTAGGACCTTATGATTTGGCACGGACCGAGCTCAGGCTGCCACATTACTCAAGAAACAGCCAGAAGTGGTAATGTGTAGAAAAAACCGCAGAAAATCTTATGTTTAATACATTTGTTTTCGAAATGACGTAACTGCAAATCGTCACAATGGACGCATTTCTATCGGAAACGTTTACATTTATCTTCTGGCAGTTAATGTCGCGTTATGAGCCTTGCGGGTGCATCACTCAGTGCGTAATTTAAGCATCTAAGCTGTTGCAGTCGACAAGTAAGGAGCACAGCAAGTCAAGTTTTAGTTTTTGAAAACTCAGTTTTGGGCCGCTTTTGCAGCCTTGTAGTTGACCTAGGACCTTATGATTTGGCACGGACCGAGCTCAGGCTGCCACATTACTCAAGATACAGCCAGAAGTGGTAATGTGTAGAAAAATCCGCAGAAAATCTTATGTATAATACATTTGTTTTCGAAATGACGTAACTGCAAATCGTCACAATGGACGCATTTCTATCGGAAACGTTTACATTTATCTTCTGGCAGTTAATGTCGCGTTATGAGCCTTGCGGGTGCATCACTCAGTGCGTAATTTAAGCATCTAAGCTGTTGCAGTCGACAAGTAAGGAGCACAGCAAGTCAAGTTTTAGTTTTTGAAAACTCAGTTTTTGGCCGCTTTTGCAGCCTTGTAGTTGACCTAGGACCTTATGATTTGGCACGGACCGAGCTCAGGCTGCCACATTACTCAAGAAACAGCCAGAAGTGGTAATGTGTAGAAAAAACCGCAGAAAATCTTATGTTTAATACATTTGTTTTCGAAATGACGTAACTGCAAATCGTCACAATGGACGCATTTCTATCGGAAACGTTTACATTTATCTTCTGGCAGTTAAAGTCGCGTGATGAGCCTTGCGGGTGCACAACTCTGTACGTAATTTAAGCATCTAAGCTGTTGCAGTCGACAAGTAAGGAGCACAGCAAGTCAAGTTTTAGTTTTTGAAAACTCAGTTTTTGGCCGCTTTTGCAGCCTTGTAGTTGACCTAGGACCTTATGATTTGGCACGGACCGAGCTCAGGCTGCCACATTACTCAAGAAACAGCCAGAAGTGGTAATGTGTAGAAAAAACCGCAGAAAATCTTATGTTTAATACATTTGTTTTCGAAATGACGTAACTGCAAATCGTCACAATGGACGCATTTCTATCGGAAACGTTTACATTTATCTTCTGGCAGTTAATGTCGCGTTATGAGCCTTGCGGGTGCATCACTCAGTGCGTAATTTAAGCATCTAAGCTGTTGCAGTCGACAAGTAAGGAGCACAGCAAGTCAAGTTTTAGTTTTTGAAAACTCAGTTTTTGGCCGCTTTTGCAGCCTTGTAGTTGACCTAGGACCTTATGATTTGGCACGGACCGAGCTCAGGCTGCCACATTACTCAAGAAACAGCCAGAAGTGGTAATGTGTAGAAAAAACCGCAGAAAATCTTATGTTTAATACATTTGTTTTCGAAATGACGTAACTGCAAATCGTCACAATGGACGCATTTCTATCGGAAACGTTTACATTTATCTTCTGGCAGTTAATGTCGCGTTATGAGCCTTGCGGGTGCATCACTCAGTGCGTAATTTAAGCATCTAAGCTGTTGCAGTCGACAAGTAAGGAGCACAGCAAGTCAAGTTTTAGTTTTTGAAAACTCAGTTTTTGGCCGCTTTTGCAGCCTTGTAGTTGACCTAGGACCTTATGATTTGGCACGGACCGAGCTCAGGCTGCCACATTACTCAAGAAACAGCCAGAAGTGGTAATGTGTAGAAAAAACCGCAGAAAATCTTATGTTTAATACATTTGTTTTCGAAATGACGTAACTGCAAATCGTCACAATGGACGCATTTCTATCGGAAACGTTTACATTTATCTTCTGGCAGTTAAAGTCGCGTGATGAGCCTTGCGGGTGCACAACTCTGTACGTAATTTAAGCATCTAAGCTGTTGCAGTCGACAAGTAAGGAGCACAGCAAGTCAAGTTTTAGTTTTTGAAAACTCAGTTTTTGGCCGCTTTTGCAGCCTTGTAGTTGACCTAGGACCTTATGATTTGGCACGGACCGAGCTCAGGCTGCCACATTACTCAAGAAACAGCCAGAAGTGGTAATGTGTAGAAAAAACCGCAGAAAATCTTATGTTTAATACATTTGTTTTCGAAATGACGTAACTGCAAATCGTCACAATGGACCCATTTCTATCGGAAACGTTTACATTTATCTTCTGGCAGTTAATGTCGCGTTATGAGCCTTGCGGGTGCATCACTCAGTGCGTAATTTAAGCATCTAAGCTGTTGCAGTCGACAAGTAAGGAGCACAGCAAGTCAAGTTTTAGTTTTTGAAAACTCAGTTTTTGGCCGCTTTTGCAGCCTTGTAGTTGACCTAGGACCTTATGATTTGGCACGGACCGAGCTCAGGCTGCCACATTACTCAAGAAACAGCCAGAAGTGGTAATGTGTAGAAAAAACCGCAGAAAATCTTATGTTTAATACATTTGTTTTCGAAATGACGTAACTGCAAATCGTCACAATGGACGCATTTCTATCGGAAACGTTTACATTTATCTTCTGGCAGTTAAAGTCGCGTGATGACCCTTGCGGGTGCACAACTCTGTACGTAATTTAAGCATCTAAGCTGTTGCAGTCGACAAGTAAGGAGCACAGCAAGTCAAGTTTTAGTTTTTGAAAACTCAGTTTTTGGCCGCTTTTGCAGCCTTGTAGTTGACCTAGGACCTTATGATTTGGCACGGACCGAGCTCAGGCTGCCACATTACTCAAGAAACAGCCAGAAGTGGTAATGTGTAGAAAAAACCGCAGAAAATCTTATGTTTAATACATTTGTTTTCGAAATGACGTAACTGCAAATCGTCACAATGGACGCATTTCTATCGGAAACGTTTACATTTATCTTCTGGCAGTTAAAGTCGCGTGATGAGCCTTGCGGGTGCACAACTCTGTACGTAATTTAAGCATCTAAGCTGTTGCAGCCGACAAGTAAGGAGCACAGCAAGTCAAGTTTTAGTTTTTGAAAACTCAGTTTTTGGCCGCTTTTGCAGCCTTGTAGTTGACCTAGGACCTTATGATTTGGCACGGACCGAGCTCAGGCTGCCACATTACTCAAGAAACAGCCAGAAGTGGTAATGTGTAGAAAAAACCGCAGAAAATCTTATGTTTAATACATTTGTTTTCGAAATGACGTAACTGCAAATCGTCACAATGGACGCATTTCTATCGGAAACGTTTACATTTATCTTCTGGCAGTTAATGTCGCGTTATGAGCCTTGCGGGTGCATCACTCAGTGCGTAATTTAAGCATCTAAGCTGTTGCAGTCGACAAGTAAGGAGCACAGCAAGTCAAGTTTTAGTTTTTGAAAACTCAGTTTTTGGCCGCTTTTGCAGCCTTGTAGTTGACCTAGGACCTTATGATTTGGCACGGACCGAGCTCAGGCTGCCTCATTACTCAAGAAACAGCCAGAAGTGGTAATGTGTAGAAAAAACCGCAGAAAATCTTATGTTTAATACATTTGTTTTCGAAATGACGTAACTGCAAATCGTCACAATGGACGCATTTCTATCGGAAACGTTTACATTTATCTTCTGGCAGTTAATGTCGCGTTATGAGCCTTGCGGGTGCATCACTCAGTGCGTAATTTAAGCATCTAAGCTGTTGCAGTCGACAAGTAAGGAGCACAGCAAGTCAAGTTTTAGTTTTTGAAAACTCAGTTTTTGGCCGCTTTTGCAGCCTTGTAGTTGACCTAGGACCTTATGATTTGGCACGGACCGAGCTCAGGCTGCCACATTACTCAAGAAACAGCCAGAAGTGGTAATGTGTAGAAAAAACCGCAGAAAATCTTATGTTTAATACATTTGTTTTCGAAATGACGTAACTGCAAATCGTCACAATGGACGCATTTCTATCGGAAACGTTTACATTTATCTTCTGGCAGTTAATGTCGCGTTATGAGCCTTGCGGGTGCATCACTCAGTGCGTAATTTAAGCATCTAAGCTGTTGCAGTCGACAAGTAAGGAGCACAGCAAGTCAAGTTTTAGTTTTTGAAAACTCAGTTTTTGGCCGCTTTTGCAGCCTTGTAGTTGACCTAGGACCGTATGATTTGGCACGGACCGAGCTCAGGCTGCCACATTACTCAAGAAACAGCCAGAAGTGGTAATGTGTAGAAAAAACCGCAGAAAATCTTATGTTTAATACATTTGTTTTCGAAATGACGTAACTGCAAATCGTCACAATGGACGCATTTCTATCGGAAACGTTTACATTTATCTTCTGGCAGTTAAAGTCGCGTGATGAGCCTTGCGGGTGCACAACTCTGTACGTAATTTAAGCATCTAAGCTGTTGCAGTCGACAAGTAAGGAGCACAGCAAGTCAAGTTTTAGTTTTTGAAAACTCAGTTTTTGGCCGCTTTTGCAGCCTTGTAGTTGACCTAGGACCTTATGATTTGGCACGGACCGAGCTCAGGCTGCCACATTACTCAAGAAACAGCCAGAAGTGGTAATGTGTAGAAAAAACCGCAGAAAATCTTATGTTTAATACATTTGTTTTCGAAATGACGTAACTGCAAATCGTCACAATGGACGCATTTCTATCGGAAACGTTTACATTTATCTTCTGGCAGTTAATGTCGCGTTATGAGCCTTGCGGGTGCATCACTCAGTGCGTAATTTAAGCATCTAAGCTGTTGCAGTCGACAAGTAAGGAGCACAGCAAGTCAAGTTTTAGTTTTTGAAAACTCAGTTTTTGGCCGCTTTTGCAGCCTTGTAGTTGACCTAGGACCTTATGATTTGGCACGGACCGAGCTCAGGCTGCCACATTACTCAAGAAACAGCCAGAAGTGGTAATGTGTAGAAAAAACCGCAGAAAATCTTATGTTTAATACATTTGTTTTCGAAATGACGTAACTGCAAATCGTCACAATGGACGCATTTCTATCGGAAACGTTTACATTTATCTTCTGGCAGTTAAAGTCGCGTGATGAGCCTTGCGGGTGCACAACTCTGTACGTAATTTAAGCATCTAAGCTGTTGCAGTCGACAAGTAAGGAGCACAGCAAGTCAAGTTTTAGTTTTTGAAAACTCAGTTTTTGGCCGCTTTTGCAGCCTTGTAGTTGACCTAGGACCTTATGATTTGGCACGGACCGAGCTCAGGCTGCCACATTACTCAAGAAACAGCCAGAAGTGGTAATGTGTAGAAAAAACCGCAGAAAATCTTATGTTTAATACATTTGTTTTCGAAATGACGTAACTGCAAATCGTCACAATGGACGCATTTCTATCGGAAACGTTTACATTTATCTTCTGGCAGTTAATGTCGCGTTATGAGCCTTGCGGGTGCATCACTCAGTGCGTAATTTAAGCATCTAAGCTGTTGCAGTCGACAAGTAAGGAGCACAGCAAGTCAAGTTTTAGTTTTTGAAAACTCAGTTTTTGGCCGCTTTTGCAGCCTTGTAGTTGACCTAGGACCTTATGATTTGGCACGGACCGAGCTCAGGCTGCCACATTACTCAAGAAACAGCCAGAAGTGGTAATGTGTAGAAAAAACCGCAGAAAATCTTATGTTTAATACATTTGTTTTCGAAATGACGTAACTGCAAATCGTCACAATGGACGCATTTCTATCGGAAACGTTTACATTTATCTTCTGGCAGTTAATGTCGCGTTATGAGCCTTGCGGGTGCATCACTCAGTGCGTAATTTAAGCATCTAAGCTGTTGCAGTCGACAAGTAAGGAGCACAGCAAGTCAAGTTTTAGTTTTTGAAAACTCAGTTTTTGGCCGCTTTTGCAGCCTTGTAGTTGACCTAGGACCTTATGATTTGGCACGGACCGAGCTCAGGCTGCCACATTACTCAAGAAACAGCCAGAAGTGGTAATGTGTAGAAAAAACCGCAGAAAATCTTATGTTTAATACATTTGTTTTCGAAATGACGTAACTGCAAATCGTCACAATGGACGCATTTCTATCGGAAACGTTTACATTTATCTTCTGGCAGTTAAAGTCGCGTGATGACCCTTGCGGGTGCACAACTCTGTACGTAATTTAAGCATCTAAGCTGTTGCAGTCGACAAGTAAGGAGCACAGCAAGTCAAGTTTTAGTTTTTGAAAACTCAGTTTTTGGCCGCTTTTGCAGCCTTGTAGTTGACCTAGGACCTTATGATTTGGCACGGACCGAGCTCAGGCTGCCACATTACTCAAGAAACAGCCAGAAGTGGTAATGTGTAGAAAAAACCGCAGAAAATCTTATGTTTAATACATTTGTTTTCGAAATGACGTAACTGCAAATCGTCACAATGGACGCATTTCTATCGGAAACGTTTACATTTATCTTCTGGCAGTTAATGTCGCGTTATGAGCCTTGCGGGTGCATCACTCAGTGCGTAATTTAAGCATCTAAGCTGTTGCAGTCGACAAGTAAGGAGCACAGCAAGTCAAGTTTTAGTTTTTGAAAACTCAGTTTTTGGCCGCTTTTGCAGCCTTGTAGTTGACCTAGGACCTTATGATTTGGCACGGACCGAGCTCAGGCTGCCACATTACTCAAGAAACAGCCAGAAGTGGTAATGTGTAGAAAAAACCGCAGAAAATCTTATGTTTAATACATTTGTTTTCGAAATGACGTAACTGCAAATCGTCACAATGGACGCATTTCTATCGGAAACGTTTACATTTATCTTCTGGCAGTTAAAGTCGCGTGATGAGCCTTGCGGGTGCACAACTCTGTACGTAATTTAAGCATCTAAGCTGTTGCAGTCGACAAGTAAGGAGCACAGCAAGTCAAGTTTTAGTTTTTGAAAACTCAGTTTTTGGCCGCTTTTGCAGCCTTGTAGTTGACCTAGGACCTTATGATTTGGCACGGACCGAGCTCAGGCTGCCACATTACTCAAGAAACAGCCAGAAGTGGTAATGTGTAGAAAAAACCGCAGAAAATCTTATGTTTAATACATTTGTTTTCGAAATGACGTAACTGCAAATCGTCACAATGGACGCATTTCTATCGGAAACGTTTACATTTATCTTCTGGCAGTTAATGTCGCGTTATGAGCCTTGCGGGTGCATCACTCAGTGCGTAATTTAAGCATCTAAGCTGTTGCAGTCGACAAGTAAGGAGCACAGCAAGTCAAGTTTTAGTTTTTGAAAACTCAGTTTTTGGCCGCTTTTGCAGCCTTGTAGTTGACCTAGGACCTTATGATTTGGCACGGACCGAGCTCAGGCTGCCACATTACTCAAGAAACAGCCAGAAGTGGTAATGTGTAGAAAAAACCGCAGAAAATCTTATGTTTAATACATTTGTTTTCGAAATGACGTAACTGCAAATCGTCACAATGGACGCATTTCTATCGGAAACGTTTACATTTATCTTCTGGCAGTTAAAGTCGCGTGATGACCCTTGCGGGTGCACAACTCTGTACGTAATTTAAGCATCTAAGCTGTTGCAGTCGACAAGTAAGGAGCACAGCAAGTCAAGTTTTAGTTTTTGAAAACTCAGTTTTTGGCCGCTTTTGCAGCCTTGTAGTTGACCTAGGACCTTATGATTTGGCACGGACCGAGCTCAGGCTGCCACATTACTCAAGAAATAGCCAGAAGTGGTAATGTGTAGAAAAAACCGCAGAAAATCTTATGTTTAATACATTTGTTTTCGAAATGTCGTAACTGCAAATCGTCACAATGGACGCATTTCTATCGGAAACGTTTACATTTATCTTCTGGCAGTTAAAGTCGCGTGATGAGCCTTGCGGGTGCACAACTCTGTACGTAATTTAAGCATCTAAGCTGTTGCAGTCGACAAGTAAGGAGCACAGCAAGTCAAGTTTTAGTTTTTGAAAACTCAGTTTTTGGCCGCTTTTGCAGCCTTGTAGTTGACCTAGGACCTTATGATTTGGCACGGACCGAGCTCAGGCTGCCACATTACTCAAGAAACAGCCAGAAGTGGTAATGTGTAGAAAAATCCGCAGAAAATCTTATGTTTAATACATTTGTTTTCGAAATGACGTAACTGCAAATCGTCACAATGGACGCATTTCTATCGGAAACGTTTACATTTATCTTCTGGCAGTTAATGTCGCGTTATGAGCCTTGCGGGTGCATCACTCAGTGCGTAATTTAAGCATCTAAGCTGTTGCAGTCGACAAGTAAGGAGCACAGCAAGTCAAGTTTTAGTTTTTGAAAACTCAGTTTTTGGCCGCTTTTGCAGCCTTGTAGTTGACCTAGGACCTTATGATTTGGCACGGACCGAGCTCAGGCTGCCACATTACTCAAGAAACAGCCAGAAGTGGTAATGTGTAGAAAAAACCGCAGAAAATCTTATGTTTAATACATTTGTTTTCGAAATGACGTAACTGCAAATCGTCACAATGGACGCATTTCTATCGGAAACGTTTACATTTATCTTCTGGCAGTTAATGTCGCGTTATGAGCCTTGCGGGTGCATCACTCAGTGCGTAATTTAAGCATCTAAGCTGTTGCAGTCGACAAGTAAGGAGCACAGCAAGTCAAGTTTTAGTTTTTGAAAACTCAGTTTTTGGCCGCTTTTGCAGCCTTGTAGTTGACCTAGGACCTTATGATTTGGCACGGACCGAGCTCAGGCTGCCACATTACTCAAGAAACAGCCAGAAGTGGTAATGTGTAGAAAAAACCGCAGAAAATCTTATGTTTAATACATTTGTTTTCGAAATGACGTAACTGCAAATCGTCACAATGGACGCATTTCTATCGGAAACGTTTACATTTATCTTCTGGCAGTTAATGTCGCGTTATGAGCCTTGCGGGTGCATCACTCAGTGCGTAATTTAAGCATCTAAGCTGTTGCAGTCGACAAGTAAGGAGCACAGCAAGTCAAGTTTTAGTTTTTGAAAACTCAGTTTTTGGCCGCTTTTGCAGCCTTGTAGTTGACCTAGGACCGTATGATTTGGCACGGACCGAGCTCAGGCTGCCACATTACTCAAGAAACAGCCAGAAGTAGTAATGTGTAGAAAAAACCGCAGAAAATCTTATGTTTAATACATTTGTTTTCGAAATGACGTAACTGCAAATCGTCACAATGGACGCATTTCTATCGGAAACGTTTACATTTATCTTCTGGCAGTTAAAGTCGCGTGATGAGCCTTGCGGGTGCACAACTCTGTACGTAATTTAAGCATCTAAGCTGTTGCAGTCGACAAGTAAGGAGCACAGCAAGTCAAGTTTTAGTTTTTGAAAACTCAGTTTTTGGCCGCTTTTGCAGCCTTGTAGTTGACCTAGGACCTTATGATTTGGCACGGACCGAGCTCAGGCTGCCACATTACTCAAGAAACAGCCAGAAGTGGTAATGTGTAGAAAAAACCGCAGAAAATCTTATGTTTAATACATTTGTTTTCGAAATGACGTAACTGCAAATCGTCACAATGGACGCATTTCTATCGGAAACGTTTACATTTATCTTCTGGCAGTTAATGTCGCGTTATGAGCCTTGCGGGTGCATCACTCAGTGCGTAATTTAAGCATCTAAGCTGTTGCAGTCGACAAGTAAGGAGCACAGCAAGTCAAGTTTTAGTTTTTGAAAACTCAGTTTTTGGCCGCTTTTGCAGCCTTGTAGTTGACCTAGGACCTTATGATTTGGCACGGACCGAGCTCAGGCTGCCACATTACTCAAGAAACAGCCAGAAGTGGTAATGTGTAGAAAAAACCGCAGAAAATCTTATGTTTAATACATTTGTTTTCGAAATGACGTAACTGCAAATCGTCACAATGGACGCATTTCTATCGGAAACGTTTACATTTATCTTCTGGCAGTTAAAGTCGCGTGATGAGCCTTGCGGGTGCACAACTCTGTACGTAATTTAAGCATCTAAGCTGTTGCAGTCGACAAGTAAGGAGCACAGCAAGTCAAGTTTTAGTTTTTGAAAACTCAGTTTTTGGCCGCTTTTGCAGCCTTGTAGTTGACCTAGGACCTTATGATTTGGCACGGACCGAGCTCAGGCTGCCACATTACTCAAGAAACAGCCAGAAGTGGTAATGTGTAGAAAAAACCGCAGAAAATCTTATGTTTAATACATTTGTTTTCGAAATGACGTAACTGCAAATCGTCACAATGGACGCATTTCTATCGGAAACGTTTACATTTATCTTCTGGCAGTTAATGTCGCGTTATGAGCCTTGCGGGTGCATCACTCAGTGCGTAATTTAAGCATCTAAGCTGTTGCAGTCGACAAGTAAGGAGCACTGCAAGTCAAGTTTTAGTTTTTGAAAACTCAGTTTTTGGCCGCTTTTGCAGCCTTGTAGTTGACCTAGGACCTTATGATTTGGCACGGACCGAGCTCAGGCTGCCACATTACTCAAGAAACAGCCAGAAGTGGTAATGTGTAGAAAAAACCGCAGAAAATCTTATGTTTAATACATTTGTTTTCGAAATGACGTAACTGCAAATCGTCACAATGGACGCATTTCTATCGGAAACGTTTACATTTATCTTCTGGCAGTTAATGTCGCGTTATGAGCCTTGCGGGTGCATCACTCAGTGCGTAATTTAAGCATCTAAGCTGTTGCAGTCGACAAGTAAGGAGCACAGCAAGTCAAGTTTTAGTTTTTGAAAACTCAGTTTTTGGCCGCTTTTGCAGCCTTGTAGTTGACCTAGGACCTTATGATTTGGCACGGACCGAGCTCAGGCTGCCACATTACTCAAGAAACAGCCAGAAGTGGTAATGTGTAGAAAAAACCGCAGAAAATCTTATGTTTAATACATTTGTTTTCGAAATGACGTAACTGCAAATCGTCACAATGGACGCATTTCTATCGGAAACGTTTACATTTATCTTCTGGCAGTTAATGTCGCGTTATGAGCCTTGCGGGTGCATCACTCAGTGCGTAATTTAAGCATCTAAGCTGTTGCAGTCGACAAGTAAGGAGCACAGCAAGTCAAGTTTTAGTTTTTGAAAACTCAGTTTTTGGCCGCTTTTGCAGCCTTGTAGTTGACCTAGGACCGTATGATTTGGCACGGACCGAGCTCAGGCTGCCACATTACTCAAGAAACAGCCAGAAGTGGTAATGTGTAGAAAAAACCGCAGAAAATCTTATGTTTAATACATTTGTTTTCGAAATGACGTAACTGCAAATCGTCACAATGGACGCATTTCTATCGGAAACGTTTACATTTATCTTCTGGCAGTTAAAGTCGCGTGATGAGCCTTGCGGGTGCACAACTCTGTACGTAATTTAAGCATCTAAGCTGTTGCAGTCGACAAGTAAGGAGCACAGCAAGTCAAGTTTTAGTTTTTGAAAACTCAGTTTTTGGCCGCTTTTGCAGCCTTGTAGTTGACCTAGGACCTTATGATTTGGCACGGACCGAGCTCAGGCTGCCACATTACTCAAGAAACAGCCAGAAGTGGTAATGTGTAGAAAAAACCGCAGAAAATCTTATGTTTAATACATTTGTTTTCGAAATGACGTAACTGCAAATCGTCACAATGGACGCATTTCTATCGGAAACGTTTACATTTATCTTCTGGCAGTTAATGTCGCGTTATGAGCCTTGCGGGTGCATCACTCAGTGCGTAATTTAAGCATCTAAGCTGTTGCAGTCGACAAGTAAGGAGCACAGCAAGTCAAGTTTTAGTTTTTGAAAACTCAGTTTTTGGCCGCTTTTGCAGCCTTGTAGTTGACCTAGGACCTTATGATTTGGCACGGACCGAGCTCAGGCTGCCACATTACTCAAGAAACAGCCATAAGTGGTAATGTGTAGAAAAAACCGCAGAAAATCTTATGTTTAATACATTTGTTTTCGAAATGACGTAACTGCAAATCGTCACAATGGACGCATTTCTATCGGAAACGTTTACATTTATCTTCTGGCAGTTAATGTCGCGTTATGAGCCTTGCGGGTGCATCACTCAGTGCGTAATTTAAGCATCTAAGCTGTTGCAGTCGACAAGTAAGGAGCACAGCAAGTCAAGTTTTAGTTTTTGAAAACTCAGTTTTTGGCCGCTTTTGCAGCCTTGTAGTTGACCTAGGACCTTATGATTTGGCACGGACCGAGCTCAGGCTGCCACATTACTCAAGAAACAGCCAGAAGTGGTAATGTGTAGAAAAAACCGCAGAAAATCTTATGTTTAATACATTTGTTTTCGAAATGACGTAACTGCAAATCGTCACAATGGACGCATTTCTATCGGAAACGTTTACATTTATCTTCTGGCAGTTAAAGTCGCGTGATGAGCCTTGCGGGTGCACAACTCTGTACGTAATTTAAGCATCTAAGCTGTTGCAGTCGACAAGTAAGGAGCACAGCAAGTCAAGTTTTAGTTTTTGAAAACTCAGTTTTTGGCCGCTTTTGCAGCCTTGTAGTTGACCTAGGACCTTATGATTTGGCACGGACCGAGCTCAGGCTGCCACATTACTCAAGAAACAGCCAGAAGTGGTAATGTGTAGAAAAAACCGCAGAAAATCTTATGTTTAATACATTTGTTTTCGAAATGACGTAACTGCAAATCGTCACAATGGACGCATTTCTATCGGAAACGTTTACATTTATCTTCTGGCAGTTAAAGTCGCGTGATGAGCCTTGCGGGTGCACAACTCTGTACGTAATTTAAGCATCTAAGCTGTTGCAGTCGACAAGTAAGGAGCACAGCAAGTCAAGTTTTAGTTTTTGAAAACTCAGTTTTTGGCCGCTTTTGCAGCCTTGTAGTTGACCTAGGACCTTATGATTTGGCACGGACCGAGCTCAGGCTGCCACATTACTCAAGAAACAGCCAGAAGTGGTAATGTGTAGAAAAAACCGCAGAAAATCTTATGTTTAATACATTTGTTTTCGAAATGACGTAACTGCAAATCGTCACAATGGACGCATTTCTATCGGAAACGTTTACATTTATCTTCTGGCAGTTAATGTCGCGTTATGAGCCTTGCGGGTGCATCACTCAGTGCGTAATTTAAGCATCTAAGCTGTTGCAGTCGACAAGTAAGGAGCACAGCAAGTCAAGTTTTAGTTTTTGAAAACTCAGTTTTTGGCCGCTTTTGCAGCCTTGTAGTTGACCTAGGACCTTATGATTTGGCACGGACCGAGCTCAGGCTGCCACATTACTCAAGAAACAGCCAGAAGTGGTAATGTGTAGAAAAAACCGCAGAAAATCTTATGTTTAATACATTTGTTTTCGAAATGACGTAACTGCAAATCGTCACAATGGACGCATTTCTATCGGAAACGTTTACATTTATCTTCTGGCAGTTAAAGTCGCGTGATGACCCTTGCGGGTGCACAACTCTGTACGTAATTTAAGCATCTAAGCTGTTGCAGTCGACAAGTAAGGAGCACAGTAAGTCAAGTTTTAGTTTTTGAAAACTCAGTTTTTGGCCGCTTTTGCAGCCTTGTAGTTGACCTAGGACCTTATGATTTGGCACGGACCGAGCTCAGGCTGCCACATTACTCAAGAAACAGCCAGAAGTGGTAATGTGTAGAAAAAACCGCAGAAGATCTTATGTTTAATACATTTGTTTTCGAAATGACGTAACTGCAAATCGTCACAATGGACGCATTTCTATCGGAAACGTTTACATTTATCTTCTGGCAGTTAAAGTCGCGTGATGAGCCTTGCGGGTGCACAACTCTGTACGTAATTTAAGCATCTAAGCTGTTGCAGTCGACAAGTAAGGAGCACAGCAAGTCAAGTTTTAGTTTTTGAA
The DNA here is from genome assembly GCF_023864275.1 of Schistocerca cancellata. Classification (NCBI taxonomy): domain Eukaryota; kingdom Metazoa; phylum Arthropoda; class Insecta; order Orthoptera; family Acrididae; genus Schistocerca; species Schistocerca cancellata. Next base: position 138,589,804 of record NC_064637.1, read on the forward strand.
AACTCAGTTTTTGGCCGCTTTTGCAGCCTTGTAGTTGACCTAGGACCTTATGATTTGGCACGGACCGAGCTCAGGCTGCCACATTACTCAAGAAACAGCCAGAAGTGGTAATGTGTAGAAAAAACCGCAGAAAATCTTATGTTTAATACATTTGTTTACGAAATGACGTAACTGCAAATCGTCACAATGGACGCATTTCTATCGGAAACGTTTACATTTATCTTCTGGCAGTTAAAGTCGCGTGATGACCCTTGCGGGTGCACAACTCTGTACGTAATTTAAGCATCTAAGCTGTTGCAGTCGACAAGTAAGGAGCACAGCAAGTCAAGTTTTAGTTTTTGAAAACTCAGTTTTTGGCCGCTTTTGCAGCCTTGTAGTTGACCTAGGACCTTATGATTTGGCACGGACCGAGCTCAGGCTGCCACATTACTCAAGAAACAGCCAGAAGTGGTAATGTGTAGAAAAAACCGCAGAAAATCTTATGTTTAATACATTTGTTTTCGAAATGACGTAACTGCAAATCGTCACAATGGACGCATTTCTATCGGAAACGTTTACATTTATCTTCTGGCAGTTAAAGTCGCGTGATGAGCCTTGCGGGTGCACAACTCTGTACGTAATTTAAGCATCTAAGCTGTTGCAGTCGACAAGTAAGGAGCACAGCAAGTCAAGTTTTAGTTTTTGAAAACTCAGTTTTTGGCCGCTTTTGCAGCCTTGTAGTTGACCTAGGACCTTATGATTTGGCACGGACCGAGCTCAGGCTGCCACATTACTCAAGAAACAGCCAGAAGTGGTAATGTGTAGAAAAAACCGCAGAAAATCTTATGTTTAATACATTTGTTTTCGAAATGACGTAACTGCAAATCGTCACAATGGACGCATTTCTATCGGAAACGTTTACATTTATCTTCTGGCAGTTAATGTCGCGTTATGAGCCTTGCGGGTGCATCACTCAGTGCGTAATTTAAGCATCTAAGCTGTTGCAGTCGACAAGTAAGGAGCACAGCAAGTCAAGTTTTAGTTTTTGAAAACTCAGTTTTTGGCCGCTTTTGCAGCCTTGTAGTTGACCTAGGACCTTATGATTTGGCACGGACCGAGCTCAGGCTGCCACATTACTCAAGAAACAGCCAGAAGTGGTAATGTGTAGAAAAAACCGCAGAAAATCTTATGTTTAATACATTTGTTTTCGAAATGACGTAACTGCAAATCGTCACAATGGACGCATTTCTATCGGAAACGTTTACATTTATCTTCTGGCAGTTAAAGTCGCGTGATGACCCTTGCGGGTGCACAACTCTGTACGTAATTTAAGCATCTAAGCTGTTGCAGTCGACAAGTAAGGAGCACAGCAAGTCAAGTTTTAGTTTTTGAAAACTCAGTTTTTGGCCGCTTTTGCAGCCTTGTAGTTGACCTAGGACCTTATGATTTGGCACGGACCGAGCTCAGGCTGCCACATTACTCAAGAAACAGCCAGAAGTGGTAATGTGTAGAAAAAACCGCAGAAAATCTTATGTTTAATACATTTGTTTTCGAAATGACGTAACTGCAAATCGTCACAATGGACGCATTTCTATCGGAAACGTTTACATTTATCTTCTGGCAGTTAAAGTCGCGTGATGAGCCTTGCGGGTGCACAACTCTGTACGTAATTTAAGCATCTAAGCTGTTGCAGTCGACAAGTAAGGAGCACAGCAAGTCAAGTTTTAGTTTTTGAAAACTCAGTTTTTGGCCGCTTTTGCAGCCTTGTAGTTGACCTAGGACCTTATGATTTGGCACGGACCGAGCTCAGGCTGCCACATTACTCATGAAACAGCCAGAAGTGGTAATGTGTAGAAAAAACCGCAGAAAATCTTATGTTTAATACATTTGTTTTCGAAATGACGTAACTGCAAATCGTCACAATGGACGCATTTCTATCGGAAACGTTTACATTTATCTTCTGGCAGTTAAAGTCGCGTGATGAGCCTTGCGGGTGCACAACTCTGTACGTAATTTAAGCATCTAAGCTGTTGCAGTCGACAAGTAAGGAGCACAGCAAGTCAAGTTTTAGTTTTTGAAAACTCAGTTTTTGGCCGCTTTTGCAGCCTTGTAGTTGACCTAGGACCTTATGATTTGGCACGGACCGAGCTCAGGCTGCCACATTACTCAAGAAACAGCCATAAGTGGTAATGTGTAGAAAAAACCGCAGAAAATCTTACGTTTAATACATTTGTTTTCGAAATGACGTAACTGCAAATCGTCACAATGGACGCATTTCTATCGGAAACGTTTACATTTATCTTCTGGCAGTTAAAGTCGCGTGATGAGCCTTGCGGGTGCACAACTCTGTACGTAATTTAAGCATCTAAGCTGTTGCAGTCGACAAGTAAGGAGCACAGCAAGTCAAGTTTTAGTTTTTGAAAACTCAGTTTTTGGCCGCTTTTGCAGCCTTGTAGTTGACCTAGGACCTTATGATTTGGCACGGACCGAGCTCAGGCTGCCACATTACTCAAGAAACAGCCAGAAGTGGTAATGTGTAGAAAAAACCGCAGAAAATCTTATGTTTAATACATTTGTTTTCGAAATGACGTAACTGCAAATCGTCACAATGGACGCATTTCTATCGGAAACGTTTACATTTATCTTCTGGCAGTTAAAGTCGCGTGATGACCCTTGCGGGTGCATCACTCAGCGCGTAATTTAAGCATCTAAGCTGTTGCAGTCGACAAGTAAGGAGCACAGCAAGTCAAGTTTTAGTTTTTGAAAACTCTGTTTTTGGCCGCTTTTGCAGCCTTGTAGTTGACCTAGGACCTTATGATTTGGCACGGACCGAGCTCAGGCTGCCACATTACTCAAGAAACAGCCATAAGTGGTAATGTGTAGAAAAAACCGCAGAAAATCTTACGTTTAATACATTTGTTTTCGAAATGACGTAACTGCAAATCGTCACAATGGACGCATTTCTATCGGAAACGTTTACATTTATCTTCTGGCAGTTAAAGTCGCGTGATGACCCTTGCGGGTGCATCACTCAGTGCGTAATTTAAGCATCTAAGCTGTTGCAGTCGACAAGTAAGGAGCACAGCAAGTCAAGTTTTAGTTTTTGAAAACTCAGTTTTTGGCCGCTTTTGCAGCCTTGTAGTTGACCTAGGACCTTATGATTTGGCACGGACCGAGCTCAGGCTGCCACATTACTCAAGAAACAGCCATAAGTGGTAATGTGTAGAAAAAACCGCAGAAAATCTTACGTTTAATACATTTGTTTTCGAAATGACGTAACTGCAAATCGTCACAATGGACGCATTTCTATCGGAAACGTTTACATTTATCTTCTGGCAGTTAAAGTCGCGTGATGAGCCTTGCGGGTGCACAACTCTGTACGTAATTTAAGCATCTAAGCTGTTGCAGGCGACAAGTAAGGAGCACAGCAAGTCAAGTTTTAGTTTTTGAAAACTCAGTTTTTGGCCGCTTTTGCAGCCTTGTAGTTGACCTAGGACCTTATGATTTGGCACGGACCGAGCTCAGGCTGCCACATTACTCAAGAAACAGCCATAAGTGGTAATGTGTAGAAAAAACCGCAGAAAATCTTACGTTTAATACATTTGTTTTCGAAATGACGTAACTGCAAATCGTCACAATGGACGCATTTCTATCGGAAACGTTTACATTTATCTTCTGGCAGTTAAAGTCGCGTGATGACCCTTGCGGGTGCATCACTCAGTGCGTAATTTAAGCATCTAAGCTGTTGCAGTCGACAAGTAAGGAGCACAGCAAGTCAAGTTTTAGTTTTTGAAAACTCAGTTTTTGGCCGCTTTTGCAGCCTTGTAGTTGACCTAGGACCTTATGATTTGGCACGGACCGAGCTCAGGCTGCCACATTACTCAAGAAACAGCCAGAAGTGGTAATGTGTAGAAAAAACCGCAGAAAATCTTACGTTTAATACATTTGTTTTCGAAATGACGTAACTGCAAATCGTCACAATGGACGCATTTCTATCGGAAACGTTTACATTTATCTTCTGGCAGTTAAAGTCGCGTGATGAGCCTTGCGGGTGCACAACTCTGTACGTAATTTAAGCATCTAAGCTGTTGCAGTCGACAAGTAAGGAGCACAGCAAGTCAAGTTTTAGTTTTTGAAAACTCAGTTTTTGGCCGCTTTTGCAGCCTTGTAGTTGACCTAGGACCTTATGATTTGGCACGGACCGAGCTCAGGCTGCCACATTACTCAAGAAACAGCCAGAAGTGGTAATGTGTAGAAAAAACCGCAGAAAATCTTATGTTTAATACATTTGTTTTCGAAATGACGTAACTGCAAATCGTCACAATGGACGCATTTCTATCGGAAACGTTTACATTTATCTTCTGGCAGTTAAAGTCGCGTGATGAGCCTTGCGGGTGCACAACTCTGTACGTAATTTAAGCATCTAAGCTGTTGCAGTCGACAAGTAAGGAGCACAGCAAGTCAAGTTTTAGTTTTTGAAAACTCAGTTTTTGGCCGCTTTTGCAGCCTTGTAGTTGACCTAGGACCTTATGATTTGGCACGGACCGAGCTCAGGCTGCCACATTACTCAAGAAACAGCCAGAAGTGGTAATGTGTAGAAAAAACCGCAGAAAATCTTATGTTTAATACATTTGTTTTCGAAATGACGTAACTGCAAATCGTCACAATGGACGCATTTCTATCGGAAACGTTTACATTTATCTTCTGGCAGTTAAAGTCGCGTGATGAGCCTTGCGGGTGCACAACTCTGTACGTAATTTAAGCATCTAAGCTGTTGCAGTCGACAAGTAAGGAGCACAGCAAGTCAAGTTTTAGTTTTTGAAAACTCAGTTTTTGGCCGCTTTTGCAGCCTTGTAGTTGACCTAGGACCTTATGATTTGGCACGGACCGAGCTCAGGCTGCCACATTACTCAAGAAACAGCCATAAGTGGTAATGTGTAGAAAAAACCGCAGAAAATCTTACGTTTAATACATTTGTTTTCGAAATGACGTAACTGCAAATCGTCACAATGGACGCATATCTATCGGAAACGTTTACATTTATCTTCTGGCAGTTAAAGTCGCGTGATGAGCCTTGCGGGTGCACAACTCTGTACGTAATTTAAGCATCTAAGCTGTTGCAGTCGACAAGTAAGGAGCACAGCAAGTCAAGTTTTAGTTTTTGAAAACTCAGTTTTTGGCCGCTTTTGCAGCCTTGTAGTTGACCTAGGACCTTATGATTTGGCACGGACCGAGCTCAGGCTGCCACATTACTCAAGAAACAGCCAGAAGTGGTAATGTGTAGAAAAAACCGCAGAAAATCTTATGTTTAATACATTTGTTTTCGAAATGACGTAACTGCAAATCGTCACAATGGACGCATTTCTATCGGAAACGTTTACATTTATCTTCTGGCAGTTAAAGTCGCGTGATGAGCCTTGCGGGTGCACAACTCTGTACGTAATTTAAGCATCTAAGCTGTTGCAGTCGACAAGTAAGGAGCACAGCAAGTCAAGTTTTAGTTTTTGAAAACTCAGTTTTTGGCCGCTTTTGCAGCCTTGTAGTTGACCTAGGACCTTATGATTTGGCACGGACCGAGCTCAGGCTGCCACATTACTCAAGAAACAGCCATAAGTGGTAATGTGTAGAAAAAACCGCAGAAAATCTTACGTTTAATACATTTGTTTTCGAAATGACGTAACTGCAAATCGTCACAATGGACGCATTTCTATCGGAAACGTTTACATTTATCTTCTGGCAGTTAAAGTCGCGTGATGAGCCTTGCGGGTGCACAACTCTGTACGTAATTTAAGCATCTAAGCTGTTGCAGTCGACAAGTAAGGAGCACAGCAAGTCAAGTTTTAGTTTTTGAAAACTCAGTTTTTGGCCGCTTTTGCAGCCTTGTAGTTGACCTAGGACCTTATGATTTGGCACGGACCGAGCTCAGGCTGCCACATTACTCAAGAAACAGCCAGAAGTGGTAATGTGTAGAAAAAACCGCAGAAAATCTTATGTTTAATACATTTGTTTTCGAAATGACGTAACTGCAAATCGTCACAATGGACGCATTTCTATCGGAAACGTTTACATTTATCTTCTGGCAGTTAAAGTCGCGTGATGACCCTTGCGGGTGCATCACTCAGCGCGTAATTTAAGCATCTAAGCTGTTGCAGTCGACAAGTAAGGAGCACAGCAAGTCAAGTTTTAGTTTTTGAAAACTCTGTTTTTGGCCGCTTTTGCAGCCTTGTAGTTGACCTAGGACCTTATGATTTGGCACGGACCGAGCTCAGGCTGCCACATTACTCAAGAAACAGCCATAAGTGGTAATGTGTAGAAAAAACCGCAGAAAATCTTACGTTTAATACATTTGTTTTCGAAATGACGTAACTGCAAATCGTCACAATGGACGCATTTCTATCGGAAACGTTTACATTTATCTTCTGGCAGTTAAAGTCGCGTGATGACCCTTGCGGGTGCATCACTCAGTGCGTAATTTAAGCATCTAAGCTGTTGCAGTCGACAAGTAAGGAGCACAGCAAGTCAAGTTTTAGTTTTTGAAAACTCAGTTTTTGGCCGCTTTTGCAGCCTTGTAGTTGACCTAGGACCTTATGATTTGGCACGGACCGAGCTCAGGCTGCCACATTACTCAAGAAACAGCCATAAGTGGTAATGTGTAGAAAAAACCGCAGAAAATCTTACGTTTAATACATTTGTTTTCGAAATGACGTAACTGCAAATCGTCACAATGGACGCATTTCTATCGGAAACGTTTACATTTATCTTCTGGCAGTTAAAGTCGCGTGATGAGCCTTGCGGGTGCACAACTCTGTACGTAATTTAAGCATCTAAGCTGTTGCAGGCGACAAGTAAGGAGCACAGCAAGTCAAGTTTTAGTTTTTGAAAACTCAGTTTTTGGCCGCTTTTGCAGCCTTGTAGTTGACCTAGGACCTTATGATTTGGCACGGACCGAGCTCAGGCTGCCACATTACTCAAGAAACAGCCATAAGTGGTAATGTGTAGAAAAAACCGCAGAAAATCTTACGTTTAATACATTTGTTTTCGAAATGACGTAACTGCAAATCGTCACAATGGACGCATTTCTATCGGAAACGTTTACATTTATCTTCTGGCAGTTAAAGTCGCGTGATGACCCTTGCGGGTGCATCACTCAGTGCGTAATTTAAGCATCTAAGCTGTTGCAGTCGACAAGTAAGGAGCACAGCAAGTCAAGTTTTAGTTTTTGAAAACTCAGTTTTTGGCCGCTTTTGCAGCCTTGTAGTTGACCTAGGACCTTATGATTTGGCACGGACCGAGCTCAGGCTGCCACATTACTCAAGAAACAGCCATAAGTGGTAATGTGTAGAAAAAACCGCAGAAAATCTTACGTTTAATACATTTGTTTTCGAAATGACGTAACTGCAAATCGTCACAATGGACGCATTTCTATCGGAAACGTTTACATTTATCTTCTGGCAGTTAAAGTCGCGTGATGAGCCTTGCGGGTGCACAACTCTGTACGTAATTTAAGCATCTAAGCTGTTGCAGTCGACAAGTAAGGAGCACAGCAAGTCAAGTTTTAGTTTTTGAAAACTCAGTTTTTGGCCGCTTTTGCAGCCTTGTAGTTGACCTAGGACCTTATGATTTGGCACGGACCGAGCTCAGGCTGCCACATTACTCAAGAAACAGCCAGAAGTGGTAATGTGTAGAAAAAACCGCAGAAAATCTTATGTTTAATACATTTGTTTTCGAAATGACGTAACTGCAAATCGTCACAATGGACGCATTTCTATCGGAAACGTTTACATTTATCTTCTGGCAGTTAAAGTCGCGTGATGACCCTTGCGGGTGCACAACTCTTACGTAATTTAAGCATCTAAGCTGTTGCAGTCGACAAGTAAGGAGCACAGCAAGTCAAGTTTTAGTTTTTGAAAACTCAGTTTTTGGCCGCTTTTGCAGCCTTGTAGTTGACCTAGGACCTTATGATTTGGCACGGACCGAGCTCAGGCTGCCACATTACTCAAGAAACAGCCAGAAGTGGTAATGTGTAGAAAAAACCGCAGAAAATCTTAAGTTTAATACATTTGTTTTCGAAATGACGTAACTGCAAATCGTCACAATGGACGCATTTCTGTCGGAAACGTTTACATTTATCTTCTGGCAGTTAATGTCGCGTTATGAGCCTTGCGGGTGCATCACTCAGTGCGTAATTTAAGCATCTAAGCTGTTGCAGTCGACAAGTAAGGAGCACAGCAAGTCAAGTTTTAGTTTTTGAAAACTCAGTTTTTGGCCGCTTTTGCAGCCTTGTAGTTGACCTAGGACCTTATGATTTGGCACGGACCGAGCTCAGGCTGCCACATTACTCAAGAAACAGCCAGAAGTGGTAATGTGTAGAAAAAACCGCAGAAAATCTTATGTTTAATACATTTGTTTTCGAAATGACGTAACTGCAAATCGTCACAATGGACGCATTTCTATCGGAAACGTTTACATTTATCTTCTGGCAGTTAATGTCGCGTTATGAGCCTTGCGGGTGCATCACTCAGTGCGTAATTTAAGCATCTAAGCTGTTGCAGTCGACAAGTAAGGAGCACAGCAAGTCAAGTTTTAGTTTTTGAAAACTCAGTTTTTGGCCGCTTTTGCAGCCTTGTAGTTGACCTAGGACCTTATGATTTGGCACGGACCGAGCTCAGGCTGCCACATTACTCAAGAAACAGCCAGAAGTGGTAATGTGTAGAAAAAACCGCAGAAAATCTTACGTTTAATACATTTGTTTTCGAAATGACGTAACTGCAAATCGTCACAATGGACGCATTTCTATCGGAAACGTTTACATTTATCTTCTGGCAGTTAATGTCGCGTTATGAGCCTTGCGGGTGCACAACTCTGTACGTAATTTAAGCATCTAAGCTGTTGCAGTCGACAAGTAAGGAGCACAGCAAGTCAAGTTTTAGTTTTTGAAAACTCAGTTTTTGGCCGCTTTTGCAGCCTTGTAGTTGACCTAGGACCTTATGATTTGGCACGGACCGAGCTCAGGCTGCCACATTACTCAAGAAACAGCCAGAAGTGGTAATGTGTAGAAAAAACCGCAGAAAATCTTATGTTTAATACATTTGTTTTCGAAATGACGTAACTGCAAATCGTCACAATGGACGCATTTCTATCGGAAACGTTTACATTTATCTTCTGGCAGTTAATGTCGCGTGATGAGCCTTGCGGGTGCACAACTCTGTACGTAATTTAAGCATCTAAGCTGTTGCAGTCGACAAGTAAGGAGCACAGCAAGTCAAGTTTTAGTTTTTGAAAACTCAGTTTTTGGCCGCTTTTGCAGCCTTGTAGTTGACCTAGGACCTTATGATTTGGCACGGACCGAGCTCAGGCTGCCACATTACTCAAGAAACAGCCAGAAGTGGTAATGTGTAGAAAAAACCGCAGAAAATCTTATGTTTAATACATTTGTTTTCGAAATGACGTAACTGCAAATCGTAACAATGGACGCATTTCTATCGGAAACGTTTACATTTATCTTCTGGCAGTTAAAGTCGCGTGATGAGCCTTGCGGGTGCACAACTCTGTACGTAATTTAAGCATCTAAGCTGTTGCAGTCGACAAGTAAGGAGCACAGCAAGTCAAGTTTTAGTTTTTGAAAACTCAGTTTTTGGCCGCTTTTGCAGCCTTGTAGTTGACCTAGGACCTTATGATTTGGCACGGACCGAGCTCAGGCTGCCACATTACTCAAGAAACAGCCAGAAGTGGTAATGTGTAGAAAAAACCGCAGAAAATCTTACGTTTAATACATTTGTTTTCGAAATGACGTAACTGCAAATCGTCACAATGGACGCATTTCTATCGGAAACGTTTACATTTATCTTCTGGCAGTTAATGTCGCGTGATGAGCCTTGCGGGTGCACAAATCTGTACGTAATTTAAGCATCTAAGCTGTTGCAGTCGACAAGTAAGGAGCACAGCAAGTCAAGTTTTAGTTTTTGAAAACTCAGTTTTTGGCCGCTTTTGCAGCCTTGTAGTTGACCTAGGACCTTATGATTTGGCACGGACCGAGCTCAGGCTGCCACATTACTCAAGAAACAGCCAGAAGTGGTAATGTGTAGAAAAAACCGCAGAAAATCTTATGTTTAATACATTTGTTTTCGAAATGACGTAACTGCAAATCGTCACAATGGACGCATTTCTATCGGAAACGTTTACATTTATCTTCTGGCAGTTAATGTCGCGTGATGAGCCTTGCGGGTGCACAACTCTGTACGTAATTTAAGCATCTAAGCTGTTGCAGTCGACAAGTAAGGAGCACAGCAAGTCAAGTTTTAGTTTTTGAAAACTCAGTTTTTGGCCGCTTTTGCAGCCTTGTAGTTGACCTAGGACCTTATGATTTGGCACGGACCGAGCTCAGGCTGCCACATTACTCAAGAAACAGCCAGAAGTGGTAATGTGTAGAAAAAACCGCAGAAAATCTTATGTTTAATACATTTGTTTTCGAAATGACGTAACTGCAAATCGTCACAATGGACGCATTTCTATCGGAAACGTTTACATTTATCTTCTGGCAGTTAATGTCGCGTTATGAGCCTTGCGGGTGCATCACTCAGTGCGTAATTTAAGCATCTAAGCTGTTGCAGTCGACAAGTAAGGAGCACAGCAAGTCAAGTTTTAGTTTTTGAAAACTCAGTTTTTGGCCGCTTTTGCAGCCTTGTAGTTGACCTAGGACCTTATGATTTGGCACGGACCGAGCTCAGGCTGCCACATTACTCAAGAAACAGCCAGAAGTGGTAATGTGTAGAAAAAACCGCAGAAAATCTTATGTTTAATACATTTGTTTTCGAAATGACGTAACTGCAAATCGTCACAATGGACGCATTTCTATCGGAAACGTTTACATTTATCTTCTGGCAGTTAATGTCGCGTTATGAGCCTTGCGGGTGCATCACTCAGTGCGTAATTTAAGCATCTAAGCTGTTGCAGTCGACAAGTAAGGAGCACAGCAAGTCAAGTTTTAGTTTTTGAAAACTCAGTTTTTGGCCGCTTTTGCAGCCTTGTAGTTGACCTAGGACCTTATGATTTGGCACGGACCGAGCTCAGGCTGCCACATTACTCAAGAAACAGCCAGAAGTGGTAATGTGTAGAAAAAACCGCAGAAAATCTTATGTTTAATACATTTGTTTTCGAAATGACGTAACTGCAAATCGTCACAATGGACGCATTTCTATCGGAAACGTTTACATTTATCTTCTGGCAGTTAATGTCGCGTTATGAGCCTTGCGGGTGCATCACTCAGTGCGTAATTTAAGCATCTAAGCTGTTGCAGTCGACAAGTAAGGAGCACAGCAAGTCAAGTTTTAGTTTTTGAAAACTCAGTTTTGGGCCGCTTTTGCAGCCTTGTAGTTGACCTAGGACCTTATGATTTGGCACGGACCGAGCTCAGGCTGCCACATTACTCAAGATACAGCCAGAAGTGGTAATGTGTAGAAAAATCCGCAGAAAATCTTATGTATAATACATTTGTTTTCGAAATGACGTAACTGCAAATCGTCACAATGGACGCATTTCTATCGGAAACGTTTACATTTATCTTCTGGCAGTTAATGTCGCGTTATGAGCCTTGCGGGTGCATCACTCAGTGCGTAATTTAAGCATCTAAGCTGTTGCAGTCGACAAGTAAGGAGCACAGCAAGTCAAGTTTTAGTTTTTGAAAACTCAGTTTTTGGCCGCTTTTGCAGCCTTGTAGTTGACCTAGGACCTTATGATTTGGCACGGACCGAGCTCAGGCTGCCACATTACTCAAGAAACAGCCAGAAGTGGTAATGTGTAGAAAAAACCGCAGAAAATCTTATGTTTAATACATTTGTTTTCGAAATGACGTAACTGCAAATCGTCACAATGGACGCATTTCTATCGGAAACGTTTACATTTATCTTCTGGCAGTTAATGTCGCGTTATGAGCCTTGCGGGTGCATCACTCAGTGCGTAATTTAAGCATCTAAGCTGTTGCAGTCGACAAGTAAGGAGCACAGCAAGTCAAGTTTTAGTTTTTGAAAACTCAGTTTTTGGCCGCTTTTGCAGCCTTGTAGTTGACCTAGGACCTTATGATTTGGCACGGACCGAGCTCAGGCTGCCACATTACTCAAGAAACAGCCAGAAGTGGTAATGTGTAGAAAAAACCGCAGAAAATCTTATGTTTAATACATTTGTTTTCGAAATGACGTAACTGCAAATCGTCACAATGGACGCATTTCTATCGGAAACGTTTACATTTATCTTCTGGCAGTTAATGTCGCGTTATGAGCCTTGCGGGTGCATCACTCAGTGCGTAATTTAAGCATCTAAGCTGTTGCAGTCGACAAGTAAGGAGCACAGCAAGTCAAGTTTTAGTTTTTGAAAACTCAGTTTTTGGCCGCTTTTGCAGCCTTGTAGTTGACCTAGGACCGTATGATTTGGCACGGACCGAGCTCAGGCTGCCACATTACTCAAGAAACAGCCAGAAGTGGTAATGTGTAGAAAAAACCGCAGAAAATCTTATGTTTAATACATTTGTTTTCGAAATGACGTAACTGCAAATCGTCACAATGGACGCATTTCTATCGGAAACGTTTACATTTATCTTCTGGCAGTTAAAGTCGCGTGATGAGCCTTGCGGGTGCACAACTCTGTACGTAATTTAAGCATCTAAGCTGTTGCAGTCGACAAGTAAGGAGCACAGCAAGTCAAGTTTTAGTTTTTGAAAACTCAGTTTTTGGCCGCTTTTGCAGCCTTGTAGTTGACCTAGGACCTTATGATTTGGCACGGACCGAGCTCAGGCTGCCACATTACTCAAGAAACAGCCATAAGTGGTAATGTGTAGAAAAAACCGCAGAAAATCTTATGTTTAATACATTTGTTTTCGAAATGACGTAACTGCAAATCGTCACAATGGACGCATTTCTATCGGAAACGTTTACATTTATCTTCTGGCAGTTAATGTCGCGTTATGAGCCTTGCGGGTGCATCACTCAGTGCGTAATTTAAGCATCTAAGCTGTTGCAGTCGACAAGTAAGGAGCACAGCAAGTCAAGTTTTAGTTTTTGAAAACTCAGTTTTTGGCCGCTTTTGCAGCCTTGTAGTTGACCTAGGACCTTATGATTTGGCACGGACCGAGCTCAGGCTGCCACATTACTCAAGAAACAGCCAGAAGTGGTAATGTGTAGAAAAAACCGCAGAAAATCTTATGTTTAATACATTTGTTTTCGAAATGACGTAACTGCAAATCGTCACAATGGACGCATTTCTATCGGAAACGTTTACATTTATCTTCTGGCAGTTAAAGTCGCGTGATGAGCCTTGCGGGTGCACAACTCTGTACGTAATTTAAGCATCTAAGCTGTTGCAGTCGACAAGTAAGGAGCACAGCAAGTCAAGTTTTAGTTTTTGAAAACTCAGTTTTTGGCCGCTTTTGCAGCCTTGTAGTTGACCTAGGACCTTATGATTTGGCACGGACCGAGCTCAGGCTGCCACATTACTCAAGAAACAGCCAGAAGTGGTAATGTGTAGAAAAAACCGCAGAAAATCTTATGTTTAATACATTTGTTTTCGAAATGACGTAACTGCAAATCGTCACAATGGACGCATTTCTATCGGAAACGTTTACATTTATCTTCTGGCAGTTAATGTCGCGTTATGAGCCTTGCGGGTGCATCACTCAGTGCGTAATTTAAGCATCTAAGCTGTTGCAGTCGACAAGTAAGGAGCACAGCAAGTCAAGTTTTAGTTTTTGAAAACTCAGTTTTTGGCCGCTTTTGCAGCCTTGTAGTTGACCTAGGACCTTATGATTTGGCACGGACCGAGCTCAGGCTGCCACATTACTCAAGAAACAGCCAGAAGTGGTAATGTGTAGAAAAAACCGCAGAAAATCTTATGTTTAATACATTTGTTTTCGAAATGACGTAACTGCAAATCGTCACAATGGACGCATTTCTATCGGAAACGTTTACATTTATCTTCTGGCAGTTAAAGTCGCGTGATGAGCCTTGCGGGTGCACAACTCTGTACGTAATTTAAGCATCTAAGCTGTTGCAGTCGACAAGTAAGGAGCACAGCAAGTCAAGTTTTAGTTTTTGAAAACTCAGTTTTTGGCCGCTTTTGCAGCCTTGTAGTTGACCTAGGACCTTATGATTTGGCACGGACCGAGCTCAGGCTGCCACATTACTCAAGATACAGCCAGAAGTGGTAATGTGTAGAAAAAACCGCAGAAAATCTTATGTTTAATACATTTGTTTTCGAAATGACGTAACTGCAAATCGTCACAATGGACGCATTTCTATCGGAAACGTTTACATTTATCTTCTGGCAGTTAAAGTCGCGTGATGAGCCTTGCGGGTGCACAACTCTGTACGTAATTTAAGCATCTAAGCTGTTGCAGTCGACAAGTAAGGAGCACAGCAAGTCAAGTTTTAGTTTTTGAAAACTCAGTTTTTGGCCGCTTTTGCAGCCTTGTAGTTGACCTAGGACCTTATGATTTGGCACGGACCGAGCTCAGGCTGCCACATTACTCAAGATACAGCCAGAAGTGGTAATGTGTAGAAAAAACCGCAGAAAATCTTATGTTTAATACATTTGTTTTCGAAATGACGTAACTGCAAATCGTCACAATGGACGCATTTCTATCGGAAACGTTTACATTTATCTTCTGGCAGTTAATGTCGCGTTATGAGCCTTGCGGGTGCATCACTCAGTGCGTAATTTAAGCATCTAAGCTGTTGCAGTCGACAAGTAAGGAGCACAGCAAGTCAAGTTTTAGTTTTTGAAAACTCAGTTTTTGGCCGCTTTTGCAGCCTTGTAGTTGACCTAGGACCTTATGATTTGGCACGGACCGAGCTCAGGCTGCCACATTACTCAAGAAACAGCCAGAAGTGGTAATGTGTAGAAAAAACCGCAGAAAATCTTATGTTTAATACATTTGTTTTCGAAATGACGTAACTGCAAATCGTCACAATGGACGCATTTCTATCGGAAACGTTTACATTTATCTTCTGGCAGTTAAAGTCGCGTGATGAGCCTTGCGGGTGCACAACTCTGTACGTAATTTAAGCATCTAAGCTGTTGCAGTCGACAAGTAAGGAGCACAGCAAGTCAAGTTTTAGTTTTTGAAAACTCAGTTTTTGGCCGCTTTTGCAGCCTTGTAGTTGACCTAGGACCTTATGATTTGGCACGGACCGAGCTCAGGCTGCCACATTACTCAAGAAACAGCCAGAAGTGGTAATGTGTAGAAAAAACCGCAGAAAATCTTATGTTTAATACATTTGTTTTCGAAATGACGTAACTGCAAATCGTCACAATGGACGCATTTCTATCGGAAACGTTTACATTTATCTTCTGGCAGTTAATGTCGCGTTATGAGCCTTGCGGGTGCATCACTCAGTGCGTAATTTAAGCATCTAAGCTGTTGCAGTCGACAAGTAAGGAGCACAGCAAGTCAAGTTTTAGTTTTTGAAAACTCAGTTTTTGGCCGCTTTTGCAGCCTTGTAGTTGACCTAGGACCTTATGATTTGGCACGGACCGAGCTCAGGCTGCCACATTACTCAAGAAACAGCCAGAAGTGGTAATGTGTAGAAAAAACCGCAGAAAATCTTATGTTTAATACATTTGTTTTCGAAATGACGTAACTGCAAATCGTCACAATGGACGCATTTCTATCGGAAACGTTTACATTTATCTTCTGGCAGTTAAAGTCGCGTGATGACCCTTGCGGGTGCACAACTCTGTACGTAATTTAAGCATCTAAGCTGTTGCAGTCGACAAGTAAGGAGCACAGCAAGTCAAGTTTTAGTTTTTGAAAACTCAGTTTTTGGCCGCTTTTGCAGCCTTGTAGTTGACCTAGGACCTTATGATTTGGCACGGACCGAGCTCAGGCTGCCACATTACTCAAGAAATAGCCAGAAGTGGTAATGTGTAGAAAAAACCGCAGAAAATCTTATGTTTAATACATTTGTTTTCGAAATGTCGTAACTGCAAATCGTCACAATGGACGCATTTCTATCGGAAACGTTTACATTTATCTTCTGGCAGTTAAAGTCGCGTGATGAGCCTTGCGGGTGCACAACTCTGTACGTAATTTAAGCATCTAAGCTGTTGCAGTCGACAAGTAAGGAGCACAGCAAGTCAAGTTTTAGTTTTTGAAAACTCAGTTTTTGGCCGCTTTTGCAGCCTTGTAGTTGACCTAGGACCTTATGATTTGGCACGGACCGAGCTCAGGCTGCCACATTACTCAAGAAACAGCCAGAAGTGGTAATGTGTAGAAAAAACCGCAGAAAATCTTATGTTTAATACATTTGTTTTCGAAATGACGTAACTGCAAATCGTCACAATGGACGCATTTCTATCGGAAACGTTTACATTTATCTTCTGGCAGTTAATGTCGCGTTATGAGCCTTGCGGGTGCATCACTCAGTGCGTAATTTAAGCATCTAAGCTGTTGCAGTCGACAAGTAAGGAGCACAGCAAGTCAAGTTTTAGTTTTTGAAAACTCAGTTTTTGGCCGCTTTTGCAGCCTTGTAGTTGACCTAGGACCTTATGATTTGGCACGGACCGAGCTCAGGCTGCCACATTACTCAAGAAACAGCCAGAAGTGGTAATGTGTAGAAAAAACCGCAGAAAATCTTATGTTTAATACATTTGTTTTCGAAATGACGTAACTGCAAATCGTCACAATGGACGCATTTCTATCGGAAACGTTTACATTTATCTTCTGGCAGTTAATGTCGCGTTATGAGCCTTGCGGGTGCATCACTCAGTGCGTAATTTAAGCATCTAAGCTGTTGCAGTCGACAAGTAAGGAGCACAGCAAGTCAAGTTTTAGTTTTTGAAAACTCAGTTTTTGGCCGCTTTTGCAGCCTTGTAGTTGACCTAGGACCTTATGATTTGGCACGGACCGAGCTCAGGCTGCCACATTACTCAAGAAACAGCCAGAAGTGGTAATGTGTAGAAAAAACCGCAGAAAATCTTATGTTTAATACATTTGTTTTCGAAATGACGTAACTGCAAATCGTCACAATGGACGCATTTCTATCGGAAACGTTTACATTTATCTTCTGGCAGTTAATGTCGCGTTATGAGCCTTGCGGGTGCATCACTCAGTGCGTAATTTAAGCATCTAAGCTGTTGCAGTCGACAAGTAAGGAGCACAGCAAGTCAAGTTTTAGTTTTTGAAAACTCAGTTTTTGGCCGCTTTTGCAGCCTTGTAGTTGACCTAGGACCGTATGATTTGGCACGGACCGAGCTCAGGCTGCCACATTACTCAAGAAACAGCCAGAAGTAGTAATGTGTAGAAAAAACCGCAGAAAATCTTATGTTTAATACATTTGTTTTCGAAATGACGTAACTGCAAATCGTCACAATGGACGCATTTCTATCGGAAACGTTTACATTTATCTTCTGGCAGTTAAAGTCGCGTGATGAGCCTTGCGGGTGCACAACTCTGTACGTAATTTAAGCATCTAAGCTGTTGCAGTCGACAAGTAAGGAGCACAGCAAGTCAAGTTTTAGTTTTTGAAAACTCAGTTTTTGGCCGCTTTTGCAGCCTTGTAGTTGACCTAGGACCTTATGATTTGGCACGGACCGAGCTCAGGCTGCCACATTACTCAAGAAACAGCCAGAAGTGGTAATGTGTAGAAAAAACCGCAGAAAATCTTATGTTTAATACATTTGTTTTCGAAATGACGTAACTGAAAATCGTCACAATGGACGCATTTCTATCGGAAACGTTTACATTTATCTTCTGGCAGTTAATGTCGCGTTATGAGCCTTGCGGGTGCATCACTCAGTGCGTAATTTAAGCATCTAAGCTGTTGCAGTCGACAAGTAAGGAGCACAGCAAGTCAAGTTTTAGTTTTTGAAAACTCAGTTTTTGGCCGCTTTTGCAGCCTTGTAGTTGACCTAGGACCTTATGATTTGGCACGGACCGAGCTCAGGCTGCCACATTACTCAAGAAACAGCCAGAAGTGGTAATGTGTAGAAAAAACCGCAGAAAATCTTATGTTTAATACATTTGTTTTCGAAATGACGTAACTGCAAATCGTCACAATGGACGCATTTCTATCGGAAACGTTTACATTTATCTTCTGGCAGTTAAAGTCGCGTGATGAGCCTTGCGGGTGCACAACTCTGTACGTAATTTAAGCATCTAAGCTGTTGCAGTCGACAAGTAAGGAGCACAGCAAGTCAAGTTTTAGTTTTTGAAAACTCAGTTTTTGGCCGCTTTTGCAGCCTTGTAGTTGACCTAGGACCTTATGATTTGGCACGGACCGAGCTCAGGCTGCCACATTACTCAAGAAACAGCCAGAAGTGGTAATGTGTAGAAAAAACCGCAGAAAATCTTATGTTTAATACATTTGTTTTCGAAATGACGTAACTGCAAATCGTCACAATGGACGCATTTCTATCGGAAACGTTTACATTTATCTTCTGGCAGTTAATGTCGCGTTATGAGCCTTGCGGGTGCATCACTCAGTGCGTAATTTAAGCATCTAAGCTGTTGCAGTCGACAAGTAAGGAGCACAGCAAGTCAAGTTTTAGTTTTTGAAAACTCAGTTTTTGGCCGCTTTTGCAGCCTTGTAGTTGACCTAGGACCTTATGATTTGGCACGGACCGAGCTCAGGCTGCCACATTACTCAAGAAACAGCCAGAAGTGGTAATGTGTAGAAAAAACCGCAGAAAATCTTATGTTTAATACATTTGTTTTCGAAATGACGTAACTGCAAATCGTCACAATGGACGCATTTCTATCGGAAACGTTTACATTTATCTTCTGGCAGTTAATGTCGCGTTATGAGCCTTGCGGGTGCATCACTCAGTGCGTAATTATAGCATCTAAGCTGTTGCAGTCGACAAGTAAGGAGCACAGCAAGTCAAGTTTTAGTTTTTGAAAACTCAGTTTTTGGCCGCTTTTGCAGCCTTGTAGTTGACCTAGGACCTTATGATTTGGCACGGACCGAGCTCAGGCTGCCACATTACTCAAGAAACAGCCAGAAGTGGTAATGTGTAGAAAAAACCGCAGAAAATCTTATGTTTAATACATTTGTTTTCGAAATGACGTAACTGCAAATCGTCACAATGGACGCATTTCTATCGGAAACGTTTACATTTATCTTCTGGCAGTTAATGTCGCGTTATGAGCCTTGCGGGTGCATCACTCAGTGCGTAATTTAAGCATCTAAGCTGTTGCAGTCGACAAGTAAGGAGCACAGCAAGTCAAGTTTTAGTTTTTGAAAACTCAGTTTTTGGCCGCTTTTGCAGCCTTGTAGTTGACCTAGGACCTTATGATTTGGCACGGACCGAGCTCAGGCTGCCACATTACTCAAGAAACAGCCAGAAGTGGTAATGTGTAGAAAAAACCGCAGAAAATCTTATGTTTAATACATTTGTTTTCGAAATGACGTAACTGCAAATCGTCACAATGGACGCATTTCTATCGGAAACGTTTACATTTATCTTCTGGCAGTTAATGTCGCGTTATGAGCCTTGCGGGTGCATCACTCAGTGCGTAATTTAAGCATCTAAGCTGTTGCAGTCGACAAGTAAGGAGCACAGCAAGTCAAGTTTTAGTTTTTGAAAACTCAGTTTTTGGCCGCTTTTGCAGCCTTGTAGTTGACCTAGGACCTTATGATTTGGCACGGACCGAGCTCAGGCTGCCACATTACTCAAGAAACAGCCAGAAGTGGTAATGTGTAGAAAAAACCGCAGAAAATCTTATGTTTAATACATTTGTTTTCGAAATGACGTAACTGCAAATCGTCACAATGGACGCATTTCTATCGGAAACGTTTACATTTATCTTCTGGCAGTTAAAGTCGCGTGATGAGCCTTGCGGGTGCACAACTCTGTACGTAATTTAAGCATCTAAGCTGTTGCAGTCGACAAGTAAGGAGCACAGCAAGTCAAGTTTTAGTTTTTGAAAACTCAGTTTTTGGCCGCTTTTGCAGCCTTGTAGTTGACCTAGGACCTTATGATTTGGCACGGACCGAGCTCAGGCTGCCACATTACTCAAGAAACAGCCATAAGTGGTAATGTGTAGAAAAAACCGCAGAAAATCTTATGTTTAATACATTTGTTTTCGAAATGACGTAACTGCAAATCGTCACAATGGACGCATTTCTATCGGAAACGTTTACATTTATCTTCTGGCAGTTAATGTCGCGTTATGAGCCTTGCGGGTGCATCACTCAGTGCGTAATTTAAGCATCTAAGCTGTTGCAGTCGACAAGTAAGGAGCACAGCAAGTCAAGTTTTAGTTTTTGAAAACTCAGTTTTTGGCCGCTTTTGCAGCCTTGTAGTTGACCTAGGACCTTATGATTTGGCACGGACCGAGCTCAGGCTGCCACATTACTCAAGAAACAGCCAGAAGTGGTAATGTGTAGAAAAAACCGCAGAAAATCTTATGTTTAATACATTTGTTTTCGAAATGACGTAACTGCAAATCGTCACAATGGACGCATTTCTATCGGAAACGTTTACATTTATCTTCTGGCAGTTAAAGTCGCGTGATGAGCCTTGCGGGTGCACAACTCTGTACGTAATTTAAGCATCTAAGCTGTTGCAGTCGACAAGTAAGGAGCACAGCAAGTCAAGTTTTAGTTTTTGAAAACTCAGTTTTTGGCCGCTTTTGCAGCCTTGTAGTTGACCTAGGACCTTATGATTTGGCACGGACCGAGCTCAGGCTGCCACATTACTCAAGAAACAGCCAGAAGTGGTAATGTGTAGAAAAAACCGCAGAAAATCTTATGTTTAATACATTTGTTTTCGAAATGACGTAACTGCAAATCGTCACAATGGACGCATTTCTATCGGAAACGTTTACATTTATCTTCTGGCAGTTAAAGTCGCGTGATGAGCCTTGCGGGTGCACAACTCTGTACGTAATTTAAGCATCTAAGCTGTTGCAGTCGACAAGTAAGGAGCACAGCAAGTCAAGTTTTAGTTTTTGAAAACTCAGTTTTTGGCCGCTTTTGCAGCCTTGTAGTTGACCTAGGACCTTATGATTTGGCACGGACCGAGCTCAGGCTGCCACATTACTCAAGAAACAGCCAGAAGTGGTAATGTGTAGAAAAAACCGCAGAAAATCTTATGTTTAATACATTTGTTTTCGAAATGACGTAACTGCAAATCGTCACAATGGACGCATTTCTATCGGAAACGTTTACATTTATCTTCTGGCAGTTAATGTCGCGTTATGAGCCTTGCGGGTGCATCACTCAGTGCGTAATTTAAGCATCTAAGCTGTTGCAGTCGACAAGTAAGGAGCACAGCAAGTCAAGTTTTAGTTTTTGAAAACTCAGTTTTTGGCCGCTTTTGCAGCCTTGTAGTTGACCTAGGACCTTATGATTTGGCACGGACCGAGCTCAGGCTGCCACATTACTCAAGAAACAGCCAGAAGTGGTAATGTATAGAAAAAACCGCAGAAAATCTTATGTTTAATACATTTGTTTTCGAAATGACGTAACTGCAAATCGTCACAATGGACGCATTTCTATCGGAAACGTTTACATTTATCTTCTGGCAGTTAAAGTCGCGTGATGACCCTTGCGGGTGCACAACTCTGTACGTAATTTAAGCATCTAAGCTGTTGCAGTCGACAAGTAAGGAGCACAGTAAGTCAAGTTTTAGTTTTTGAAAACTCAGTTTTTGGCCGCTTTTGCAGCCTTGTAGTTGACCTAGGACCTTATGATTTGGCACGGACCGAGCTCAGGCTGCCACATTACTCAAGAAACAGCCAGAAGTGGTAATGTGTAGAAAAAACCGCAGAAAATCTTATGTTTAATACATTTGTTTTCGAAATGACGTAACTGCAAATCGTCACAATGGACGCATTTCTATCGGAAACGTTTACATTTATCTTCTGGCAGTTAAAGTCGCGTGATGAGCCTTGCGGGTGCACAACTCTGTACGTAATTTAAGCATCTAAGCTGTTGCAGTCGACAAGTAAGGAGCACAGCAAGTCAAGTTTTAGTTTTTGAAAACTCAGTTTTTGGCCGCTTTTGCAGCCTTGTAGTTGACCTAGGACCTTATGATTTGGCACGGACCGAGCTCAGGCTGCCACATTACTCAAGAAACAGCCAGAAGTGGTAATGTGTAGAAAAAACCGCAGAAAATCTTATGTTTAATACATTTGTTTACGAAATGACGTAACTGCAAATCGTCACAATGGACGCATTTCTATCGGAAACGTTTACATTTATCTTCTGGCAGTTAAAGTCGCGTGATGACCCTTGCGGGTGCACAACTCTGTACGTAATTTAAGCATCTAAGCTGTTGCAGTCGACAAGTAAGGAGCACAGCAAGTCAAGTTTTAGTTTTTGAAAACTCAGTTTTTGGCCGCTTTTGCAGCCTTGTAGTTGACCTAGGACCTTATGATTTGGCACGGACCGAGCTCAGGCTGCCACATTACTCAAGAAACAGCCAGAAGTGGTAATGTGTAGAAAAAACCGCAGAAAATCTTATGTTTAATACATTTGTTTTCGAAATGACGTAACTGCAAATCGTCACAATGGACGCATTTCTATCGGAAACGTTTACATTTATCTTCTGGCAGTTAAAGTCGCGTGATGAGCCTTGCGGGTGCACAACTCTGTACGTAATTTAAGCATCTAAGCTGTTGCAGTCGACAAGTAAGGAGCACAGCAAGTCAAGTTTTAGTTTTTGAAAACTCAGTTTTTGGCCGCTTTTGCAGCCTTGTAGTTGACCTAGGACCTTATGATTTGGCACGGACCGAGCTCAGGCTGCCACATTACTCAAGAAACAGCCAGAAGTGGTAATGTGTAGAAAAAACCGCAGAAAATCTTATGTTTAATACATTTGTTTTCGAAATGACGTAACTGCAAATCGTCACAATGGACGCATTTCTATCGGAAACGTTTACATTTATCTTCTGGCAGTTAATGTCGCGTTATGAGCCTTGCGGGTGCATCACTCAGTGCGTAATTTAAGCATCTAAGCTGTTGCAGTCGACAAGTAAGGAGCACAGCAAGTCAAGTTTTAGTTTTTGAAAACTCAGTTTTTGGCCGCTTTTGCAGCCTTGTAGTTGACCTAGGACCTTATGATTTGGCACGGACCGAGCTCAGGCTGCCACATTACTCAAGAAACAGCCAGAAGTGGTAATGTGTAGAAAAAACCGCAGAAAATCTTATGTTTAATACATTTGTTTTCGAAATGACGTAACTGCAAATCGTCACAATGGACGCATTTCTATCGGAAACGTTTACATTTATCTTCTGGCAGTTAAAGTCGCGTGATGACCCTTGCGGGTGCACAACTCTGTACGTAATTTAAGCATCTAAGCTGTTGCAGTCGACAAGTAAGGAGCACAGCAAGTCAAGTTTTAGTTTTTGAAAACTCAGTTTTTGGCCGCTTTTGCAGCCTTGTAGTTGACCTAGGACCTTATGATTTGGCACGGACCGAGCTCAGGCTGCCACATTACTCAAGAAACAGCCAGAAGTGGTAATGTGTAGAAAAAACCGCAGAAAATCTTATGTTTAATACATTTGTTTTCGAAATGACGTAACTGCAAATCGTCACAATGGACGCATTTCTATCGGAAACGTTTACATTTATCTTCTGGCAGTTAAAGTCGCGTGATGAGCCTTGCGGGTGCACAACTCTGTACGTAATTTAAGCATCTAAGCTGTTGCAGTCGACAAGTAAGGAGCACAGCAAGTCAAGTTTTAGTTTTTGAAAACTCAGTTTTTGGCCGCTTTTGCAGCCTTGTAGTTGACCTAGGACCTTATGATTTGGCACGGACCGAGCTCAGGCTGCCACATTACTCAAGAAACAGCCAGAAGTGGTAATGTGTAGAAAAAACCGCAGAAAATCTTATGTTTAATACATTTGTTTTCGAAATGACGTAACTGCAAATCGTCACAATGGACGCATTTCTATCGGAAACGTTTACATTTATCTTCTGGCAGTTAAAGTCGCGTGATGAGCCTTGCGGGTGCACAACTCTGTACGTAATTTAAGCATCTAAGCTGTTGCAGTCGACAAGTAAGGAGCACAGCAAGTCAAGTTTTAGTTTTTGAAAACTCAGTTTTTGGCCGCTTTTGCAGCCTTGTAGTTGACCTAGGACCTTATGATTTGGCACGGACCGAGCTCAGGCTGCCACATTACTCAAGAAACAGCCATAAGTGGTAATGTGTAGAAAAAACCGCAGAAAATCTTATGTTTAATACATTTGTTTTCGAAATGACGTAACTGCAAATCGTCACAATGGACGCATTTCTATCGGAAACGTTTACATTTATCTTCTGGCAGTTAATGTCGCGTTATGAGCCTTGCGGGTGCATCACTCAGTGCGTAATTTAAGCATCTAAGCTGTTGCAGTCGACAAGTAAGGAGCACAGCAAGTCAAGTTTTAGTTTTTGAAAACTCAGTTTTTGGCCGCTTTTGCAGCCTTGTAGTTGACCTAGGACCTTATGATTTGGCACGGACCGAGCTCAGGCTGCCACATTACTCAAGAAACAGCCAGAAGTGGTAATGTGTAGAAAAAACCGCAGAAAATCTTATGTTTAATACATTTGTTTTCGAAATGACGTAACTGCAAATCGTCACAATGGACGCATTTCTATCGGAAACGTTTACATTTATCTTCTGGCAGTTAAAGTCGCGTGATGAGCCTTGCGGGTGCACAACTCTGTACGTAATTTAAGCATCTAAGCTGTTGCAGTCGACAAGTAAGGAGCACAGCAAGTCAAGTTTTAGTTTTTGAAAACTCAGTTTTTGGCCGCTTTTGCAGCCTTGTAGTTGACCTAGGACCTTATGATTTGGCACGGACCGAGCTCAGGCTGCCACATTACTCAAGAAACAGCCAGAAGTGGTAATGTGTAGAAAAAACCGCAGAAAATCTTATGTTTAATACATTTGTTTTCGAAATGACGTAACTGCAAATCGTCACAATGGACGCATTTCTATCGGAAACGTTTACATTTATCTTCTGGCAGTTAAAGTCGCGTGATGAGCCTTGCGGGTGCACAACTCTGTACGTAATTTAAGCATCTAAGCTGTTGCAGTCGACAAGTAAGGAGCACAGCAAGTCAAGTTTTAGTTTTTGAAAACTCAGTTTTTGGCCGCTTTTGCAGCCTTGTAGTTGACCTAGGACCTTATGATTTGGCACGGACCGAGCTCAGGCTGCCACATTACTCAAGAAACAGCCAGAAGTGGTAATGTGTAGAAAAAACCGCAGAAAATCTTATGTTTAATACATTTGTTTTCGAAATGACGTAACTGCAAATCGTCACAATGGACGCATTTCTATCGGAAACGTTTACATTTATCTTCTGGCAGTTAATGTCGCGTTATGAGCCTTGCGGGTGCATCACTCAGTGCGTAATTTAAGCATCTAAGCTGTTGCAGTCGACAAGTAAGGAGCACAGCAAGTCAAGTTTTAGTTTTTGAAAACTCAGTTTTTGGCCGCTTTTGCAGCCTTGTAGTTGACCTAGGACCTTATGATTTGGCACGGACCGAGCTCAGGCTGCCACATTACTCAAGAAACAGCCAGAAGTGGTAATGTATAGAAAAAACCGCAGAAAATCTTATGTTTAATACATTTGTTTTCGAAATGACGTAACTGCAAATCGTCACAATGGACGCATTTCTATCGGAAACGTTTACATTTATCTTCTGGCAGTTAAAGTCGCGTGATGACCCTTGCGGGTGCACAACTCTGTACGTAATTTAAGCATCTAAGCTGTTGCAGTCGACAAGTAAGGAGCACAGTAAGTCAAGTTTTAGTTTTTGAAAACTCAGTTTTTGGCCGCTTTTGCAGCCTTGTAGTTGACCTAGGACCTTATGATTTGGCACGGACCGAGCTCAGGCTGCCACATTACTCAAGAAACAGCCAGAAGTGGTAATGTGTAGAAAAAACCGCAGAAAATCTTATGTTTAATACATTTGTTTTCGAAATGACGTAACTGCAAATCGTCACAATGGACGCATTTCTATCGGAAACGTTTACATTTATCTTCTGGCAGTTAAAGTCGCGTGATGAGCCTTGCGGGTGCACAACTCTGTACGTAATTTAAGCATCTAAGCTGTTGCAGTCGACAAGTAAGGAGCACAGCAAGTCAAGTTTTAGTTTTTGAAAACTCAGTTTTTGGCCGCTTTTGCAGCCTTGTAGTTGACCTAGGACCTTATGATTTGGCACGGACCGAGCTCAGGCTGCCACATTACTCAAGAAACAGCCAGAAGTGGTAATGTGTAGAAAAAACCGCAGAAAATCTTATGTTTAATACATTTGTTTACGAAATGACGTAACTGCAAATCGTCACAATGGACGCATTTCTATCGGAAACGTTTACATTTATCTTCTGGCAGTTAAAGTCGCGTGATGACCCTTGCGGGTGCACAACTCTGTACGTAATTTAAGCATCTAAGCTGTTGCAGTCGACAAGTAAGGAGCACAGCAAGTCAAGTTTTAGTTTTTGAAAACTCAGTTTTTGGCCGCTTTTGCAGCCTTGTAGTTGACCTAGGACCTTATGATTTGGCACGGACCGAGCTCAGGCTGCCACATTACTCAAGAAACAGCCAGAAGTGGTAATGTGTAGAAAAAACCGCAGAAAATCTTATGTTTAATACATTTGTTTTCGAAATGACGTAACTGCAAATCGTCACAATGGACGCATTTCTATCGGAAACGTTTACATTTATCTTCTGGCAGTTAAAGTCGCGTGATGAGCCTTGCGGGTGCACAACTCTGTACGTAATTTAAGCATCTAAGCTGTTGCAGTCGACAAGTAAGGAGCACAGCAAGTCAAGTTTTAGTTTTTGAAAACTCAGTTTTTGGCCGCTTTTGCAGCCTTGTAGTTGACCTAGGACCTTATGATTTGGCACGGACCGAGCTCAGGCTGCCACATTACTCAAGAAACAGCCAGAAGTGGTAATGTGTAGAAAAAACCGCAGAAAATCTTATGTTTAATACATTTGTTTTCGAAATGACGTAACTGCAAATCGTCACAATGGACGCATTTCTATCGGAAACGTTTACATTTATCTTCTGGCAGTTAATGTCGCGTTATGAGCCTTGCGGGTGCATCACTCAGTGCGTAATTTAAGCATCTAAGCTGTTGCAGTCGACAAGTAAGGAGCACAGCAAGTCAAGTTTTAGTTTTTGAAAACTCAGTTTTTGGCCGCTTTTGCAGCCTTGTAGTTGACCTAGGACCTTATGATTTGGCACGGACCGAGCTCAGGCTGCCACATTACTCAAGAAACAGCCAGAAGTGGTAATGTGTAGAAAAAACCGCAGAAAATCTTATGTTTAATACATTTGTTTTCGAAATGACGTAACTGCAAATCGTCACAATGGACGCATTTCTATCGGAAACGTTTACATTTATCTTCTGGCAGTTAAAGTCGCGTGATGACCCTTGCGGGTGCACAACTCTGTACGTAATTTAAGCATCTAAGCTGTTGCAGTCGACAAGTAAGGAGCACAGCAAGTCAAGTTTTAGTTTTTGAAAACTCAGTTTTTGGCCGCTTTTGCAGCCTTGTAGTTGACCTAGGACCTTATGATTTGGCACGGACCGAGCTCAGGCTGCCACATTACTCAAGAAACAGCCAGAAGTGGTAATGTGTAGAAAAAACCGCAGAAAATCTTATGTTTAATACATTTGTTTTCGAAATGACGTAACTGCAAATCGTCACAATGGACGCATTTCTATCGGAAACGTTTACATTTATCTTCTGGCAGTTAAAGTCGCGTGATGAGCCTTGCGGGTGCACAACTCTGTACGTAATTTAAGCATCTAAGCTGTTGCAGTCGACAAGTAAGGAGCACAGCAAGTCAAGTTTTAGTTTTTGAAAACTCAGTTTTTGGCCGCTTTTGCAGCCTTGTAGTTGACCTAGGACCTTATGATTTGGCACGGACCGAGCTCAGGCTGCCACATTACTCAAGAAACAGCCAGAAGTGGTAATGTGTAGAAAAAACCGCAGAAAATCTTATGTTTAATACATTTGTTTTCGAAATGACGTAACTGCAAATCGTCACAATGGACGCATTTCTATCGGAAACGTTTACATTTATCTTCTGGCAGTTAAAGTCGCGTGATGAGCCTTGCGGGTGCACAACTCTGTACGTAATTTAAGCATCTAAGCTGTTGCAGTCGACAAGTAAGGAGCACAGCAAGTCAAGTTTTAGTTTTTGAAAACTCAGTTTTTGGCCGCTTTTGCAGCCTTGTAGTTGACCTAGGACCTTATGATTTGGCACGGACCGAGCTCAGGCTGCCACATTACTCAAGAAACAGCCATAAGTGGTAATGTGTAGAAAAAACCGCAGAAAATCTTACGTTTAATACATTTGTTTTCGAAATGACGTAACTGCAAATCGTCACAATGGACGCATTTCTATCGGAAACGTTTACATTTATCTTCTGGCAGTTAAAGTCGCGTGATGAGCCTTGCGGGTGCACAACTCTGTACGTAATTTAAGCATCTAAGCTGTTGCAGTCGACAAGTAAGGAGCACAGCAAGTCAAGTTTTAGTTTTTGAAAACTCAGTTTTTGGCCGCTTTTGCAGCCTTGTAGTTGACCTAGGACCTTATGATTTGGCACGGACCGAGCTCAGGCTGCCACATTACTCAAGAAACAGCCAGAAGTGGTAATGTGTAGAAAAAACCGCAGAAAATCTTATGTTTAATACATTTGTTTTCGAAATGACGTAACTGCAAATCGTCACAATGGACGCATTTCTATCGGAAACGTTTACATTTATCTTCTGGCAGTTAAAGTCGCGTGATGACCCTTGCGGGTGCATCACTCAGCGCGTAATTTAAGCATCTAAGCTGTTGCAGTCGACAAGTAAGGAGCACAGCAAGTCAAGTTTTAGTTTTTGAAAACTCTGTTTTTGGCCGCTTTTGCAGCCTTGTAGTTGACCTAGGACCTTATGATTTGGCACGGACCGAGCTCAGGCTGCCACATTACTCAAGAAACAGCCATAAGTGGTAATGTGTAGAAAAAACCGCAGAAAATCTTACGTTTAATACATTTGTTTTCGAAATGACGTAACTGCAAATCGTCACAATGGACGCATTTCTATCGGAAACGTTTACATTTATCTTCTGGCAGTTAAAGTCGCGTGATGACCCTTGCGGGTGCATCACTCAGTGCGTAATTTAAGCATCTAAGCTGTTGCAGTCGACAAGTAAGGAGCACAGCAAGTCAAGTTTTAGTTTTTGAAAACTCAGTTTTTGGCCGCTTTTGCAGCCTTGTAGTTGACCTAGGACCTTATGATTTGGCACGGACCGAGCTCAGGCTGCCACATTACTCAAGAAACAGCCATAAGTGGTAATGTGTAGAAAAAACCGCAGAAAATCTTACGTTTAATACATTTGTTTTCGAAATGACGTAACTGCAAATCGTCACAATGGACGCATTTCTATCGGAAACGTTTACATTTATCTTCTGGCAGTTAAAGTCGCGTGATGAGCCTTGCGGGTGCACAACTCTGTACGTAATTTAAGCATCTAAGCTGTTGCAGGCGACAAGTAAGGAGCACAGCAAGTCAAGTTTTAGTTTTTGAAAACTCAGTTTTTGGCCGCTTTTGCAGCCTTGTAGTTGACCTAGGACCTTATGATTTGGCACGGACCGAGCTCAGGCTGCCACATTACTCAAGAAACAGCCATAAGTGGTAATGTGTAGAAAAAACCGCAGAAAATCTTACGTTTAATACATTTGTTTTCGAAATGACGTAACTGCAAATCGTCACAATGGACGCATTTCTATCGGAAACGTTTACATTTATCTTCTGGCAGTTAAAGTCGCGTGATGACCCTTGCGGGTGCATCACTCAGTGCGTAATTTAAGCATCTAAGCTGTTGCAGTCGACAAGTAAGGAGCACAGCAAGTCAAGTTTTAGTTTTTGAAAACTCAGTTTTTGGCCGCTTTTGCAGCCTTGTAGTTGACCTAGGACCTTATGATTTGGCACGGACCGAGCTCAGGCTGCCACATTACTCAAGAAACAGCCATAAGTGGTAATGTGTAGAAAAAACCGCAGAAAATCTTACGTTTAATACATTTGTTTTCGAAATGACGTAACTGCAAATCGTCACAATGGACGCATTTCTATCGGAAACGTTTACATTTATCTTCTGGCAGTTAAAGTCGCGTGATGAGCCTTGCGGGTGCACAACTCTGTACGTAATTTAAGCATCTAAGCTGTTGCAGTCGACAAGTAAGGAGCACAGCAAGTCAAGTTTTAGTTTTTGAAAACTCAGTTTTTGGCCGCTTTTGCAGCCTTGTAGTTTACCTAGGACCTTATGATTTGGCACGGACCGAGCTCAGGCTGCCACATTACTCAAGAAACAGCCAGAAGTGGTAATGTGTAGAAAAAACCGCAGAAAATCTTATGTTTAATACATTTGTTTTCGAAATGACGTAACTGCAAATCGTCACAATGGACGCATTTCTATCGGAAACGTTTACATTTATCTTCTGGCAGTTAAAGTCGCGTGATGAGCCTTGCGGGTGCACAACTCTGTACGTAATTTAAGCATCTAAGCTGTTGCAGTCGACAAGTAAGGAGCACAGCAAGTCAAGTTTTAGTTTTTGAAAACTCAGTTTTTGGCCGCTTTTGCAGCCTTGTAGTTGACCTAGGACCTTATGATTTGGCACGGACCGAGCTCAGGCTGCCACATTACTCAAGAAACAGCCAGAAGTGGTAATGTGTAGAAAAAACCGCAGAAAATCTTATGTTTAATACATTTGTTTTCGAAATGACGTAACTGCAAATCGTCACAATGGACGCATTTCTATCGGAAACGTTTACATTTATCTTCTGGCAGTTAAAGTCGCGTGATGAGCCTTGCGGGTGCACAACTCTGTACGTAATTTAAGCATCTAAGCTGTTGCAGTCGACAAGTAAGGAGCACAGCAAGTCAAGTTTTAGTTTTTGAAAACTCAGTTTTTGGCCGCTTTTGCAGCCTTGTAGTTGACCTAGGACCTTATGATTTGGCACGGACCGAGCTCAGGCTGCCACATTACTCAAGAAACAGCCATAAGTGGTAATGTGTAGAAAAAACCGCAGAAAATCTTACGTTTAATACATTTGTTTTCGAAATGACGTAACTGCAAATCGTCACAATGGACGCATATCTATCGGAAACGTTTACATTTATCTTCTGGCAGTTAAAGTCGCGTGATGAGCCTTGCGGGTGCACAACTCTGTACGTAATTTAAGCATCTAAGCTGTTGCAGTCGACAAGTAAGGAGCACAGCAAGTCAAGTTTTAGTTTTTGAAAACTCAGTTTTTGGCCGCTTTTGCAGCCTTGTAGTTGACCTAGGACCTTATGATTTGGCACGGACCGAGCTCAGGCTGCCACATTACTCAAGAAACAGCCAGAAGTGGTAATGTGTAGAAAAAACCGCAGAAAATCTTATGTTTAATACATTTGTTTTCGAAATGACGTAACTGCAAATCGTCACAATGGACGCATTTCTATCGGAAACGTTTACATTTATCTTCTGGCAGTTAAAGTCGCGTGATGAGCCTTGCGGGTGCACAACTCTGTACGTAATTTAAGCATCTAAGCTGTTGCAGGCGACAAGTAAGGAGCACAGCAAGTCAAGTTTTAGTTTTTGAAAACTCAGTTTTTGGCCGCTTTTGCAGCCTTGTAGTTGACCTAGGACCTTATGATTTGGCACGGACCGAGCTCAGGCTGCCACATTACTCAAGAAACAGCCATAAGTGGTAATGTGTAGAAAAAACCGCAGAAAATCTTACGTTTAATACATTTGTTTTCGAAATGACGTAACTGCAAATCGTCACAATGGACGCATTTCTATCGGAAACGTTTACATTTATCTTCTGGCAGTTAAAGTCGCGTGATGACCCTTGCGGGTGCATCACTCAGTGCGTAATTTAAGCATCTAAGCTGTTGCAGTCGACAAGTAAGGAGCACAGCAAGTCAAGTTTTAGTTTTTGAAAACTCAGTTTTTGGCCGCTTTTGCAGCCTTGTAGTTGACCTAGGACCTTATGATTTGGCACGGACCGAGCTCAGGCTGCCACATTACTCAAGAAACAGCCATAAGTGGTAATGTGTAGAAAAAACCGCAGAAAATCTTACGTTTAATACATTTGTTTTCGAAATGACGTAACTGCAAATCGTCACAATGGACGCATTTCTATCGGAAACGTTTACATTTATCTTCTGGCAGTTAAAGTCGCGTGATGAGCCTTGCGGGTGCACAACTCTGTACGTAATTTAAGCATCTAAGCTGTTGCAGTCGACAAGTAAGGAGCACAGCAAGTCAAGTTTTAGTTTTTGAAAACTCAGTTTTTGGCCGCTTTTGCAGCCTTGTAGTTGACCTAGGACCTTATGATTTGGCACGGACCGAGCTCAGGCTGCCACATTACTCAAGAAACAGCCAGAAGTGGTAATGTGTAGAAAAAACCGCAGAAAATCTTATGTTTAATACATTTGTTTTCGAAATGACGTAACTGCAAATCGTCACAATGGACGCATTTCTATCGGAAACGTTTACATTTATCTTCTGGCAGTTAAAGTCGCGTGATGAGCCTTGCGGGTGCACAACTCTGTACGTAATTTAAGCATCTAAGCTGTTGCAGTCGACAAGTAAGGAGCACAGCAAGTCAAGTTTTAGTTTTTGAAAACTCAGTTTTTGGCCGCTTTTGCAGCCTTGTAGTTGACCTAGGACCTTATGATTTGGCACGGACCGAGCTCAGGCTGCCACATTACTCAAGAAACAGCCAGAAGTGGTAATGTGTAGAAAAAACCGCAGAAAATCTTATGTTTAATACATTTGTTTTCGAAATGACGTAACTGCAAATCGTCACAATGGACGCATTTCTATCGGAAACGTTTACATTTATCTTCTGGCAGTTAAAGTCGCGTGATGAGCCTTGCGGGTGCACAACTCTGTACGTAATTTAAGCATCTAAGCTGTTGCAGTCGACAAGTAAGGAGCACAGCAAGTCAAGTTTTAGTTTTTGAAAACTCAGTTTTTGGCCGCTTTTGCAGCCTTGTAGTTGACCTAGGACCTTATGATTTGGCACGGACCGAGCTCAGGCTGCCACATTACTCAAGAAACAGCCATAAGTGGTAATGTGTAGAAAAAACCGCAGAAAATCTTACGTTTAATACATTTGTTTTCGAAATGACGTAACTGCAAATCGTCACAATGGACGCATATCTATCGGAAACGTTTACATTTATCTTCTGGCAGTTAAAGTCGCGTGATGAGCCTTGCGGGTGCACAACTCTGTACGTAATTTAAGCATCTAAGCTGTTGCAGTCGACAAGTAAGGAGCACAGCAAGTCAAGTTTTAGTTTTTGAAAACTCAGTTTTTGGCCGCTTTTGCAGCCTTGTAGTTGACCTAGGACCTTATGATTTGGCACGGACCGAGCTCAGGCTGCCACATTACTCAAGAAACAGCCAGAAGTGGTAATGTGTAGAAAAAACCGCAGAAAATCTTATGTTTAATACATTTGTTTTCGAAATGACGTAACTGCAAATCGTCACAATGGACGCATTTCTATCGGAAACGTTTACATTTATCTTCTGGCAGTTAAAGTCGCGTGATGAGCCTTGCGGGTGCACAACTCTGTACGTAATTTAAGCATCTAAGCTGTTGCAGTCGACAAGTAAGGAGCACAGCAAGTCAAGTTTTAGTTTTTGAAAACTCAGTTTTTGGCCGCTTTTGCAGCCTTGTAGTTGACCTAGGACCTTATGATTTGGCACGGACCGAGCTCAGGCTGCCACATTACTCAAGAAACAGCCATAAGTGGTAATGTGTAGAAAAAACCGCAGAAAATCTTACGTTTAATACATTTGTTTTCGAAATGACGTAACTGCAAATCGTCACAATGGACGCATTTCTATCGGAAACGTTTACATTTATCTTCTGGCAGTTAAAGTCGCGTGATGACCCTTGCGGGTGCACAACTCTGTACGTAATTTAAGCATCTAAGCTGTTGCAGTCGACAAGTAAGGAGCACAGCAAGTCAAGTTTTAGTTTTTGAAAACTCAGTTTTTGGCCGCTTTTGCAGCCTTGTAGTTGACCTAGGACCTTATGATTTGGCACGGACCGAGCTCAGGCTGCCACATTACTCAAGAAACAGCCAGAAGTGGTAATGTGTAGAAAAAACCGCAGAAAATCTTATGTTTAATACATTTGTTTTCGAAATGACGTAACTGCAAATCGTCACAATGGACGCATTTCTATCGGAAACGTTTACATTTATCTTCTGGCAGTTAAAGTCGCGTGATGACCCTTGCGGGTGCATCACTCAGCGCGTAATTTAAGCATCTAAGCTGTTGCAGTCGACAAGTAAGGAGCACAGCAAGTCAAGTTTTAGTTTTTGAAAACTCTGTTTTTGGCCGCTTTTGCAGCCTTGTAGTTGACCTAGGACCTTATGATTTGGCACGGACCGAGCTCAGGCTGCCACATTACTCAAGAAACAGCCATAAGTGGTAATGTGTAGAAAAAACCGCAGAAAATCTTACGTTTAATACATTTGTTTTCGAAATGACGTAACTGCAAATCGTCACAATGGACGCATTTCTATCGGAAACGTTTACATTTATCTTCTGGCAGTTAAAGTCGCGTGATGACCCTTGCGGGTGCATCACTCAGTGCGTAATTTAAGCATCTAAGCTGTTGCAGTCGACAAGTAAGGAGCACAGCAAGTCAAGTTTTAGTTTTTGAAAACTCAGTTTTTGGCCGCTTTTGCAGCCTTGTAGTTGACCTAGGACCTTATGATTTGGCACGGACCGAGCTCAGGCTGCCACATTACTCAAGAAACAGCCATAAGTGGTAATGTGTAGAAAAAACCGCAGAAAATCTTACGTTTAATACATTTGTTTTCGAAATGACGTAACTGCAAATCGTCACAATGGACGCATTTCTATCGGAAACGTTTACATTTATCTTCTGGCAGTTAAAGTCGCGTGATGAGCCTTGCGGGTGCACAACTCTGTACGTAATTTAAGCATCTAAGCTGTTGCAGGCGACAAGTAAGGAGCACAGCAAGTCAAGTTTTAGTTTTTGAAAACTCAGTTTTTGGCCGCTTTTGCAGCCTTGTAGTTGACCTAGGACCTTATGATTTGGCACGGACCGAGCTCAGGCTGCCACATTACTCAAGAAACAGCCATAAGTGGTAATGTGTAGAAAAAACCGCAGAAAATCTTACGTTTAATACATTTGTTTTCGAAATGACGTAACTGCAAATCGTCACAATGGACGCATTTCTATCGGAAACGTTTACATTTATCTTCTGGCAGTTAAAGTCGCGTGATGACCCTTGCGGGTGCATCACTCAGTGCGTAATTTAAGCATCTAAGCTGTTGCAGTCGACAAGTAAGGAGCACAGCAAGTCAAGTTTTAGTTTTTGAAAACTCAGTTTTTGGCCGCTTTTGCAGCCTTGTAGTTGACCTAGGACCTTATGATTTGGCACGGACCGAGCTCAGGCTGCCACATTACTCAAGAAACAGCCATAAGTGGTAATGTGTAGAAAAAACCGCAGAAAATCTTACGTTTAATACATTTGTTTTCGAAATGACGTAACTGCAAATCGTCACAATGGACGCATTTCTATCGGAAACGTTTACATTTATCTTCTGGCAGTTAAAGTCGCGTGATGAGCCTTGCGGGTGCACAACTCTGTACGTAATTTAAGCATCTAAGCTGTTGCAGTCGACAAGTAAGGAGCACAGCAAGTCAAGTTTTAGTTTTTGAAAACTCAGTTTTTGGCCGCTTTTGCAGCCTTGTAGTTGACCTAGGACCTTATGATTTGGCACGGACCGAGCTCAGGCTGCCACATTACTCAAGAAACAGCCAGAAGTGGTAATGTGTAGAAAAAACCGCAGAAAATCTTATGTTTAATACATTTGTTTTCGAAATGACGTAACTGCAAATCGTCACAATGGACGCATTTCTATCGGAAACGTTTACATTTATCTTCTGGCAGTTAAAGTCGCGTGATGACCCTTGCGGGTGCACAACTCTGTACGTAATTTAAGCATCTAAGCTGTTGCAGTCGACAAGTAAGGAGCACAGCAAGTCAAGTTTTAGTTTTTGAAAACTCAGTTTTTGGCCGCTTTTGCAGCCTTGTAGTTGACCTAGGACCTTATGATTTGGCACGGACCGAGCTCAGGCTGCCACATTACTCAAGAAACAGCCAGAAGTGGTAATGTGTAGAAAAAACCGCAGAAAATCTTAAGTTTAATACATTTGTTTTCGAAATGACGTAACTGCAAATCGTCACAATGGACGCATTTCTGTCGGAAACGTTTACATTTATCTTCTGGCAGTTAATGTCGCGTTATGAGCCTTGCGGGTGCATCACTCAGTGCGTAATTTAAGCATCTAAGCTGTTGCAGTCGACAAGTAAGGAGCACAGCAAGTCAAGTTTTAGTTTTTGAAAACTCAGTTTTTGGCCGCTTTTGCAGCCTTGTAGTTGACCTAGGACCTTATGATTTGGCACGGACCGAGCTCAGGCTGCCACATTACTCAAGAAACAGCCAGAAGTGGTAATGTGTAGAAAAAACCGCAGAAAATCTTATGTTTAATACATTTGTTTTCGAAATGACGTAACTGCAAATCGTCACAATGGACGCATTTCTATCGGAAACGTTTACATTTATCTTCTGGCAGTTAATGTCGCGTTATGAGCCTTGCGGGTGCATCACTCAGTGCGTAATTTAAGCACCTAAGCTGTTGCAGTCGACAAGTAAGGAGCACAGCAAGTCAAGTTTTAGTTTTTGAAAACTCAGTTTTTGGCCGCTTTTGCAGCCTTGTAGTTGACCTAGGACCTTATGATTTGGCACGGACCGAGCTCAGGCTGCCACATTACTCAAGAAACAGCCAGAAGTGGTAATGTGTAGAAAAAACCGCAGAAAATCTTACGTTTAATACATTTGTTTTCGAAATGACGTAACTGCAAATCGTCACAATGGACGCATTTCTATCGGAAACGTTTACATTTATCTTCTGGCAGTTAATGTCGCGTTATGAGCCTTGCGGGTGCACAACTCTGTACGTAATTTAAGCATCTAAGCTGTTGCAGTCGACAAGTAAGGAGCACAGCAAGTCAAGTTTTAGTTTTTGAAAACTCAGTTTTTGGCCGCTTTTGCAGCCTTGTAGTTGACCTAGGACCTTATGATTTGGCACGGACCGAGCTCAGGCTGCCACATTACTCAAGAAACAGCCAGAAGTGGTAATGTGTAGAAAAAACCGCAGAAAATCTTATGTTTAATACATTTGTTTTCGAAATGACGTAACTGCAAATCGTCACAATGGACGCATTTCTATCGGAAACGTTTACATTTATCTTCTGGCAGTTAATGTCGCGTGATGAGCCTTGCGGGTGCACAACTCTGTACGTAATTTAAGCATCTAAGCTGTTGCAGTCGACAAGTAAGGAGCACAGCAAGTCAAGTTTTAGTTTTTGAAAACTCAGTTTTTGGCCGCTTTTGCAGCCTTGTAGTTGACCTAGGACCTTATGATTTGGCACGGACCGAGCTCAGGCTGCCACATTACTCAAGAAACAGCCAGAAGTGGTAATGTGTAGAAAAAACCGCAGAAAATCTTATGTTTAATACATTTGTTTTCGAAATGACGTAACTGCAAATCGTAACAATGGACGCATTTCTATCGGAAACGTTTACATTTATCTTCTGGCAGTTAAAGTCGCGTGATGAGCCTTGCGGGTGCACAACTCTGTACGTAATTTAAGCATCTAAGCTGTTGCAGTCGACAAGTAAGGAGCACAGCAAGTCAAGTTTTAGTTTTTGAAAACTCAGTTTTTGGCCGCTTTTGCAGCCTTGTAGTTGACCTAGGACCTTATGATTTGGCACGGACCGAGCTCAGGCTGCCACATTACTCAAGAAACAGCCAGAAGTGGTAATGTGTAGAAAAAACCGCAGAAAATCTTACGTTTAATACATTTGTTTTCGAAATGACGTAACTGCAAATCGTCACAATGGACGCATTTCTATCGGAAACGTTTACATTTATCTTCTGGCAGTTAATGTCGCGTGATGAGCCTTGCGGGTGCACAAATCTGTACGTAATTTAAGCATCTAAGCTAGTGCAGTCGACAAGTAAGGAGCACAGCAAGTCAAGTTTTAGTTTTTGAAAACTCAGTTTTTGGCCGCTTTTGCAGCCTTGTAGTTGACCTAGGACCTTATGATTTGGCACGGACCGAGCTCAGGCTGCCACATTACTCAAGAAACAGCCAGAAGTGGTAATGTGTAGAAAAAACCGCAGAAAATCTTATGTTTAATACATTTGTTTTCGAAATGACGTAACTGCAAATCGTCACAATGGACGCATTTCTATCGGAAACGTTTACATTTATCTTCTGGCAGTTAATGTCGCGTGATGAGCCTTGCGGGTGCACAACTCTGTACGTAATTTAAGCATCTAAGCTGTTGCAGTCGACAAGTAAGGAGCACAGCAAGTCAAGTTTTAGTTTTTGAAAACTCAGTTTTTGGCCGCTTTTGCAGCCTTGTAGTTGACCTAGGACCTTATGATTTGGCACGGACCGAGCTCAGGCTGCCACATTACTCAAGAAACAGCCAGAAGTGGTAATGTGTAGAAAAAACCGCAGAAAATCTTATGTTTAATACATTTGTTTTCGAAATGACGTAACTGCAAATCGTCACAATGGACGCATTTCTATCGGAAACGTTTACATTTATCTTCTGGCAGTTAATGTCGCGTTATGAGCCTTGCGGGTGCATCACTCAGTGCGTAATTTAAGCATCTAAGCTGTTGCAGTCGACAAGTAAGGAGCACAGCAAGTCAAGTTTTAGTTTTTGAAAACTCAGTTTTTGGCCGCTTTTGCAGCCTTGTAGTTGACCTAGGACCTTATGATTTGGCACGGACCGAGCTCAGGCTGCCACATTACTCAAGAAACAGCCAGAAGTGGTAATGTGTAGAAAAAACCGCAGAAAATCTTATGTTTAATACATTTGTTTTCGAAATGACGTAACTGCAAATCGTCACAATGGACGCATTTCTATCGGAAACGTTTACATTTATCTTCTGGCAGTTAATGTCGCGTGATGAGCCTTGCGGGTGCACAACTCTGTACGTAATTTAAGCATCTAAGCTGTTGCAGTCGACAAGTAAGGAGCACAGCAAGTCAAGTTTTAGTTTTTGAAAACTCAGTTTTTGGCCGCTTTTGCAGCCTTGTAGTTGACCTAGGACCTTATGATTTGGCACGGACCGAGCTCAGGCTGCCACATTACTCAAGAAACAGCCAGATGTGGTAATGTGTAGAAAAAACCGCAGAAAATCTTACGTTTAATACATTTGTTTTCGAAATGACGTAACTGCAAATCGTCACAATGGACGCATTTCTATCGGAAACGTTTACATTTATCTTCTGGCAGTTAATGTCGCGTTATGAGCCTTGCGGGTGCACAACTCTGTACGTAATTTAAGCATCTAAGCTGTTGCAGTCGACAAGTAAGGAGCACAGCAAGTCAAGTTTTAGTTTTTGAAAACTCAGTTTTTGGCCGCTTTTGCAGCCTTGTAGTTGACCTAGGACCTTATGATTTGGCACGGACCGAGCTCAGGCTGCCACATTACTCAAGAAACAGCCAGAAGTGGTAATGTGTAGAAAAAACCGCAGAAAATCTTATGTTTAATACATTTGTTTTCGAAATGACGTAACTGCAAATCGTCACAATGGACGCATTTCTATCGGAAACGTTTACATTTATCTTCTGGCAGTTAAAGTCGCGTGATGAGCCTTGCGGGTGCACAACTCTGTACGTAATTTAAGCATCTAAGCTGTTGCAGTCGACAAGTAAGGAGCA
This sequence comes from Schistocerca cancellata, assembly GCF_023864275.1. Classification (NCBI taxonomy): domain Eukaryota; kingdom Metazoa; phylum Arthropoda; class Insecta; order Orthoptera; family Acrididae; genus Schistocerca; species Schistocerca cancellata. Next base: position 138,629,565 of record NC_064637.1, read on the forward strand.
CAGCAAGTCAAGTTTTAGTTTTTGAAAACTCAGTTTTTGGCCGCTTTTGCAGCCTTGTAGTTGACCTAGGACCTTATGATTTGGCACGGACCGAGCTCAGGCTGCCACATTACTCAAGAAACAGCCAGAAGTGGTAATGTGTAGAAAAAACCGCAGAAAATCTTATGTTTAATACATTTGTTTTCGAAATGACGTAACTGCAAATCGTCACAATGGACGCATTTCTATCGGAAACGTTTACATTTATCTTCTGGCAGTTAATGTCGCGTTATGAGCCTTGCGGGTGCATCACTCAGTGCGTAATTTAAGCATCTAAGCTGTTGCAGTCGACAAGTAAGGAGCACAGCAAGTCAAGTTTTAGTTTTTGAAAACTCAGTTTTTGGCCGCTTTTGCAGCCTTGTAGTTGACCTAGGACCTTATGATTTGGCACGGACCGAGCTCAGGCTGCCACATTACTCAAGAAACAGCCAGAAGTGGTAATGTGTAGAAAAAGCCGCAGAAAATCTTATGTTTAATACATTTGTTTTCGAAATGACGTAACTGCAAATCGTCACAATGGACGCATTTCTATCGGAAACGTTTACATTTATCTTCTGGCAGTTAAAGTCGCGTGATGAGCCTTGCGGGTGCACAACTCTGTACGTAATTTAAGCATCTAAGCTGTTGCAGTCGACAAGTAAGGAGCACAGCAAGTCAAGTTTTAGTTTTTGAAAACTCAGTTTTTGGCCGCTTTTGCAGCCTTGTAGTTGACCTAGGACCTTATGATTTGGCACGGACCGAGCTCAGGCTGCCACATTACTCAAGAAACAGCCAGAAGTGGTAATGTGTAGAAAAAACCGCAGAAAATCTTACGTTTAATACATTTGTTTTCGAAATGACGTAACTGCAAATCGTCACAATGGACGCATTTCTATCGGAAACGTTTACATTTATCTTCTGGCAGTTAATGTCGCGTTATGAGCCTTGCGGGTGCACAACTCTGTACGTAATTTAAGCATCTAAGCTGTTGCAGTCGACAAGTAAGGAGCACAGCAAGTCAAGTTTTAGTTTTTGAAAACTCAGTTTTTGGCCGCTTTTGCAGCCTTGTAGTTGACCTAGGACCTTATGATTTGGCACGGACCGAGCTCAGGCTGCCACATTACTCAAGAAACAGCCAGAAGTGGTAATGTGTAGAAAAAACCGCAGAAAATCTTATGTTTAATACATTTGTTGTCGAAATGACATAACTGCAAATCGTCACAACGGACGCATTTCTATCGGAAACGTTTACATTTATCTTCTGGCAGTTAATGTCGCGTTATGAGCCTTGCGGGTGCATCACTCAGTGCGTAATTTAAGCATCTAAGCTGCTGCAGTCGACAAGTAAGGAGCACAGCAAGTCAAGTTTTAGTTTTTGAAAACTCAGTTTTTGGCCGCTTTTGCAGCCTTGTAGTTGACCTAGGACCTTATGATTTGGCACGGACCGAGCTCAGGCTGCCACATTACTCAAGATACAGCCAGAAGCGGTAATGTGTAGAAAAAACCGCAGAAAATCTTATGTTTAATACATTTGTTTTCGAAATGACGTAACTACAAATCGTCACAATGGACGCATTTCTATCGGAAACGTTTACATTTATCTTCTGGCAGTTAAAGTCGCGTGATGAGCCTTGCGGGTGCACAACTCTGTACGTAATTTAAGCATCTAAGCTGTTGCAGTCGACAAGTAAGGAGCACAGCAAGTCAAGTTTTAGTTTTTGAAAACTCAGTTTTTGGCCGCTTTTGCAGCCTTGTAGTTGACCTAGGACCTTATGATTTGGCACGGACCGAGCTCAGGCTGCCACATTACTCAAGAAACAGCCAGAAGTGGTAATGTGTAGAAAAAACCGCAGAAAATCTTATGTTTAATACATTTGTTTTCGAAATGACGTAACTGCAAATCGTCACAATGGACGCATTTCTATCGGAAACGTTTACATTTATCTTCTGGCAGTTAATGTCGCGTTATGAGCCTTGCGGGTGCATCACTCAGTGCGTAATTTAAGCATCTAAGCTGTTGCAGTCGACAAGTAAGGAGCACAGCAAGTCAAGTTTTAGTTTTTGAAAACTCAGTTTTTGGCCGCTTTTGCAGCCTTGTAGTTGACCTAGGACCTTATGATTTGGCACGGACCGAGCTCAGGCTGCCACATTACTCAAGAAACAGCCAGAAGTGGTAATGTGTAGAAAAAACCGCAGAAAATCTTATGTTTAATACATTTGTTTTCGAAATGACGTAACTGCAAATCGTCACAATGGACGCATTTCTATCGGAAACGTTTACATTTATCTTCTGGCAGTTAAAGTCGCGTGATGAGCCTTGCGGGTGCACAACTCTGTACGTAATTTAAGCATCTAAGCTGTTGCAGTCGACAAGTAAGGAGCACAGCAAGTCAAGTTTTAGTTTTTGAAAACTCAGTTTTTGGCCGCTTTTGCAGCCTTGTAGTTGACCTAGGACCTTATGATTTGGCACGGACCGAGCTCAGGCTGCCACATTACTCAAGAAACAGCCAGAAGTGGTAATGTGTAGAAAAAACCGCAGAAAATCTTACGTTTAATACATTTGTTTTCGAAATGACGTAACTGCAAATCGTCACAATGGACGCATTTCTATCGGAAACGTTTACATTTATCTTCTGGCAGTTAAAGTCGCGTGATGAGCCTTGCGGGTGCACAACTCTGTACGTAATTTAAGCATCTAAGCTGTTGCAGTCGACAAGTAAGGAGCACAGCAAGTCAAGTTTTAGTTTTTGAAAACTCAGTTTTTGGCCGCTTTTGCAGCCTTGTAGTTGACCTAGGACCTTATGATTTGGCACGGACCGAGCTCAGGCTGCCACATTACTCAAGAAACATCCAGAAGTGGTAATGTGTAGAAAAAACCGCAGAAAATCTTATGTTTAATACATTTGTTTTCGAAATGACGTAACTGCAAATCGTCACAATGGACGCATTTCTATCGGAAACGTTTACATTTATCTTCTGGCAGTTAAAGTCGCGTGATGAGCCTTGCGGGTGCACAACTCTGTACGTAATTTAAGCATCTAAGCTGTTGCAGTCGACAAGTAAGGAGCACAGCAAGTCAAGTTTTAGTTTTTGAAAACTCAGTTTTTGGCCGCTTTTGCAGCCTTGTAGTTGACCTAGGACCTTATGATTTGGCACGGACCGAGCTCAGGCTGCCACATTACTCAAGAAACAGCCAGAAGTGGTAATGTGTAGAAAAAACCGCAGAAAATCTTATGTTTAATACATTTGTTTTCGAAATGACGTAACTGCAAATCGTCACAATGGACGCATTTCTATCGGAAACGTTTACATTTATCTTCTGGCAGTTAAAGTCGCGTGATGAGCCTTGCGGGTGCACAACTCTGTACGTAATTTAAGCATCTAAGCTGTTGCAGTCGACAAGTAAGGAGCACAGCAAGTCAAGTTTTAGTTTTTGAAAACTCAGTTTTTGGCCGCTTTTGCAGCCTTGTAGTTGACCTAGGACCTTATGATTTGGCACGGACCGAGCTCAGGCTGCCACATTACTCAAGAAACAGCCAGAAGTGGTAATGTGTAGAAAAAACCGCAGAAAATCTTATGTTTAATACATTTGTTTTCGAAATGACGTAACTGCAAATCGACACAATGGACGCATTTCTATCGGAAACGTTTACATTTATCTTCTGGCAGTTAATGTCGCGTTATGAGCCTTGCGGGTGCATCACTCAGTGCGTAATTTAAGCATCGAAGCTGTTGCAGTCGACAAGTAAGGAGCACAGCAAGTCAAGTTTTAGTTTTTGAAAACTCAGTTTTTGGCCGCTTTTGCAGCCTTGTAGTTGACCTAGGACCTTATGATTTGGCACGGACCGAGCTCAGGCTGCCACATTACTCAAGAAACAGCCAGAAGTGGTAATGTGTAGAAAAAACCGCAGAAAATCTTACGTTTAATACATTTGTTTTCGAAATGACGTAACTGCAAATCGTCACAATGGACGCATTTCTATCGGAAACGTTTACATTTATCTTCTGGCAGTTAAAGTCGCGTGATGACCCTTGCGGGTGCACAACTCTGTACGTAATTTAAGCATCTAAGCTGTTGCAGTCGACAAGTAAGGAGCACAGCAAGTCAAGTTTTAGTTTTTGAAAACTCAGTTTTTGGCCGCTTTTGCAGCCTTGTAGTTGACCTAGGACCTTATGATTTGGCACGGACCGAGATCAGGCTGCCACATTACTCAAGAAACAGCCAGAAGTGGTAATGTGTAGAAAAATCCGCAGAAAATCTTACGTTTAATACATTTGTTTTCGAAATGACGTAACTGCAAATCGTCACAATGGACGCATTTCTATCGGAAACGTTTACATTTATCTTCTGGCAGTTAAAGTCGCGTGATGACCCTTGCGGGTGCACAACTCTGTACGTAATTTAAGCATCTAAGCTGTTGCAGTCGACAAGTAAGGAGCACAGCAAGTCAAGTTTTAGTTTTTGAAAACTCAGTTTTTGGCCGCTTTTGCAGCCTTGTAGTTGACCTAGGACCTTATGATTTGGCACGGACCGAGCTCAGGCTGCCACATTACTCAAGAAACAGCCAGAAGTGGTAATGTGTAGAAAAAACCGCAGAAAATCTTACGTTTAATACATTTGTTTTCGAAATGACGTAACTGCAAATCGTCACAATGGACGCATTTCTATCGGAAACGTTTACATTTATCTTCTGGCAGTTAAAGTCGCGTGATGACCCTTGCGGGTGCACAACTCTGTACGTAATTTAAGCATCTAAGCTGTTGCAGTCGACAAGTAAGGAGCACAGCAAGTCAAGTTTTAGTTTTTGAAAACTCAGTTTTTGGCCGCTTTTGCAGCCTTGTAGTTGACCTAGGACCTTATGATTTGGCACGGACCGAGCTCAGGCTGCCACATTACTCAAGAAACAGCCAGAAGTGGTAATGTGTAGAAAAAACCGCAGAAAATCTTACGTTTAATACATTTGTTTTCGAAATGACGTAACTGCAAATCGTCACAATGGACGCATTTCTATCGGAAACGTTTACATTTATCTTCTGGCAGTTAAAGTCGCGTGATGACCCTTGCGGGTGCACAACTCTGTACGTAATTTAAGCATCTAAGCTGTTGCAGTCGACAAGTAAGGAGCACAGCAAGTCAAGTTTTAGTTTTTGAAAACTCAGTTTTTGGCCGCTTTTGCAGCCTTGTAGTTGACCTAGGACCTTATGATTTGGCACGGACCGAGCTCAGGCTGCCACATTACTCAAGAAACAGCCAGAAGTGGTAATGTGTAGAAAAAACCGCAGAAAATCTTACGTTTAATACATTTGTTTTCGAAATGACGTAACTGCAAATCGTCACAATGGACGCATTTCTATCGGAAACGTTTACATTTATCTTCTGGCAGTTAAAGTCGCGTGATGACCCTTGCGGGTGCACAACTCTGTACGTAATTTAAGCATCTAAGCTGTTGCAGTCGACAAGTAAGGAGCACAGCAAGTCAAGTTTTAGTTTTTGAAAACTCAGTTTTTGGCCGCTTTTGCAGCCTTGTAGTTGACCTAGGACCTTATGATTTGGCACGGACCGAGATCAGGCTGCCACATTACTCAAGAAACAGCCAGAAGTGGTAATGTGTAGAAAAATCCGCAGAAAATCTTACGTTTAATACATTTGTTTTCGAAATGACGTAACTGCAAATCGTCACAATGGACGCATTTCTATCGGAAACGTTTACATTTATCTTCTGGCAGTTAAAGTCGCGTGATGACCCTTGCGGGTGCACAACTCTGTACGTAATTTAAGCATCTAAGCTGTTGCAGTCGACAAGTAAGGAGCACAGCAAGTCAAGTTTTAGTTTTTGAAAACTCAGTTTTTGGCCGCTTTTGCAGCCTTGTAGTTGACCTAGGACCTTATGATTTGGCACGGACCGAGCTCAGGCTGCCACATTACTCAAGAAACAGCCAGAAGTGGTAATGTGTAGAAAAAACCGCAGAAAATCTTACGTTTAATACATTTGTTTTCGAAATGACGTAACTGCAAATCGTCACAATGGACGCATTTCTATCGGAAACGTTTACATTTATCTTCTGGCAGTTAAAGTCGCGTGATGAGCCTTGCGGGTGCACAACTCTGTACGTAATTTAAGCATCTAAGCTGTTGCAGTCGACAAGTAAGGAGCACAGCAAGTCAAGTTTTAGTTTTTGAAAACTCAGTTTTTGGCCGCTTTTGCAGCCTTGTAGTTGACCTAGGACCTTATGATTTGGCACGGACCGAGCTCAGGCTGCCACATTACTCAAGAAACAGCCAGAAGTGGTAATGTGTAGAAAAAACCGCAGAAAATCTTACGTTTAATACATTTGTTTTCGAAATGACGTAACTGCAAATCGTCACAATGGACGCATTTCTATCGGAAACGTTTACATTTATCTTCTGGCAGTTAAAGTCGCGTGATGACCCTTGCGGGTGCACAACTCTGTACGTAATTTAAGCATCTAAGCTGTTGCAGTCGACAAGTAAGGAGCACAGCAAGTCAAGTTTTAGTTTTTGAAAACTCAGTTTTTGGCCGCTTTTGCAGCCTTGTAGTTGACCTAGGACCTTATGATTTGGCACGGACCGAGCTCAGGCTGCCACATTACTCAAGAAACAGCCAGAAGTGGTAATGTGTAGAAAAAACCGCAGAAAATCTTACGTTTAATACATTTGTTTTCGAAATGACGTAACTGCAAATCGTCACAATGGACGCATTTCTATCGGAAACGTTTACATTTATCTTCTGGCAGTTAAAGTCGCGTGATGACCCTTGCGGGTGCACAACTCTGTACGTAATTTAAGCATCTAAGCTGTTGCAGTCGACAAGTAAGGAGCACAGCAAGTCAAGTTTTAGTTTTTGAAAACTCAGTTTTTGGCCGCTTTTGCAGCCTTGTAGTTGACCTAGGACCTTATGATTTGGCACGGACCGAGATCAGGCTGCCACATTACTCAAGAAACAGCCAGAAGTGGTAATGTGTAGAAAAATCCGCAGAAAATCTTATGTTTAATACATTTGTTTTCGAAATGACGTAACTGCAAATCGTCACAATGGACGCATTTCTATCGGAAACGTTTACATTTATCTTCTGGCAGTTAAAGTCGCGTGATGAGCCTTGCGGGTGCACAACTCTGTACGTAATTTAAGCATTTAAGCTGTTGCAGTCGACAAGTAAGGAGCACAGCAAGTCAAGTTTTAGTTTTTGAAAACTCAGTTTTTGGCCGCTTTTGCAGCCTTGTAGTTGACCTAGGACCTTATGATTTGGCACGGACCGAGCTCAGGCTGCCACATTACTCAAGAAACAGCCAGAAGTGGTAATGTGTAGAAAAATCCGCAGAAAATCTTATGTTTAATACATTTGTTTTCGAAATGACGTAACTGCAAATCGTCACAATGGACGCATTTCTATCGGAAACGTTTACATTTATCTTCTGGCAGTTAAAGTCGCGTGATGACCCTTGCGGGTGCACAACTCTGTACGTAATTTAAGCATCTAAGCTGTTGCAGTCGACAAGTAAGGAGCACAGCAAGTCAAGTTTTAGTTTTTGAAAACTCAGTTTTTGGCCGCTTTTGCAGCCTTGTAGTTGACCTAGGACCTTATGATTTGGCACGGACCGAGCTCAGGCTGCCACATTACTCAAGAAACAGCCAGAAGTGGTAATGTGTAGAAAAATCCGCAGAAAATCTTATGTTTAATACATTTGTTTTCGAAATGACGTAACTGCAAATCGTCACAATGGACGCATTTCTATCGGAAACGTTTACATTTATCTTCTGGCAGTTAAAGTCGCGTGATGAGCCTTGCGGGTGCACAACTCTGTACGTAATTTAAGCATCTAAGCTGTTGCAGTCGACAAGTAAGGAGCACAGCAAGTCAAGTTTTAGTTTTTGAAAACTCAGTTTTTGGCCGCTTTTGCAGCCTTGTAGTTGACCTAGGACCTTATGATTTGGCACGGACCGAGCTCAGGCTGCCACATTACTCAAGAAACAGCCAGAAGTGGTAATGTGTAGAAAAATCCGCAGAAAATCTTATGTTTAATACATTTGTTTTCGAAATGACGTAACTGCAAATCGTCACAATGGACGCATTTCTATCGGAAACGTTTACATTTATCTTCTGGCAGTTAAAGTCGCGTGATGAGCCTTGCGGGTGCACAACTCTGTACGTAATTTAAGCATCTAAGCTGTTGCAGTCGACAAGTAAGGAGCACAGCAAGTCAAGTTTTAGTTTTTGAAAACTCAGTTTTTGGCCGCTTTTGCAGCCTTGTAGTTGACCTAGGACCTTATGATTTGGCACGGACCGAGCTCAGGCTGCCACATTACTCAAGAAACAGCCAGAAGTGGTAATGTGTAGAAAAATCCGCAGAAAATCTTATGTTTAATACATTTGTTTTCGAAATGACGTAACTGCAAATCGTCACAATGGACGCATTTCTATCGGAAACGTTTACATTTATCTTCTGGCAGTTAAAGTCGCGTGATGAGCCTTGCGGGTGCACAACTCTGTACGTAATTTAAGCATCTAAGTTGTTGCAGTCGACAAGTAAGGAGCACAGCAAGTCAAGTTTTAGTTTTTGAAAACTCAGTTTTTGGCCGCTTTTGCAGCCTTGTAGTTGACCTAGGACCTTATGATTTGGCACGGACCGAGCTCAGGCTGCCACATTACTCAAGAAACAGCCAGAAGTGGTAATGTGTAGAAAAATCCGCAGAAAATCTTATGTTTAATACATTTGTTTTCGAAATGACGTAACTGCAAATCGTCACAATGGACGCATTTCTATCGGAAACGTTTACATTTATCTTCTGGCAGTTAATGTCGCGTTATGAGCCTTGCGGGTGCATCACTCAGTGCGTAATTTAAGCATCTAAGCTGTTGCAGTCGACAAGTAAGGAGCACAGCAAGTCAAGTTTTAGTTTTTGAAAACTCAGTTTTTGGCCGCTTTTGCAGCCTTGTAGTTGACCTAGGACCTTATGATTTGGCACGGACCGAGCTCAGGCTGCCACATTACTCAAGAAACAGCCAGAAGTGGTAATGTGTAGAAAAAACCGCAGAAAATCTTACGTTTAATACATTTGTTTTCGAAATGACGTAACTGCAAATCGTCACAATGGACGCATTTCTATCGGAAACGTTTACATTTATCTTCTGGCAGTTAAAGTCGCGTGATGACCCTTGCGGGTGCACAACTCTGTACGTAATTTAAGCATCTAAGCTGTTGCAGTCGACAAGTAAGGAGCACAGCAAGTCAAGTTTTAGTTTTTGAAAACTCAGTTTTTGGCCGCTTTTGCAGCCTTGTAGTTGACCTAGGACCTTATGATTTGGCACGGACCGAGATCAGGCTGCCACATTACTCAAGAAACAGCCAGAAGTGGTAATGTGTAGAAAAATCCGCAGAAAATCTTATGTTTAATACATTTGTTTTCGAAATGACGTAACTGCAAATCGTCACAATGGACGCATTTCTATCGGAAACGTTTACATTTATCTTCTGGCAGTTAAAGTCGCGTGATGAGCCTTGCGGGTGCACAACTCTGTACGTAATTTAAGCATTTAAGCTGTTGCAGTCGACAAGTAAGGAGCACAGCAAGTCAAGTTTTAGTTTTTGAAAACTCAGTTTTTGGCCGCTTTTGCAGCCTTGTAGTTGACCTAGGACCTTATGATTTGGCACGGACCGAGCTCAGGCTGCCACATTACTCAAGAAACAGCCAGAAGTGGTAATGTGTAGAAAAATCCGCAGAAAATCTTATGTTTAATACATTTGTTTTCGAAATGACGTAACTGCAAATCGTCACAATGGACGCATTTCTATCGGAAACGTTTACATTTATCTTCTGGCAGTTAAAGTCGCGTGATGACCCTTGCGGGTGCACAACTCTGTACGTAATTTAAGCATCTAAGCTGTTGCAGTCGACAAGTAAGGAGCACAGCAAGTCAAGTTTTAGTTTTTGAAAACTCAGTTTTTGGCCGCTTTTGCAGCCTTGTAGTTGACCTAGGACCTTATGATTTGGCACGGACCGAGCTCAGGCTGCCACATTACTCAAGAAACAGCCAGAAGTGGTAATGTGTAGAAAAATCCGCAGAAAATCTTATGTTTAATACATTTGTTTTCGAAATGACGTAACTGCAAATCGTCACAATGGACGCATTTCTATCGGAAACGTTTACATTTATCTTCTGGCAGTTAAAGTCGCGTGATGAGCCTTGCGGGTGCACAACTCTGTACGTAATTTAAGCATCTAAGCTGTTGCAGTCGACAAGTAAGGAGCACAGCAAGTCAAGTTTTAGTTTTTGAAAACTCAGTTTTTGGCCGCTTTTGCAGCCTTGTAGTTGACCTAGGACCTTATGATTTGGCACGGACCGAGCTCAGGCTGCCACATTACTCAAGAAACAGCCAGAAGTGGTAATGTGTAGAAAAATCCGCAGAAAATCTTATGTTTAATACATTTGTTTTCGAAATGACGTAACTGCAAATCGTCACAATGGACGCATTTCTATCGGAAACGTTTACATTTATCTTCTGGCAGTTAAAGTCGCGTGATGAGCCTTGCGGGTGCACAACTCTGTACGTAATTTAAGCATCTAAGCTGTTGCAGTCGACAAGTAAGGAGCACAGCAAGTCAAGTTTTAGTTTTTGAAAACTCAGTTTTTGGCCGCTTTTGCAGCCTTGTAGTTGACCTAGGACCTTATGATTTGGCACGGACCGAGCTCAGGCTGCCACATTACTCAAGAAACAGCCAGAAGTGGTAATGTGTAGAGAAATCCGCAGAAAATCTTATGTTTAATACATTTGTTTTCGAAATGACGTAACTGCAAATCGTCACAATGGACGCATTTCTATCGGAAACGTTTACATTTATCTTCTGGCAGTTAAAGTCGCGTGATGAGCCTTGCGGGTGCACAACTCTGTACGTAATTTAAGCATCTAAGCTGTTGCAGTCGACAAGTAAGGAGCACAGCAAGTCAAGTTTTAGTTTTTGAAAACTCAGTTTTTGGCCGCTTTTGCAGCCTTGTAGTTGACCTAGGACCTTATGATTTGGCACGGACCGAGCTCAGGCTGCCACATTACTCAAGAAACAGCCAGAAGTGGTAATGTGTAGAAAAATCCGCAGAAAATCTTATGTTTAATACATTTGTTTTCGAAATGACGTAACTGCAAATCGTCACAATGGACGCATTTCTATCGGAAACGTTTACATTTATCTTCTGGCAGTTAAAGTCGCGTGATGAGCCTTGCGGGTGCACAACTCTGTACGTAATTTAAGCATCTAAGTTGTTGCAGTCGACAAGTAAGGAGCACAGCAAGTCAAGTTTTAGTTTTTGAAAACTCAGTTTTTGGCCGCTTTTGCAGCCTTGTAGTTGACCTAGGACCTTATGATTTGGCACGGACCGAGCTCAGGCTGCCACATTACTCAAGAAACAGCCAGAAGTGGTAATGTGTAGAAAAATCCGCAGAAAATCTTATGTTTAATACATTTGTTTTCGAAATGACGTAACTGCAAATCGTCACAATGGACGCATTTCTATCGGAAACGTTTACATTTATCTTCTGGCAGTTAATGTCGCGTTATGAGCCTTGCGGGTGCATCACTCAGTGCGTAATTTAAGCATCTAAGCTGTTGCAGTCGACAAGTAAGGAGCACAGCAAGTCAAGTTTTAGTTTTTGAAAACTCAGTTTTTGGCCGCTTTTGCAGCCTTGTAGTTGACCTAGGACCTTATGATTTGGCACGGACCGAGCTCAGGCTGCCACATTACTCAAGAAACAGCCAGAAGTGGTAATGTGTAGAAAAAACCGCAGAAAATCTTATGTTTAATACATTTGTTTTCGAAATGACGTAACTGCAAATCGTCACAATGGACGCATTTCTATCGGAAACGTTTACATTTATCTTCTGGCAGTTAATGTCGCGTTATGAGCCTTGCGGGTGCATCACTCAGTGCGTAATTTAAGCATCTAAGCTGTTGCAGTCGACAAGTAAGGAGCACAGCAAGTCAAGTTTTAGTTTTTGAAAACTCAGTTTTTGGCCGCTTTTGCAGCCTTGTAGTTGACCTAGGACCTTATGATTTGGCACGGACCGAGCTCAGGCTGCCACATTACTCAAGAAACAGCCAGAAGTGGTAATGTGTAGAAAAAACCGCAGAAAATCTTATGTTTAATACATTTGTTTTCGAAATGACGTAACTGCAAATCGTCACAATGGACGCATTTCTATCGGAAACGTTTACATTTATCTTCTGGCAGTTAATGTCGCGTTATGAGCCTTGCGGGTGCATCACTCAGTGCGTAATTTAAGCATCTAAGCTGTTGCAGTCGACAAGTAAGGAGCACAGCAAGTCAAGTTTTAGTTTTTGAAAACTCAGTTTTTGGCCGCTTTTGCAGCCTTGTAGTTGACCTAGGACCTTATGATTTGGCACGGACCGAGCTCAGGCTGCCACATTACTCAAGAAACAGCCAGAAGTGGTAATGTGTAGAAAAAACCGCAGAAAATCTTATGTTTTATACATTTGTTTTCGAAATGACGTAACTGCAAATCGTCACAATGGACGCATTTCTATCGGAAACGTTTACATTTATCTTCTGGCAGTTAAAGTCGCGTGATGACCCTTGCGGGTGCACAACTCTGTACGTAATTTAAGCATCTAAGCTGTTGCAGTCGACAAGTAAGGAGCACAGCAAGTCAAGTTTTAGTTTTTGAAAACTCAGTTTTTGGCCGCTTTTGCAGCCTTGTAGTTGACCTAGGACCTTATGATTTGGCACGGACCGAGCTCAGGCTGCCACATTACTCAAGAAACAGCCAGAAGTGGTAATGTGTAGAAAAAACCGCAGAAAATCTTATGTTTAATACATTTGTTTTCGAAATGACGTAACTGCAAATCGTCACAATGGACGCATTTCTATCGGAAACGTTTACATTTATCTTCTGGCAGTTAATGTCGCGTTATGAGCCTTGCGGGTGCACAACTCTGTACGTAATTTAAGCATCTAAGCTGTTGCAGTCGACAAGTAAGGAGCACAGCAAGTCAAGTTTTAGTTTTTGAAAACTCAGTTTTTGGCCGCTTTTGCAGCCTTGTAGTTGACCTAGGACCTTATGATTTGGCACGGACCGAGCTCAGGCTGCCACATTACTCAAGAAACAGCCAGAAGTGGTAATGTGTAGAAAAAACCGCAGAAAATCTTATGTTTAATACATTTGTTTTCGAAATGACGTAACTGCAAATCGTCACAATGGACGCATTTCTATCGGAAACGTTTACATTTATCTTCTGGCAGTTAAAGTCGCGTGATGACCCTTGCGGGTGCACAACTCTGTACGTAATTTAAGCATCTAAGCTGTTGCAGTCGACAAGTAAGGAGCACAGCAAGTCAAGTTTTAGTTTTTGAAAACTCAGTTTTTGGCCGCTTTTGCAGCCTTGTAGTTGACCTAGGACCTTATGATTTGGCACGGACCGAGCTCAGGCTGCCACATTACTCAAGAAACAGCCAGAAGTGGTAATGTGTAGAAAAAACCGCAGAAAATCTTATGTTTAATACATTTGTTTTCGAAATGACGTAACTGCAAATCGTCACAATGGACGCATTTCTATCGGAAACGTTTACATTTATCTTCTGGCAGTTAATGTCGCGTTATGAGCCTTGCGGGTGCATCACTCAGTGCGTAATTTAAGCATCTAAGCTGTTGCAGTCGACAAGTAAGGAGCACAGCAAGTCAAGTTTTAGTTTTTGAAAACTCAGTTTTTGGCCGCTTTTGCAGCCTTGTAGTTGACCTAGGACCTTATGATTTGGCACGGACCGAGCTCAGGCTGCCACATTACTCAAGAAACAGCCAGAAGTGGTAATGTGTAGAAAAAACCGCAGAAAATCTTATGTTTAATACATTTGTTTTCGAAATGACGTAACTGCAAATCGTCACAATGGACGCATTTCTATCGGAAACGTTTACATTTATCTTCTGGCAGTTAATGTCGCGTTATGAGCCTTGCGGGTGCATCACTCAGTGCGTAATTTAAGCATCTAAGCTGTTGCAGTCGACAAGTAAGGAGCACAGCAAGTCAAGTTTTAGTTTTTGAAAACTCAGTTTTTGGCCGCTTTTGCAGCCTTGTAGTTGACCTAGGACCTTATGATTTGGCACGGACCGAGCTCAGGCTGCCACATTACTCAAGAAACAGCCAGAAGTGGTAATGTGTAGAAAAAACCGCAGAAAATCTTATGTTTTATACATTTGTTTTCGAAATGACGTAACTGCAAATCGTCACAATGGACGCATTTCTATCGGAAACGTTTACATTTATCTTCTGGCAGTTAAAGTCGCGTGATGACCCTTGCGGGTGCACAACTCTGTACGTAATTTAAGCATCTAAGCTGTTGCAGTCGACAAGTAAGGAGCACAGCAAGTCAAGTTTTAGTTTTTGAAAACTCAGTTTTTGGCCGCTTTTGCAGCCTTGTAGTTGACCTAGGACCTTATGATTTGGCACGGACCGAGCTCAGGCTGCCACATTACTCAAGAAACAGCCAGAAGTGGTAATGTGTAGAAAAAACCGCAGAAAATCTTATGTTTAATACATTTGTTTTCGAAATGACGTAACTGCAAATCGTCACAATGGACGCATTTCTATCGGAAACGTTTACATTTATCTTCTGGCAGTTAAAGTCGCGTGATGAGCCTTGCGGGTGCACAACTCTGTACGTAATTTAAGCATCTAAGCTGTTGCAGTCGACAAGTAAGGAGCACAGCAAGTCAAGTTTTAGTTTTTGAAAACTCAGTTTTTGGCCGCTTTTGCAGCCTTGTAGTTGACCTAGGACCTTATGATTTGGCACGGACCGAGCTCAGGCTGCCACATTACTCAAGAAACAGCCAGAAGTGGTAATGTGTAGAAAAAACCGCAGAAAATCTTATGTTTAATACATTTGTTTTCGAAATGACGTAACTGCAAATCGTCACAATGGACGCATTTCTATCGGAAACGTTTACATTTATCTTCTGGCAGTTAAAGTCGCGTGATGAGCCTTGCGGGTGCACAACTCTGTACGTAATTTAAGCATCTAAGCTGTTGCAGTCGACAAGTAAGGAGCACAGCAAGTCAAGTTTTAGTTTTTGAAAACTCAGTTTTTGGCCGCTTTTGCAGCCTTGTAGTTGACCTAGGACCTTATGATTTGGCACGGACCGAGCTCAGGCTGCCACATTACTCAAGAAACAGCCAGAAGTGGTAATGTGTAGAAAAAACCGCAGAAAATCTTATGTTTAATACATTTGTTTTCGAAATGACGTAACTGCAAATCGTCACAATGGACGCATTTCTATCGGAAACGTTTACATTTATCTTCTGGCAGTTAAAGTCGCGTGATGAGCCTTGCGGGTGCACAACTCTGTACGTAATTTAAGCATCTAAGCTGTTGCAGTCGACAAGTAAGGAGCACAGCAAGTCAAGTTTTAGTTTTTGAAAACTCAGTTTTTGGCCGCTTTTGCAGCCTTGTAGTTGACCTAGGACCTTATGATTTGGCACGGACCGAGCTCAGGCTGCCACATTACTCAAGAAACAGCCAGAAGTGGTAATGTGTAGAAAAAACCGCAGAAAATCTTATGTTTAATACATTTGTTTTCGAAATGACGTAACTGCAAATCGTCACAATGGACGCATTTCTATCGGAAACGTTTACATTTATCTTCTGGCAGTTAAAGTCGCGTGATGAGCCTTGCGGGTGCACAACTCTGTACGTAATTTAAGCATCTAAGCTGTTGCAGTCGACAAGTAAGGAGCACAGCAAGTCAAGTTTTAGTTTTTGAAAACTCAGTTTTTGGCCGCTTTTGCAGCCTTGTAGTTGACCTAGGACCTTATGATTTGGCACGGACCGAGCTCAGGCTGCCACATTACTCAAGAAACAGCCAGAAGTGGTAATGTGTAGAAAAAACCGCAGAAAATCTTATGTTTAATACATTTGTTTTCGAAATGACGTAACTGCAAATCGTCACAATGGACGCATTTCTATCGGAAACGTTTACATTTATCTTCTGGCAGTTAATGTCGCGTTATGAGCCTTGCGGGTGCATCACTCAGTGCGTAATTTAAGCATCTAAGCTGTTGCAGTCGACAAGTAAGGAGCACAGCAAGTCAAGTTTTAGTTTTTGAAAACTCAGTTTTTGGCCGCTTTTGCAGCCTTGTAGTTGACCTAGGACCTTATGATTTGGCACGGACCGAGCTCAGGCTGCCACATTACTCAAGAAACAGCCAGAAGTGGTAATGTGTAGAAAAAACCGCAGAAAATCTTACGTTTAATACATTTGTTTTCGAAATGACGTAACTGCAAATCGTCACAATGGACGCATTTCTATCGGAAACGTTTACATTTATCTTCTGGCAGTTAAAGTCGCGTGATGACCCTTGCGGGTGCACAACTCTGTACGTAATTTAAGCATCTAAGCTGTTGCAGTCGACAAGTAAGGAGCACAGCAAGTCAAGTTTTAGTTTTTGAAAACTCAGTTTTTGGCCGCTTTTGCAGCCTTGTAGTTGACCTAGGACCTTATGATTTGGCACGGACCGAGCTCAGGCTGCCACATTACTCAAGAAACAGCCAGAAGTGGTAATGTGTAGAAAAAACCGCAGAAAATCTTATGTTTAATACATTTGTTTTCGAAATGACGTAACTGCAAATCGTCACAATGGACGCATTTCTATCGGAAACGTTTACATTTATCTTCTGGCAGTTAAAGTCGCGTGATGAGCCTTGCGGGTGCACAACTCTGTACGTAATTTAAGCATCTAAGCTGTTGCAGTCGACAAGTAAGGAGCACAGCAAGTCAAGTTTTAGTTTTTGAAAACTCAGTTTTTGGCCGCTTTTGCAGCCTTGTAGTTGACCTAGGACCTTATGATTTGGCACGGACCGAGCTCAGGCTGCCACATTACTCAAGAAACAGCCAGAAGTGGTAATGTGTAGAAAAAACCGCAGAAAATCTTATGGTTAATACATTTGTTTTCGAAATGACGTAACTGCAAATCGTCACAATGGACGCATTTCTATCGGAAACGTTTACATTTATCTTCTGGCAGTTAAAGTCGCGAGATGAGCCTTGCGGGTGCACAACTCTGTACGTAATTTAAGCATCTAAGCTGTTGCAGTCGACAAGTAAGGAGCACAGCAAGTCAAGTTTTAGTTTTTGAAAACTCAGTTTTTGGCCGCTTTTGCAGCCTTGTAGTTGACCTAGGACCTTATGATTTGGCACGGACCGAGCTCAGGCTGCCACATTACTCAAGAAACAGCCAGAAGTGGTAATGTGTAGAAAAAACCGCAGAAAATCTTATGTTTAATACATTTGTTTTCGAAATGACGTAACTGCAAATCGTCACAATGGACGCATTTCTATCGGAAACGTTTACATTTATCTTCTGGCAGTTAATGTCGCGTTATGAGCCTTGCGGGTGCATCACTCAGTGCGTAATTTAAGCATCTAAGCTGTTGCAGTCGACAAGTAAGGAGCACAGCAAGTCAAGTTTTAGTTTTTGAAAACTCAATTTTTGGCCGCTTTTGCAGCCTTGTAGTTGACCTAGGACCTTATGATTTGGCACGGACCGAGCTCAGGCTGCCACATTACTCAAGAAACAGCCAGAAGTGGTAATGTGTAGAAAAATCCGCAGAAAATCTTATGTTTAATACATTTGTTTTCGAAATGACGTAACTGCAAATCGTCACAATGGACGCATTTCTATCGGAAACGTTTACATTTATCTTCTGGCAGTTAAAGTCGCGTGATGAGCCTTGCGGGTGCACAACTCTGTACGTAATTTAAGCATCTAAGCTGTTGCAGTCGACAAGTAAGGAGCACAGCAAGTCAAGTTTTAGTTTTTGAAAACTCAGTTTTTGGCCGCTTTTGCAGCCTTGTAGTTGACCTAGGACCTTATGATTTGGCACGGACCGAGCTCAGGCTGCCACATTACTCAAGAAACAGCCAGAAGTGGTAATGTGTAGAAAAAACCGCAGAAAATCTTACGTTTAATACATTTGTTTTCGAAATGACGTAACTGCAAATCGTCACAATGGACGCATTTCTATCGGAAACGTTTACATTTATCTTCTGGCAGTTAAAGTCGCGTGATGACCCTTGCGGGTGCACAACTCTGTACGTAATTTAAGCATCTAAGCTGTTGCAGTCGACAAGTAAGGAGCACAGCAAGTCAAGTTTTAGTTTTTGAAAACTCAATTTTTGGCCGCTTTTGCAGCCTTGTAGTTGACCTAGGACCTTATGATTTGGCACGGACCGAGCTCAGGCTGCCACATTACTCAAGAAACAGCCAGAAGTGGTAATGTGTAGAAAAAACCGCAGAAAATCTTATGTTTAATACATTTGTTTTCGAAATGACGTAACTGCAAATCGTCACAATGGACGCATTTCTATCGGAAACGTTTACATTTATCTTCTGGCAGTTAAAGTCGCGTGATGAGCCTTGCGGGTGCACAACTCTGTACGTAATTTAAGCATCTAAGCTGTTGCAGTCGACAAGTAAGGAGCACAGCAAGTCAAGTTTTAGTTTTTGAAAACTCAGTTTTTGGCCGCTTTTGCAGCCTTGTAGTTGACCTAGGACCTTATGATTTGGCACGGACCGAGCTCAGGCTGCCACATTACTCAAGAAACAGCCAGAAGTGGTAATGTGTAGAAAAAACCGCAGAAAATCTTATGTTTAATACATTTGTTTTTGAAATGACGTAACTGCAAATCGTCACAATGGACGCATTTCTATCGGAAACGTTTACATTTATCTTCTGGCAGTTAATGTCGCGTTATGAGCCTTGCGGGTGCATCACTCAGTGCGTAATTTAAGCATCTAAGCTGTTGCAGTCGACAAGTAAGGAGCACAGCAAGTCAAGTTTTAGTTTTTGAAAACTCAGTTTTTGGCCGCTTTTGCAGCCTTGTAGTTGACCTAGGACCTTATGATTTGGCACGGACCGAGCTCAGGCTGCCACATTACTCAAGAAACAGCCAGAAGTGGTAATGTGTAGAAAAAACCGCAGAAAATCTTACGTTTAATACATTTGTTTTCGAAATGACGTAACTGCAAATCGTCACAATGGACGCATTTCTATCGGAAACGTTTACATTTATCTTCTGGCAGTTAAAGTCGCGTGATGACCCTTGCGGGTGCACAACTCTGTACGTAATTTAAGCATCTAAGCTGTTGCAGTCGACAAGTAAGGAGCACAGCAAGTCAAGTTTTAGTTTTTGAAAACTCAGTTTTTGGCCGCTTTTGCAGCCTTGTAGTTGACCTAGGACCTTATGATTTGGCACGGACCGAGCTCAGGCTGCCACATTACTCAAGAAACAGCCAGAAGTGGTAATGTGTAGAAAAAACCGCAGAAAATCTTATGTTTAATACATTTGTTTTCGAAATGACGTAACTGCAAATCGTCACAATGGACGCATTTCTATCGGAAACGTTTACATTTATCTTCTGGCAGTTAAAGTCGCGTGATGAGCCTTGCGGGTGCACAACTCTGTACGTAATTTAAGCATCTAAGCTGTTGCAGTCGACAAGTAAGGAGCACAGCAAGTCAAGTTTTAGTTTTTGAAAACTCAGTTTTTGGCCGCTTTTGCAGCCTTGTAGTTGACCTAGGACCTTATGATTTGGCACGGACCGAGCTCAGGCTGCCACATTACTCAAGAAACAGCCAGAAGTGGTAATGTGTAGAAAAAACCGCAGAAAATCTTATGTTTAATACATTTGTTTTCGAAATGACGTAACTGCAAATCGTCACAATGGACGCATTTCTATCGGAAACGTTTACATTTATCTTCTGGCAGTTAAAGTCGCGTGATGAGCCTTGCGGGTGCACAACTCTGTACGTAATTTAAGCATCTAAGCTGTTGCAGTCGACAAGTAAGGAGCACAGCAAGTCAAGTTTTAGTTTTTGAAAACTCAGTTTTTGGCCGCTTTTGCAGCCTTGTAGTTGACCTAGGACCTTATGATTTGGCACGGACCGAGCTCAGGCTGCCACATTACTCAAGAAACAGCCAGAAGTGGTAATGTGTAGAAAAAACCGCAGAAAATCTTATGTTTAATACATTTGTTTTCGAAATGACGTAACTGCAAATCGTCACAATGGACGCATTTCTATCGGAAACGTTTACATTTATCTTCTGGCAGTTAAAGTCGCGTGATGAGCCTTGCGGGTGCACAACTCTGTACGTAATTTAAGCATCTAAGCTGTTGCAGTCGACAAGTAAGGAGCACAGCAAGTCAAGTTTTAGTTTTTGAAAACTCAGTTTTTGGCCGCTTTTGCAGCCTTGTAGTTGACCTAGGACCTTATGATTTGGCACGGACCGAGCTCAGGCTGCCACATTACTCAAGAAACAGCCAGAAGTGGTAATGTGTAGAAAAAACCGCAGAAAATCTTATGTTTAATACATTTGTTTTCGAAATGACGTAACTGCAAATCGTCACAATGGACGCATTTCTATCGGAAACGTTTACATTTATCTTCTGGCAGTTAAAGTCGCGTGATGAGCCTTGCGGGTGCACAACTCTGTACGTAATTTAAGCATCTAAGCTGTTGCAGTCGACAAGTAAGGAGCACAGCAAGTCAAGTTTTAGTTTTTGAAAACTCAGTTTTTGGCCGCTTTTGCAGCCTTGTAGTTGACCTAGGACCTTATGATTTGGCACGGACCGAGCTCAGGCTGCCACATTACTCAAGAAACAGCCAGAAGTGGTAATGTGTAGAAAAAACCGCAGAAAATCTTATGTTTAATACATTTGTTTTCGAAATGACGTAACTGCAAATCGTCACAATGGACGCATTTCTATCGGAAACGTTTACATTTATCTTCTGGTAGTTAATGTCGCGTTATGAGCCTTGCGGGTGCATCACTCAGTGCGTAATTTAAGCATCTAAGCTGTTGCAGTCGACAAGTAAGGAGCACAGCAAGTCAAGTTTTAGTTTTTGAAAACTCAGTTTTTGGCCGCTTTTGCAGCCTTGTAGTTGACCTAGGACCTTATGATTTGGCACGGACCGAGCTCAGGCTGCCACATTACTCAAGAAACAGCCAGAAGTGGTAATGTGTAGAAAAAACCGCAGAAAATCTTACGTTTAATACATTTGTTTTCGAAATGACGTAACTGCAAATCGTCACAATGGACGCATTTCTATCGGAAACGTTTACATTTATCTTCTGGCAGTTAAAGTCGCGTGATGACCCTTGCGGGTGCACAACTCTGTACGTAATTTAAGCATCTAAGCTGTTGCAGTCGACAAGTAAGGAGCACAGCAAGTCAAGTTTTAGTTTTTGAAAACTCAGTTTTTGGCCGCTTTTGCAGCCTTGTAGTTGACCTAGGACCTTATGATTTGGCACGGACCGAGCTCAGGCTGCCACATTACTCAAGAAACAGCCAGAAGTGGTAATGTGTAGAAAAAACCGCAGAAAATCTTATGTTTAATACATTTGTTTTCGAAATGACGTAACTGCAAATCGTCACAATGGACGCATTTCTATCGGAAACGTTTACATTTATCTTCTGGCAGTTAAAGTCGCGTGATGAGCCTTGCGGGTGCACAACTCTGTACGTAATTTAAGCATCTAAGCTGTTGCAGTCGACAAGTAAGGAGCACAGCAAGTCAAGTTTTAGTTTTTGAAAACTCAGTTTTTGGCCGCTTTTGCAGCCTTGTAGTTGACCTAGGACCTTATGATTTGGCACGGACCGAGCTCAGGCTGCCACATTACTCAAGAAACAGCCAGAAGTGGTAATGTGTAGAAAAAACCGCAGAAAATCTTATGTTTAATACATTTGTTTTCGAAATGACGTAACTGCAAATCGTCACAATGGACGCATTTCTATCGGAAACGTTTACATTTATCTTCTGGCAGTTAAAGTCGCGTGATGAGCCTTGCGGGTGCACAACTGTGTACGTAATTTAAGCATCTAAGCTGTTGCAGTCGACAAGTAAGGAGCACAGCAAGTCAAGTTTTAGTTTTTGAAAACTCAGTTTTTGGCCGCTTTTGCAGCCTTGTAGTTGACCTAGGACCTTATGATTTGGCACGGACCGAGCTCAGGCTGCCACATTACTCAAGAAACAGCCAGAAGTGGTAATGTGTAGAAAAAACCGCAGAAAATCTTATGTTTAATACATTTGTTTTCGAAATGACGTAACTGCAAATCGTCACAATGGACGCATTTCTATCGGAAACGTTTACATTTATCTTCTGGCAGTTAAAGTCGCGTGATGACCCTTGCGGGTGCACAACTCTGTACGTAATTTAAGCATCTAAGCTGTTGCAGTCGACAAGTAAGGAGCACAGCAAGTCAAGTTTTAGTTTTTGAAAACTCAGTTTTTGGCCGCTTTTGCAGCCTTGTAGTTGACCTAGGACCTTATGATTTGGCACGGACCGAGCTCAGGCTGCCACATTACTCAAGAAACAGCCAGAAGTGGTAATGTGTAGAAAAAACCGCAGAAAATCTTATGTTTAATACATTTGTTTTCGAAATGACGTAACTGCAAATCGTCACAATGGACGCATTTCTATCGGAAACGTTTACATTTATCTTCTGGCAGTTAATGTCGCGTTATGAGCCTTGCGGGTGCATCACTCAGTGCGTAATTTAAGCATCTAAGCTGTTGCAGTCGACAAGTAAGGAGCACAGCAAGTCAAGTTTTAGTTTTTGAAAACTCAGTTTTTGGCCGCTTTTGCAGCCTTGTAGTTGACCTAGGACCTTATGATTTGGCACGGACCGAGCTCAGGCTGCCACATTACTCAAGAAACAGCCAGAAGTGGTAATGTGTAGAAAAAACCGCAGAAAATCTTACGTTTAATACATTTGTTTTCGAAATGACGTAACTGCAAATCGTCACAATGGACGCATTTCTATCGGAAACGTTTACATTTATCTTCTGGCAGTTAAAGTCGCGTGAAGACCCTTGCGGGTGCACAACTCTGTACGTAATTTAAGCATCTAAGCTGTTGCAGTCGACAAGTAAGGAGCACAGCAAGTCAAGTTTTAGTTTTTGAAAACTCAGTTTTTGGCCGCTTTTGCAGCCTTGTAGTTGACCTAGGACCTTATGATTTGGCACGGACCGAGCTCAGCCTGCCACATTACTCAAGAAACAGCCAGAAGTGGTAATGTGTAGAAAAAACCGCAGAAAATCTTATGTTTAATACATTTGTTTTCGAAATGACGTAACTGCAAATCGTCACAATGGTCGCATTTCTATCGGAAACGTTTACATTTATCTTCTGGCAGTTAAAGTCGCGTGATGAGCCTTGCGGGTGCACAACTCTGTACGTAATTTAAGCATCTAAGCTGTTGCAGTCGACAAGTAAGGAGCACAGCAAGTCAAGTTTTAGTTTTTGAAAACTCAGTTTTTGGCCGCTTTTGCAGCCTTGTAGTTGACCTAGGACCTTATGATTTGGCACGGACCGAGCTCAGGCTGCCACATTACTCAAGAAACAGCCAGAAGTGGTAATGTGTAGAAAAAACCGCAGAAAATCTTATGTTTAATACATTTGTTTTCGAAATGACGTAACTGCAAATCGTCACAATGGACGCATTTCTATCGGAAACGTTTACATTTATCTTCTGGCAGTTAATGTCACGTTATGAGCCTTGCGGGTGCATCACTCAGTGCGTAATTTAAGCATCTAAGCTGTTGCAGTCGACAAGTAAGGAGCACAGCAAGTCAAGTTTTAGTTTTTGAAAACTCAGTTTTTGGCCGCTTTTGCAGCCTTGTAGTTGACCTAGGACCTTATGATTTGGCACGGACCGAGCTCAGGCTGCCACATTACTCAAGAAACAGCCAGAAGTGGTAATGTGTAGAAAAAACCGCAGAAAATCTTACGTTTAATACATTTGTTTTCGAAATGACGTAACTGCAAATCGTCACAATGGACGCATTTCTATCGGAAACGTTTACATTTATCTTCTGGCAGTTAAAGTCGCGTGATGACCCTTGCGGGTGCACAACTCTGTACGTAATTTAAGCATCTAAGCTGTTGCAGTCGACAAGTAAGGAGCACAGCAAGTCAAGTTTTAGTTTTTGAAAACTCAGTTTTTGGCCGCTTTTGCAGCCTTGTAGTTGACCTAGGACCTTATGATTTGGCACGGACCGAGCTCAGGCTGCCACATTACTCAAGAAACAGCCAGAAGTGGTAATGTGTAGAAAAAACCGCAGAAAATCTTATGTTTAATACATTTGTTTTTGAAATGACGTAACTGCAAATCGTCACAATGGACGCATTTCTATCGGAAACGTTTACATTTATCTTCTGGCAGTTAAAGTCGCGTGATGAGCCTTGCGGGTGCACAGCTCTGTACGTAATTTAAGCATCTAAGCTGTTGCAGTCGACAAGTAAGGAGCACAGCAAGTCAAGTTTTAGTTTTTGAAAACTCAGTTTTTGGCCGCTTTTGCAGCCTTGTAGTTGACCTAGGACCTTATGATTTGGCACGGACCGAGCTCAGGCTGCCACATTACTCAAGAAACAGCCAGAAGTGGTAATGTGTAGAAAAAACCGCAGAAAATCTTATGTTTAATACATTTGTTTTCGAAATGACGTAACTGCAAATCGTCACAATGGACGCATTTCTATCGGAAACGTTTACATTTATCTTCTGGCAGTTAAAGTCGCGTGATGACCCTTGCGGGTGCACAACTCTGTACGTAATTTAAGCATCTAAGCTGTTGCAGTCGACAAGTAAGGAGCACAGCAAGTCAAGTTTTAGTTTTTGAAAACTCAGTTTTTGGCCGCTTTTGCAGCCTTGTAGTTGACCTAGGACCTTATGATTTGGCACGGACCGAGCTCAGGCTGCCACATTACTCAAGAAACAGCCAGAAGTGGTAATGTGTAGAAAAAACCGCAGAAAATCTTATGTTTAATACATTTGTTTTCGAAATGACGTAACTGCAAATCGTCACAATGGACGCATTTCTATCGGAAACGTTTACATTTATCTTCTGGCAGTTAAAGTCGCGTGATGAGCCTTGCGGGTGCACAACTCTGTACGTAATTTAAGCATCTAAGCTGTTGCAGTCGACAAGTAAGGAGCACAGCAAGTCAAGTTTTAGTTTTTGAAAACTCAGTTTTTGGCCGCTTTTGCAGCCTTGTAGTTGACCTAGGACCTTATGATTTGGCACGGACCGAGCTCAGGCTGCCACATTACTCAAGAAACAGCCAGAAGTGGTAATGTGTAGAAAAAACCGCAGAAAATCTTATGTTTAATACATTTGTTTTCGAAATGACGTAACTGCAAATCGTCACAATGGACGGATTCCTATCGGAAACGTTTACATTTATCTTCTGGCAGTTAATGTCGCGTTATGAGCCTTGCGGGTGCATCACTCAGTGCGTAATTTAAGCATCTAAGCTGTTGCAGTCGACAAGTAAGGAGCACAGCAAGTCAAGTTTTAGTTTTTGAAAACTCAATTTTTGGCCGCTTTTGCAGCCTTGTAGTTGACCTAGGACCTTATGATTTGGCACGGACCGAGCTCAGGCTGCCACATTACTCAAGAAACAGCCAGAAGTGGTAATGTGTAGAAAAATCCGCAGAAAATCTTATGTTTAATACATTTGTTTTCGAAATGACGTAACTGCAAATCGTCACAATGGACGCATTTCTATCGGAAACGTTTACATTTATCTTCTGGCAGTTAAAGTCGCGTGATGAGCCTTGCGGGTGCACAACTCTGTACGTAATTTAAGCATCTAAGCTGTTGCAGTCGACAAGTAAGGAGCACAGCAAGTCAAGTTTTAGTTTTTGAAAACTCAATTTTTGGCCGCTTTTGCAGCCTTGTAGTTGACCTAGGACCTTATGATTTGGCACGGACCGAGCTCAGGCTGCCACATTACTCAAGAAACAGCCAGAAGTGGTAATGTGTAGAAAAATCCGCAGAAAATCTTATGTTTAATACATTTGTTTTCGAAATGACGTAACTGCAAATCGTCACAATGGACGCATTTCTATCGGAAACGTTTACATTTATCTTCTGGCAGTTAAAGTCGCGTGATGAGCCTTGCGGGTGCACAACTCTGTACGTAATTTAAGCATCTAAGCTGTTGCAGTCGACAAGTAAGGAGCACAGCAAGTCAAGTTTTAGTTTTTGAAAACTCAATTTTTGGCCGCTTTTGCAGCCTTGTAGTTGACCTAGGACCTTATGATTTGGCACGGACCGAGCTCAGGCTGCCACATTACTCAAGAAACAGCCAGAAGTGGTAATGTGTAGAAAAATCCGCAGAAAATCTTATGTTTAATACATTTGTTTTCGAAATGACGTAACTGCAAATCGTCACAATGGACGCATTTCTATCGGAAACGTTTACATTTATCTTCTGGCAGTTAAAGTCGCGTGATGAGCCTTGCGGGTGCACAACTCTGTACGTAATTTAAGCATCTAAGCTGTTGCAGTCGACAAGTAAGGAGCACAGCAAGTCAAGTTTTAGTTTTTGAAAACTCAATTTTTGGCCGCTTTTGCAGCCTTGTAGTTGACCTAGGACCTTATGATTTGGCACGGACCGAGCTCAGGCTGCCACATTACTCAAGAAACAGCCAGAAGTGGTAATGTGTAGAAAAAACCGCAGAAAATCTTACGTTTAATACATTTGTTTTCGAAATGACGTAACTGCAAATCGTCACATTGGACGCATTTCTATCGGAAACGTTTACATTTATCTTCTGGCAGTTAAAGTCGCGTGATGACCCTTGCGGGTGCACAACTCTGTACGTAATTTAAGCATCTAAGCTGTTGCAGTCGACAAGTAAGGAGCACAGCAAGTCAAGTTTTAGTTTTTGAAAACTCAATTTTTGGCCGCTTTTGCAGCCTTGTAGTTGACCTAGGACCTTATGATTTGGCACGGACCGAGCTCAGGCTGCCACATTACTCAAGAAACAGCCAGAAGTGGTAATGTGTAGAAAAAACCGCAGAAAATCTTACGTTTAATACATTTGTTTTCGAAATGACGTAACTGCAAATCGTCACAATGGACGCATTTCTATCGGAAACGTTTACATTTATCTTCTGGCAGTTAAAGTCGCGTGATGAGCCTTGCGGGTGCACAACTCTGTACGTAATTTAAGCATCTAAGCTGTTGCAGTCGACAAGTAAGGAGCACAGCAAGTCAAGTTTTAGTTTTTGAAAACTCAGTTTTTGGCCGCTTTTGCAGCCTTGTAGTTGACCTAGGACCTTATGATTTGGCACGGACCGAGCTCAGGCTGCCACATTACTCAAGAAACAGCCAGAAGTGGTAATGTGTAGAAAAAACCGCAGAAAATCTTATGTTTAATACATTTGTTTTCGAAATGACGTAACTGCAAATCGTCACAATGGTCGCATTTCTATCGGAAACGTTTACATTTATCTTCTGGCAGTTAAAGTCGCGTGATGAGCCTTGCGGGTGCACAACTCTGTACGTAATTTAAGCATCTAAGCTGTTGCAGTCGACAAGTAAGGAGCACAGCAAGTCAAGTTTTAGTTTTTGAAAACTCAGTTTTTGGCCGCTTTTGCAGCCTTGTAGTTGACCTAGGACCTTATGATTTGGCACGGACCGAGCTCAGGCTGCCACATTACTCAAGAAACAGCCAGAAGTGGTAATGTGTAGAAAAAACCGCAGAAAATCTTATGTTTAATACATTTGTTTTCGAAATGACGTAACTGCAAATCGTCACAATGGACGCATTTCTATCGGAAACGTTTACATTTATCTTCTGGCAGTTAATGTCGCGTTATGAGCCTTGCGGGTGCATCACTCAGTGCGTAATTTAAGCATCTAAGCTGTTGCAGTCGACAAGTAAGGAGCACAGCAAGTCAAGTTTTAGTTTTTGAAAACTCAGTTTTTGGCCGCTTTTGCAGCCTTGTAGTTGACCTAGGACCTTATGATTTGGCACGGACCGAGCTCAGGCTGCCACATTACTCAAGAAACAGCCAGAAGTGGTAATGTGTAGAAAAAACCGCAGAAAATCTTACGTTTAATACATTTGTTTTCGAAATGACGTAACTGCAAATCGTCACAATGGACGCATTTCTATCGGAAACGTTTACATTTATCTTCTGGCAGTTAAAGTCGCGTGATGACCCTTGCGGGTGCACAACTCTGTACGTAATTTAAGCATCTAAGCTGTTGCAGTCGACAAGTAAGGAGCACAGCAAGTCAAGTTTTAGTTTTTGAAAACTCAGTTTTTGGCCGCTTTTGCAGCCTTGTAGTTGACCTAGGACCTTATGATTTGGCACGGACCGAGCTCAGGCTGCCACATTACTCAAGAAACAGCCAGAAGTGGTAATGTGTAGAAAAGACCGCAGAAAATCTTATGTTTAATACATTTGTTTTCGAAATGACGTAACTGCAAATCGTCACAATGGACGCATTTCTATCGGAAACGTTTACATTTATCTTCTGGCAGTTAAAGTCGCGTGATGAGCCTTGCGGGTGCACAACTCTGTACGTAATTTAAGCATCTAAGCTGTTGCAGTCGACAAGTAAGGAGCACAGCAAGTCAAGTTTTAGTTTTTGAAAACTCAGTTTTTGGCCGCTTTTGCAGCCTTGTAGTTGACCTAGGACCTTATGATTTGGCACGGACCGAGCTCAGGCTGCCACATTACTCAAGAAACAGCCAGAAGTGGTAATGTGTAGAAAAGACCGCAGAAAATCTTATGTTTAATACATTTGTTTTCGAAATGACGTAACTGCAAATCGTCACAATGGACGCATTTCTATCGGAAACGTTTACATTTATCTTCTGGCAGTTAAAGTCGCGTGATGAGCCTTGCGGGTGCACAACTCTGTACGTAATTTAAGCATCTAAGCTGTTGCAGTCGACAAGTAAGGAGCACAGCAAGTCAAGTTTTAGTTTTTGAAAACTCAGTTTTTGGCCGCTTTTGCAGCCTTGTAGTTGACCTAGGACCTTATGATTTGGCACGGACCGAGCTCAGGCTGCCACATTACTCAAGAAACAGCCAGAAGTGGTAATGTGTAGAAAAAACCGCAGAAAATCTTATGTTTAATACATTTGTTTTCGAAATGACGTAACTGCAAATCGTCACAATGGACGCATTTCTATCGGAAACGTTTACATTTATCTTCTGGCAGTTAATGTCGCGTTATGAGCCTTGCGGGTGCATCACTCAGTGCGTAATTTAAGCATCTAAGCTGTTGCAGTCGACAAGTAAGGAGCACAGCAAGTCAAGTTTTAGTTTTTGAAAACTCAGTTTTTGGCCGCTTTTGCAGCCTTGTAGTTGACCTAGGACCTTAGGATTTGGCACGGACCGAGCTCAGGCTGCCACATTACTCAAGAAACAGCCAGAAGTGGTAATGTGTAGAAAAAACCGCAGAAAATCTTACGTTTAATACATTTGTTTTCGAAATGACGTAACTGCAAATCGTCACAATGGACGCATTTCTATCGGAAACGTTTACATTTATCTTCTGGCAGTTAAAGTCGCGTGATGAGCCTTGCGGGTGCACCACCCTGTACGTAATTTAAGCATATAAGTTGTTGCAGTCGACAAGTAAGGAGCACAGCAAGTCAAGTTTTAGTTTTTGAAAACTCAATTTTTGGCCGCTTTTGCTGCCTTGTAGTTGACCTAGGACCTTAAGATTTGGCACGAACCGAGCTCTGGCAGCCACATTACACAAGAAAAAGGCAGAAATGGTAATGTGTAGAAAAAACCGCAGTAAATCGTACGTTTAACACATTTTTTTCGAAATGACGTAACTGCAAATCGTCACAATAGACGCATTTCTATCGGAAACGTTTACATTTATCTTCTGGCAGTTAAATTCGCGTGATGAGCCTTGCGGGTGCACCACCCTGTACGTAATTTAAGCATCTAAGTTGTTGCAGTCGACAAGTAAGGAGCACAGCAATGTCAAGTTTTAGTTTTTGAAAACTGAATTTTTGGCCGCTTTTGCTGCCTTGTAGTTGACCTAGGACCTTAAGATTTGGCACGAACCGAGCTCTGGCAGCCACATTACACAAGAAAAAGCCAGAAGTGGTAATGTGTAGAAAAAACCGCAGATAATCTTACGTTTAATACATTTGTTTTCGAAATGACGTAACTGCAAATCGTCACAATGGACGCATTTCTATCGGAAACGTTTACATTTATCTTCTGGCAGTTAAAGTCGCGTGATGAGCCTTGCGGGTGCACCACCCTGTACGTAATTTAAGCATCTAAGTTTTTGCAGTCGACAAGTAAGGAGCACAGCAATGTCAAGTTTTAGTTTTTGAAAACTGAATTTTTGGCCGCTTTTGCTGCCTTGTAGGTGACCTAGGACCTTAAGATTTGGCACGAACCGAGCTCTGGCAGCCACATTACACAAGAAAAAGCCAGAAGTGGTAATGTGTAGAAAAAGCCGCAGAAAATCTTAGGTTTAATACATTTGTTTTCGAAATGACGTAACTGCAAATCGTCACAATGGACGCATTTCTATCGGAAACGTTTACATTTATCATCTGGCAGTTAAAGTCGCATGATGAGCCTTGCGGGTGCACCACCCTGTACGTAATTTAAGCATCTAAGTTGTTGCAGTCGCAAAGTAAGGAGCACAGCAAGTCAAGTTTTAGTTTTTGAAAACTCAATTTTTGGCCGCTTTTGCTGCCTTGTAGTTGACCTAGGACCTTAAGATTTGGCACGAACCGAGCTCTGGCAGCCACATTACACAAGAAAAAGCCAGAAGTGGTAATGTGTAGAAATAACCGCAAAAAATCTTACGTTTAATACATTACTTTTTGAAATGACGTAACTGCAAATCGTCACAATGGACGCATTTCTATCGGAAACGTTTACATTTATCTTCTGGCAGTTAAAGTCGCGTGATGAGCCTTGCGGGTGCACCACCCTGTACATAATTTGAGCATCTAAGTAGTTGCAGTCGACAAGTAAGGAGCACAGCAAGGCAAATTTTAGTTTTTGAAAACTCAATTTTTGGCCGCTTTTGCTGCCTTGTAGTTGACCTAGGACCTTACGATTTGGCACGAACCGAGCTCAAGCACCCACATTACACAAGAAAAAGCCAGAAGTGGTAATATGTAGAAGAAACCGCAGAAAATCTTACGTTTAATACATTTGTTTTCGAAGTGACGTAAATGCAAATCGTCACAATGGACGCATTTCTATCGGAAACGTTTACATTTATCTTCTGGCAGTTAAAGTCGCGTGATGAGCCTTGCGGGTGCACCACCCTGTACGTAATTTAAGCATCTATGTTGTTGCAGTCGTCAAGTAAGGAGCACAGCAGGTCAAGTTTTAGTTTTTGAAAACTCAATTTTTGGCCGCTTTTGCTGCCTTGTAGTTGACCTAGGACCTTAAGATTTGGCACGAACCGAGCTCTGGCAGCCTCATTACACAAGAAAAAGCCAGAAGTGGTAATGTGTAGAAAAAGCCGCAGAAAATCTTACGTTTAATACAATTGTTTTCGAAATGACGTAACTGCAAATCGTCACAATGGACGCATTTCTATCGGAAACGTTTACATTTATCCTCTGGCAGTTAAAGTCGCGTGATGAGCCTTGCGGGTGCACCAACCTGTACGTAATTTAAGCATCTAAGTAGTTGCAGTCGACAAGTAAGGAGCACAGCAAGTCAAATTTTAGTTTTTTAAAACTCAATTTTTGGCCGCTTTTGCTGCCTTGTAGTTGACCTAGGACCTTAAGATTTGGCACGAACAGAGCTCAGGCCGCCACATTACACAAGAAAAAGCCAGAAGTGGTAATGTGTAGAAGAAACCGCAGAAAATCGTACGTTTAATACATTTGTTTTCGAAGTGACGTAAATGCAAATCGTCACAATGGACGCATTTCTATCGGAAACGTTTACATTTATCTTCTGGCAGTTAAAGTCGCGTGATGAGCCTTGCGGGTGCACCACCCTGTACGTAATTTAAGCATATAAGTTGTTGCAGTCGACAAGTAAGGAGCACAGCAAGTCAAGTTTTAGTTTTTGAAAACTCAATTTTTGGCCGCTTTTGCTGCCTTGTAGTTGACCTAGGACCTTAAGATTTGGCACGAACCGAGCTCTGGCAGCCACATTACACAAGAAAAAGGCAGAAATGGTAATGTGTAGAATAAACCGCAGTAAATCGTACGTTTAACACATTTTTTTCGAAATGACGTAACTGCAAATCGTCACAATAGACGCATTTCTATCGGAAACGTTTACATTTATCTTCTGGCAGTTAAAGTCGCGTGATGAGCCTTGCGGGTGCACCACCCTGTACGTGATTTAAGCATATAAGTTGTTGCAGTCGACAAGTAAGGAGCACAGCAATGTCAAGTTTTAGTTTTTGAAAACTGAATTTTTGGCCGCTTTTGCTGCCTTGTAGGTGACCTAGGACCTTAAGATTTGGCACGAACCGAGCTCTGGCAGCCACATTACACAAGAAAAAGCCAGAAGTGGTAATGTGTAGAAAAAACCGCAGAAAATCTTACGTTTAATACATTTGTTTTCGAAATGACGTAACTGCAAATCGACACAATGGACGCATTTCTATCGGAAACGTTTACATTTATCTTCTGGCAGTTAAAGTCGCGTGATGAGCCTTGCGGGTGCACCACCCTGTACGTAATTTAAGCATCTAAGTTTTTCAGTCGACAAGTAAGGAGCACAGCAATGTCAAGTTTTAGTTTTTGAAAACTGAATTTTTGGCCGCTTTTGCTGCCTTGTAGGTGACCTAGGACCTTAAGATTTGGCACGAGCCGAGCTCTGGCAGCCACATTACACAAGAAAAAGCCAGAAGTGGTAATGTGTAGAAAAAGCCGCAGAAAATCTTACGTTTAATACATTTGTTTTCGAAATGACGTAACTGCAAATCGTCACAATGGACGCATTTCTATCGGAAACGTTTACATTTATCATCTGGCAGTTAAAGTCGCATGATGAGCCTTGCGGGTGCACCACCCTGTACGTAATTTAAGCATCTAAGTTGTTGCAGTCGCAAAGTAAGGAGCACAGCAAGTCAAGTTTTAGTTTTTGAAAACTCAATTTTTGGCCGCTTTTGCTGCCTTGTAGTTGACCTAGGACCTTAAGATTTGGCACGAACCGAGCTCTGGCAGCCACATTACACAAGAAAAAGCCAGAAGTGGTAATGTGTAGAAATAACCGCAAAAAATCTTACGTTTAATACATTACTTTTTGAAATGACGTAACTGCAAATCGTCACAATGGACGCATTTCTATCGGAAACGTTTACATTTATCTTCTGGCAGTTAAAGTCGCGTGATGAGCCTTGCGGGTGCACCACCCTGTACGTAATTTAAGCATCTATGTTGTTGCAGTCGTAGAGTAAGGAGCACAGCAGGTCAAGTTTTAGTTTTTGAAAACTCAATTTTTGGCCGCTTTTGCTGCCTTGTAGTTGACCTAGGACCTTAAGATTTGGCACGAACCGAGCTCTGGCAGCCACATTACACACGAAAAAGCCAGAAGTAGTAATGTGTAGAAAAAACCGCAGAAAATCTTACGTTTAATACATTGGTTTTCGAAATGACGTAACTGTAAATCGTCACAATGGACGCATTTCTATCGGAAACGTTTACATTCATCTTCTGGCAGTTAAAGTCGCGTGATGAGCCTTGCGGATGCACCACCCTGTACGTAATTTAAGCATCTAAGTTGTTGCAGTCGACAAGTAAGGAGCACAGGAAGTCAAGTTTTAGTTTTTGAAAACTGAATTTTTGGCCGCTTTTGCTGCCTTGTAGTTGACCTAGGACCTTAAGATTTGGCACGAAACGAGCTCACGCAGCCTCATTACACAAGAAAAAGCCAGAAGTGGTAATGTGTAGAAAAAGCCGCAGAAAATTTTACGTTTAATACATTTGTTTTCGAAGTGACGTAAATGCAAATCGTGACAATGGACGCATTTCTATCGGAAAAGTTTACATTTATCTTCTGGCAGATAAAGTCGCGTGATGAGCCTTGCGGGTGCACCACCCTGTACGTAATTTAAGCATCTATGTTGTTGCAGTCGTCAAGTAAGGAGCACAGCAGGTCAAGTTTTAGTTTTTGAAAACTCAATTTTTGGCCGCTTTTGCTGCCTTGTAGTTGACCTAGGACCTTAAGATTTGGCACGAACCGAGCTCTGGCAGCCACATTACACAAGAAAAAGCCATAAGTGGTAATGTGTAGAAAAAGCCGCAGAAAATCTTACGTTTAATACATTTGTTTTCGAAATGACGTAACTGCAAATCGACACAATGGACGCATTTCTATCGGAAACGTTTACATTTATCCTCTGGCAGTTAAAGTCGCGTGATGAGCCTTGCGGGTGCACCATCCTGTACGTAATTTAAGCATCTTAGTAGTTGCAGTCGACAAGTAAGGAGCACAGCAAGTCAAATTTTAGTTTTTTAAAACTCAATTTTTGGCCGCTTTTGCTGCCTTGTAGTTGACCTAGGACCTTAAGATTTGGCACGAACCGAGCTCAGGCCGCCACATTACACAAGAAAAAGCCAGAAGTGGTAATGTGAAGAAGAAACAGCAGAAAATCTTACGTATAATACATTTGTTTTCGAAGTTACGTAAATGCAAATCGTCACAATGGACGCATTTCTATCGGAAACGTTTACATTTATCCTCTGGCAGATAAAGTCGCGTGATGAGCCTTGCAGGTGTACCACCCAGTACGTAATTTAAGCATCTAAGTTGTTGCAGTCGACAAGTAAGGAGCTCAGCAAGTCAAGTTTTAGTTTCTGAAAATTAAATTTGTGGCCGCTTTTGCTGCCTTGTAGTTGACCTAGGACCTTAAGATTTGGCACGAACCGAGCTCTGGCAGCCACATTACACAAGAAAAAGCCAGAAGTGGTAATTTGTAGAAAAAACCGCAGAAAATCTTACGTGTAATACATTTGTTTTCGAAATGACGTAACTGCAAATCTTCACAATGGACGCATTTCTATCGGAAACGTTTACATTTATCTTCTGGCAGTTAAAGTCGCGTGATGAGCCTTGCGGGTGCACCACCCTGTACGTAATTGAAGCATCTATGTTGTTGCAGTCGACAAGTAAGGAGCACAGCAAGGCAAATTTTAGTTTTTGAAAACTCAAGTTTTGGCCGCTTTTGCTGCCTTGTAGTTGACCTAGGACCTTAAGATTTTTCAGGAACCGAGCTCTGGCAGCCACATTACACAAGAAAAAGCCAGAAGTGGTAATGTGTAGAAAAAACCGCAGAAAATCTTACGTTTAATACATTAGTTTTCGAAATGACGTAACTGCAAATCGTCACAATGGGTGCATTTCTATCGGAAACGTTTACAGTTGTCTTCTGGCAGTTAAAGTCGCGTGATGAGCCTTGCGGGTGCACCACCCTGTACGTAATTTAAGCATCAAAGTTGTTGCAGTCGACAAGTAAGGAGCACAGGAAGTCAAGTTTTAGTTTTTGAAAACTGAATTTATGGCCGCTTTTGCTGCCTTGTAGTTGACCTAGGACCTTAAGATTTGGCACGAACCGAGCTCTGGCAGTCACATTACACAAGAAAAAGCCAGAAGTGGTAATGTGTAGAAATAACCGCAAAAAATCTTACGTTTAATACATTACTTTTTGAAATGACGTAACTGCAAATCGTCACAT
The DNA here is from genome assembly GCF_023864275.1 of Schistocerca cancellata. Lineage (NCBI taxonomy): Eukaryota > Metazoa > Arthropoda > Insecta > Orthoptera > Acrididae > Schistocerca > Schistocerca cancellata. Next base: position 138,665,108 of record NC_064637.1, read on the forward strand.
GGACGCATTTCTATCGGAAACGTTTACATTTATCTTCTGGCAGTTAAAGTCGCGTGATGAGCCTTGCGGGTGCACCACCCTGTACATAATTTGAGCATCTAAGTAGTTGCAGTCGACAAGTAAGGAGCACAGCAAGTCAAATTTTAGTTTTTGAAAACTGAATTTTTGGCCGCTTTTGCTGCCTTGTAGTTGACCTAGGACCTTAAGATTTGGCACGAACCGAGCTCTGGCAGCCACATTACACAAGAAAAAGCCAGAAGTGGTAATGTGTAGAAATAACCGCAAAAAATCTTACGTTTAATACATTACTTTTTGAAATGACGTAACTGCAAATCGTCACAATGGACGCATTTCTATCGGAAACGTTTACATTTATCTTCTGGCAGTTAAAGTCGCGTGATGAGCCTTGCGGGTGCACCACCCTGTACATAATTTGAGCATCTAAGTAGTTGCAGTCGACAAGTAAGGAGCACAGCAAGTCAAATGTTAGTTTTTGAAAACTCAATTTTTGGCCGCTTTTGCTGCCTTGTAGTTGACCTAGGACCTTACGATTTGGCACGAACCGAGCTCAAGCACCCACATTACACAAGAAAAAGCCAGAAGTTTTAACGTGTAGAAGAAACCGCAGAAAATCTTACGTTTAATACATTTGTTTTCGAAGTGACGTAAATGCAAATCGTCACAATGGACGCATTTCTATCGGAAAAGTTTACATTTATCTTCTGGCAGATAAAGTCACGTGATGAGCCTTGCGTGTGTACCACCCTGTGCGTAATTTAAGCATCTAAGTTGTTGCAGTCGACAAGTAAGGAGCACAGCAAGTCAAGTATTAGTTTTTTAAAACTGAATTTTTCTCCGCTTTTGCTGCCTTGTAGTTGACCTAGGACCTTAAGATTTCGCACGAACCGAGCTCTGGCAGCCACATTACACAAGAAAAAGCCAGAAATTGTAATTTGTAGAAAAAACCGCCGAAAATCTTACGTGTAATACATTTGTTTTCGAAATGACGTAACTGCAAATCTTCACAATGGACGCATTTCTATCGGAAACGTTTACATTTATCTTCTGGCAGTTAAAGTCGCGTGATGAGCCTTGCGGGTGCACCACCCTGTACGTAATTTAAGCATCTATGTTGTTGCAGTCGTCAAGTAAGGAGCACAGCAGGTCAAGTTTTAGTTTTTGAAAACTCAATTTTTGGCCGCTTTTGCTGCCTTGTAGTTGACCTAGGACCTTAAGATTTCGCACGAACCGAGCTCTGGCAGCCACATTACACAAGAAAAAGCCAGAAGTAGTAATGTGTAGAAAAAACCGCAGAAAATCTTACGTTTAATACATTTGTTTTCGAAATGACGTAACTGTAAATCGTCACAATGGACGCATTTCTATCGGAAACGTTTACATTCATCTTCTGGCAGTTAAAGTCGCGTAATGAGCCTTGCGGATGCACCACCCTGTACGTAATTTAAGCATCTAAGTTGTTGCAGTCGACAAGTAAGGAGCAAAGCATGTCAAGTTTTAGTTTTTGAAAACTCAACTTTTGGCCGCTTTTGCTGCCTTGTAGTTGACCTAGGACCTTAAGATTTGGCACGAACCGAGCTCAGGTAGCCTCATTACACAAGAAAAAGCCAGAAGTGGTAATGTGTAGAAAAAGCCGCAGAAAATCTTACGTTTAATACATTTGTTTTCGAAATGACGTAACTGCAAATCGACACAATGGACGCATTTCTATCGGAAACGTTTACATTTATCCTCTGGCAGTTAAAGTCGCGTGATGAGCCTTGCGGGTGCACCACCCTGTACGTAATTTAAGCATCTAAGTAGTTGCAGTCGACAAGTAAGGAGCACAGCAAGTCAAATTTTAGTTTTTTAAAACTCAATTTTTGGCCGCTTTTGCTGCCTTGTAGTTGACCTAGGACCTTAAGATTTGGCACGAACCGAGCTCAGGCCGCCACATTACACAAGAAAAAGCCAGAAGTGGTAATGTGTAGAAGAAACAGCAGAAAATCTTACGTTTAATACTTTTGTTTTCGAAGTTACGTAAGTACAAATCGTCACAATGGACGCATTTCTATCGGAAACGTTTACATTTATCCTCTGGCAGATAAAGTCGCGTGATGAGCCTTGCGGGTGTACCACCCAGTACGTAATTTAAGCATCTAAGTTGTTGCAGTCGACAAGTAAGGAGCTCCGCAAGTCAAGTTTTAGTTTTTGAAAACTCAATTTTTGGCCGCTTTTGCTGCCTTGTAGTTGACCTAGGACCTTAAGATTTGGCACGAACGGAGCTCTGGCAGCCACATCACACAAGAAAAGCCAGAAGTGGTAATGTGTAGAAAAAACCGCAGAAAATCTTACGTTTCATACATAAGTTTTCGAAATGACGTAACTGCAAATCTTCACAATGGACGCATTCCTATCGGAAACGTTTACATTTATCTTCTGGCAGTTAAAGTCGCGTGATGAGCCTTGCGGGTGCACCACCCTGTACGTAATTGAAGCATCTATGTTGTTGCAGTCGACAAGTAAGGGGCACAGCAAGTCATGTTTTAGTTTTTGAAAACTCTATTTTTGGCCGCTTTTGCTGCCTTGTAGTTGACCTAGGACCTTAAGATTTTTCAGGAACCGAGCTCTGGCAGCCACATTACACAAGAAAAAGCCAGAAGTGGTAATGTGTAGAAAAAACCGCAGAAAATCTTACGTTTAATACATTAGTTTTCGAAATGACGTAACTGCAAATCGTCACAATGGGCGCATTTCTATCGGAAACGTTTACATTTATCCTCTGGCAGTTAAAGTCGCGTGATGAGCCTTGCGGGTGCACCACCCTGTACGTAATTTAAGCATCTAAGTAGTTGCAGTCGACAAGTAAGGAGCACAGCAAGTCAAATTTTAGTTTTTTAAAACTCAATTTTTGGCCGCTTTTGCTGCCTTGTATTTGACCTAGGACCTTAAGATTTGGCACGAACCGAGCTCAGGCCGCCACATTACACAAGAAAAAGCCAGAAGTGGTAATGTGTAGAAGAAACAGCAGAAAATCTTACGTTTAATACTTTTGTTTTCGAAGTTACGTAAGTACAAATTGTCACAATGGACGCATTTCTATCGGAAACGTTTACATTTATCCTCTGGCAGAAAAAGTCGCGTGATGAGCCTTGCGGGTGTACCACCCAGTACGTAATTTAAGCATCTAAGTTGTTGCAGTCGACAAGTAAGGAGCACCGCAAGTCAAGTTTTAGTTTCTGAAAACTCAATTTTTGGCCGCTTTTGCTGCCTTGTAGTTGACCTAGGACCTTACGATTTCGCACGAACCGAGCTTTGGCAGCCACATTACACAAGAAAAAGCCAGAAGTGGTAATTTGTAGAAAAAACCGCAGAAAATCTTACGTGTAATACATTTGTTTTCGAAATGACGTAACTGCAAATCTTCACAATGGACGCATTTCTATCGGAAACGTTTACATTTATCTTCTGGCAGTTAAAGTCGCGTGATGAGCCTTGCGGGTGCACCACCCTGTACATAATTAGAGCATCTAAGTAGTTGCAGTCGACAAGTAAGGAGCACAGCAAGTCAAATTTTAGTTTTTGAAAACTCAATTTTTGGCCGCTTTTGCTGCCTTGTAGTTGACCTAGGACCTTACGATTTGGCACGAACCGAGCTCAAGCACCCACATTACACAAGAAAAGGCCAGAAGTGGTAATGTGTAGAAGAAACCGCAGAAAATCTTACGTTTAATACATTTGTTTTCGAAGTGACGTAAATGCAAATCGTCACAATGGACGCATTTCTATCGGAAAAGTTTACATTTATCTTCTGGCAGATAAAGTCGCGTGATGAGCCTTGCGTGTGTACCACCCTGTGCGTATTTTAAGCATCTAAGTTGTTGCAGTCGACAAGTAAGGAGCACAGCAAGTCAAGTATTAGTTTTTTAAAACTGAAATTTTCTCCGCTTTTGCTGCCTTGTAGTTGACCTAGGACCTTAAGATTTGGCACGAACCGAGCTCTGGCAGCCACATTACACAAGAAAAAGCCAGAAGTAGTAATGTGTAGAAAAAACCGCAGAAAATCTTACGTTTAATACATTTGTTTTCGAAATGACGTAACTGTAAATCGTCACAATGGACGCATTTCTATCGGAAACGTTTACATTCATCTTCTGGCAGTGAACGTCGCGTGATGAGCCTTGCGGATGCACCACCCTGTACGTAATTTAAGCATCTAAGTTGTTGCAGTCGACAAGTAAGGAGCAAAGCATGTCAAGTTTTAGTTTTTGAAAACTCAATTTTTGGCCGCTTTTGCTGCCTTGTAGTTGACCTAGGACCTTAAGATTTGGCACGAACCGAGCTCAGGCAGCCTCATTACACAAGAAAAAGCCAGAAGTGGTAATGTGTAGAAGAAACCGCAGAAAAGCTTACGTTTAATACATTTGTTTTCGAAGTGACGTAAATGCAAATCGTCACAATGGACGCATTTCTATCGGAAACGTTTACATTTATCCTCTGGCAGATAAAGTCGCGTGATGAGCCTTGCGGGTGTACCACCCAGTACGTAATATAAGCATCTAAGTTGTTGCAGTCGACAAGTAAGGAGCTCAGCAAGTCAAATTTTAGTTTCTGAAAACTGAATTTTTGGCCGCTTTTGCTGCCTTGTAGTTGACCTAGGACCTTAAGATTTCGCACGAACCGAGCTCTGGCAGCCACATTACACAAGAAAAAGCCAGAAGTGGTAATTTGTATAAAAAACCGCAGAAAATCTTACGTTTAATACATTTGTTTTCGAAATGACGTAACTGCAAATCTTCACAATGGACGCATTTCTATCGGAAACGTTTACATTTATTTTCTGGCAGTTAAAGTCGCGTGATGAGCCTTGCGGGTGCACCACCCTGTACGTAATTGAAGCATCTATGTTGTTGCAGTCGACAAGTAAGGAGCACAGCAAGTCAAGTTTTAGTTTTTGAAAACTCAATTTTTGGCCGCTTTTGCTGCCTTGTAGTTGACCTAGGACCTTAAGATTTTTCAGGAACCGAGCTCTGGCAGCCACATTACACAAGAAAAAGCCAGAAGTGGTAATGTGTAGAAAAAACCGCAGATAATCTTACGTTTAATACATTTGTTTTCGAAATGACGTAACTGCAAATCGTCACAATGGGCGCATTTCTATCGGAAACGTTTACAGTTATCTTCTGGCAGTTAAAGTCGCGTGATGAGCCTTGCGGGTGTACCACCCTGTACGTTATTTAAGCATCAAAGTAGTTGCAGTCGACAAGTAAGGAGCACAGGAAGTCAAGTTTTAGTTTTTGAAAACTGAATTTTTGGCCGCTTTTGCTGCCTTGTAGTTGACCTAGGACCTTAAGATTTGGCACGAACCCAGCTCAGGCAGCCAAATTACACACGAAAAAGCCAGAAGTGGTAATGTGTAGAAAAAACCGCAGAAAAACTTACGTTTAATACATCTGTTTTCGAAATGACGTAACTGCAAATCTTCACAATGGACGCATTTCTATCGGAAACGTTTACATTTATCTTCTGGCAGTTAAAGTCGCGTGATGAGCCTTGCGGGTGCACCACCCTGTACGTAATTTAAGCATCTAAGTTGTTGCAGTCGACAAGTAAGGAGCACAGCAAGTCAAGTTTTAGTTTTTGAAAACTCAATTTTTGGCCGCTTTTGCTGCCTTGTAGTTGACCTAGGACCTTAAGATTTGGCACGAACCGAGCTCTGGCAGCCACATTACACAAGAAAAAGGCAGAAATGGTAATGTGTAGAAAAAACCGCAGAAATCCGTACGTTTAACACATTTTTTTCGAAATGACGTAACTGCAAATCGTCACAATAGACGCATTTCTATCGGAAACGTTTACATTTATCTTCTGGCAGTTAAAGTCGCGTGATGAGCCTTGCGGGTGCACCACCCTGTACATAATTTGAGCATCTAAGTAGTTGCAGTCGACAAGTAAGGAGCACAGCAAGTCAAATTTTAGTTTTTGAAAACTCAATTTTTGGCCGCTTTTGCTGCCTTGTAGTTGACCTAGGACCTTACGATTTGGCACAAACCGAGCTCAAGCACCCACATTACACAAGAAAAAGCCAGAAGTGGTAATGTGTAGAAGAAACCGCAGAAAATCTTACGTTTAATACATTTGTTTTCGAAGTGACGTAAATGCAAATCGTCACAATGGACGCATTTCTATCGGAAAAGTTTACATTTATCTTCTGGCAGATAAAGTCGCGTGATGAGCCTTGCGTGTGTACCACCCTGTCCGTAATTTAAGCATATAAGTTGTTGCAGTCGACAAGTAAGGAGCACAGCAAGTCAAGTATTAGTTTTTTAAAACTGAATTTTTCTCCGCTTTTGCTGCCTTGTAGTTGACCTAGGACCTTAAGATTTCGCACGAACCGAGCTCTGGCAGCCACATTACACAAGAAAAAGCCAGAAGTGGTAATTTGTAGAAAAAACCGCAGAAAATCTTACGTTTAATACATTTGTTTTCGAAATGACGTAACTGCAAATCTTCACAATGGACGCATTTCTATCTTAAACGTTTACATTTATCTTCTGGCAGTTAAAGTCGCGTGATGAGCCTTGCGGGTGCACCACCCTGTACGTAATTTAAGCATCTATGTTGTTGCAGTCGTCAAGTAAGGAGCACAGCAGGTCAAATTTTAGTTTTTGAAAACTCAATTTTTGGCCGCTTTTGCTGCCTTGTAGTTGACCTAGAACCTTAAGATTTGGCACGAACCGAGCTCTGGCAGCCACATTACACAAGAATAAGCCAGAAGTAGTAATGTGTAGAAAAAACCGCAGAAAATCTTACGTTTAATACATTTGTTTTTGAAATGACGTAACTGTAAATCGTCACAATGGACGCATTTCTATCGGAAACGTTTACATTTATCCTCTGGCAGATAAAGTCGCGTGATGAGCCTTGCGGGTGTACCACCCAGTACGTAATTTAAGCATCTAAGTTGTTGCAGTCGACAAGTAAGGAGCTCAGCAAGTCAAGTTTTAGTTTCTGAAAACTGAATTTTTGGCCGCTTTTGCTGCCTTGTAGTTGACCTAGGACCTTAAGATTTCGCACGAACCGAGCTCTGGCAGCCACATTACACAAGAAAAAGCCAGAAGTGGTAATTTGTAGAAAAAACCGCAGAAAATCTTACGTTTAATACATTTGTTTTCGAAATGACGTAACTGCAAATCTTCACAATGGACGCATTTCTATCGGAAACGTTTACATTTATCTTCTGGCAGTTAAAGTCGCGTGATGAGCCTTGCGGGTGCACCACCCTGTACGTAATTGAAGCATCTATGTTGTTGCAGTCGACAAGTAAGGAGCACAGCAAGTCAAGTTTTAGTTTTTGAAAACTGAATTTTGGGCCGCTTTTGCTGCCTTGTAGGTGACCTAGGACCTTAAGATTTGGCACGAACCGAGCTCTGGCAGCCACATTACACAAGAAAAAGCCAGAAGTGGTAATGTGTAGAAAAAGCCGCAGAAAATCTTACGTTTAATACATTTGTTTTCGAAATGACGTAACTGCAAATCGTCACAATGGACGCATTTCTATCGGAAACGTTTACATTTATCATCTGGCAGTTAAAGTCGCATGATGAGCCTTGCGGGTGCACCACCCTGTACGTAATTTAAGCATCTAAGTTGTTGCAGTCGCAAAGTAAGGAGCACAGCAAGTCAAGTTTTAGTTTTTGAAAACTCAATTTTTGGCCGCTTTTGCTGCCTTGTAGTTGACCTAGGACCTTAAGATTTGGCACGAACCGAGCTCTGGTAGCCACATTACACAAGAAAAAGCCAGAAGTGGTAATTTGTAGAAAAAACCGCAGGAAATCTTACGTGTAATACATTTGTTTTCGAAATGACGTAACTGCAAATCTTCACAATGGACGCATTTCTATCGGAAACGTTTACATTTATCTTCTGGCAGTTAAAGTCGAGTGATGAGCCTTGCGGGTGCACCACCCTGTACGTAATTGAAGCATCTATGTTGTTGCAGTCGACAAGTAAGGGGCACAGCAAGTCATGTTTTAGTTTTTGAAAACTCAATTTTTGGCCGATTTTGCTGCCTTGTAGTTGACCTAGGACCTTAAGATTTGGCACGAACCGAGCTCAGGCAGCCTCATTACACAAGAAAAAGCCAGAAGTGGTAATGTGTAGAAGAAACCGCAGAAAAGCTTACGTTTAATACATTTGTTTTCGAAGTGACGTAAATGCAAATCGTCACAATGGACGCATTTCTATCGGAAACGTTTACATTTATCCTCTGGCAGATAAAGTCGCGTGATGAGCCTTGCGGGTGTACCACCCAGTACGTAATATAAGCATCTAAGTTGTTGCAGTCGACAAGTAAGGAGCTCAGCAAGTCAAATTTTAGTTTCTGAAAACTGAATTTTTGGCCGCTTTTGCTGCCTTGTAGTTGACCTAGGACCTTAAGATTTCGCACGAACCGAGCTCTGGCAGCCACATTACACAAGAAAAAGCCAGAAGTGGTAATTTGTATAAAAAACCGCAGAAAATCTTACGTTTAATACATTTGTTTTCGAAATGACGTAACTGCAAATCTTCACAATGGACGCATTTCTATCGGAAACGTTTACATTTATTTTCTGGCAGTTAAAGTCGCGTGATGAGCCTTGCGGGTGCACCACCCTGTACGTAATTGAAGCATCTATGTTGTTGCAGTCGACAAGTAAGGAGCACAGCAAGTCAAGTTTTAGTTTTTGAAAACTCAATTTTTGGCCGCTTTTGCTGCCTTGTAGTTGACCTAGGACCTTAAGATTTTTCAGGAACCGAGCTCTGGCAGCCACATTACACAAGAAAAAGCCAGAAGTGGTAATGTGTAGAAAAAACCGCAGATAATCTTACGTTTAATACATTTGTTTTCGAAATGACGTAACTGCAAATCGTCACAATGGGCGCATTTCTATCGGAAACGTTTACAGTTATCTTCTGGCAGTTAAAGTCGCGTGATGAGCCTTGCGGGTGTACCACCCTGTACGTTATTTAAGCATCAAAGTAGTTGCAGTCGACAAGTAAGGAGCACAGGAAGTCAAGTTTTAGTTTTTGAAAACTGAATTTTTGGCCGCTTTTGCTGCCTTGTAGTTGACCTAGGACCTTAAGATTTGGCACGAACCCAGCTCAGGCAGCCAAATTACACACGAAAAAGCCAGAAGTGGTAATGTGTAGAAAAAACCGCAGAAAAACTTACGTTTAATACATCTGTTTTCGAAATGACGTAACTGCAAATCTTCACAATGGACGCATTTCTATCGGAAACGTTTACATTTATCTTCTGGCAGTTAAAGTCGCGTGATGAGCCTTGCGGGTGCACCACCCTGTACGTAATTTAAGCATCTAAGTTGTTGCAGTCGACAAGTAAGGAGCACAGCAAGTCAAGTTTTAGTTTTTGAAAACTCAATTTTTGGCCGCTTTTGCTGCCTTGTAGTTGACCTAGGACCTTAAGATTTGGCACGAACCGAGCTCTGGCAGCCACATTACACAAGAAAAAGGCAGAAATGGTAATGTGTAGAAAAAACCGCAGAAATCCGTACGTTTAACACATTTTTTTCGAAATGACGTAACTGCAAATCGTCACAATAGACGCATTTCTATCGGAAACGTTTACATTTATCTTCTGGCAGTTAAAGTCGCGTGATGAGCCTTGCGGGTGCACCACCCTGTACATAATTTGAGCATCTAAGTAGTTGCAGTCGACAAGTAAGGAGCACAGCAAGTCAAATTTTAGTTTTTGAAAACTCAATTTTTGGCCGCTTTTGCTGCCTTGTAGTTGACCTAGGACCTTACGATTTGGCACAAACCGAGCTCAAGCACCCACATTACACAAGAAAAAGCCAGAAGTGGTAATGTGTAGAAGAAACCGCAGAAAATCTTACGTTTAATACATTTGTTTTCGAAGTGACGTAAATGCAAATCGTCACAATGGACGCATTTCTATCGGAAAAGTTTACATTTATCTTCTGGCAGATAAAGTCGCGTGATGAGCCTTGCGTGTGTACCACCCTGTCCGTAATTTAAGCATATAAGTTGTTGCAGTCGACAAGTAAGGAGCACAGCAAGTCAAGTATTAGTTTTTTAAAACTGAATTTTTCTCCGCTTTTGCTGCCTTGTAGTTGACCTAGGACCTTAAGATTTCGCACGAACCGAGCTCTGGCAGCCACATTACACAAGAAAAAGCCAGAAGTGGTAATTTGTAGAAAAAACCGCAGAAAATCTTACGTTTAATACATTTGTTTTCGAAATGACGTAACTGCAAATCTTCACAATGGACGCATTTCTATCTTAAACGTTTACATTTATCTTCTGGCAGTTAAAGTCGCGTGATGAGCCTTGCGGGTGCACCACCCTGTACGTAATTTAAGCATCTATGTTGTTGCAGTCGTCAAGTAAGGAGCACAGCAGGTCAAATTTTAGTTTTTGAAAACTCAATTTTTGGCCGCTTTTGCTGCCTTGTAGTTGACCTAGAACCTTAAGATTTGGCACGAACCGAGCTCTGGCAGCCACATTACACAAGAATAAGCCAGAAGTAGTAATGTGTAGAAAAAACCGCAGAAAATCTTACGTTTAATACATTTGTTTTTGAAATGACGTAACTGTAAATCGTCACAATGGACGCATTTCTATCGGAAACGTTTACATTTATCCTCTGGCAGATAAAGTCGCGTGATGAGCCTTGCGGGTGTACCACCCAGTACGTAATTTAAGCATCTAAGTTGTTGCAGTCGACAAGTAAGGAGCTCAGCAAGTCAAGTTTTAGTTTCTGAAAACTGAATTTTTGGCCGCTTTTGCTGCCTTGTAGTTGACCTAGGACCTTAAGATTTCGCACGAACCGAGCTCTGGCAGCCACATTACACAAGAAAAAGCCAGAAGTGGTAATTTGTAGAAAAAACCGCAGAAAATCTTACGTTTAATACATTTGTTTTCGAAATGACGTAACTGCAAATCTTCACAATGGACGCATTTCTATCGGAAACGTTTACATTTATCTTCTGGCAGTTAAAGTCGCGTGATGAGCCTTGCGGGTGCACCACCCTGTACGTAATTGAAGCATCTATGTTGTTGCAGTCGACAAGTAAGGAGCACAGCAAGTCAAGTTTTAGTTTTTGAAAACTGAATTTTGGGCCGCTTTTGCTGCCTTGTAGGTGACCTAGGACCTTAAGATTTGGCACGAACCGAGCTCTGGCAGCCACATTACACAAGAAAAAGCCAGAAGTGGTAATGTGTAGAAAAAGCCGCAGAAAATCTTACGTTTAATACATTTGTTTTCGAAATGACGTAACTGCAAATCGTCACAATGGACGCATTTCTATCGGAAACGTTTACATTTATCATCTGGCAGTTAAAGTCGCATGATGAGCCTTGCGGGTGCACCACCCTGTACGTAATTTAAGCATCTAAGTTGTTGCAGTCGCAAAGTAAGGAGCACAGCAAGTCAAGTTTTAGTTTTTGAAAACTCAATTTTTGGCCGCTTTTGCTGCCTTGTAGTTGACCTAGGACCTTAAGATTTGGCACGAACCGAGCTCTGGTAGCCACATTACACAAGAAAAAGCCAGAAGTGGTAATTTGTAGAAAAAACCGCAGGAAATCTTACGTGTAATACATTTGTTTTCGAAATGACGTAACTGCAAATCTTCACAATGGACGCATTTCTATCGGAAACGTTTACATTTATCTTCTGGCAGTTAAAGTCGAGTGATGAGCCTTGCGGGTGCACCACCCTGTACGTAATTGAAGCATCTATGTTGTTGCAGTCGACAAGTAAGGGGCACAGCAAGTCATGTTTTAGTTTTTGAAAACTCAATTTTTGGCCGATTTTGCTGCCTTGTAGTTGACCTAGGACCTTAAGATTTTTCAGGAACCGAGCTCTGGCAGCCACATTACACAAGAAAAAGCCAGATGTGGTAATGTGTAGAAAAAACCGCAGAAAATCTTACGTTTAATACATTAGTTTTCGAAATGACGTAACTGCAAATCGTCACAATGGGCGCATTTCTATCGGAAACGTTTACAGTTATCTTCTGGCAGTTAAAGTCGCGTGATGAGCCTTGCGGGTGCACCACCCTGTACGTAATTAAAGCATCAAAGTTGTTGCAGTCGACAAGTAAGGAGCACAGGAAGTCAAGTTTTAGTTTTTGAAAACTGAATTTTTGGCCGCTTTTGCTGCCTTGTAGTTGACCTAGGACCTTAAGATTTGGCACGAATCGAGCTCTGGCAGCCACATTACAGAAGAAAAAGCCAGAAGTGGTAATGTGTAGAAATAACCGCAAAAAATCTTACGTTTAATACATTACTTTTTGAAATGACGTAACTGCAAATCGTCACAATGGACGCATTTCTATCGGAAACGTTTACATTTATCTTCTGGCAGTTAAAGTCGCGTGATGAGCCTTGCGGGTGCACCACCCTGTACATAATTTGAGCATCTAAGTAGTTGCAGTCGACAAGTAAGGAGCACAGCAAGTCAAATTTTAGTTTTTGAAAACTCAATTTTTGGCCGCTTTTGCTGCCTTGTAGTTGACCTAGGACCTTACGATTTGGCACGAACCGAGCTCAAGCACCCACATTACACAAGAAAAGGCCAGAAGTGGTAATGTGTAGAAGAAACCGCAGAAAATCTTACGTTTAATACATTTGTTTTCGAAGTGACGTAAATGCAAATCGTCACAATGGACGCATTTCTATCGGAAAAGTTTACATTTATCTTCTGGCAGATAAAGTCGCGTGATGAGCCTTGCGTGTGTACCACCCTGTGCGTATTTTAAGCATCTAAGTTGTTGCAGTCGACAAGTAAGGAGCACAGCAAGTCAAGTATTAGTTTTTTAAAACTGAATTTTTCCCCGCTTTTGCTGCCTTGTAGTTGACCTAGGACCTTAAGATTTGGCACGAACCGAGCTCTGGCAGCCACATTACACAAGAAAAAGCCAGAAGTAGTAATGTGTAGAAAAAACCGCAGAAAATCTTACGTTTAATACATTTGTTTTCGAAATGACGTAACTGTAAATCGTCACAATGGACGCATTTCTATCGGAAACGTTTACATTCATCTTCTGGCAGTGAAAGTCGCGTGATGAGCCTTGCGGATGCACCACCCTGTACGTAATTTAAGCATCTAAGTTGTTGCAGTCGACAAGTAAGGAGCAAAGCATGTCAAGTTTTAGTTTTTGAAAACTCAATTTTTGGCCGCTTTTGATGCCTTGTAGTTGACCTAGGACCTTAAGATTTGGCACGAACCGAGCTCAGGCAGCCTCATTACACAAGAAAAAGCCAGAAGTTGTAATGTGTAGAAAAATCCGCAGAAAATCTTACGTTTAATACATTTGTTTTCGAAATGACGTAACTGCAAATCGACACAATGGACGCATTTCTATCGGAAACGTTTACATTTATCCTCTGGCAGTTAAAGTCGCGTGATGAGCCTTGCGGGTGCACCACCCTGTACGTAATTTAAGCATCTAAGTAGTTGCAGTCGACAAGTAAGGAGCACAGCAAGTCAAATTTTAGTTTTTGAAAACTCAATTTTTGGCCGCTTTTGCTGCCTTGTAGTTGACCTAGGACCTTAAGATTTGGCACGAACCGAGGTCAGGCCGCCACATTACACAAGAAAAAGCCAGAAGTGGTAATGTGTAGAAGAAACCGCAGAAAATCTTACGTTTAATACATTTGTTTTCGAAGTGACGTAAATGCAAATCGTCACAATGGACGCATTTCTGTCGGAAACGTTTACATTTATCCTCTGGCAGATAAAGTCGCGTGATGAGCCTTGCGGGTGTACCACCCAGTACGTAATTTAAGCATCTAAGTTGTTGCAGTCGACAAGTAAGGAGCTCAGCAAGTCAAATTTTAGTTTCTGAAAACTGAATTTTTGGCCGCTTTTGCTGCCTTGTAGTTGACCTAGGACCTTAAGATTTCGCACGAACCGAGCGCTGGCAGCCACATTACACAAGAAAAAGCCAGAAGTAGTAATTTGTATAAAAAACCGCAGAAAATCTTACGTTTAATACATTTGTTTTCGAAATGACGTAACTGCAAATCTTCACAATGAACGCATTTCTATCGGAAACGTTTACATTTATCTTCTGGCAGTTAAAGTCGCGTGATGAGCCTTGCGGGTGCACCACCCTGTACGTAATTGAAGCATCTATGTTGTTGCAGTCGACAAGTAAGGAGCACAGCAAGTCAAATTTTAGTTTTTGAAAACTCAATTTTTGGCCGCTTTTGCTGCCTTGTAGTTGACCTAGGACCTTAAGATTTGGCACGAACCGAGCTCAGGCCGCCACATTACACAAGAAAAAGCCAGAAGTGGTAATGTGTAGAAGAAACCGCAGAAAATCTTACGTTTAATACATTTGTTTTCGAAGTGACGTAAATGCAAATCGTCACAATGGACGCATTTCTATCGGAAACGTTTACATTTATCCTCTGGCAGATAAAGTCGCGTGATGAGCCTTGCGGGTGTACCACCCAGTACGTAATTTAAGCATCTAAGTTGTTGCAGTCGACAAGTAAGGAGCTCAGCAAGTCAAATTTTAGTTTCTGAAAACTGAATTTTTGGCCGCTTTTGCTGCCTTGTAGTTGACCTAGGACCTTAAGATTTCGCACGAACCGAGCTCTGGCAGCCACATTACACAAGAAAAAGCCAGAAGTGGTAATTTGTATAAAAAACCGCAGAAAATCTTACGTTTAATACATTTGTTTTCGAAATGACGTAACTGCAAATCTTCACAATGGACGCATTTCTATCGGAAACGTTTACATTTATCTTCTGGCAGTTAAAGTCGCGTGATGAGCCTTGCGGGTGCACCACCCTGTACGTAATTGAAGCATCTATGTTGTTGCAGTCGACAAGTAAGGAGCACAGCAAGTCAAGTTTTAGTTTTTGAAAACTCAATTTTTGGCCGCTTTTGCTGCCTTGTAGTTGACCTAGGACCTTAAGATTTGGCACGAACCGAGCTCTGGCAGCCACATTACACAAGAAAAAGGCAGAAATGGTAATGTGTAGAAAAAACCGCAGAAATCCGTACGTTTAACCTATTTTTTTCGAAATGACGTAACTGCAAATCGTCACAATAGACGCATTTCTATCGGAAACGTTTACATTTATCTTCTGGCAGTTAAAGTCGCGTGATGAGCCTTGCGGGTGCACCACCCTGTACATAATTTGAGCATCTAAGTAGTTGCAGTCGACAAGTAAGGAGCACAGCAAGTCAAATTTTAGTTTTTGAAAACTCAATTTTTGGCCGCTTTTGCTGCCTTGTAGTTGACCTAGGACCTTACGATTTGGCACAAGCCGAGCTCAAGCACCCACATTACACAAGAAAAAGCCAGAAGTGGTAATGTGTAGAAGAAACCACAGAAAATCTTACGTTTAATACATTTGTTTTCGAAGTGACGTAAATGCAAATCGTCACAATGGACGCATTTCTATCGGAAAAGTTTACATTTATCTTCTGGCAGATAAAGTCGCGTGATGAGCCTTGCGTGTGTACCACCCTGTCCGTAATTTAAGCATATAAGTTGTTGCAGTCGACAAGTAAGGAGCACAGCAAGTCAAGTATTAGTTTTTTAAAACTGAATTTTTCTCCGCTTTTGCTGCCTTGTAGTTGACCTAGGACCTTAAGATTTCGCACGAACCGAGCTCTGGCAGCCACATTACACAAGAAAAAGCCAGAAGTGGTAATTTGTAGAAAAAACCGCAGAAAATCTTACGTTTAATACATTTGTTTTCGAAATGACGTAACTGCAAATCTTCACAATGGACGCATTTCTATCGGAAACGTTTACATTCATCTTCTGGCAGTTAAAGTCGCGTGATGAGCCTTGCGGGTGCACCACCCTGTACGTAATTTAAGCATCTATGTTGTTGCAGTCGTCAAGTAAGGAGCACAGCAGGTCAAGTTTTAGTTTTTGAAAACTCAATTTTTGGCCGCTTTTGCTGCCTTGTAGTTGACCTAGAACCTTAAGATTTGGCACGAACCGAGCTCTGGCAGCCACATTACACAAGAATAAGCCAGAAGTAGTAATGTGTAGAAAAAACCGCAGAAAATCTTACGTTTAATACATTTGTTTTTGAAATGACGTAACTGTAAATCGTCACAATGGACGCATTTCTATCAGAAACGTTTACATTTATCCTCTGGCAGATAAAGTCGCGTGATGAGCCTTGCGGGTGCACCACCCTGTACGTAATTGAAGCATCTATGTTGTTGCAGTCGCAAAGTAAGGAGCACAGCAAGTCAAGTTTTAGTTTTTGAAAACTCAATTTTTGGCCGCTTTTGCTGCCTTGTAGTTGACCTAGGACCTTAAGATTTGGCACGAACCGAGCTCTGGCAGCCACATTACACAAGAAAAAGCCAGAAGTGGTAATGTGTAGAAATAACCGCAAAAAATCTTACGTTTAATACATTACTTATTGAAATGACGTAACTGCAAATCGTCACAATGGACGCATTTCTATCGGAAACGTTTACATTTATCTTCTGGCAGTTAAAGTCGCGTGATGAGCCTTGCGGGTGCACCACCCTGTACATAATTTGAGCATCTAAGTAGTTGCAGTCGACAAGTAAGGAGCACAGCAAGTCAAATTTTAGTTTTTGAAAACTAAATTTTTGGCCGCTTTTGCTGCCTTGTAGTTGACCTAGGACCTTACGTTTTGGCACGAACCGAGCTCAAGCACCCACATTACACAAGAAAAAGCCAGAAGTGGTAATGTGTAGAAGAAACCGCAGAAAATCTTACGTTTAATACATTTGTTTTCGAAGTGACGTAAATGCAAATCGTCACAATGGACGCATTTCTATCGGAAAAGTTTACATTTATCTTCTGGCAGATAAAGTCGCGTGATGAGCCTTGCGTGTGTACCACCCTGTCCGTAATTTAAGCATATAAGTTGTTGCAGTCGACAAGTAAGGAGCACAGCAAGTCAAGTATTAGTTTTTTAAAACTGAATTTTTCTCCGCTTTTGCTGCCTTGTAGTTGACCTAGGACCTTAAGATTTCGCACGAACCGAGCTCTGGCAGCCACATTACACAAGAAAAAGCCAGAAGTGGTAATTTGTAGAAAAAACCGCAGAAAATCTTACGTTTAATACATTTGTTTTCGAAATGACGTAACTGCAAATCTTCACAATGGACGCATTTCTATCGGAAACGTTTACATTTATCTTCTGGCAGTTAAAGTCGCGTGATGAGCCTTGCGGGTGTACCACCCAGTACGTAATTTAAGCATATAAGTTGTTGCAGTCGACAAGTAAGGAGCACAGCAAGTCAAGTTTTAGTTTTTCAAAACTAAATTTTTGGCCGCTTTTGCTGCCTTGTAGTTGACCTAGGACCTTAAGATTTTTCAGGAACCGAGCTCTGGCAGCCACATTACACAAGAAAAAGCCAGAAGAGGTAATGTGTAGAAAAAACCGCAGAAAATCTTACGTTTAATACATTAGTTTTCGAAATGACGTAACTGCAAATC
Source organism: Schistocerca cancellata (assembly GCF_023864275.1). NCBI lineage: Eukaryota > Metazoa > Arthropoda > Insecta > Orthoptera > Acrididae > Schistocerca > Schistocerca cancellata. Next base: position 138,682,589 of record NC_064637.1, read on the forward strand.
GTCACAATGGGCGCATTTCTATCGGAAACGTTTACAGTTATCTTCTGGCAGTTAAAGTCGCGTGATGAGCCTTGCGGGTGCACCACCCTGTACGTAATTTAAGCATCAAAGTGGTTGCAGTCGACAAGTAAGGAGCACAGGAAGTCAAGTTTTAGTTTTTGAAAACTGAATTTTTGGCCGCTTTTGCTGCCTTGTAGTTGACCTAGGACCTGAAGATTTGGCACGAACCGAGCTCTGGCAGCCACATTACACAAGAAAAAGCCAGAAGTGCTAATGTGTAGAAAAAACCGCAGAAAATCTTACGTTTAATACATTTGTTTTCGAAATGACGTAACTGCAAATCGTCACAATGGACGCATTTCTATCGGAAACGTTTACATTTATCTTCTGGCAGTTAAAGTCGCATGATGAGCCTTGCGGGTGCACCACCCTGTACGTAATTTAAGCATCTATGTTGTTGCAGTCGGCAAGTAAGGAGCACAGCAGGTCAAGTTTTAGTTTTTGAAAACTCAATTTTTGGCCGCTTTTGCTGACTTGTAGTTGACCTAGGACCTTAAGATTTGGCACGAACCGAGCTCTGGCAGCCACATTACACAAGAAAAAGCCAGAAGTAGTAATGTGTAGAAAAAACCGCAGAAAATCTTACGTTTAATTCATTTGTTTTCGAAATGGCGTAACTGTAAATCGTCACAATGGACGCATTTCTATCGGAAACGTTTACATTCATCTTCTGGCAGTTAAAGTCGCGTGATGAGCCTTGCGGATGCACCACCCTGTACGTAATTTAAGCATCTAAGTTGTTGCAGTCGACAAGTAAGGAGCAAAGCATGTCAAGTTTTAGTTTTTGAAAACTCAATTTTTGGCCGCTTTTGCTGCCTTGTAGTTGACCTAGGACCTTAAGATTTGGCACGAACCGAGCTCAGGCAGCCTCATTACACAAGAAAATGCCAGAAGTGGTAATGTGTAGAAAAAGCCGCAGAAAATCTTACGTTTAATACATTTGTTTTCGAAATGACGTAACTGCAAATCGTCACAATGGACGCATTTCTATCGGAAACGTTTACATTTATCTTCTGGCAGTTAAAGTCGCGTGATGAGCCTTGCAGGTGCACCACCCTGTATGTAATTTAAGCATCTAAGTTGTTGCAGTCGACAAGTAAGGAGCGTAGGTAATAAATTTTAGTTTTTGAAAACTCAATTTTTGGCCGCTTTTGCTGCCTTGTAGTTGACCTAGGACCTTAAGATTTGGCACGAACCGAGCTCTGGCAGCCACTTTACACAAGAAAAAGCCAGAAGTGGTAATCTGTAGAAAAAACCGCAGAAAATCTTACGTTTAATACATTTGTTTTCGAAATGACGTAACTGCAAATCGTCACAATGGACGCATTTCTATCGGAAACGTTTACATTTAACTTCTGGCAGTTAATGTCGCGTGATGAGCCTTGCGGGTGCACCACCCTGTACGTAATTTAAGCATCTGAGTTGTTGCAGTCGACAAGTAAGGAGCACAGCAAGTCAAGTTTTAGTTTTTGAAAACTCAATTTTTGGCCGCTTTTGCTGCCTTGTAGTTGACCTAGGACCTTAAGATTTGGCACGAACCTAGCTCTGGCAGCCACATTACACAAGAAAAAGCCAGAAGTGGTAATGTGTAGAAATAACCGCAAAAAATCTTACGTTTAATACATTACTTTTTGAAATGACGTAACTGCAAATCGTCACAATGGACGCATTTCTATCGGAAACGTTTACATTTATCTTCTGGCAGTTAAAGTCGTGTGATGAGCCTTGCGGGTGGACCAACCTGTCCGTAATTTAAGCATATAAGTTGTTGCAGTCGACAAGTAAGGAGCACAGCAAGTCAAGTTTTAGTTTTTGAAAACTCAATTTTTGGCCGCTTTTGCTGCCTTGTAGTTGACCTAGGACCTTAAGATTTGACACGAACCAAGCTCTGGCAGCCACATTACACGAGAAAAAGCCAGAAGTGGTAATGTGTAGAAAAAACCGCAGAAAATCTTACGTTTAATACATTTGTTTTCGAAATGACGTAACTGCAAATCGTCACAATGGACGCATTTCTATCGGAAACGTTTACATTTATCTTCTGGCAGTTAAAGTCGCGTGATGAGCCTTGCGGGTGCACCACCCTGTACGTAATTTAAGCATCTAAGTTGTTGCAGTCGACAAGTAAGGAGCACAGCAAGTCAAGTTTTAGTTTTTGAAAACTCAATTTTTGGCCGCTTTTGCTGCCTTGTAGTTGACGTAGGACCTTATGATTTGGCACGAACCGAGCTCTGGCAGCCACATTACACAAGAAAAAGCCAGAAGTGGTAATCTGTAGGAAAAACCGCAGAAAATCTTACGTTTAATACATTTGTTTTTCGAAATGACGTAACTGCAAATCGTCACAATGGACGCATTTCTATCGGAAACGTTTACATTTCTCTTCTGGCAGTTAAAGTCGTGTGATGAGCTTTGCGGGTGGACCAACCTGTCCGTAATTTAAGCATCTAAGTTGTTGCAGTCGACAAGTAAGGAGCACACCAAGTCAAGTTTTAGTTTTTGAAAACTAAATTTTTGGCCGCTTTTGCTGCCTTGTAGTTGACCTAGGACCTTACGATTTGGCACGAACCGAGCTCAAGCAGCCACATTACGCAAGAAAAAGCCAGAAGTGGTAATGTGTAGAAGAAACCGCAGTAAATCTTACGTTTAATACATTTGTTTTCGAAGTGACGTAAATGCAAATCGTCACAATGGACGCATTTCTATCGGAAACGTTTACATTTATCTTCTGGCAGATAAAGTCGCGTGATGATCCTTGCGTGTGTACCACCCTGTCCGTAATTTAAGCATCTAAGTTGTTGCAGTCGACAAGTAAGGAGCACAGCAAGTCAAGTTTTAGTTTTTTAAAACTGAATTTTTCTCCGCTTTTGCTGCCTTGTAGTTGACGTAGGACCTTAAGATTTCGCACGAACCGAGCTCTGGCAGCCACATTACACAAGAAAAAGCCAGAAGTGGTAATTTGTAGAAAAAACCGCAGAAAATCTTACGTGTAATACATTTGTTTTCGAAATGACGTAACTGCAAATCTTCACAATGGACGCATTTCTATCGGAAACGTTTACATTTCTCTTCTGGCAGTTAAAGTCGTGTGATGAGCCTTGCGGGTGGACCAACCTGTCCGTAATTTAAGCATATAAGTTGTTGCAGTCGACAAGTAAGGAGCACAGCAAGTCAAGTTTTAGTTTTTGAAAACTCAATTTTTGGCCGCTTTTGCTGCCTTGTAGTTGACCTAGGACCTTAAGATTTGACACGAACCGAGCTCTGGCAGCCACATTACACAAGAAAAAGCCAGAAGTGGTAATGTGTGGAAAAAACCGCAGAAAATCTTACGTTTAATACATTTGTTTTCGAAATGACGTAACTGCAAATCGTCACAATGGACGCATTTCTATCGGAAACGTTTACATTTAACTTCTGGCAGTTAAAGTCGCGTGATGAGCCTTGCGGGTGCACCACCCTGTACGTAATTTAAGCATCTAAGTTGTTGCAGTCGACAAGTAAGGAGCACAGCAAGTCAAGTTTTAGTTTTTGAAAACTGAATTTTTGGCCGCTTTTGCTGCCTTGTAGTTGACCTAGGACCTTAAGATTTGACACGAACCGAGCTCTGGCAGCCACATTACACAAGAAAAAGCCAGAAGTAGTAATGTGTAGAAAAAACCGCAGAAAATCTTACGTTTAATACATTTGTTTGTCGAAATGACGTAACTGTAAATCGTCACAATGGACGCATTTCTATCGGAAACGTTTACATTTATCCTCTGGCAGATAAAGTCGCGTGATGAGCCTTGCGGGTGTACCACCCAGTACGTAATTTAAGCATATAAGTTGTTGCAGTCGACAAGTAAGGAGCACAGCAAGTCAAGTTTTAGTTTTTCAAAACTAAATTTTTGGCCGCTTTTGCTGCCTTGTAGTTGACCTAGGACCTTAAGATTTTTCAGGAACCGAGCTCTGGCAGCCACATTACACAAGAAAAAGCCAGAAGAGGTAATGTGTAGAAAAAACCGCAGAAAATCTTACGTTTAATACATTAGTTTTCGAAATGACGTAACTGCAAATCGTCACAATGGGCGCATTTCTATCGGAAACGTTTACAGTTATCTTCTGGCAGTTAAAGTCGCGTGATGAGCCTTGCGGGTGCACCACCCTGTACGTAATTTAAGCATCAAAGTGGTTGCAGTCGACAAGTAAGGAGCACAGGAAGTCAAGTTTTAGTTTTTGAAAACTGAATTTTTGGCCGCTTTTGCTGCCTTGTAGTTGACCTAGGACCTTACGATTTGGCACGAACCGAGCTCTGGCAGCCACATTACACAAGAAAAAGCCAGAAGTGGTAATGTGTAGAAAAAACCGCAGAAAATCTTACGTTTAATACATTTGTTTTCGAAATGACGTAACTGCAAATCGTCACAATGGACGCATTTCTATCGGAAACGTTTACATTTATCTTCTGGCAGTTAAAGTCGCATGATGAGCCTTGCGGGTGCACCACCCTGTACGTAATTTAAGCATCTATGTTGTTGCAGTCGGCAAGTAAGGAGCACAGCAGGTCAAGTTTTAGTTTTTGAAAACTCAATTTTTGGCCGCTTTTGCTGACTTGTAGTTGACCTAGGACCTTAAGATTTGGCACGAACCGAGCTCTGGCAGCCACATTACACAAGAAAAAGCCAGAAGTAGTAATGTGTAGAAAAAACAGCAGAAAATCTTACGTTTAATTCATTTGTTTTCGAAATGGCGTAACTGTAAATCGTCACAATGGACGCATTTCTATCGGAAACGTTTACATTTAACTTCTGGCAGTTAATGTCGCGTGATGAGCCTTGCGGGTGCACCACCCTGTACGTAATTTAAGCATCTAAGTTGTTGCAGTCGACAAGTAAGGAGCACAGCAAGTCAAGTTTTAGTTTTTGAAAACTCAATTTTTGGCCGCTTTTGCTGCCTTGTAGTTGACCTAGGACCTTAAGATTTGGCACGAACCTAGCTCTGGCAGCCACATTACACAAGAAAAAGCCAGAAGTGGTAATGTGTAGAAATAACCGCAAAAAATCTTACGTTTAATACATTACTTTTTGAAATGACGTAACTGCAAATCGTCACAATGGACGCATTTCTATCGGAAACGTTTACATTTATCTTCTGGCAGTTAAAGTCGTGTGATGAGCCTTGCGGGTGGACCAACCTGTCCGTAATTTAAGCATATAAGTTGTTGCAGTCGACAAGTAAGGAGCACAGCAAGTCAAGTTTTAGTTTTTGAAAACTCAATTTTTGGCCGCTTTTGCTGCCTTGTAGTTGACCTAGGACCTTAAGATTTGACACGAACCGAGCTCTGGCAGCCACATTACACGAGAAAAAGCCAGAAGTGGTAATGTGTAGAAAAAACCGCAGAAAATCTTACGTCTTATACATTTGTTTTCGAAATGACGTAACTGCAAATCGTCACATTGGACGCATTTCTATCGGAAACGTTTACATTTATCTTCTGGCAGTTAAAGTCGCGTGATGAGCCTTGCGGGTGCACCACCCTGTACGTAATTTAAGCATCTAAGTTGTTGCAGTCGACAAGTAAGGAGCACAGCAAGTCAAGTTTTAGTTTTTGAAAACTCAATTTTTGGCCGCTTTTGCTGCCTTGTAGGTGACGTAGGACCTTATGATTTGGCACGAACCGAGCTCTGGCAGCCACATTACACAAGAAAAAGCCAGAAGTGGTAATCTGTAGGAAAAAACGCAGAAAATCTTACGTTTAATACATTTGTTTTTCGAAATGACGTAACTGCAAATCGTCACAATGGACGCATTTCTATCGGAAACGTTTACATTTCTCTTCTGGCAGTTAAAGTCGTGTGATGAGCTTTGCGGGTGGACCAACCTGTCCGTAATTTAAGCATCTAAGTTGTTGCAGTCGACATGTAAGGAGCACACCAAGTCAAGTTTTAGTTTTTGAAAACTAAATTTTTGGCCGCTTTTGCTGCCTTGTAGTTGACCTAGGACCTTACGATTTGGCACGAACCGAGCTCAAGCAGCCACATTACGCAAGAAAAAGCCAGAAGTGGTAATGTGTAGAAGAAACCGCAGTAAATCTTACGTTTAATACATTTGTTTTCGAAGTGACGTAAATGCAAATCGTCACAATGGACGCATTTCTATCGGAAACGTTTACATTTATCTTCTGGCAGATAAAGTCGCGTGATGATCCTTGCGTGTGTACCACCCTGTCCGTAATTTAAGCATCTAAGTTGTTGCAGTCGACAAGTAAGGAGCACAGCAAGTCAAGTTTTAGTTTTTTAAAACTGAATTTTTCTCCGCTTTTGCTGCCTTGTAGTTGACGTAGGACCTTAAGATTTCGCACGAACCGAGCTCTGGCAGCCACATTACACAAGAAAAAGCCAGAAGTGGTAATTTGTAGAAAAAACCGCAGAAAATCTTACGTGTAATACATTTGTTTTCGAAATGACGTAACTGCAAATCTTCACAATGGACGCATTTCTATCGGAAACGTTTACATTTATCTTCTGGCAGTTAAAGTCGTGTGATGAGCCTTGCGGGTGGACCAACCTGTCCGTAATTTAAGCATATAAGTTGTTGCAGTCGACAAGTAAGGAGCACAGCAAGTCAAGTTTTAGTTTTTGAAAACTCAATTTTTGGCCGCTTTTGCTGACTTGTAGTTGACCTAGGACCTTAAGATTTGGCACGAACCGAGCTCTGGCAGCCACATTACACAAGAAAAAGCCAGAAGTAGTAATGTGTAGAAAAAACCGCAGAAAATCTTACGTTTAATTCATTTGTTTTCGAAATGGCGTAACTGTAAATCGTCACAATGGACGCATTTCTATCGGAAACGTTTACATTCATCTTCTGGCAGTTAAAGTCGCGTGATGAGCCTTGCGGATGCACCACCCTGTACGTAATTTAAGCATCTAAGTTGTTGCAGTCGACAAGTAAGGAGCAAAGCATGTCAAGTTTTAGTTTTTGAAAACTCAATTTTTGGCCGCTTTTGCTGCCTTGTAGTTGACCTAGGACCTTAAGATTTGGCACGGACCGAGCTCAGGCAGCCTCATTACACAAGAAAATGCCAGAAGTGGTAATGTGTAGAAAAAGCCGCAGAAAATCTTACGTTTAATACATTTGTTTTCGAAATGACGTAACTGCAAATCGTCACAATGGACGCATTTCTATCGGAAACGTTTACATTTATCTTCTGGCAGTTAAAGTCGCGTGATGAGCCTTGCAGGTGCACCACCCTGTATGTAATTTAAGCATCTAAGTTGTTGCAGTCGACAAGTAAGGAGCGTAGGTAATAAATTTTAGTTTTTGAAAACTCAATTTTTGGCCGCTTTTGCTGCCTTGTAGTTGACCTAGGACCTTAAGATTTGGCACGAACCGAGCTCTGGCAGCCACTTTACACAAGAAAAAGCCAGAAGTGGTAATCTGTAGAAAAAACCGCAGAAAATCTTACGTTTAATACATTTGTTTTCGAAATGACGTAACTGCAAATCGTCACAATGGACGCATTTCTATCGGAAACGTTTACATTTAACTTCTGGCAGTTAAAGTCGCGTGATGAGCCTTGCGGGTGCACCACCCTGTACGTAATTTAAGCATGTAAGTTGTTGCAGTCGACAAGTAAGGAGCACAGCAAGTCAAGTTTTAGTTTTTGAAAACTCAATTTTTGGCCGCTTTTGCTGCCTTGTAGTTGACCTAGGACCTTAAGATTTGGCACGAACCGAGCTCTGGCAGCCACATTACACAAGAAAAAGCCAGAAGTGGTAATCTGTAGGAAAAACCGCAGAAAATCTTACGTTTAATACATTTGTTTGTCGAAATGACGTAACTGCAAATCGTCACAATGGACGCATTTCTATCGGAAACGTTTACATTTCTCTTCTGGCAGTTAAAGTCGGGTGATGAGCCTTGCGGGTGCACCACCCTGTACATAATTTGAGCATCTAAGTAGTTGCAGTCGACAAGTAAGGAGCACAGCAAGTCAAATTTTAGTTTTTGAAAACTCAATTTTTGGCCGCTTTTGCTGCCTTGTAGTTGACCTAGGACCTTACGATTTGGCACGAACCGAGCTCAAGCACCCACATTACACAAGAAAAAGCCAGAAGTGGTAATGTGTAGAAGAAACCGCAGAAAATCTTACGTTTAATACATTTGTTTTCGAAGTGACGTAAATGCAAATCGTCACAATGGACGCATTTCTATCGGAAAAGTTTACATTTATCTTCTGGCAGATAAAGTCGCGTGATGAGCCTTGCGTGTGTACCACCCTGTGCGTAATTTAAACATCTAAGTTGTTGCAGTCGACAAGTAAGGAGCACAGCAAGTCAAGTATTAGTTTTTTAAAACTGAATTTTTCTCCGCTTTTGCTGCCTTGTAGTTGACCTAGGACCTTAAGATTTCGCACGAACCGAGCTCTGGCAGCCACATTACACAAGAAAAAGCCAGAAGTGGTAATTTGTAGAAAAAACCGCAGAAAATCTTACGTGTAATACATTTGTTTTCGAAATGACGTAACTGCAAATCTTCACAATGGACGCATTTCTATCGGAAACGTTTACATTTATCTTCTGGCAGTTAAAGTCGCGTGATGAGCCTTGCGGGTGCACCACCCTGTACGTAATTTAAGCATCTATGTTGTTGCAGTCGTCAAGTAAGGAGCACAGCAGGTCAAGTTTTAGTTTTTGAAAACTCAATTTTTGGAAGCTTTTGCTGCCTTGTAGTTGACCTAGGACCTTAAGATTTGGCACGAACCGAGCTCTGGCAGCCACATTACACAAGAAAAAGCCAGAAGTAGTAATGTGTAGAAAAAACCGCAGAAAATCTTACGTTTAATACATTTGTTTTCGAAATGACGTAACTGTAAATCGTCACAATGGACGCATTTCTATCGGAAACGTTTACATTCATCTTCTGGCAGTTAAAGTCGCGTGATGAGCCTTGCGGATGCACCACCCTGTACGTAATTTAAGCATCTAAGTTGTTGCAGTCGACAAGTAAGGAGCTCAGCAAGTCAAGTTTTAGTTTCTGAAAACTCAATTTTTGGCCGCTTTTGCTGCCTTGTAGTTGACCTAGGACCTTAAGATTTGGCACGAACCGAGCTCAGGCAGCCTCATTACACAAGAAAAAGCCAGAAGTGGTAATGTGTGGAAAAAGCCGCAGAAAATCTTACGTTTAATACATTTGTTTTCGAAATGACGTAACTGCAAATCGTCACAATGGACGCATTTCTATCGGAAACGTTTACATTTATCTTCTGGCAGTTAAAGTCGCGTGATGAGCCTTGCGGGTGCACCACCCTGTATGTAATTTAAGCATCTAAGTAGTTGCAGTCGACAAGTAAGGAGCACAGCAAGTCAAATTTTAGTTTTTGAAAACTCAATTTTTGGCCGCTTTTGCTGCCTTGTAGTTGACCTAGGACCTTAAGATTTGGCACGAACCGAGCTCAGGCAGCCTCATTACACAAGAAAAAGCCAGAAGTGGTAATGTGTGGAAAAAGCCGCAGAAAATCTTACGTTTAATACATTTGTTTTCGAAATGACGTAACTGCAAATCGTCACAATGGACGCATTTCTATCGGAAACGTTTACATTTATCTTCTGGCAGTTAAAGTCGCGTGATGAGCCTTGCGGGTGCACCACCCTGTATGTAATTTAAGCATCTAAGTTGTTGCAGTCGACAAGTAAGGAGCACAGCAGTGTCAAGTTTTAGTTTTTGAAAACTGAATTTTTGGCCGCTTTTGCTGCCTTGTAGGTGACCTAGGACCTTAAGATTTGGCACGAACCGAGCTCTGGCAGCCACATTACACAAGAAAAAGCCAGAAGTGGTAATGTGTAAAAAAAACCGCAGAAAATCTTACGTTTAATACATTTGTTTTCGAAATGACGTAACTGCAAATCGTCACAATGGACGCATTTCTATCGGAAACGTTTACATTTATCTTCTGGCAGTTAAAGTCGCATGATGAGCCTTGCGGGTGCACCGCCCTGTATGTAATTTAAGCATCTAAGTAGTTGCAGTCGACAAGTAAGGAGCACAGCAAGTCAAATTTTAGTTTTTGAAAACTCAATTTTTGGCCGCTTTTGCTGCCTTGTAGTTGACCTAGGACCTTACGATTTGGAACGAACCGAGCTCAAGCACCCACATTACACAAGAAAAAGGGAGAAGTGGTAATGTGTAGAAGAAACCGCAGAAAATCTTACGTTTAATACATTTGTTTTCGAAGTGACGTAAATGCAAATCGTCACAATTGACGCATTTCTATAGGAAAGGTTACCATTTATCTTCTGGCAGATAAAGTCGCGTGATGAGCCTTGCGTGTGTACCACCCTGTGCGTAATTTAAGCATCTAAGTTGTTGCAGTCGACAAGTAAGGAGCACAGCAAGTCAAGTATTAGTTTTTTAAAACTGAATTTTTCTCCGCTTTTGCTGCCTTGTAGTTGACCTAGGACCTTAAGATTTCGCACGAACCGAGCTCTGGCAGCCACATTACACAAGAAAAAGCCAGAAGTGGTAATTTGTAGAAAAAACCGCAGAAAATCTTACGTTTAATACATTTGTTTTCGAAATGACGTAACTGCAAATCTTCACAATGGACGCATTTCTATCGGAAACGTTTACATTTATCTTCTGGCAGTTAAAGTCGCGTGATGAGCCTTGCGGGTGCACCACCCTGTACGTAATTTAAGCATCTAAGTTGTTGCAGTCGACAAGTAAGGAGCAAAGCATGTCAAGTTTTAGTTTTTGAAAACTCAATTTTTGGCCGCTTTTGCTGCCTTGTAGTTGACCTAGGACCTTAAGATTTTGCACGAACCGAGCTCAGGCAGCCTCATTACACAAGAAAAAGCCAGAAGTGGTAATGTGTAGAAAAAGCCGCAGAAAATCTTACGTTTAATACATTTGTTTTCGAAATGACGTAACTGCAAATCGTCACAATGGACGCATTTCTATCGGAAACGTTTACATTTCTCTTCTGGCAGTTAAAGTCGTGTGATGAGCCTTGCGGGTGGACCAACCTGTCCGTAATTTAAGCATATAAGTTGTTGCAGTCGACAAGTAAGGAGCACAGCAAGTCAAGTTTTAGTTTTTGAAAACTCAATTTTTGGCCGCTTTTGCTGCCTTGTAGTTGACCTAGGACCTTAAGATTTGACACGAACCGAGCTCTGGCAGCCACATTACACGAGAAAAAGCCAGAAGTGGTAATGTTTCGAAAAAACCGCAGAAAATCTTACGTTTAATACATTTGTTTTCGAAATGACGTAACTGCAAATCGTCATAATGGACGCATTTCTATCGGAAACGTTTACATTTATCTTCTGGCAGTTAAAGTCGCGTGATGAGCCTTGCGGGTGCACCACCCTGTACGTAATTTAAGCATCTAAGTTGTTGCAGTCGACAAGTAAGGAGCACAGCAAGTCAAGTTTTAGTTTTTGACAACTCAATTTTTGGCCGCTTTTGCTGCCTTGTAGTTGACCTAGGACCTTATGATTTCGCACGAACTTAGCTCTGGCAGCCACATTACACAAGAAAAAGCCAGAAGTAGTAATGTGTAGAAAAAACCGCAGAAAATCTTACGTTTAATACATTTGTTTTCGAAATGACGTAACTGTAAATCGTCACAATGGACGCATTTCTATCGGAAACGTTTACATTCATCTTCTGGCAGTTAAAGTCGCGTGATGAGCCTTGCGGATGCACCACCCTGTACGTAATTTAAGCATCTAAGTTGTTGCAGTCGACAAGTAAGGAGCTCAGCAAGTCAAGTTTTAGTTTCTGAAAACTCAATTTTTGGCCGCTTTTGCTGCCTTGTAGTTGACCTAGGACCTTAAGATTTGGCACGAACCGAGCTCAGGCAGCCTCATTACACAAGAAAAAGCCAGAAGTGGTAATGTGTAGAAAAAGCCGCAGAAAATCTTACGTTTAATACATTTGTTTTCGAAATGACGTAACTGCAAATCGTCACAATGGACGCATTTCTATCGGAAACGTTTACATTTATCTTCTGGCAGTTAAAGTCGCGTGATGAGCCTTGCGGGTGCACCACCCTGTACGTAATTTAAGCATCTAAGTTGTTGCAGTCGACAAGTAAGGAGCACAGCAGTGTCAAGTTTTAGTTTTTGAAAACTGAATTTTTGGCCGCTTTTGCTGCCTTGTAGGTGACCTAGGACCTTAAGAGTTGGCACGAACCGAGCTCTGGCAGCCACATTACACAAGAAAAAGCCAGAAGTGGTAATGTGTAAAAAAAACCGCAGAAAATCTTACGTTTAATACATTTGTTTTCGAAATGACGTAACTGCAAATCGTCACAATGGACGCATTTCTATCGGAAACGTTTACATTTATCTTCTGGCAGTTAAAGTCGCATGATGAGCCTTGCGGGTGCACCGCCCTGTATGTAATTTAAGCATCTAAGTAGTTGCAGTCGACAAGTAAGGAGCACAGCAAGTCAAATTTTAGTTTTTGAAAACTCAATTTTTGGCCGCTTTTGCTGCCTTGTAGTTGACCTAGGACCTTACGATTTGGAACGAACCGAGCTCAAGCACCCACATTACACAAGAAAAAGGGAGAAGTGGTAATGTGTAGAAGAAACCGCAGAAAATCTTACGTTTAATACATTTGTTTTCGAAGTGACGTAAATGAAAATCGTCACAATTGACGCATTTCTATAGGAAAGGTTACCATTTATCTTCTGGCAGATAAAGTCGCGTGATGAGCCTTGCGTGTGTACCACCCTGTGCGTAATTTAAGCATCTAAGTTGTTGCAGTCGACAAGTAAGGAGCACAGCAAGTCAAGTATTAGTTTTTTAAAACTGAATTTTTCTCCGCTTTTGCTGCCTTGTAGTTGACCTAGGACCTTAAGATTTCGCACGAACCGAGCTCTGGCAGCCACATTCCACAAGAAAAAGCCAGAAGTGGTAATTTGTAGAAAAAACCGCAGAAAATCTTACGTTTAATACATTTGTTTTCGAAATGACGTAACTGCAAATCTTCACAATGGACGCATTTCTATCGGAAACGTTTACATTTATCTTCTGGCAGCTAAAGTCGCGTGATGAGCCTTGCGGGTGCACCACCCTGTACGTAATTTAAGCATCTAAGTTGTTGCAGTCGACAAGTAAGGAGCAAAGCATGTCAAGTTTTAGTTTTTGAAAACTCAATTTTTGGCCGCTTTTGCTGCCTTGTAGTTGACCTAGGACCTTAAGATTTGGCACGAACCGAGCTCAGGCAGCCTCATTACACAAGAAAAAGCCAGAAGTGGTAATGTGTAGAAAAAGCCGCAGAAAATCTTACGTTTAATACATTTGTTTTCGAAATGACGTAACTGCAAATCGTCACAATGGACGCATTTCTATCGGAAACGTTTACATTTATCCTCTGGCAGTTAAAGTCGCGTGATGAGCCTTGCGGGTGCACCACCCTGTACGTAATTTAAGCATCTAAGTTGTTGCAGTCGACAAGTAAGGAGCACAGCAAGTCAAATTTTAGTTTTTTAAAACTCAATTCTTGGCCGCTTTTGCTGCCTTGTAGTTGACCTAGGACCTTAAGATTTGGCACGAACCGAGCTCAGGCCGCCACATTACACAAGAAAAAGCCAGAAGTGGTAATGTGTAGAAGAAACCGCAGAAAATCTTACGTTTAATACATTTGTTTTCGAAGTGACGTAAATGCAAATCGTCACAATGGACGCATTTCTATCGGAAACGTTTACATTTATCCTCTGGCAGATAAAGTCGCGTGATGAGCCTTGCGGGTGTACCACCCAGTACGTAATTTAAGCATCTAAGTTGTTGCAGTCGACAAGTAAGGAGCTCAGCAAGTCAAGTTTTAGTTTCTGAAAACTGAATTTTTGGCCGCTTTTGCTGCCTTGTAGTTGACCTAGGACCTTAAGATTTGGCACGAACCGAGCTCTGGCAGCCACATTACACAAGAAAAAGCCAGAAGTGGTAATTTGTAGAAAAAACCGCAGAAAATCTTACGTTTAATACATTTGTTTTCGAAATGACGTAACTGCAAATCTTCACAATGGACGCATTTCTATCGGAAACGTTTACATTTATCTTCTGGCAGTTAAAGTCGCGTGATGAGCCTTGCGGGTGCACCACCCTGCACGTAATTGAAGCATCTATGTTGTTCCAGTCGACAAGTAAGGAGCACAGCAAGTCAAGTTTTAGTTTTTGAAAACTCAATTTTTGGCCGCTTTTGCTGCCTTGTAGTTGACCTAGGACCTTAAGATTTTTCAGGAACCGAGCTCTGGCAGCCACATTACACAAGAAAAAGCCAGAAGTGGTAATGTGTGGAAAAAACCGCAGAAAATCTTACGTTTAATACATTAGTTTTCGAAATGACGTAACTGCAAATCGTCACAATGGGCGCATTTCTATCGGAAACGTTTACAGTAATCTTCTGGCAGTTAATGTCGCGTTATGAGCCTTGCGGGTGCACCACCCTGTACGTAATTTAAGCATCTAAGTTGTTGCAGTCGACAAGTAAGGAGCACAGCAATGTCAAGATTTAGTTTTTGAAAACTGAATTTTTGGCCGCTTTTGCTACCTTGTAGGTGACCTAGGACCTTCAGATTTGGCACGAACCGAGCTCTGGCAGCCACATTACACAAGAAAAAGCCAGAAGTGGTAATGTGTAGAAAAAACCGCAGAAAATCTTACGTTTAATACATTTGTTTTCGAAATGACGTAACTGCAAATCGTCACAATGGACGCATTTCTATCGGAAACGTTTACATTTATCTTCTGGCAGTTAAAGTCGCGTGATGAGCCTTGCAGGTGCACCACCCTGTATGTAATTTAAGCATCTAAGTTGTTGCAGTCGACAAGTAAGGAGCGTAGGTAGTAAATTTTAGTTTTTGAAAACTCAATTTTTGGCCGCTTTTGCTGCCTTGTAGTTGACCTAGGACCTTAAGATTTGGCACGAACCGAGCTCTGGCAGCCACATTACACAAGAAAAAGCCAGAAGTGGTAATCTGTAGAAAAAACCGCAGAAAATCTTACGTTTAATACATTTGTTTTCGAAATGACGTAACTGCAAATCGTCACAATGGACGCATTTCTATCGGAAACGTTTACATTTAACTTCTGGCAGTTAAAGTCGCGTGATGAGCCTTGCGGGTGCACCACCCTGTACGTAATTAAAGCATCTAAGTTGTTGCAGTCGACAAGTAAGGAGCACAGCAAGTGAAGTTTTAGTTTTTGAAAACTCAATTTTCGGCCTCTTTTGCTGCCTTGTAGTTGACCTAGGACCTTAAGATTTGGCACGAACCGAGCTCTGGCAGCCACATTACACAAGAAAAAGCCAGAAGTGGTAATCTGTAGAAAAAACCGCAGAAAACCTTACGTTTAATACATTTGTTTTCGAAGTGACGTAAATGCAAATCGTCACAATTGACGCATTTCTATAGGAAAGGTTACCATTTATCTTCTGGCAGATAAAGTCGCGTGATGAGCCTTGCGTGTGTACCACCCTGTGCGTAATTTAAGCATCTAAGTTGTTGCAGTCGACAAGTAAGGAGCACAGCAAGTCAAGTATTAGTTTTTTAAAACTGAATTTTTCTCCGCTTTTGCTGCCTTGTAGTTGACCTAGGACCTTAAGATTTCGCACGAACCGAGCTCTGGCAGCCACATTACACAAGAAAAAGCCAGAAGTGGTAATTTGTAGAAAAAACCGCAGAAAATCTTACGTTTAATACATTTGTTTTCGAAATGACGTAACTGCAAATCTTCACAATGGACGCATTTCTATCGGAAACGTTTACATTTATCTTCTGGCAGTTAAAGTCGCGTGATGAGCCTTGCGGGTGCACCACCCTGTACGTAATTTAAGCATCTAAGTTGTTGCAGTCGACAAGTAAGGAGCAAAGCATGTCAAGTTTTAGTTTTTGAAAACTCAATTTTTGGCCGCTTTTGCTGCCTTGTAGTTGACCAAGGACCTTAAGATTTGGCACGAACCGAGCTCAGGCAGCCTCATTACACAAGAAAAAGCCAGAAGTGGTAATGTGTAGAAAAAGCCGCAGAAAATCTTACGTTTAATACATTTGTTTTCGAAATGACGTAACTGCAAATCGTCACAATGGACGCATTTCTATCGGAAACGTTTACATTTCTCTTCTGGCAGTTAAAGTCGTGTGATGAGCCTTGCGGGTGGACCAACCTGTCCGTAATTTAAGCATATAAGTTGTTGCAGTCGACAAGTAAGGAGCACAGCAAGTCAAGTTTTAGTTTTTGAAAACTCAATTTTTGGCCGCTTTTGCTGCCTTGTAGTTGACCTAGGACCTTAAGATTTGACACGAACCGAGCTCTGGCAGCCACATTACACGAGAAAAAGCCAGAAGTGGTAATGTTTCGAAAAAACCGCAGAAAATCTTACGTTTAATACATTTGTTTTCGAAATGACGTAACTGCAAATCGTCATAATGGACGCATTTCTATCGGAAACGTTTACATTTATCTTCTGGCAGTTAAAGTCGCGTGATGAACCTTGCGGGTGCACCACCCTGTACGTAATTTAAGCATCTAAGTTGTTGCAGTCGACAAGTAAGGAGCACAGCAAGTCAAGTTTTAGTTTTTGACAACTCAATTTTTGGCCGCTTTTGCTGCCTTGTAGTTGACCTAGGACCTTATGATTTCGCACGAACCGAGCTCTGGCAGCCACATTACACAAGAAAAAGCCAGAAGTAGTAATGTGTAGAAAAAACCGCAGAAAATCTTACGTTTAATACATTTGTTTTCGAAATGACGTAACTGTAAATCGTCACAATGGACGCATTTCTATCGGAAACGTTTACATTCATCTTCTGGCAGTTAAAGTCGCGTGATGAGCCTTGCGGATGCACCACCCTGTACGTAATTTAAGCATCTAAGTTGTTGCAGTCGACAAGTAAGGAGCTCAGCAAGTCAAGTTTTAGTTTCTGAAAACTCAATTTTTGGCCGCTTTTGCTGCCTTGTAGTTGACCTAGGACCTTAAGATTTGGCACGAACCGAGCTCAGGCAGCCTCATTACACAAGAAAAAGCCAGAAGTGGTAATGTGTAGAAAAAGCCGCAGAAAGTCTTACGTTTAATACATTTGTTTTCGAAATGACGTAACTGCAAATCGTCACAATGGACGCATTTCTATCGGAAACGTTTACATTTATCTTCTGGCAGTTAAAGTCGCGTGATGAGCCTTGCGGGTGCACCACCCTGTACGTAATTTAAGCATCTAAGTTGTTGCAGTCGACAAGTAAGGAGCACAGCAGTGTCAAGTTTTAGTTTTTGAAAACTGAATTTTTGGCCGCTTTTGCTGCCTTGTAGGTGACCTAGGACCTTAAGAGTTGGCACGAACCGAGCTCTGGCAGCCACATTACACAAGAAAAAGCCAGAAGTGGTAATGTGTAAAAAAAACCGCAGAAAATCTTACGTTTAATACATTTGTTTTCGAAATGACGTAACTGCAAATCGTCACAATGGACGCATTTCTATCGGAAACGTTTACATTTATCTTCTGGCAGTTAAAGTCGCATGATGAGCCTTGCGGGTGCACCGCCCTGTATGTAATTTAAGCATCTAAGTAGTTGCAGTCGACAAGTAAGGAGCACAGCAAGTCAAATTTTAGTTTTTGAAAACTCAATTTTTGGCCGCTTTTGCTGCCTTGTAGTTGACCTAGGACCTTACGATTTGGAACGAACCGAGCTCAAGCACCCACATTACACAAGAAAAAGGGAGAAGTGGTAATGTGTAGAAGAAACCGCAGAAAATCTTACGTTTAATACATTTGTTTTCGAAGTGACGTAAATGCAAATCGTCACAATTGACGCATTTCTATAGGAAAGGTTACCATTTATCTTCTGGCAGATAAAGTCGCGTGATGAGCCTTGCGTGTGTACCACCCTGTACGTAATTTAAGCATCTAAGTTGTTGCAGTCGACAAGTAAGGAGCACAGCAAGTCAAGTTTTAGTTTTTGAAAACTCAATTTTTGGCCGCTTTTGCTGCCTTGTAGTTGACCTAGGACCTTAAGATTTGACACGAACCGAGCTCTGGCAGCCACATTACACGAGAAAAAGCCAGAAGTGGTAATGTGTAGAAAAAACCGCAGAAAATCTTACGTTTAATACATTTGTTTTCGAAATGACGTAACTGCAAATCGTCACAATGGACGCATTTCTATCGGAAACGTTTACATTTATCTTCTGGCAGTTAAAGTCGCGTGATGAGCCTTGCGGGTGCACCACCCTGTACGTAATTTAAGCATCTAAGTTGTTGCAGTCGACAAGTAAGGAGCACAGCAAGTCAAGTTTTAGTTTTTGAAAACTCAATTTTTGGCCGCTTTTGCTGCCTTGTAGTTGACCTAGGACCTTAAGATTTGGCACGAACCGAGCTCTGGCAGCCACATTACACAAGAAAAAGCCAGAAGTGGTAATGTGTAGAAAAAACCGCAGAAAATCTTACGTTTAATACATTTGTTTTCGAAATGACGTAACTGCAAATCGTCACAATGGACGCATTTCTATCGGAAACGATTACATTTAACTTCTGGCAGTTAAAGTCGCGTGATGAGCCTTGCGGGTGCACCACCCTGTACGTAATTTAAGCATCTAAGTTGTTGCAGTCGACAAGTAAGGAGCACAGCAAGTCAAGTTTTAGTTTTTGAAAACTCAATTTTTGGCCGCTTTTGCTGCCTTGTAGTTGACCTAGGACCTTAAGATTTGGCACGAACCGAGTTCTGGCAGCCACATTACACAAGAAAAAGCCAGAAGTGGTAATCTGTAGGAAAAACCGCAGAAAATCTTACGTTTAAGACATTTGTTTGTCGAAATGACGTAACTGCAAATCGTCACAATGGACGCATTTCTATCGGAAACGTTTACATTTCTCTTCTGGCAGTTAAAGTCGTGTGATGAGCCTTGCGGGTGGACCAACCTGTCCGTAATTTAAGCATCTAAGTTGTTGCAGTCGACAAGTAAGGAGCACACCAAGTCAAGTTTTAGTTTTTGAAAACTCAATTTTTGGCCGCTTTTGCTGCCTTGTAGTTGACCTAGGACCTTACGATTTGGCACGAACCGAGCTCAAGCAGCCACATTACACAAGAACAAGCCAGAAGTGGTAATGTGTAGAAGAAACCGCAGAAAATCTTACGTTTAATACATTTGTTTTCGAAGTGACGTAAATGCAAATCGTCACAATGGACGCATTTCTATCGGAAACGTTTACATTTATCTTCTGGCACATAAAGTCGCGTGATGAGCCTTGCGTGTGTACCACCCTGTACGTAATTTAAGCATCTAAGTTGTTGCAGTCGACAAGTAAGGAGCACAGCAAGTCAAGTTTTAGTTTTTTAAAACTGAATTTTTCTCCACTTTTGCTGCCTTGTAGTTGACCTAGGACCTTAAGATTTCGCACGAAACGAGCTCTGGCAGCCACATTACACAAGAAAAAGCCAGAAGTGGTAATTTGTAGAAAATACCGCAGAAAATCTTACGTGTAATACATTTGTTTTCGAAATGACGTAACTGCAAATCTTCACAATGGACGCATTTCTATCGGAAACGTTTACATAATTTTCTGGCAGTTAAAGTCGCGTGATGAGCCTTGCGGGTGCACCACCCTGTACGTAATTTAAGCATCTATGTTGTTGCAATCGTCAAGTAAGGAGCACAGCAGGTCAAGTTTTAGTTTTTGAAAACTCAATTTTTGGCCGCTTTTGCTGCCTTGTAGTTGACCTAGGACCTTAAGATTTGGCACGAACCGAGCTCTGGCAGCCGCATTACACAAGAGAAAGCCAGAAGTAGTAATGTGTAGAAAAAACCGCAGAAAATCTTACGTTTAATACATTTGTTTTCGAAATGACGTAACTGTAAATCGTCACAATGGACGCATTTCTATCGGAAACGTTTACATTTCTCTTCTGGCAGTTAAAGTCGTATGATGAGCCTTGCGGGTGGACCAACCTGTCTGTAATTTAAGCATATAAGTTGTTGCAGTCGAAAAGTAAGGAGCACAGCAAGTCAAGTTTTAGTTTTTGAAAACTCAATTTTTGGTCGCTTTTGCTGCCTTGTAGTTGACCTAGGACCTTAAGATTTGACACGAACCGAGCTCTGGCAGCCACATTACACGAGAAAAAGCCAGAAGTGGTAATGTGTTGAAAAAACCGCAGAAAATCTTACGTTTAATACATTTGTTTTCGAAATGACGTAACTGCAAATCGTCACAATGGACGCATTTCTATCGGAAACGTTTACATTTCTCGTCTGGCAGTTAAAGTCGTGTGATGAGCCTTGCGGGTGGACCAACCTGTCCGTAATTTAAGCATATAAGTTGTTGCAGTCGACAAGTAAGGAGCACAGCAAGTCAAGTTTTAGTTTTTGAAAACTCAATTTTTGGCCGCTTTTGCTGCCTTGTAGTTGACCTAGGACCTTAAGATTTGACACGAACCGAGCTCTGGCAGCCACATTACACGAGAAAAAGCCAGAAGTGGTAATGTGTAGAAAAAACCGCAGAAAATCTTACGTTTAATACATTTGTTTTCGAAATGACGTAACTGCAAATCGTCACAATGGACGCATTTCTATCGGAAACGTTTACATTTATCTTCTGGCAGTTAAAGTCGCGTGATGAGCCTTGCGGGTGCACCACCCTGTACGTAATTTAAGCATCTAAATTGTTGCAGTCGACAAGTAAGGAGCACAGCAAGTCAAGTTTTAGTTTTTGAAAACTCAATTTTTGGCCGCTTTTGCTGCCTTGTAGTTGACCTAGGACCTTAAGATTTGGCACGAACCGAGTTCTGGCAGCCACATTACACAAGAAAAAGCCAGAAGTGGTAATCTGTAGGAAAAACCGCAGAAAATCTTACGTTTAATACATTTGTTTGTGGAAATGACGTAACTGCAAATCGTCACAATGGACGCATTTCTATCGGAAACGTTTACATTTCTCTTCTGGCAGTTAAAGTCGTGAGATGAGCCTTGCGGGTGGACCAACCTGTCCGTAATTTAAGCATATAAGTTGTTGCAGTCGACAAGTAAGGAGCACACCAAGTCAAGTTTTAGTTTTTGAAAACTCAATTTTTGGCCGCTTTTGCTGCCTTGTAGTTGACCTAGGACCTTACGATTTGGCACGAACCGAGCTCAAGCAGCCACATTACACAAGAAATAGCCAGAAGTGCTAATGTGTAGAAGAAACCGCAGAAAATCTTACGTTTAATACATTTGTTTTCGAAGTGACGTAAATGCAAATCGTCACAATGGACGCATTTCTATCGGAAACGTTTACATTTATCTTCTGGCAGATAAAGTCGCGTGATGAGCCTTGCGTGTGTACCACCCTGTACGTAATTTAAGCATCTAAGTTGTTGCAGTCGACAAGTAAGGAGCACAGCAAGTCAAGTTTTAGTTTTTTAAAACTGAATTTTTCTCCGCTTTTGCTGCCTTGTAGTTGACCTAGGACCTTAAGATTTCGCACGAAACGAGCTCTGGCAGCCACATTACACAAGAAAAAGCCAGAAGTGGTAATTTGTAGAAAAAACCGCAGAAAATCTTACGTGTAATACATTTGTTTTCGAAATGACGTAACTGCAAATCGTCACAATGGACGCATTTCTATCGGAAACGTTTACATTATTTTCTGGCAGTTAAAGTCGCGTGATGAGCCTTGCGGGTGCACCACCCTGTACGTAATTTAAGCATCTATGTTGTTGCAATCGTCAAGTAAGGAGCACAGCAGGTCAAGTTTTAGTTTTTGAAAACTCAATTTTTGGCCGCTTTTGCTGCCTTGTAGTTGACCTAGGACCTTAAGATTTGGCACGAACCGAGCTCTGGCAGCCACATTACACAAGAAAAAGCCAGAAGTAGTAATGTGTAGAAAAAACCGCAGAAAATCTTACGTTTAATACATTTGTTTTCGAAATGACGTAACTGTAAATCGTCACAATGGACGCATTTCTATCGGAAACGTTTACATTTCTCTTCTGGCAGTTAAAGTCGTGTGATGAGCCTTGCGGGTGGACCAACCTGTCTGTAATTTAAGCATATAAGTTGTTGCAGTCGACAAGTAAGGAGCACAGCAAGTCAAGTTTTAGTTTTTGAAAACTCAATTTTTGGCCGCTTTTGCTGCCTTGTAGTTGTCCTAGGACCTTAAGATTTGACACGAACCGAGCTCTGGCAGCCACATTACACGAGAAAAAGCCAGAAGTGGTAATGTGTAGAAAAAACCGCAGAAAATCTTACGTTTAATACATTTGTTTTCGAAATGACGTAACTGCAAATCGTCACAATGGACGCATTTCTATCGGAAACGTTTACATTTCTCTTCTGGCAGTTAAAGTCGTGTGATGAGCCTTGCGGGTGGACCAACCTGTCCGTAATTTAAGCATATAAGTTGTTGCAGTCGACAAGTAAGGAGCACAGCAAGTCAAGTTTTAGGTTTTGAAAACTCAATTTTTGGCCGCTTTTGCTGCCTTGTAGTTGACCTAGGACCTTAAGATTTGACACGAACCGAGCTCTGGCAGCCACATTACACGAGAAAAAGCCAGAAGTGGTAATGTGTAGAAAAAACCGCAGAAAATCTTACGTTTAATACATTTGTTTTCGAAATGACGTAACTGCAAATCGTCACAATGGACGCATTTCTATCGGAAACGTTTACATTTATCTTCTGGCAGTTAAAGTCGCGTGATGAGCCTTGCGGGTGCACCACCCTGTACGTAATTTAAGCATCTAAGTTTTTGCAGTCGACAAGTAAGGAGCACAGCAAGTCAAGTTTTAGTTTTTGAAAACACAATTTTTGGCCGCTTTTGCTGCCTTGTAGTTGACCTAGAACCTTAAGATTTGGCACGAACCGAGCTCTGGCAGCCACATGACACAAGAAAAAGCCAGAAGTGGTAATGTGTAGAAAAAACCGCAGAAAATCTTACGTTTAATACATTTGTTTTCGAAATGACGTAACTGCAAATCGTCACAATGGACGCTTTTCTATCGGAAACGTTTACATTTATCTTCTGGCAGTTAAAGTCGCGTGATGAGCCTTGCAGGTGCACCACCCTGTATGTAATTTAAGCATCTAAGTTGTTGCAGTCGACAAGTAAGGAGCGTAGGTAGTAAACTTTAGTTTTTGAAATCTCAATTTTTGGCCGCTTTTGCTGCCTTGTAGTTGACCTAGGACCTTAAGATTTGGCACGAACCGAGCTCTGGCCGCCACATTACACAAGAAAAAGCCAGAAGTGGTAATCTGTAGAAAAAACCGCAGAAAATCTTACGTTTAATACATTTGTTTTCGAAATGACGTAACTGCAAATCGTCACAATGGACGCATTTCTATCGGAAACGTTTACATTTAACTTCTGGCAGTTAAAGTCGCGTGATGAGCCTTGCGGGTGCACCACCCTGTACGTAATTAAAGCATCTACGTTGTTGCAGTCGACAAGTAAGGAGCACAGCAAGTGAAGTTTTAGTTTTTGAAAACTCAATTTTCGGCCGCTTTTGCTGCCTTGTAGTTGACCTAGGACCTTAAGATTTGGCACGAACCGAGCTCTGGCAGCCACATTACACAAGAAAAAGCCAGAAGTGGTAATCTGTAGGAAAAACAGCAGAAAATCTTACGTTTAATTCATTTGTTTGTCGAAATGACGTAACTGCAAATCGTCACAATGGACGCATTTCTATCGGAAACGTTTACATTTATCTTCTGGCAGTTAAAGTCGTGTGATGAGCCTTGCGGGTGGACCAACCTGTCCGTAATTTAAGCATATAAGTTGTTGCAGTCGACAAGTAAGGAGCACAGCAAGTCAAGTTTTAGTTTTTGAAAACTCAATTTTTGGCCGCTTTTGCTGCCTTGTAGTTGACCTAGGACCTTAAGATTTGACACGAACCGAGCTCTGGCAGCCACATTACACGAGAAAAAGCCAGAAGTGGTAATGTGTAGAAAAAACCGCAGAAAATCTTACGTTTAATACATTTGTTTTCGAAATGACGTAACTGCAAATCGTCACAATGGACGCATTTCTATCGGAAACGTTTACATTTCTCTTCTGGCAGTTAAAGTCGTGTGATGAGCCTTGCGGGTGGACCAACCTGTCCGTAATTTAAGCATATAAGTTGTTGCAGTCGACAAGTAAGGAGCACAGCAAGTCAAGTTTTAGTTTTTGAAAACTCAATTTTTGGCCGCTTTTGCTGCCTTGTAGTTGACCTAGGACCTTAAGATTTGACACGAACCGAGCTCTGGCAGCCACATTACACGAGTAAAAGCCAGAAGTGGTAATGTGTAGAAAAAACCGCAGAAAATCTTACATTTAATACATTTGTTTGTGGAAATGACGTAACTGCAAACCGTCACAATGGACGCATTTCTATCGGAAACGTTTACATTTCTCTTCTGGCAGTTAAAGTCGTGTGATGAGCCTTGCGGGTGGACCAACCTGTCCGTAATTTAAGCATATAAGTTGTTGCAGTCGACAAGTAAGGAGCACAGCAAGTCAAGTTTTAGTTTTTGAAAACTCAATTTTTGGCCGCTTTTGCTGCCTTGTAGTTGACCTAGGACGTTAAGATTTGGCACGAACCGAGTTCTGGCAGCCACATTACACAAGAAAAAGCCAGAAGTGGTAATCTGTAGGAAAAACCGCAGAAAATCTTACATTTAATACATTTGTTTGTGGAAATGACGTAACTGCAAACCGTCACAATGGACGCATTTCTATCGGAAACGTTTACATTTCTCTTCTGGCAGTTAAAGTCGTGTGATGAGCCTTGCGGGTGGACCAACCTGTCCGTAATTTAAGCATATAAGTTGTTGCAGTCGACAAGTAAGGAGCACACCAAGTCAAGTTTTAGTTTTTGAAAACTCAATTTTTGGCCGCTTTTGCTGCCTTGTAGTTGACCTAGGACCTTAAGATTTGGCACGAACCGAGCTCAAGCAGCCACATTACACAAGAAATAGCCAGAAGTGGTAATGTGTAGAAGAAACCGCAGAAAATCTTACGTTTAATACATTTGTTTTCGAAGTGACGTAAATGCAAATCGTCACAATGGACGCATTTCTATCGGAAACGTTTACATTTATCTTCTGGCAGATAAAGTCGCGTGATGAGCCTTGCGTGTGTACCACCCTGTACGTAATTTAAGCATCTAAGTTGTTGCAGTCGACAAGTAAGGAGCACAGCAAGTCAAGTTTTAGTTTTTTAAAACTGAATTTTTCTCCGCTTTTGCTGCCTTGTAGTTGACCTAGGACCTTAAGATTTCGCACGAAACGAGCTCTGGCAGCCACATTACACAAGAAAAAGCCAGAAGTGGTAATTTGTAGAAAAAACCGCAGAAAATCTTACGTGTAATACATTTGTTTTCGAAATGACGTAACTGCAAATCGTCACAATGGACGCATTTCTATCGGAAACGTTTACATTATTTTCTGGCAGTTAAAGTCGCATGATGAGCCTTGCGGGTGCACCACCCTGTACGTAATTTAAGCATCTATGTTGTTGCAATCGTCAAGTAAGGAGCACAGCAGGTCAAGTTTTAGTTTTTGAAAACTCAATTTTTGGCCGCTTTTGCTGCCTTGTAGTTGACCTAGGACCTTAAGATTTGGCACGAACCGAGCTCTGGCAGCCACATTACACAAGAAAAAGCCAGAAGTAGTAATGTGTAGAAAAAACCGCAGAAAATCTTACGTTTAATACATTTGTTTTCGAAATGACGTAAATGCAAATCGTCACAATGGACGCATTTCTATCGGAAACGTTTACATTTCTCTTCTGGCAGTTAAAGTCGTGTGATGAGCCTTGCGGGTGGACCAACCTGTCTGTAATTTAAGCATATAAGTTGTTGCAGTCGACAAGTAAGGAGCACAGCAAGTCAAGTTTAGTTTTTGAAAACTAAATTTTTGGCCGCTTTTGCTGCCTTGTAGTTGACCTAGGACCTTAAGATTTGACACGAACCGAGCTCTGGCAGCCACATTACACGAGAAAAAGCCAGAAGTGGTAATGTGTAGAAAAAACCGCAGCAAATCTTACGTTTAATACATTTGTTTTCGAAATGACGTAACTGCAAATCGTCACAATGGACGCATTTCTATCGGAAACGTTTACATTTCTCTTCTGGCAGTTAAAGTCGTGTGATGAGCCTTGCGGGTGGACCAACCTGTCCGTAATTTAAGCATATAAGTTGTTGCAGTCGACAAGTAAGGAGCACAGCAAGTCAAGTTTTAGGTTTTGAAAACTCAATTATTGGCCGCTTTTGCTGCCTTGTAGTTGACCTAGGACCTTAAGATTTGACACGAACCGAGCTCTGGCAGCCACATTACACGAGAAAAAGCCAGAAGTGGTAATGTGTAGAAAAAACCGCAGAAAATCTTACGTTTAATACATTTGTTTTCGAAATGACGTAACTGCAAATCGTCACAATGGACGCGTTTCTATCGGAAACGTTTACATTTATCTTCTGGCAGTTAAAGTCGCGTGATGAGCCTTGCGGGTGCACCACCCTGTACGTAATTTAAGCATCTAAGTTGTTGCAGTCGACAAGTAAGGAGCACAGCAAGTCAAGTTTTAGTTTTTGAAAACTCAATTTTTGGCCGCTTTTGCTGCCTTGTAGTTGACCTAGGACCTTAAGATTTGGCACGAACCGAGTTCTGGCAGCCACATTACACAAGAAAAAGCCAGAAGTGGTAATCAGTAGGAAAAACCGCAGAAAATCTTACGTTTAATACATTTGTTTGTCGAAATGACGTAACTGCAAATCGTCACAATGGACGCATTTCTATCGGAAACGTTTACATTTCTCTTCTGGCAGTTAAAGTCGTGTGATGAGCCTTGCGGGTGGACCAACCTGTCCGCAATTTAAGCATCTAAGTTGTTGCAGTCGACAAGTAAGGAGCACACCAAGTCAAGTTTTAGTTTTTGAAAACTCAATTTTTGGCCGCTTTTGCTGCCTTGTAGTTGACCTAGGACCTTACGATTTGGCACGAACCGAGCTCAAGCAGCCACATTACACAAGAAAAAGCCAGAAGTGGTAATGTGTAGAAGAAACCGCAGAAAATCTTACGTTTAATACATTTGTTTTCGAAGTGACGTAAATGCAAATCGTCACAATGGACGCATTTCTATCGGAAACGTTTACATTTATCTTCTGGCAGATAAAGTCGCGTGATGAGCCTTGCGTGTGTACCACCCTGTACGTAATTTAAGCATCTAAGTTGTTGCAGTCGACAAGTAAGGAGCACAGCAAGTCAAGTTTTAGTTTTTTAAAACTGAATTTTTCTCCGCTTTTGCTGCCTTGTAGTTGACCTAGGACCTTCAGATTTCGCACGAACCGAGCTCTGGCAGCCACATTACACAAGAAAAAGCCAGAAGTGGTAATTTGTAGAAAATACCGCAGAAAATCTTACGTGTAATACATTTGTTTTCGAAATGACGTAACTGCAAATCTTCACAATGGACGCATTTCTATCGGAAACGTTTACATTATTTTCTGGCAGTTAAAGTCGCGTGATGAGCCTTGCGGGTGCACCACCCTGTACGTAATTTAAGCATCTATATTGTTGCAATCGTCAAGTAAGGAGCACAGCAGGTCAAGTTTTAGTTTTTGAAACCTCAATTTTTGGCCGCTTTTGCTGCCTTGTAGTTGACCTAGGACCTTAAGATTTGGCACGAACCGAGCTCTGGCAGCCACATTACACAAGAAAAAGCCAGAAGTAGTAATGTGTAGAAAAAACCTCAGAAAATCTTACGTTTAATACATTTGTTTTCGAAATGACGTAACTGTAAATCGTCACAATGGACGCATTTCTATCGGAAACGTTTACATTTCTCTTCTGGCAGTTAAAGTCGTGTGATGAGCCTTTCGGGTGGACCAACCTGTCTGTAATTTAAGCATATAAGTTGTTGCAGTCGACAAGTAAGGAGCACAGCAAGTCAAGTTTTAGTTTTTGAAAACTCAATTTTTGGCCGCTTTTGCTGCCTTGTAGTTGACCTAGGACCTTATGATTTGGCACGAACCGAGCTCTGGCAGCCACATTACACAAGAAAAAGCCAGAAGTGGTAATGTGTAGAAAAAACCGCAGAAAATCTTACGTTTAATACATTTGTTTTCGAAATGACGTAACTGCAAATCGTCACAATGGACGCATTTCTATCGGAAACGTTTACATTTAACTTCTGGCAGTTAAAGTCGCGTGATGAGCCTTGCGGGTGCACCACCCTGTACGTAATTTAAGCATCTAAGTTGTTGCAGTCGACAAGTAAGGAGCACAGCAAGTCAAGTTTTAGTTTTTGAAAACTCAATTTTTGGCCGCTTTTGCTGCCTTGTAGTTGACCTAGGACCTTAAGATTTGGCACGAACCGAGCTCTGGCAGCCACATTACACTAGAAAAAGCCAGAAGTGGTAATGTGTAGAAGAAACCGCTGAAAATCTTACGTTTAATACGTTTGTTTTCGAAGTGACGTAAATGCAAATCGTCACAATGGACGCATTTCTATCGGAAACGTTTACATTTATCTTCTGGCAGATAAAGTCGCGTGATGAGCCTTGCGTGTGTACCACCCTGTACGTAATTTAAGCATCTAAGTTGTTGCAGTCGACAAGTAAGGAGCACAGCAAGACAAGTTTTAGTTTTTTAAAACTGAATTTTTCTCCGCTTTTGCTGCCTTGTAGTTGACCTAGGACCTTAAGATTTCGCACGAACCGAGCTCTGGCAGCCACATTACACAAGAAAAAGCCAGAAGTGGTAATTTGTAGAAAAAACCGCAGAAAATCTTACGTGTAATACATTTGTTTTCGAAATGACGTAACTGCAAATCTTCACAATGGACGCATTTCTATCGGAAACGTTTACATTTATCTTCTGGCAGTTAAAGTCGCGTGATGAGCCTTGCGGGTGCACCACCCTGTACGTAATTTAAGCATCTATGTTGTTGCAGTCGTCAAGTAAGGAGCACAGCAAGTCAAGTTTTAGTTTTTGAAAACTCAATTTTTGGCCGCTTTTGCTGCCTTGTAGTTGACCTAGGACCTTAAGATTTGACACGAACCGAGCTCTGGCAGCCACATTACACGAGAAAAAGCCAGAAGTGGTAATGTGTAGAAAAAAACCGCAGAAAATCTTACGTTTAATACATTTGTTTGTCGAAATGCGTAACTGCAAATCGTCACAATGTACGCATTTCTATCGGAAACGTTTACATTTCTCTTCTGGCAGTTAAAGTCGTGTGATGAGCCTTGCGGGTGGACCAACCTGTCCGTAATTTAAGCATATAAGTTGTTGCAGTCGACAAGTAAGGAGCACAGCAAGTCAAGTTTTAGTTTTTGAAAACTCAATTTTTGGCCGCTTTTGCTGCCTTGTAGTTGACCTAGGACCTTACGATTTGGCACGAACCGAGCTCAAGCACCCACATTACACAAGAAAAAGCCAGAAGTGGTAATGTGTAGAAGAAACCGCAGAAAATCTTACGTTTAATACATTTGTTTTCGAAGTGACGTAAATGCAAATCGTCACAATGGACGCATTTCTATCGGAAACGTTTACATTTATCTTCTGGCAGATAAAGTCGCGTGATGAGCCTTGCGTGTGTACCACCCTGTACGTAATTTAAGCATCTAAGTTGTTGCAGTCGACAAGTAAGGAGCACAGCAAGTCAAGTTTTAGTTTTTTAAAACTGAATTTTTCTCCGCTTTTGCTGCCTTGTAGTTGACCTAGGACCTTCAGATTTCGCACGAACCGAGCTCTGGCAGCCACATTACACAAGAAAAAGCCAGAAGTGGTAATTTGTAGAAAAAACCGCAGAAAATCTTACGTGTAATACATTTGTTTGTCGAAATGACGTAACTGCAAATCGTCACAATGGACGCATTTCTATCGGAAACGTTTACATTTCTCTTCTGGCAGTTAAAGTCGTGTGATGAGCCTTGCGGGTGGACCAACCTGTCCGCAATTTAAGCATCTAAGTTGTTGCAGTCGACAAGTAAGGAGCACACCAAGTCAAGTTTTAGTTTTTGAAAACTCAATTTTTGGCCGCTTTTGCTGCCTTGTAGTTGACCTAGGACCTTACGATTTGGCACGAACCGAGCTCAAGCAGCCACATTACACAAGAAAAAGCCAGAAGTGGTAATGTGTAGAAGAAACCGCAGAAAATCTTACGTTTAATACATTTGTTTTCGAAGTGACGTAAATGCAAATCGTCACAATGGACGCATTTCTATCGGAAACGTTTACATTTATCTTCTGGCAGATAAAGTCGCGTGATGAGCCTTGCGTGTGTACCACCCTGTACGTAATTTAAGCATCTAAGTTGTTGCAGTCGACAAGTAAGGAGCACAGCAAGTCAAGTTTTAGTTTTTTAAAACTGAATTTTTCTCCGCTTTTGCTGCCTTGTAGTTGACCTAGGACCTTCAGATTTCGCACGAACCGAGCTCTGGCAGCCACATTACACAAGAAAAAGCCAGAAGTGGTAATTTGTAGAAAATACCGCAGAAAATCTTTCGTGTAATACATTTGTTTTCGAAATGACGTAACTGCAAATCTTCACAATGGACGCATTTCTATCGGAAACGTTTACATTATTTTCTGGCAGTTAAAGTCGCGTGATGAGCCTTGCGGGTGCACCACCCTGTACGTAATTTAAGCATCTATATTGTTGCAATCGTCAAGTAAGGAGCACAGCAGGTCAAGTTTTAGTTTTTGAAACCTCAATTTTTGGCCGCTTTTGCTGCCTTGTAGTTGACCTAGGACCTTAAGATTTGGCACGAACCGAGCTCTGGCAGCCACATTACACAAGAAAAAGCCAGAAGTAGTAATGTGTAGAAAAAACCTCAGAAAATCTTACGTTTAATACATTTGTTTTCGAAATGACGTAACTGTAAATCGTCACAATGGACGCATTTCTATCGGAAACGTTTACATTTCTCTTCTGGCAGTTAAAGTCGTGTGATGAGCCTTTCGGGTGGACCAACCTGTCTGTAATTTAAGCATATAAGTTGTTGCAGTCGACAAGTAAGGAGCACAGCAAGTCAAGTTTTAGTTTTTGAAAACTCAATTTTTGGCCGCTTTTGCTGCCTTGTAGTTGACCTAGGACCTTATGACTTGGCACGAACCGAGCTCTGGCAGCCACATTACACAAGAAAAAGCCAGAAGTGGTAATGTGTAGAAAAAACCGCAGAAAATCTTACGTTTAATACATTTGTTTTCGAAATGACGTAACTGCAAATCGTCACAATGGACGCATTTCTATCGGA
Source organism: Schistocerca cancellata (assembly GCF_023864275.1). Lineage (NCBI taxonomy): Eukaryota > Metazoa > Arthropoda > Insecta > Orthoptera > Acrididae > Schistocerca > Schistocerca cancellata. The sequence continues at coordinate 138,713,834 of NC_064637.1, forward strand.
AACGTTTACATTTAACTTCTGGCAGTTAAAGTCGCGTGATGAGCCTTGCGGGTGCACCACCCTGTACGTAATTTAAGCATCTAAGTTGTTGCAGTCGACAAGTAAGGAGCACAGCAAGTCAAGTTTTAGTTTTTGAAAACTCAATTTTTGGCCGCTTTTGCTGCCTTGTAGTTGACCTAGGACCTTAAGATTTGGCACGAACCGAGCTCTGGCAGCCACATTACACTAGAAAAAGCCAGAAGTGGTAATGTGTAGAAGAAACCGCTGAAAATCTTACGTTTAATACGTTTGTTTTCGAAGTGACGTAAATGCAAATCGTCACAATGGACGCATTTCTATCGGAAACGTTTACATTTATCTTCTGGCAGATAAAGTCGCGTGATGAGCCTTGCGTGTGTACCACCCTGTACGTAATTTAAGCATCTAAGTTGTTGCAGTCGACAAGTAAGGAGCACAGCAAGACAAGTTTTAGTTTTTTAAAACTGAATTTTTCTCCGCTTTTGCTGCCTTGTAGTTGACCTAGGACCTTAAGATTTCGCACGAACCGAGCTCTGGCAGCCACATTACACAAGAAAAAGCCAGAAGTGGTAATTTGTAGAAAAAACCGCAGAAAATCTTACGTGTAATACATTTGTTTTCGAAATGACGTAACTGCAAATCTTCACAATGGACGCATTTCTATCGGAAACGTTTACATTTATCTTCTGGCAGTTAAAGTCGCGTGATGAGCCTTGCGGGTGCACCACCCTGTACGTAATTTAAGCATCTATGTTGTTGCAGTCGTCAAGTAAGGAGCACAGCAAGTCAAGTTTTAGTTTTTGAAAACTCAATTTTTGGCCGCTTTTGCTGCCTTGTAGTTGACATAGGACCTTAAGATTTGACACGAACCGAGCTCTGGCAGCCACATTACACGAGAAAAAGCCAGAAGTGGTAATGTGTAGAAAAAAACCGCAGAAAATCTTACGTTTAATACATTTGTTTGTCGAAATGCGTAACTGCAAATCGTCACAATGTACGCATTTCTATCGGAAACGTTTACATTTCTCTTCTGGCAGTTAAAGTCGTGTGATGAGCCTTGCGGGTGGACCAACCTGTCCGTAATTTAAGCATATAAGTTGTTGCAGTCGACAAGTAAGGAGCACAGCAAGTCAAGTTTTAGTTTTTGAAAACTCAATTTTTGGCCGCTTTTGCTGCCTTGTAGTTGACCTAGGACCTTACGATTTGGCACGAACCGAGCTCAAGCACCCACATTACACAAGAAAAAGCCAGAAGTGGTAATGTGTAGAAGAAACCGCAGAAAATCTTACGTTTAATACATTTGTTTTCGAAGTGACGTAAATGCAAATCGTCACAATGGACGCATTTCTATCGGAAACGTTTACATTTATCTTCTGGCAGGTTAAGTCTCGTGATGAGCCTTGCGGGTGCACCATCCTGTACGTAATTTAAGCATCTAAGTTGTTGCAGTCGACAAGTAAGGAGCACAGCAAGTCCAGTTTTAGTTTTTGAAAAGTCAATTTTTGGCCGCTTTTGCTACCTTGTAGTTGACCTAGGACCTTAAGATTTGGCACGAACCGAGCTCTGGCAGCCACATTACACAAGAAAAACCCAGAAGTGGTAATGTGTAGAAAAAACCGCAGAAAATCATACGTTTATTACATTTGTTTTCGAAGTGACGTAAATGCAAATCGTCACAATGGACGCATTTCTATCGGAAACGTTTACATTTATCTTCTGGCAGATAAAGTCGCGTGATGAGCCTTGCGTGTGTACCACCCTGTACGTAATTTAAGCATCTAAGTTGTTGCAGTCGACAAGTAAGGAGCACAGCAAGTCAAGTTTTAGTTTTTTAAAACTGAATTTTTCTCCGCTTTTGCTGCCTTGTAGTTGACCTAGGACCTTAAGATTTGGCACGAACTGAGCTCTGGCAGCCACATTACACAAGAATAACCCAGAAGTGGTAATGTGTAGAAAAAACCGCAGAAAATCTTACGTTTAATACATTTGTTTTCGAAATGACGTAACTGCAAATCGTCACAATGGACGCATTTCTATCGGAAACGTTTACATTTATCTTCTGGCAGGTTAAGTCTCGTGATGAGCCTTGCGGGTGCACCATCCTGTACGTAATTGTAGCATCTAAGTTGTTGCAGTCGACAAGTAAGGAGCACAGCAAGTCCAGTTTTAGTTTTTGAAAACTCAATTTTTGGCCGCTTTTGCTACCTTGTAGTTGACCTAGGACCTTAAGATTTGGCACGAACCGAGCTCTGGCAGCCACATTACACAAGAAAAAGCCAGAAGTGGTAATGTGTAGAAAAACCGCAGAAAATCTTACGTTTAATACATTTGTTTTCGAAATGACGTAACTGCAAATCGTCACAATGGACGCATTTCTATCGGAAACGTTTACATTTATCTTCTGGCAGGTTAAGTCTCGTGATGAGCCTTGCGGGTGCACCATCCTGTACGTAATTTAAGCATCTAAGTTGTTGCAGTCGACAAGTAAGGAGCACAGCAAGTCCAGTTTTAGTTTTTGAAAACTCAATTTTTGGCCGCTTTTGCTACCTTGTAGTTGACCTAGGACCTTAAGATTTGGCACGAACCGAGCTCTGGCAGCCACATTACACAAGAAAAACCCAGAAGTGGTAATGTGTAGAAAAAACCGCAGAAAATCTTACGTTTAATACATTTGTTTTCGAAATGACGTAACTGCAAATCGTCACAATGGACGCATTTCTATCGGAAACGTTTACATTTATCTTCTGGCAGGTTAAGTCTCGTGATGGGCCTTGCGGGTGCACCATCCTGTACGTAATTTAAGCATCTAAGTTGTTGCAGTCGACAAGTAAGGAGCACAGCAAGTCCAGTTTTAGTTTTTGAAAACTTAATTTTTGGCCGCTTTTGCTACCTTGTAGTTGACCTAGGACCTTAAGATTTGGCACGAACCGAGCTCTGGCAGCCACATTACACAAGAAAAACCCAGAAGTGGTAATGTGTAGAAAAAACCGCAGAAAATCTTACGTTTAATACATTTGTTTTCGAAATGACGTAACTGCAAATCGTCACAATGGACGCATTTCTATCGGAAACGTTTACATTTATCTTCTGGCAGGTAAAGTCTCGTGATGAGCCTTGCGGGTGCACCATCCTGTACGTAATTTAAGCATCTAAGTTGTTGCAGTCGACAAGTAAGGAGCACAGCAAGTCAAGTTTTAGTTTTTGAAAACTCAATTTTTGGCCGCTTTTGCTACCTTGTAGTTGACCTAGGACCTTAAGATTTGGCACGAACCGAGCTCTGGCAGCCACATTACACAAGAAAAACCCAGAAGTGGTAATGTGTAGAAAAAACCGCAGAAAATCTTACGTTTAATACATTTGTTTTCGAAATGACGTAACTGCAAATCGTCACAATGGACGCATTTCTATCGGAAACGTTTACATTTATCTTCTGGCAGGTTACGTCTCGTGATGAGCCTTGCGGGTGCACCATCCTGTACGTAATTTAAGCATCTAAGTTGTTGCAGTCGACAAGTAAGGAGCACAGCAAGTCCAGTTTTAGTTTTTGAAAACTCAATTTTTGGCCGCTTTTGCTACCTTGTAGTTGACCTAGGACCTTAAGATTTGGCACGAACCGAGCTCTGGCAGCCACATTACACAAGAAAAACCCAGAAGTGGTAATGTGTAGAAAAAACCGCAGAAAATCTTACGTTTAATACATTTGTTTTCGAAATGACGTAACTGCAAATCGTCACAATGGACGCATTTCTATCGGAAACGTTTACATTTATCTTCTGGCAGGTTAAGTCTCGTGATGAGCCTTGGGGGTGCACCATCCTGTACGTAATTTAAGCATCTAAGTTGTTGCAGTCGACAAGTAAGGAGCACAGCAAGTCCAGTTTTAGTTTTTGAAAACTCTATTTTTGGCCGCTTTTGCTACCTTGTAGTTGACCTAGGACCTTAAGATTTGGCACGAACCGAGCTCTGGCAGCCACATTACACAAGAAAAAGCCAGAAGTGGTAATGTGTAGAAAAAACCGCAGAAAATCTTACGTTTAATACATTTGTTTTCGAAATGACGTAACTGCAAATCGTCACAATGGACGCATTTCTATCGGAAACGTTTACATTTATCTTCTGGCAGGTTAAGTCTCGTGATGAGCCTTGCGGGTGCACCATCCTGTACGTAATTTAAGCATCTAAGTTGTTGCAGTCGACAAGTAAGGAGCACAGCAAGTCCAGTTTTAGTTTTTGAAAACTCAATTTTTGGCCGCTTTTGCTACCTTGTAGTTGACCTAGGACCTTAAGATTTGGCACGAACCGAGCTCTGGCAGCCACAGTACACAAGAAAAACCCAGAAGTGGTAATGTGTAGAAAAAACCGCTGAAAAACTTACGTTTAATACATTTGTTTTCGAAATGACGTAACTGCAAATCGTCACAATGGACGCATTTCTATCGGAAACGTTTACATTTATCTTCTGGCAGGTTAAGTCTCGTGATGAGCCTTGCGGGTGCACCATCCTGTACGTAATTTAAGCATCTAAGTTGTTGCAGTCGACAAGTAAGGAGCACAGCAAGTCCAGTTTTAGTTTTTGAAAACTCAATTTTTGGCCGCTTTTGCTACCTTGTAGTTGACCTAGGACCTTAAGATTTGGCACGAACCGAGCTCTGGCAGCCACATTACACAAGAAAAACCCAGAAGTGGTAATGTGTAGAAAAAACCGCAGAAAATCTTACGTTTAATACATTTGTTTTCGAAATGACGTAACTGCAAATCGTCACAATGGACGCATTTCTATCGGAAACGTTTACATTTATCTTCTGGCAGGTTAAGTCTCGTGATGAGCCTTGCGGGTGCACCATCCTGTACGTAATTTAAGCATCTAAGTTGTTGCAGTCGACAAGTAAGGAGCACAGCAAGTCCAGTTTTAGTTTTTGAAAACTCAATTTTTGGCCGCTTTTGCTACCTTGTAGTTGACCTAGGACCTTAAGATTTGGCACGAACCGAGCTCTGGCAGCCACATTACACAAGAAAAACCCAGAAGTGGTAATGTGTAGAAAAAACCGCTGAAAAACTTACGTTTAATACATTTGTTTTCGAAATGACGTAACTGCAAATCGTCACAATGGACGCATTTCTATCGGAAACGTTTACATTTATCTTCTGGCAGGTTAAGTCTCGTGATGAGCCTTGCGGGTGCACCATCCTGTACGTAATTTAAGCATCTAAGTTGTTGCAGTCGACAAGTAAGGAGCACAGCAAGTCCAGTTTTAGTTTTTGAAAACTCAATTTTTGGCCGCTTTTGCTACCTTGTAGTTGACCTAGGACCTTAAGATTTGGCACGAACCGAGCTCTGGCAGCCACATTACACAAGAAAAACCCAGAAGTGGTAATGTGTAGAAAAAACCGCTGAAAATCTTACGTTTAATACATTTGTTTTCGAAATGACGTAACTGCAAATCGTCACAATGGACGCATTTCTATCGGAAACGTTTACATTTATCTTCTGGCAGGTTAAGTCTCGTGATGAGCCTTGCGGGTGCACCATCCTGTACGTAATTTAAGCATCTAAGTTGTTGCAGTCGACAAGTAAGGAGCACAGCAAGTCCAGTTTTAGTTTTTGAAAACTCAATTTTTGGCCGCTTTTGCTACCTTGTAGTTGACCTAGGACCTTAAGATTTGGCACGAACCGAGCTCTGGCAGCCACATTACACAAGAAAAACCCAGAAGTGGTAATGTGTAGAAAAAACCGCAGAAAATCTTACGTTTAATACATTTGTTTTCGAAATGACGTAACTGCAAATCGTCACAATGGACGCATTTCTATCGGAAACGTTTACATTTATCTTCTGGCAGGTTAAGTCTCGTGATGAGCCTTGCGGGTGCACCATCCTGTACGTAATTTAAGCATCTAAGATGTTGCAGTCGACAAGTAAGGAGCACAGCAAGTCCAGTTTTAGTTTTTGAAAACTCAATTTTTGGCCGCTTTTGCTACCTTGTAGTTGACCTAAGACCTTAAGATTTGGCACGAACCGAGCTCTGGCAGCCACATTACACAAGAAAAACCCAGAAGTGGTAATGTGTAGAAAAAACCGCTGAAAATCTTACGTTTAATACATTTGTTTTCGAAATGACGTAACTGCAAATCGTCACAATGGACGCATTTCTATCGGAAACGTTTACATTTATCTTCTGGCAGGTTAAGTCTCGTGATGAGCCTTGCGGGTGCACCATCCTGTACGTAATTTAAGCATCTAAGTTGTTGCAGTCGACAAGTAAGGAGCACAGCAAGTTCAGTTTTAGTTTTTGAAAACTCAATTTTTGGCCGCTTTTGCTACCTTGTAGTTGACCTAGGACCTTAAGATTTGGCACGAACCGAGCTCTGGCAGCCACATTACACAAGAAAAACCCAGAAGTGGTAATGTGTAGAAAAAACCGCAGAAAATCTTACGTTTAATACATTTGTTTTCGAAATGACGTAACTGCAAATCGTCCCAATGGACGCATTTCTATCGGAAACGTTGACATTTATCTTCTGGCAGGTTAAGTCTCGTGATGAGCCTTGGGGGTGCACCATCCTGTACGTAATTTAAGCATCTAAGTTGTTGCAGTCGACAAGTAAGGAGCACAGCAAGTCCAGTTTTAGTTTTTGAAAACTCAATTTTTGGCCGCTTTTGCTACCTTGTAGTTGACCTAGGACCTTAAGATTTGGCACGAACCGAGCTCTGGCAGCCACATTACACAAGAAAAACCCAGAAGTGGTAATGTGTAGAAAAAACCGCTGAAAATCTTACGTTTAATACATTTGTTTTCGAAATGACGTAACTGCAAATCGTCACAATGGACGCATTTCTATCGGAAACGTTTACATTTATCTTCTGGCAGGTTAAGTCTCGTGATGAGCCTTGCGGGTGCACCATCCTGTACGTAATTTAAGTATCTAAGTTGTTGCAGTCGACAAGTAAGGAGCACAGCAAGTCCAGTTTTAGTTTTTGAAAACTCAATTTTTGGCCGCTTTTGCTACCTTGTAGTTGACCTAGGACCTTAAGATTTGGCACGAACCGAGCTCTGGCAGCCACATTACACAAGAAAAACCCAGAAGTGGTAATGTGTAGAAAAAACCGCAGAAAATCTTACGTTTAATACATTTGTTTTCGAAATGACGTAACTGCAAATCGTCACAATGGACGCATTTCTATCGGAAACGTTTACATTTATCTTCTGGCAGGTTAAGTCTCGTGATGAGCCTTGCGGGTGCACCATCCTGTACGTAATTTAAGCATCTAAGTTGTTGCAGTCGACAAGTAAGGAGCACAGCAAGTCCAGTTTTAGTTTTTGAAAACTCAATTTTTGGCCGCTTTTGCTACCTTGTAGTTGACCTAGGACCTTAAGATTTGGCACGAACCGAGCTCTGGCAGCCACATTACACAAGAAAAACCCAGAAGTGGTAATGTGTAGAAAAAACCGCTGAAAATCTTACGTTTAATACATTTGTTTTCGAAATGACGTAACTGCAAATCGTCACAATGGACGCATTTCTATCGGAAACGTTTACATTTATCTTCTGGCAGGTTAAGTCTCGTGATGAGCCTTGCGGGTGCACCATCCTGTACGTAATTTAAGCATCTAAGTTGTTGCAGTCGACAAGTAAGGAGCACAGCAAGTCCAGTTTTAGTTTTTGAAAACTCAATTTTTGGCCGCTTTTGCTACCTTGTAGTTGACCTAGGACCTTAAGATTTGGCACGAACCGAGCTCTGGCAGCCACATTACACAAGAAAAAGCCAGAAGTGGTAATGTGTAGAAAAAACCGCAGAAAATCTTACGTTTAATACATTTGTTTTCGAAATGACGTAACTGCAAATCGTCACAATGGACGCATTTCTATCGGAAACGTTTACATTTATCTTCTGGCAGGTTAAGTCTCGTGATGAGCCTTGCGGGTGCACCAACCTGTACGTAATTTAAGTATCTAAGTTGTTGCAGTCGACAAGTAAGGAGCACAGCAAGTCCAGTTTTAGTTTTTGAAAACTCAATTTTTGGCCGCTTTTGCTACCTTGTAGTTGACCTAGGACCTTAAGATTTGGCACGAACCGAGCTCTGGCAGCCACATTACACAAGAAAAACCCAGAAGTGGTAATGTGTAGAAAAAACCGCAGAAAATCTTACGTTTAATACATTTGTTTTCGAAATGACGTAACTGCAAATCGTCACAATGGACGCATTTCTATCGGAAACGTTTACATTTATCTTCTGGCAGGTTAAGTCTCGTGATGAGCCTTGCGGGTGCACCATCCTGTACGTAATTTAAGCATCTAAGTTGTTGCAGTCGACAAGTAAGGAGCACAGCAAGTCCAGTTTTAGTTTTTGAAAACTCAATTTTTGGCCGCTTTTGCTACCTTGTAGTTGACCTAGGACCTTAAGATTTGGCACGAACCGAGCTCTGGCAGCCACATTACACAAGAAAAACCCAGAAGTGGTAATGTGTAGAAAAAACCGCTGGAAATCTTACGTTTAATACATTTGTTTTCGAAATGACGTAACTGCAAATCGTCACAATGGACGCATTTCTATCGGAAACGTTTACATTTATCTTCTGGCAGGTTAAGTCTCGTGATGAGCCTTGCGGGTGCACCATCCTGTACGTAATTTAAGCTTCTAAGTTGTTGCAGTCGACAAGTAAGGAGCACAGCAAGTCCAGTTTTAGTTTTTGAAAACTCAATTTTTGGCCGCTTTTGCTACCTTGTAGTTGACCTAGGACCTTAAGATTTGGCACGAACCGAGCTCTGGCAGCCACATTACACAAGAAAAACCCAGAAGTGGTAATGTGTAGAAAAAACCGCAGAAAATCTTACGTTTAATACATTTGTTTTCGAAATGACGTAACTGCAAATCGTCACAATGGGCGCATTTCTATCGGAAACGTTTACATTTATCTTCTGGCAGGTTAAGTCTCGTGATGAGCCTTGCGGGTGCACCATCCTGTACGTAATTTAAGCATCTAAGTTGTTGCAGTCGACAAGTAAGGAGCACAGCAAGTCCAGTTTTAGTTTTTGAAAACTCAATTTTTGGCCGCTTTTGCTACCTTGTAGTTGACCTAGGACCTTAAGATTTGGCACGAACCGAGCTCTGGCAGCCACATTACACAAGAAAAACCCAGAAGTGGTAATGTGTAGAAAAAACCGCAGAAAATCTTACGTTTAATACATTTGTTTTCGAAATGACGTAACTGCAAATCGTCACAATGGACGCATTTCTATCGGAAACGTTTACATTTATCTTCTGGCAGGTTAAGTCTCGTGATGAGCCTTGCGGGTGCACCATCCTGTACGTAATTTAAGCATCTAAGTTGTTGCAGTCGACAAGTAAGGAGCACAGCAAGTCCAGTTTTAGTTTTTGAAAACTCAATTTTTGGCCGCTTTTGCTACCTTGTAGTTGACCTAGGACCTTAAGATTTGGCACGAACCGAGCTCTGGCAGCCACATTACACAAGAAAAACCCAGAAGTGGTAATGTGTAGAAAAAACCGCAGAAAATCTTACGTTTAATACATTTGTTTTCGAAATGACGTAACTGCAAATCGTCACAATGGACGCATTTCTATCGGAAACGTTTACATTTATCTTCTGGCAGGTTAAGTCTCGTGATGAGCCTTGCGGGTGCACCATCCTGTACGTAATTTAAGCATCTAAGTTGTTGCAGTCGACAAGTAAGGAGCACAGCAAGTCCAGTTTTAGTTTTTGAAAACTCAATTTTTGGCCGCTTTTGCTACCTTGTAGTTGACCTAGGACCTTAAGATTTGGCACGAACCGAGCTCTGGCAGCCACATTACACAAGAAAAACCCAGAAGTGGTAATGTGTAGAAAAAACCGCAGAAAATCTTACGTTTAATACATTTGTTTTCGAAATGACGTAACTGCAAATCGTCACAATGGACGCATTTCTATCGGAAACGTTTACATTTATCTTCTGGCAGGTTAAGTCTCGTGATGAGCCTTGCGGGTGCACCATCCTGTACGTAATTTAAGCATCTAAGTTGTTGCAGTCGACAAGTAAGGAGCACAGCAAGTCCAGTTTTAGTTTTTGAAAACTCAATTTTTGGCCGCTTTTGCTACCTTGTAGTTGACCTAGGACCTTAAGATTTGGCACGAACCGAGCTCTGGCAGCCACATTACACAAGAAAAACCCAGCAGTGGTAATGTGTAGAAAAAACCGCAGAAAATCTTACGTTTAATACATTTGTTTTCGAAATGACGTAACTGCAAATCGTCACAATGGACGCATTTCCATCGGAAACGTTTACATTTATCTTCTGGCAGGTTAAGTCTCGTGATGAGCCTTGCGGGTGCACCATCCTGTACGTAATTTAAGCATCTAAGTTGTTGCAGTCGACAAGTAAGGAGCACAGCAAGTTCAGTTTTAGTTTTTGAAAACTCAATTTTTGGCCGCTTTTGCTACCTTGTAGTTGACCTAGGACCTTAAGATTTGGCACGAACCGAGCTCTGGCAGCCACATTACACAAGAAAAACCCAGAAGTGGTAATGTGTAGAAAAAACCGCAGAAAATCTTAAGTTTAATACATTTGTTTTCGAAATGACGTAACTGCAAATCGTCACAATGGACGCATTTCTATCGGAAACGTTTACATTTATCTTCTGGCAGGTTAAGTCTCGTGATGAGCCTTGCGGGTGCACCATCCTGTACGTAATTTAAGCATCTAAGTTGTTGCAGTCGACAAGTAAGGAGCACAGCAAGTCCAGTTTTAGTTTTTGAAAACTCAATTTTTGGCCGCTTTTGCTACCTTGTAGTTGACCTAGGACCTTAAGATTTGGCACGAACCGAGCTCTGGCAGCCACATTACACAAGAAAAACCCAGAAGTGGTAATGTGTAGAAAAAACCGCTGAAAATCTTACGTTTAATACATTTGTTTTCGAAATGACGTAACTGCAAATCGTCACAATGGACGCATTTCTATCGGAAACGTTTACATTTATCTTCTGGCAGGTTAAGTCTCGTGATGAGCCTTGCGGGTGCACCATCCTGTACGTAATTTAAGTATCTAAGTTGTTGCAGTCGACAAGTAAGGAGCACAGCAAGTCCAGTTTTAGTTTTTGAAAACTCAATTTTTGGCCGCTTTTGCTACCTTGTAGTTGACCTAGGACCTTAAGATTTGGCACGAACCGAGCTCTGGCAGCCACATTACACAAGAAAAAGCCAGAAGTGGTAATGTGTAGAAAAAACCGCAGAAAATCTTACGTTTAATACATTTGTTTTCGAAATGACGTAACTGCAAATCGTCACAATGGACGCATTTCTATCGGAAACGTTTACATTTATCTTCTGGCAGGTTAAGTCTCGTGATGAGCCTTGCGGGTGCACCATCCTGTACGTAATTTAAGCATCTAAGTTGTTGCAGTCGACAAGTAAGGAGCACAGCAAGTCCAGTTTTAGTTTTTGAAAACTCAATTTTTGGCCGCTTTTGCTACCTTGTAGTTGACCTAGGACCTTAAGATTTGGCACGAACCGAGCTCTGGCAGCCACATTACACAAGAAAAAGCCAGAAGTGGTAATGTGTAGAAAAAACCGCTGAAAATCTTACGTTTAATACATTTGTTTTCGAAATGACGTAACTGCAAATCGTCACAATGGACGCATTTCTATCGGAAACGTTTACATTTATCTTCTGGCAGGTTAAGTCTCGTGATGAGCCTTGCGGGTGCACCATCCTGTACGTAATTTAAGCATCTAAGTTGTTGCAGTCGACAAGTAAGGAGCACAGCAAGTCCAGTTTTAGTTTTTGAAAACTCAATTTTTGGCCGCTTTTGCTACCTTGTAGTTGACCTAGGACCTTAAGATTTGGCACGAACCGAGCTCTGGCAGCCACATTACACAAGAAAAACCCAGAAGTGGTAATGTGTAGAAAAAACCGCTGAAAATCTTACGTTTAATACATTTGTTTTCGAAATGACGTAACTGCAAATCGTCACAATGGACGCATTTCTATCGGAAACGTTTACATTTATCTTCTGGCAGGTTAAGTCTCGCGATGAGCCTTGCGGGTGCACCATCCTGTACGTAATTTAAGCATCTAAGTTGTTGCAGTCGACAAGTAAGGAGCACAGCAAGTCCAGTTTTAGTTTTTGAAAACTCAATTTTTGGCCGCTTTTGCTACCTTGTAGTTGACCTAGGACCTTAAGATTTGGCACGAACCGAGCTCTGGCAGCCACATTACACAAGAAAAACCCAGAAGTGGTAATGTGTAGAAAAAACCGCAGAAAATCTTACGTTTAATACATTTGTTTTCGAAATGACGTAACTGCAAATCGTCACAATGGACGCATTTCTATCGGAAACGTTTACATTTATCTTCTGGCAGGTTAAGTCTCGTAATGAGCCTTGCGGGTGCACCAACCTGTACGTAATTTAAGCATCTAAGTTGTTGCAGTCGACAAGTAAGGAGCACAGCAAGTCCAGTTTTAGTTTTTGAAAACTCAATTTTTGGCCGCTTTTGCTACCTTGTAGTTGACCTAGGACCTTAAGATTTGGCACGAACCGAGCTCTGGCAGCCACATTACACAAGAAAAACCCAGAAGTGGTAATGTGTAGAAAAAACCGCTGAAAATCTTACGTTTAATACATTTGTTTTCGAAATGACGTAACTGCAAATCGTCACAATGGACGCATTTCTATCGGAAACGTTTACATTTATCTTCTGGCAGGTTAAGTCTCGTGATGAGCCTTGCGGGTGCACCATCCTGTACGTAATTTAAGCATCTAAGTTGTTGCAGTCGACAAGTAAGGAGCACAGCAAGTCCAGTTTTAGTTTTTGAAAACTCAATTTTTGGCCGCTTTTGCTACCTTGTAGTTGACCTAGGACCTTAAGATTTGGCACGAACCGAGCTCTGGCAGCCACATTACACAAGAAAAACCCAGAAGTGGTAATGTGTAGAAAAAACCGCTGAAAATCTTACGTTTAATACATTTGTTTTCGAAATGACGTAACTGCAAATCGTCACAATGGACGCATTTCTATCGGAAACGTTTACATTTATCTTCTGGCAGGTTAAGTCTCGTGATGAGCCTTGCGGGTGCACCATCCTGTACGTAATTTAAGCATCTAAGTTGTTGCAGTCGACAAGTAAGGAGCACAGCAAGTCCAGTTTTAGTTTTTGAAAACTCAATTTTTGGCCGCTTTTGCTACCTTGTAGTTGACCTAGGACCTTAAGATTTGGCACGAACCGAGCTCTGGCAGCCACATTACACAAGAAAAAGCCAGAAGTGGTAATGTGTAGAAAAAACCGCAGAAAATCTTACGTTTAATACATTTGTTTTCGAAATGACGTAACTGCAAATCGTCACAATGGACGCATTTCTATCGGAAACGTTTACATTTATCTTCTGGCAGGTAAAGTCTCGTGATGAGCCTTGCGGGTGCACCATCCTGTACGTAATTTAAGCATCTAAGTTGTTGCAGTCGACAAGTAAGGAGCACAGCAAGTCCAGTTTTAGTTTTTGAAAACTCAATTTTTGGCCGCTTTTGCTACCTTGTAGTTGACCTAGGACCTTAAGATTTGGCACGAACCGAGCTCTGGCAGCCACATTACACAAGAAAAACCCAGAAGTGGTAATGTGTAGAAAAAACCGCAGAAAATCTTACGTTTAATACATTTGTTTTCGAAATGACGTAACTGCAAATCGTCACAATGGACGCATTTCTATCGGAAACGTTTACATTTATCTTCTGGCAGGTTAAGTCTCGTGACGAGCCTTGCGGGTGCACCATCCTGTACGTAATTTAAGCATCTAAGTTGTTGCAGTCGACAAGTAAGGAGCACAGCAAGTCCAGTTTTAGTTTTTGAAAACTCAATTTTTGGCCGCTTTTGCTACCTTGTAGTTGACCTAGGACCTTAAGATTTGGCACGAACCGAGCTCTGGCAGCCACATTACACAAGAAAAAGCCAGAAGTGGTAATGTGTAGAAAAAACCGCAGAAAATCTTACGTTTAATACATTTGTTTTCGAAATGACGTAACTGCAAATCGTCACAATGGACGCATTTCTATCGGAAACGTTTACATTTATCTTCTGGCAGGTTAAGTCTCGTGATGAGCCTTGCGGGTGCACCATCCTGTACGTAATTTAAGCATCTAAGTTGTTGCAGTCGACAAGTAAGGAGCACAGCAAGTCCAGTTTTAGTTTTTGAAAACTCAATTTTTGGCCGCTTTTGCTACCTTGTAGTTGACCTAGGACCTTAAGATTTGGCACGAACCGAGCTCTGGCAGCCACATTACACAAGAAAAAGCCAGAAGTGGTAATGTGTAGAAAAAACCGCTGAAAATCTTACGTTTAATACATTTGTTTTCGAAATGACGTAACTGCAAATCGTCACAATGGACGCATTTCTATCGGAAACGTTTACATTTATCTTCTGGCAGGTTAAGTCTCGTGATGAGCCTTGCGGGTGCACCATCCTGTACGTAATTTAAGCATCTAAGTTGTTGCAGTCGACAAGTAAGGAGCACAGCAAGTCCAGTTTTAGTTTTTGAAAACTCAATTTTTGGCCGCTTTTGCTACCTTGTAGTTGACCTAGGACCTTAAGATTTGGCACGAACCGAGCTCTGGCAGCCACATTACACAAGAAAAACCCAGAAGTGGTAATGTGTAGAAAAAACCGCTGAAAATCTTACGTTTAATACATTTGTTTTCGAAATGACGTAACTGCAAATCGTCACAATGGACGCATTTCTATCGGAAACGTTTACATTTATCTTCTGGCAGGTTAAGTCTCGTGATGAGCCTTGCGGGTGCACCATCCTGTACGTAATTTAAGCATCTAAGTTGTTGCAGTCGACAAGTAAGGAGCACAGCAAGTCCAGTTTTAGTTTTTGAAAACTCAATTTTTGGCCGCTTTTGCTACCTTGTAGTTGACCTAGGACCTTAAGATTTGGCACGAACCGAGCTCTGGCAGCCACATTACACAAGAAAAACCCAGAAGTGGTAATGTGTAGAAAAAACCGCAGAAAATCTTACGTTTAATACATTTGTTTTCGAAATGACGTAACTGCAAATCGTCACAATGGACGCATTTCTATCGGAAACGTTTACATTTATCTTCTGGCAGGTTAAGTCTCGTAATGAGCCTTGCGGGTGCACCAACCTGTACGTAATTTAAGCATCTAAGTTGTTGCAGTCGACAAGTAAGGAGCACAGCAAGTCCAGTTTTAGTTTTTGAAAACTCAATTTTTGGCCGCTTTTGCTACCTTGTAGTTGACCTAGGACCTTAAGATTTGGCACGAACCGAGCTCTGGCAGCCACATTACACAAGAAAAACCCAGAAGTGGTAATGTGTAGAAAAAACCGCAGAAAATCTTACGTTTAATACATTTGTTTTCGAAATGACGTAACTGCAAATCGTCACAATGGACGCATTTCTATCGGAAACGTTTACATTTATCTTCTGGCAGGTTAAGTCTCGTGATGAGCCTTGCGGGTGCACCATCCTGTACGTAATTTAAGCATCTAAGTTGTTGCAGTCGACAAGTAAGGAGCACAGCAAGTCCAGTTTTAGTTTTTGAAAACTCAATTTTTGGCCGCTTTTGCTACCTTGTAGTTGACCTAGGACCTTAAGATTTGGCACGAACCGAGCTCTGGCAGCCACATTACACAAGAAAAACCCAGAAGTGGTAATGTGTAGAAAAAACCGCTGAAAATCTTACGTTTAATACATTTGTTTTCGAAATGACGTAACTGCAAATCGTCACAATGGACGCATTTCTATCGGAAACGTTTACATTTATCTTCTGGCAGGTTAAGTCTCGTGATGAGCCTTGCGGGTGCACCATCCTGTACGTAATTTAAGCATCTAAGTTGTTGCAGTCGACAAGTAAGGAGCACAGCAAGTCCAGTTTTAGTTTTTGAAAACTCAATTTTTGGCCGCTTTTGCTACCTTGTAGTTGACCTAGGACCTTAAGATTTGGCACGAACCGAGCTCTGGCAGCCACATTACACAAGAAAAAGCCAGAAGTGGTAATGTGTAGAAAAAACCGCAGAAAATCTTACGTTTAATACATTTGTTTTCGAAATGACGTAACTGCAAATCGTCACAATGGACGCATTTCTATCGGAAACGTTTACATTTATCTTCTGGCAGGTAAAGTCTCGTGATGAGCCTTGCGGGTGCACCATCCTGTACGTAATTTAAGCATCTAAGTTGTTGCAGTCGACAAGTAAGGAGCACAGCAAGTCCAGTTTTAGTTTTTGAAAACTCAATTTTTGGCCGCTTTTGCTACCTTGTAGTTGACCTAGGACCTTAAGATTTGGCACGAACCGAGCTCTGGCAGCCACATTACACAAGAAAAACCCAGAAGTGGTAATGTGTAGAAAAAACCGCAGAAAATCTTACGTTTAATACATTTGTTTTCGAAATGACGTAACTGCAAATCGTCACAATGGACGCATTTCTATCGGAAACGTTTACATTTATCTTCTGGCAGGTTAAGTCTCGTGACGAGCCTTGCGGGTGCACCATCCTGTACGTAATTTAAGCATCTAAGTTGTTGCAGTCGACAAGTAAGGAGCACAGCAAGTCCAGTTTTAGTTTTTGAAAACTCAATTTTTGGCCGCTTTTGCTACCTTGTAGTTGACCTAGGACCTTAAGATTTGGCACGAACCGAGCTCTGGCAGCCACATTACACAAGAAAAACCCAGAAGTGGTAATGTGTAGAAAAACCGCAGAAAATCTTACGTTTAATACATTTGTTTTCGAAATGACGTAACTGCAAATCGTCACAATGGACGCATTTCTATCGGAAACGTTTACATTTATCTTCTGGCAGGTTAAGTCTCGTGATGAGCCTTGCGGGTGCACCATCCTGTACGTAATTTAAGCATCTAAGTTGTTGCAGTCGACAAGTAAGGAGCACAGCAAGTCCAGTTTTAGTTTTTGAAAACTCAATTTTTGGCCGCTTTTGCTACCTTGTAGTTGACCTAGGACCTTAAGATTTGGCACGAACCGAGCTCTGGCAGCCACATTACACAAGAAAAACCCAGAAGTGGTAATGTGTAGAAAAAACCGCAGAAAATCTTACGTTTAATACATTTGTTTTCGAAATGACGTAACTGCAAATCGTCACAATGGACGCATTTCTATCGGAAACGTTTACATTTATCTTCTGGCAGGTTAAGTCTCGTGATGAGCCTTGCGGGTGCACCATCCTGTACGTAATTTAAGTATCTAAGTTGTTGCAGTCGACAAGTAAGGAGCACAGCAAGTCCAGTTTTAGTTTTTGAAAACTCAATTTTTGGCCGCTTTTGCTACCTTGTAGTTGACCTAGGACCTTAAGATTTGGCACGAACCGAGCTCTGGCAGCCACATTACACAAGAAAAACCCAGAAGTGGTAATGTGTAGAAAAAACCGCAGAAAATCTTACGTTTAATACATTTGTTTTCGAAATGACGTAACTGCAAATCGTCACAATGGACGCATTTCTATCGGAAACGTTTACATTTATCCTCTGGCAGGTTAAGTCTCGTGATGAGCCTTGCGGGTGCACCATCCTGTACGTAATTTAAGCATCTAAGTTGTTGCAGTCGACAAGTAAGGAGCACAGCAAGTCCAGTTTTAGTTTTTGAAAACTCAATTTTTGGCCGCTTTTGCTACCTTGTAGTTGACCTAGGACCTTAAGATTTGGCACGAACCGAGCTCTGGCAGCCACATTACACAAGAAAAAGCCAGAAGTGGTAATGTGTAGAAAAAACCGCAGAAAATCTTACGTTTAATACATTTGTTTTCGAAATGACGTAACTGCAAATCGTCACAATGGACGCATTTCTATCGGAAACGTTTACATTTATCTTCTGGCAGGTTAAGTCTCGTGATGAGCCTTGCGGGTGCACCATCCTGTACGTAATTTAAGCATCTAAGTTGTTGCAGTCGACAAGTAAGGAGCACAGCAAGTCAAGTTTTAGTTTTTGAAAACTCAATTTTTGGCCGCTTTTGCTACCTTGTAGTTGACCTAGGACCTTAAGATTTGGCACGAACCGAGCTCTGGCAGCCACATTACACAAGAAAAACCCAGAAGTGGTAATGTGTAGAAAAAACCGCAGAAAATCTTACGTTTAATACATTTGTTTTCGAAATGACGTAACTGCAAATCGTCACAATGGACGCATTTCTATCGGAAACGTTTACATTTATCTTCTGGCAGGTAAAGTCTCGTGATGAGCCTTGCGGGTGGACCATCCTGTACGTAATTTAAGCATCTAAGTTGTTGCAGTCGACAAGTAAGGAGCACAGCAAGTCCAGTTTTAGTTTTTGAAAACTCAATTTTTGGCCGCTTTTGCTACCTTGTAGTTGACCTAGGACCTTAAGATTTGGCACGAACCGAGCTCTGGCAGCCACATTACACAAGAAAAAGCCAGAAGTGGTAATGTGTAGAAAAAACCGCAGAAAATCTTACGTTTAATACATTTGTTTTCGAAATGACGTAACTGCAAATCGTCACAATGGACGCATTTCTATCGGAAACGTTTACATTTATCTTCTGGCAGGTTAAGTCTCGTGATGAGCCTTGCGGGTGCACCATCCTGTACGTAATTTAAGCATCTAAGTTGTTGCAGTCGACAAGTAAGGAGCACAGCAAGTCCAGTTTTAGTTTTTGAAAACTCAATTTTTGGCCGCTTTTGCTACCTTGTAGTTGACCTAGGACCTTAAGATTTGGCACGAACCGAGCTCTGGCAGCCACATTACACAAGAAAAACCCAGAAGTGGTAATGTGTAGAAAAAACCGCAGAAAATCTTACGTTTAATACATTTGTTTTCGAAATGACGTAACTGCAAATCGTCACAATGGACGCATTTCTATCGGAAACGTTTACATTTATCTTCTGGCAGGTTAAGTCTCGTGATGAGCCTTGCGGGTGCACCATCCTGTACGTAATTTAAGCATGTAAGTTGTTGCAGTCGACAAGTAAGGAGCACAGCAAGTCCAGTTTTAGTTTTTGAAAACTCAATTTTTGGCCGCTTTTGCTACCTTGTAGTTGACCTAGGACCTTAAGATTTGGCACGAACCGAGCTCTGGCAGCCACATTACACAAGAAAAAGCCAGAAGTGGTAATGTGTAGAAAAAACCGCTGAAAATCTTACGTTTAATACATTTGTTTTCGAAATGACGTAACTGCAAATCGTCACAATGGACGCATTTCTATCGGAAACGTTTACATTTATCTTCTGGCAGGTTAAGTCTCGTGATGAGCCTTGCGGGTGCACCATCCTGTACGTAATTTAAGCATCTAAGTTGTTGCAGTCGACAAGTAAGGAGCACAGCAAGTCCAGTTTTAGTTTTTGAAAACTCAATTTTTGGCCGCTTTTGCTACCTTGTAGTTGACCTAGGACCTTAAGATTTGGCACGAACCGAGCTCTGGCAGCCACATTACACAAGAAAAACCCAGAAGTGGTAATGTGTAGAAAAAACCGCAGAAAATCTTACGTTTAATACATTTGTTTTCGAAATGACGTAACTGCAAATCGTCACAATGGACGCATTTCTATCGGAAACGTTTACATTTATCTTCTGGCAGGTTAAGTCTCGTGATGAGCCTTGCGGGTGCACCATCCTGTACGTAATTTAAGCATCTAAGTTGTTGCAGTTGACAAGTAAGGAGCACAGCAAGTCCAGTTTTAGTTTTTGAAAACTCAATTTTTGGCCGCTTTTGCTACCTTGTAGTTGACCTAGGACCTTAAGATTTGGCACGAACCGAGCTCTGGCAGCCACATTACACAAGAAAAACCCAGAAGTGGTAATGTGTAGAAAAAACCGCAGAAAATCTTACGTTTAATACATTTGTTTTCGAAATGACGTAACTGCAAATCGTCACAATGGACGCATTTCTATCGGAAACGTTTACATTTATCTTCTGGCAGGTTAAGTCTCGTGATGAGCCTTGCGGGTGCACCATCCTGTACGTAATTTAAGCATCTAAGTTGTTGCAGTCGACAAGTAAGGAGCACAGCAAGTCCAGTTTTAGTTTTTGAAAACTCAATTTTTGGCCGCTTTTGCTACCTTGTAGTTGACCTAGGACCTTAAGATTTGGCACGAACCGAGCTCTGGCAGCCACATTACACAAGAAAAAGCCAGAAGTGGTAATGTGTAGAAAAAACCGCAGAAAATCTTACGTTTAATACATTTGTTTTCGAAATGACGTAACTGCAAATCGTCACAATGGACGCATTTCTATCGGAAACGTTTACATTTATCTTCTGGCAGGTTAAGTCTCGTGATGAGCCTTGCGGGTGCACCATCCTGTACGTAATTTAAGCATCTAAGTTGTTGCAGTCGACAAGTAAGGAGCACAGCAAGTCCAGTTTTAGTTTTTGAAAACTCAATTTTTGGCCGCTTTTGCTACCTTGTAGTTGACCTAGGACCTTAAGATTTGGCACGAACCGAGCTCTGGCAGCCACGTTACACAAGAAAAACCCAGAAGTGGTAATGTGTAGAAAAAACCGCAGAAAATCTTACGTTTAATACATTTGTTTTCGAAATGACGTAACTGCAAATCGTCACAATGGACGCATTTCTATCGGAAACGTTTACATTTATCTTCTGGCAGGTAAAGTCTCGTGATGAGCCTTGCGGGTGCACCATCCTGTACGTAATTTAAGCATCTAAGTTGTTGCAGTCGACAAGTAAGGAGCACAGCAAGTCCAGTTTTAGTTTTTGAAAACTCAATTTTTGGCCGCTTTTGCTACCTTGTAGTTGACCTAGGACCTTAAGATTTGGCACGAACCGAGCTCTGGCAGCCACATTACACAAGAAAAACCCAGAAGTGGTAATGTGTAGAAAAAACCGCAGAAAATCTTACGTTTAATACATTAGTTTTCGAAATGACGTAACTGCAAATCGTCACAATGGACGCATTTCTATCGGAAACGTTTACATTTATCTTCTGGCAGGTTAAGTCTCGTGATGAGCCTTGCGGGTGCACCATCCTGTACGTAATTTAAGCATCTAAGTTGTTGCAGTCGACAAGTAAGGAGCACAGCAAGTCCAGTTTTAGTTTTTGAAAACTCAATTTTTGGCCGCTTTTGCTACCTTGTAGTTGACCTAGGACCTTAAGATTTGGCACGAACCGAGCTCTGGCAGCCACATTACACAAGAAAAACCCAGAAGTGGTAATGTGTAGAAAAAACCGCAGAAAATCTTACGTTTAATACATTTGTTTTCGAAATGACGTAACTGCAAATCGTCACAATGGACGCATTTCTATCGGAAACGTTTACATTTATCTTCTGGCAGGTTAAGTCTCGTGATGAGCCTTGCGGGTGCACCATCCTGTACGTAATTTAAGCATCTAAGTTGTTGCAGTCGACAAGTAAGGAGCACAGCAAGTCCAGTTTTAGTTTTTGAAAACTCAATTTTTGGCCGCTTTTGCTACCTTGTAGTTGACCTAGGACCTTAAGATTTGGCACGAACCGAGCTCTGGCAGCCACGTTACACAAGAAAAACCCAGAAGTGGTAATGTGTAGAAAAAACCGCAGAAAATCTTACGTTTAATACATTTGTTTTCGAAATGACGTAACTGCAAATCGTCACAATAGACGCATTTCTATCGGAAACGTTTACATTTATCTTCTGGCAGGTAAAGTCTCGTGATGAGCCTTGCGGGTGCACCATCCTGTACGTAATTTAAGCATCTAAGTTGTTGCAGTCGACAAGTAAGGAGCACAGCAAGTCCAGTTTTAGTTTTTGAAAACTCAATTTTTGGCCGCTTTTGCTACCTTGTAGTTGACCTAGGACCTTAAGATTTGGCACGAACCGAGCTCTGGCAGCCACATTACACAAGAAAAACCCAGAAGTGGTAATGTGTAGAAAAAACCGCAGAAAATCTTACGTTTAATACATTAGTTTTCGAAATGACGTAACTGCAAATCGTCACAATGGACGCATTTCTATCGGAAACGTTTACATTTATCTTCTGGCAGGTTAAGTCTCGTGATGAGCCTTGCGGGTGCACCATCCTGTACGTAATTTAAGCATCTAAGTTGTTGCAGTCGACAAGTAAGGAGCACAGCAAGTCCAGTTTTAGTTTTTGAAAACTCAATTTTTGGCCGCTTTTGCTACCTTGTAGTTGACCTAGGACCTTAAGATTTGGCACGAACCGAGCTCTGGCAGCCACATTACACAAGAAAAACCCAGAAGTGGTAATGTGTAGAAAAAACCGCAGAAAATCTTACGTTTAATACATTTGTTTTCGAAATGACGTAACTGCAAATCGTCACAATGGACGCATTTCTATCGGAAACGTTTACATTTATCTTCTGGCAGGTAAAGTCTCGTGATGAGCCTTGCGGGTGCACCATCCTGTACGTAATTTAAGCATCTAAGTTGTTGCAGTCGACAAGTAAGGAGCACAGCAAGTCCAGTTTTAGTTTTTGAAAACTCAATTTTTGGCCGCTTTTGCTACCTTGTAGTTGACCTAGGACCTTAAGATTTGGCACGAACCGAGCTCTGGCAGCCACATTACACAAGAAAAAGCCAGAAGTGGTAATGTGTAGAAAAAACCGCAGAAAATCTTACGTTTAATACATTTGTTTTCGAAATGACGTAACTGCAAATCGTCACAATGGACGCATTTCTATCGGAAACGTTTACATTTATCTTCTGGCAGGTTAAGTCTCGTGATGAGCCTTGCGGGTGCACCATCCTGTACGTAATTTAAGCATCTAAGTTGTTGCAGTCGACAAGTAAGGAGCACAGCAAGTCCAGTTTTAGTTTTTGAAAACTCAATTTTTGGCCGCTTTTGCTACCTTGTAGTTGACCTAGGACCTTAAGATTTGGCACGAACCGAGCTCTGGCAGCCACATTACACAAGAAAAACCCAGAAGTGGTAATGTGTAGAAAAAACCGCAGAAAATCTTACGTTTAATACATTTGTTTTCGAAATGACGTAACTGCAAATCGTCACAATGGACGCATTTCTATCGGAAACGTTTACATTTATCTTCTGGCAGGTTAAGTCTCGTGATGAGCCTTGCGGGTGCACCATCCTGTACGTAATTTAAGCATGTAAGTTGTTGCAGTCGACAAGTAAGGAGCACAGCAAGTCCAGTTTTAGTTTTTGAAAACTCAATTTTTGGCCGCTTTTGCTACCTTGTAGTTGACCTAGGACCTTAAGATTTGGCACGAACCGAGCTCTGGCAGCCACATTACACAAGAAAAAGCCAGAAGTGGTAATGTGTAGAAAAAACCGCTGAAAATCTTACGTTTAATACATTTGTTTTCGAAATGACGTAACTGCAAATCGTCACAATGGACGCATTTCTATCGGAAACGTTTACATTTATCTTCTGGCAGGTTAAGTCTCGTGATGAGCCTTGCGGGTGCACCATCCTGTACGTAATTTAAGCATCTAAGTTGTTGCAGTCGACAAGTAAGGAGCACAGCAAGTCCAGTTTTAGTTTTTGAAAACTCAATTTTTGGCCGCTTTTGCTACCTTGTAGTTGACCTAGGACCTTAAGATTTGGCACGAACCGAGCTCTGGCAGCCACATTACACAAGAAAAACCCAGAAGTGGTAATGTGTAGAAAAAACCGCAGAAAATCTTACGTTTAATACATTTGTTTTCGAAATGACGTAACTGCAAATCGTCACAATGGACGCATTTCTATCGGAAACGTTTACATTTATCTTCTGGCAGGTTAAGTCTCGTGATGAGCCTTGCGGGTGCACCATCCTGTACGTAATTTAAGCATCTAAGTTGTTGCAGTTGACAAGTAAGGAGCACAGCAAGTCCAGTTTTAGTTTTTGAAAACTCAATTTTTGGCCGCTTTTGCTACCTTGTAGTTGACCTAGGACCTTAAGATTTGGCACGAACCGAGCTCTGGCAGCCACATTACACAAGAAAAACCCAGAAGTGGTAATGTGTAGAAAAAACCGCAGAAAATCTTACGTTTAATACATTTGTTTTCGAAATGACGTAACTGCAAATCGTCACAATGGACGCATTTCTATCGGAAACGTTTACATTTATCTTCTGGCAGGTTAAGTCTCGTGATGAGCCTTGCGGGTGCACCATCCTGTACGTAATTTAAGCATCTAAGTTGTTGCAGTCGACAAGTAAGGAGCACAGCAAGTCCAGTTTTAGTTTTTGAAAACTCAATTTTTGGCCGCTTTTGCTACCTTGTAGTTGACCTAGGACCTTAAGATTTGGCACGAACCGAGCTCTGGCAGCCACATTACACAAGAAAAAGCCAGAAGTGGTAATGTGTAGAAAAAACCGCAGAAAATCTTACGTTTAATACATTTGTTTTCGAAATGACGTAACTGCAAATCGTCACAATGGACGCATTTCTATCGGAAACGTTTACATTTATCTTCTGGCAGGTTAAGTCTCGTGATGAGCCTTGCGGGTGCACCATCCTGTACGTAATTTAAGCATCTAAGTTGTTGCAGTCGACAAGTAAGGAGCACAGCAAGTCCAGTTTTAGTTTTTGAAAACTCAATTTTTGGCCGCTTTTGCTACCTTGTAGTTGACCTAGGACCTTAAGATTTGGCACGAACCGAGCTCTGGCAGCCACGTTACACAAGAAAAACCCAGAAGTGGTAATGTGTAGAAAAAACCGCAGAAAATCTTACGTTTAATACATTTGTTTTCGAAATGACGTAACTGCAAATCGTCACAATGGACGCATTTCTATCGGAAACGTTTACATTTATCTTCTGGCAGGTAAAGTCTCGTGATGAGCCTTGCGGGTGCACCATCCTGTACGTAATTTAAGCATCTAAGTTGTTGCAGTCGACAAGTAAGGAGCACAGCAAGTCCAGTTTTAGTTTTTGAAAACTCAATTTTTGGCCGCTTTTGCTACCTTGTAGTTGACCTAGGACCTTAAGATTTGGCACGAACCGAGCTCTGGCAGCCACATTACACAAGAAAAACCCAGAAGTGGTAATGTGTAGAAAAAACCGCAGAAAATCTTACGTTTAATACATTAGTTTTCGAAATGACGTAACTGCAAATCGTCACAATGGACGCATTTCTATCGGAAACGTTTACATTTATCTTCTGGCAGGTTAAGTCTCGTGATGAGCCTTGCGGGTGCACCATCCTGTACGTAATTTAAGCATCTAAGTTGTTGCAGTCGACAAGTAAGGAGCACAGCAAGTCCAGTTTTAGTTTTTGAAAACTCAATTTTTGGCCGCTTTTGCTACCTTGTAGTTGACCTAGGACCTTAAGATTTGGCACGAACCGAGCTCTGGCAGCCACATTACACAAGAAAAACCCAGAAGTGGTAATGTGTAGAAAAAACCGCAGAAAATCTTACGTTTAATACATTTGTTTTCGAAATGACGTAACTGCAAATCGTCACAATGGACGCATTTCTATCGGAAACGTTTACATTTATCTTCTGGCAGGTTAAGTCTCGTGATGAGCCTTGCGGGTGCACCATCCTGTACGTAATTTAAGCATCTAAGTTGTTGCAGTCGACAAGTAAGGAGCACAGCAAGTCCAGTTTTAGTTTTTGAAAACTCAATTTTTGAACGCTTTTGCTACCTTGTAGTTGACCTAGGACCTTAAGATTTGGCACGAACCGAGCTCTGGCAGCCACATTACACAAGAAAAACCCAGAAGTGGTAATGTGTAGAAAAAACCGCAGAAAATCTTACGTTAATACATTTGTTTTCGAAATGACGTAACTGCAAATCGTCACAATGGACGCATTTCTATCGGAAACGTTTACATTTATCTTCTGGCAGGTTAAGTCTCGTGATGAGCCTTGCGGGTGCACCATCCTGTACGTAATTTAAGCATCTAAGTTGTTGCAGTCGACAAGTAAGGAGCACAGCAAGTTCAGTTTTAGTTTTTGAAAACTCAATTTTTGGCCGCTTTTGCTACCTTGTAGTTGACCTAGGACCTTAAGATTTGGCACGAACCGAGCTCTGGCAGCCACATTACACAAGAAAAACCCAGAAGTGGTAATGTGTAGAAAAAACCGCAGAAAATCTTACGTTTAATACATTTGTTTTCGAAATGACGTAACTGCAAATCGTCACAATGGACGCATTTCTATCGGAAACGTTTACATTTATCTTCTGGCAGGTTAAGTCTCGTGATGAGCCTTGCGGGTGCACCATCCTGTACGTAATTTAAGCATCTACGTTGTTGCAGTCGACAAGTAAGGAGCACAGCAAGTCCAGTTTTAGTTTTTGAAAACTCAATTTTTGGCCGCTTTTGCTACCTTGTAGTTGACCTAGGACCTTAAGATTTGGCACGAACCGAGCTCTGGCAGCCACATTACACAACAAAAAGCCAGAAGTGGTAATGTGTAGAAAAAACCGCTGAAAATCTTACGTTTAATACATTTGTTTTCGAAATGACGTAACTGCAAATCGTCACAATGGACGCATTTCTATCGGAAACGTTTACATTTATCTTCTGGCAGGTTAAGTCTCGTGATGAGGCTTGCGGGTGCACCATCCTGTACGTAATTTAAGTATCTAAGTTGTTGCAGTCGACAAGTAAGGAGCACAGCAAGTCCAGTTTTAGTTTTTGAAAACTCAATTTTTGGCCGCTTTTGCTACCTTGTAGTTGACCTAGGACCTTAAGATTTGGCACGAACCGAGCTCTGGCAGCCACATTACACAAGAAAAACCCAGAAGTGGTAATGTGTAGAAAAAACCGCAGAAAATCTTACGTTTAATACATTTGTTTTCGAAATGACGTAACTGCAAATCGTCACAATGGACGCATTTCTATCGGAAACGTTTACATTTATCTTCTGGCAGGTTAAGTCTCGTGATGAGCCTTGCGGGTGCACCATCCTGTACGTAATTTAAGCATCTAAGTTGTTGCAGTCGACAAGCAAGGAGCACAGCAAGTCCAGTTTTAAATTTTGAAAACTCAATTTTTGGCCGCTTTTGCTACCTTGTAGTTGACCTAGGACCTTAAGATTTGGCACGAACCGAGCTCTGGCAGCCACATTACACAAGAAAAAGCCAGAAGTGGTAATGTGTAGAAAAAACCGCAGAAAATCTTACGTTTAATACATTTGTTTTCGAAATGACGTAACTGCAAATCGTCACAATGGACGCATTTCTATCTGAAACGTTTACATTTATCTTCTGGCAGGTTAAGTCTCGTGATGAGCCTTGCGGGTGCACCATCCTGTACGTAATTTAAGCATCTAAGTTGTTGCAGTCGACAAGTAAGGAGCACAGCAAGTCAAGTTTTAGTTTTTGAAAACTCAATTTTTGGCCGCTTTTGCTACCTTGTAGTTGACCTAGGACCTTAAGATTTGGCACGAACCGAGCTCTGGCAGCCACATTACACAAGAAAAACCCAGAAGTGGTAATGTGTAGAAAAAACCGCTGAAAATCTTACGTTTAATACATTTGTTTTCGAAATGACGTAACTGCAAATCGTCACAATGGACGCATTTCTATCGGAAACGTTTACATTTATCTTCTGGCAGGTAAAGTCTCGTGATGAGCCTTGCGGGTGCACCATCCTGTACGTAATTTAAGCATCTAAGTTGTTGCAGTCGACAAGTAAGGAGCACAGCAAGTCCAGTTTTAGTTTTTGAAAACTCAATTTTTGGCCGCTTTTGCTACCTTGTAGTTGACCTAGGACCTTAAGATTTGGCACGAACCGAGCTCTGGCAGCCACATTACACAAGAAAAAGCCAGAAGTGGTAATGTGTAGAAAAAACCGCAGAAAATCTTACGTTTAATACATTTGTTTTCGAAATGACGTAACTGCAAATCGTCACAATGGACGCATTTCTATCGGAAACGTTTACATTTATCTTCTGGCAGGTAAAGTCTCGTGATGAGCCTTGCGGGTGCACCATCCTGTACGTAATTTAAGCATCTAAGTTGTTGCAGTCGACAAGTAAGGAGCACAGCAAGTCCAGTTTTAGTTTTTGAAAACTCAATTTTTGGCCGCTTTTGCTACCTTGTAGTTGACCTAGGACCTTAAGATTTGGCACGAACCGAGCTCTGGCAGCCACATTACACAAGAAAAACCCAGAAGTGGTAATGTGTAGAAAAAACCGCTGAAAATCTTACGTTTAATACATTTGTTTTCGAAATGACGTAACTGCAAATCGTCACAATGGACGCATTTCTATCGGAAACGTTTACATTTATCTTCTGGCAGGTTAAGTCTCGTGATGAGCCTTGCGGGTGCACCATCCTGTACGTAATTTAAGCATCTAAGTTGTTGCAGTCGACAAGTAAGGAGCACAGCAAGTTCAGTTTTAGTTTTTGAAAACTCAATTTTTGGCCGCTTTTGCTACCTTGTAGTTGACCTAGGACCTTAAGATTTGGCACGAACCGAGCTCTGGCAGCCACATTACACAAGAAAAACCCAGAAGTGGTAATGTGTAGAAAAAACCGCAGAAAATCTTACGTTTAATACATTTGTTTTCGAAATGACGTAACTGCAAATCGTCACAATGGACGCATTTCTATCGGCAACGTTTACATTTATCTTCTGGCAGGTTAAGTCTCGTGATGAGCCTTGCGGGTGCACCATCCTGTACGTAATTTAAGCATCTAAGTTGTTGCAGTCGACAAGTAAGGAGCACAGCAAGTCCAGTTTTAGTTTTTGAAAACTCAATTTTTGGCCGCTTTTGCTACCTTGTAGTTGACCTAGGACCTTAAGATTTGGCACGAACCGAGCTCTGGCAGCCACATTACACAAGAAAAACCCAGAAGTGGTAATGTGTAGAAAAAACCGCTGAAAATCTTACGTTTAATACATTTGTTTTCGAAATGACGTAACTGCAAATCGTCACAATGGACGCATTTCTATCGGAAACGTTTACATTTATCTTCTGGCAGGTTAAGTCTCGTGATGAGCCTTGCGGGTGCACCATCCTGTACGTAATTTAAGCATCTAAGTTGTTGCAGTCGACAAGTAAGGAGCACAGCAAGTCCAGTTTTAGTTTTTGAAAACTCAATTTTTGGCCGCTTTTGCTACCTTGTAGTTGACCTAGGACCTTAAGATTTGGCACGAACCGAGCTCTGGCAGCCACATTACACAAGAAAAACCCAGAAGTGGTAATGTGTAGAAAAAACCGCAGAAAATCTTACGTTTAATACATTTGTTTTCGAAATGACGTAACTGCAAATCGTCACAATGGACGCATTTCTATCGGAAACGTTTACATTTATCTTCTGGCAGGTAAAGTCTCGTGATGAGCCTTGCGGGTGCACCATCCTGTACGTAATTTAAGCATCTAAGTTGTTGCAGTCGACAAGTAAGGAGCACAGCAAGTCCAGTTTTAGTTTTTGAAAACTCAATTTTTGGCCGCTTTTGCTACCTTGTAGTTGACCTAGGACCTTAAGATTTGGCACGAACCGAGCTCTGGCAGCCACATTACACAAGAAAAAGCCAGAAGTGGTAATGTGTAGAAAAAACCGCAGAAAATCTTACGTTTAATACATTTGTTTTCGAAATGACGTAACTGCAAATCGTCACAATGGACGCATTTCTATCGGAAACGTTTACATTTATCTTCTGGCAGGTAAAGTCTCGTGATGAGCCTTGCAGGTGCACCATCCTGTACGTAATTTAAGCATCTAAGTTGTTGCAGTCGACAAGTAAGGAGCACAGCAAGTCCAGTTTTAGTTTTTGAAAACTCAATTTTTGGCCGCTTTTGCTACCTTGTAGTTGACCTAGGACCTTAAGATTTGGCACGAACCGAGCTCTGGCAGCCACATTACACAAGAAAAACCCAGAAGTGGTAATGTGTAGAAAAAACCGCAGAAAATCTTACGTTTAATACATTTGTTTTCGAAATGACGTAACTGCAAATCGTCACAATGGACGCATTTCTATCGGAAACGTTTACATTTATCTTCTGGCAGGTTAAGTCTCGTGATGAGCCTTGCGGGTGCACCATCCTGTACGTAATTTAAGCATCTAAGTTGTTGCAGTCGACAAGTAAGGAGCACAGCAAGTCCAGTTTTAGTTTTTGAAAACTCAATTTTTGGCCGCTTTTGCTACCTTGTAGTTGACCTAGGACCTTAAGATTTGGCACGAACCGAGCTCTAGCAGCCACATTACACAAGAAAAAGCCAGAAGTGGTAATGTGTAGAAAAAACCGCAGAAAATCTTACGTTTAATACATTTGTTTTCGAAATGACGTAACTGCAAATCGTCACAATGGACGCATTTCTATCGGAAACGTTTACATTTATCTTCTGGCAGGTTAAGTCTCGTGATGAGCCTTGCGGGTGCACCATCCTGTACGTAATTTAAGCATCTAAGTTGTTGCAGTCGACAAGTAAGGAGCACAGCAAGTCCAGTTTTAGTTTTTGAAAACTCAATTTTTGGCCGCTTTTGCTACCTTGTAGTTGACCTAGGACCTTAAGATTTGGCACGAACCGAGCTCTGGCAGCCACATTACACAAGAAAAAGCCAGAAGTGGTAATGTGTAGAAAAAACCGCAGAAAATCTTACGTTTAATACATTTGTTTTCGAAATGACGTAACTGCAAATCGTCACAATGGACGCATTTCTATCGGAAACGTTTACATTTATCTTCTGGCAGGTTAAGTCTCGTGATGAGCCTTGCGGGTGCACCATCCTGTACGTAATTTAAGCATCTAAGTTGTTGCAGTCGACAAGTAAGGAGCACAGCAAGTCCAGTTTTAGTTTTTGAAAACTCAATTTTTGGCCGCTTTTGCTACCTTGTAGTTGACCTAGGACCTTAAGATTTGGCACGAACCGAGCTCTGGCAGCCACATTACACAAGAAAAACCCAGAAGTGGTAATGTGTAGAAAAAACCGCTGAAAATCTTACGTTTAATACATTTGTTTTCGAAATGACGTAACTGCAAATCGTCACAATGGACGCATTTCTATCGGAAACGTTTACATTTATCTTCTGGCAGGTTAAGTCTCGTGATGAGCCTTGCGGGTGCACCATCCTGTACGTAATTTAAGCATCTAAGTTGTTGCAGTCGACAAGTAAGGAGCACAGCAAGTTCAGTTTTAGTTTTTGAAAACTCAATTTTTGGCCGCTTTTGCTACCTTGTAGTTGACCTAGGACCTTAAGATTAGGCACGAACCGAGCTCTGGCAGCCACATTACACAAGAAAAACCCAGAAGTGGTAATGTGTAGAAAAAACCGCAGAAAATCTTACGTTTAATACATTTGTTTTCGAAATGACGTAACTGCAAATCGTCACAATGGACGCATTTCTATCGGCAACGTTTACATTTATCTTCTGGCAGGTTAAGTCTCGTGATGAGCCTTGCGGGTGCACCATCCTGTACGTAATTTAAGCATCTAAGTTGTTGCAGTCGACAAGTAAGGAGCACAGCAAGTTCAGTTTTAGTTTTTGAAAACTCAATTTTTGGCCGCTTTTGCTACCTTGTAGTTGACCTAGGACCTTAAGATTTGGCACGAACCGAGCTCTGGCAGCCACATTACACAAGAAAAACCCAGAAGTGGTAATGTGTAGAAAAAACCGCTGAAAATCTTACGTTTAATACATTTGTTTTCGAAATGACGTAACTGCAAATCGTCACAATGGACGCATTTCTATCGGAAACGTTTACATTTATCTTCTGGCAGGTAAAGTCTCGTGATGAGCCTTGCGGGTGCACCATCCTGTACGTAATTTAAGCATCTAAGTTGTTGCAGTCGACAAGTAAGGAGCACAGCAAGTCCAGTTTTAGTTTTTGAAAACTCAATTTTTGGCCGCTTTTGCTACCTTGTAGTTGACCTAGGACCTTAAGATTTGGCACGAACCGAGCTCTAGCAGCCACATTACACAAGAAAAAGCCAGAAGTGGTAATGTGTAGAAAAAACCGCAGAAAATCTTACGTTTAATACATTTGTTTTCGAAATGACGTAACTGCAAATCGTCACAATGGACGCATTTCTATCGGAAACGTTTACATTTATCTTCTGGCAGGTTAAGTCTCGTGATGAGCCTTGCGGGTGCACCATCCTGTACGTAATTTAAGCATCTAAGTTGTTGCAGTCGACAAGTAAGGAGCACAGCAAGTCCAGTTTTAGTTTTTGAAAACTCAATTTTTGGCCGCTTTTGCTACCTTGTAGTTGACCTAGGACCTTAAGATTTGGCACGAACCGAGCTCTGGCAGCCACATTACACAAGAAAAAGCCAGAAGTGGTAATGTGTAGAAAAAACCGCAGAAAATCTTACGTTTAATACATTTGTTTTCGAAATGACGTAACTGCAAATCGTCACAATGGACGCATTTCTATCGGAAACGTTTACATTTATCTTCTGGCAGGTTAAGTCTCGTGATGAGCCTTGCGGGTGCACCATCCTGTACGTAATTTAAGCATCTAAGTTGTTGCAGTCGACAAGTAAGGAGCACAGCAAGTCCAGTTTTAGTTTTTGAAAACTCAATTTTTGGCCGCTTTTGCTACCTTGTAGTTGACCTAGGACCTTAAGATTTGGCACGAACCGAGCTCTGGCAGCCACATTACACAAGAAAAACCCAGAAGTGGTAATGTGTAGAAAAAACCGCTGAAAATCTTACGTTTAATACATTTGTTTTCGAAATGACGTAACTGCAAATCGTCACAATGGACGCATTTCTATCGGAAACGTTTACATTTATCTTCTGGCAGGTTAAGTCTCGTGATGAGCCTTGCGGGTGCACCATCCTGTACGTAATTTAAGCATCTAAGTTGTTGCAGTCGACAAGTAAGGAGCACAGCAAGTTCAGTTTTAGTTTTTGAAAACTCAATTTTTGGCCGCTTTTGCTACCTTGTAGTTGACCTAGGACCTTAAGATTAGGCACGAACCGAGCTCTGGCAGCCACATTACACAAGAAAAACCCAGAAGTGGTAATGTGTAGAAAAAACCGCAGAAAATCTTACGTTTAATACATTTGTTTTCGAAATGACGTAACTGCAAATCGTCACAATGGACGCATTTCTATCGGCAACGTTTACATTTATCTTCTGGCAGGTTAAGTCTCGTGATGAGCCTTGCGGGTGCACCATCCTGTACGTAATTTAAGCATCTAAGTTGTTGCAGTCGACAAGTAAGGAGCACAGCAAGTCAAGTTTTAGTTTTTGAAAACTCAATTTTTGGCCGCTTTTGCTACCTTGTAGTTGACCTAGGACCTTAAGATTTGGCACGAACCGAGCTCTGGCAGCCACATTACACAAGAAAAACCCAGAAGTGGTAATGTGTAGAAAAAACCGCTGAAAATCTTACGTTTAATACATTTGTTTTCGAAATGACGTAACTGCAAATCGTCACAATGGACGCATTTCTATCGGAAACGTTTACATTTATCTTCTGGCAGGTAAAGTCTCGTGATGAGCCTTGCGGGTGCACCATCCTGTACGTAATTTAAGCATCTAAGTTGTTGCAGTCGACAAGTAAGGAGCACAGCAAGTCCAGTTTTAGTTTTTGAAAACTCAATTTTTGGCCGCTTTTGCTACCTTGTAGTTGACCTAGGACCTTAAGATTTGGCACGAACCGAGCTCTGGCAGCCACATTACACAAGAAAAAGCCAGAAGTGGTAATGTGTAGAAAAAACCGCAGAAAATCTTACGTTTAATACATTTGTTTTCGAAATGACGTAACTGCAAATCGTCACAATGGACGCATTTCTATCGGAAACGTTTACATTTATCTTCTGGCAGGTAAAGTCTCGTGATGAGCCTTGCGGGTGCACCATCCTGTACGTAATTTAAGCATCTAAGTTGTTGCAGTCGACAAGTAAGGAGCACAGCAAGTCCAGTTTTAGTTTTTGAAAACTCAATTTTTGGCCGCTTTTGCTACCTTGTAGTTGACCTAGGACCTTAAGATTTGGCACGAACCGAGCTCTGGCAGCCACATTACACAAGAAAAACCCAGAAGTGGTAATGTGTAGAAAAAACCGCTGAAAATCTTACGTTTAATACATTTGTTTTCGAAATGACGTAACTGCAAATCGTCACAATGGACGCATTTCTATCGGAAACGTTTACATTTATCTTCTGGCAGGTTAAGTCTCGTGATGAGCCTTGCGGGTGCACCATCCTGTACGTAATTTAAGCATCTAAGTTGTTGCAGTCGACAAGTAAGGAGCACAGCAAGTCAAGTTTTAGTTTTTGAAAACTCAATTTTTGGCCGCTTTTGCTACCTTGTAGTTGACCTAGGACCTTAAGATTTGGCACGAACCGAGCTCTGGCAGCCACATTACACAAGAAAAACCCAGAAGTGGTAATGTGTAGAAAAAACCGCAGAAAATCTTACGTTTAATACATTTGTTTTCGAAATGACGTAACTGCAAATCGTCACAATGGACGCATTTCTATCGGCAACGTTTACATTTATCTTCTGGCAGGTTAAGTCTCGTGATGAGCCTTGCGGGTGCACCATCCTGTACGTAATTTAAGCATCTAAGTTGTTGCAGTCGACAAGTAAGGAGCACAGCAAGTCCAGTTTTAGTTTTTGAAAACTCAATTTTTGGCCGCTTTTGCTACCTTGTAGTTGACCTAGGACCTTAAGATTTGGCACGAACCGAGCTCTGGCAGCCACATTACACAAGAAAAACCCAGAAGTGGTAATGTGTAGAAAAAACCGCTGAAAATCTTACGTTTAATACATTTGTTTTCGAAATGACGTAACTGCAAATCGTCACAATGGACGCATTTCTATCGGAAACGTTTACATTTATCTTCTGGCAGGTTAAGTCTCGTGATGAGCCTTGCGGGTGCACCATCCTGTACGTAATTTAAGCATCTAAGTTGTTGCAGTCGACAAGTAAGGAGCACAGCAAGTCCAGTTTTAGTTTTTGAAAACTCAATTTTTGGCCGCTTTTGCTACCTTGTAGTTGACCTAGGACCTTAAGATTTGGCACGAACCGAGCTCTGGCAGCCACATTACACAAGAAAAACCCAGAAGTGGTAATGTGTAGAAAAAACCGCAGAAAATCTTACGTTTAATACATTTGTTTTCGAAATGACGTAACTGCAAATCGTCACAATGGACGCATTTCTATCGGAAACGTTTACATTTATCTTCTGGCAGGTAAAGTCTCGTGATGAGCCTTGCGGGTGCACCATCCTGTACGTAATTTAAGCATCTAAGTTGTTGCAGTCGACAAGTAAGGAGCACAGCAAGTCCAGTTTTAGTTTTTGAAAACTCAATTTTTGGCCGCTTTTGCTACCTTGTAGTTGACCTAGGACCTTAAGATTTGGCACGAACCGAGCTCTGGCAGCCACATTACACAAGAAAAAGCCAGAAGTGGTAATGTGTAGAAAAAACCGCAGAAAATCTTACGTTTAATACATTTGTTTTCGAAATGACGTAACTGCAAATCGTCACAATGGACGCATTTCTATCGGAAACGTTTACATTTATCTTCTGGCAGGTAAAGTCTCGTGATGAGCCTTGCAGGTGCACCATCCTGTACGTAATTTAAGCATCTAAGTTGTTGCAGTCGACAAGTAAGGAGCACAGCAAGTCCAGTTTTAGTTTTTGAAAACTCAATTTTTGGCCGCTTTTGCTACCTTGTAGTTGACCTAGGACCTTAAGATTTGGCACGAACCGAGCTCTGGCAGCCACATTACACAAGAAAAACCCAGAAGTGGTAATGTGTAGAAAAAACCGCAGAAAATCTTACGTTTAATACATTTGTTTTCGAAATGACGTAACTGCAAATCGTCACAATGGACGCATTTCTATCGGAAACGTTTACATTTATCTTCTGGCAGGTTAAGTCTCGTGATGAGCCTTGCGGGTGCACCATCCTGTACGTAATTTAAGCATCTAAGTTGTTGCAGTCGACAAGTAAGGAGCACAGCAAGTCCAGTTTTAGTTTTTGAAAACTCAATTTTTGGCCGCTTTTGCTACCTTGTAGTTGACCTAGGACCTTAAGATTTGGCACGAACCGAGCTCTAGCAGCCACATTACACAAGAAAAAGCCAGAAGTGGGAATGTGTAGAAAAAACCGCAGAAAATCTTACGTTTAATACATTTGTTTTCGAAATGACGTAACTGCAAATCGTCACAATGGACGCATTTCTATCGGAAACGTTTACATTTATCTTCTGGCAGGTTAAGTCTCGTGATGAGCCTTGCGGGTGCACCATCCTGTACGTAATTTAAGCATCTAAGTTGTTGCAGTCGACAAGTAAGGAGCACAGCAAGTCCAGTTTTAGTTTTTGAAAACTCAATTTTTGGCCGCTTTTGCTACCTTGTAGTTGACCTAGGACCTTAAGATTTGGCACGAACCGAGCTCTGGCAGCCACATTACACAAGAAAAAGCCAGAAGTGGTAATGTGTAGAAAAAACCGCAGAAAATCTTACGTTTAATACATTTGTTTTCGAAATGACGTAACTGCAAATCGTCACAATGGACGCATTTCTATCGGAAACGTTTACATTTATCTTCTGGCAGGTTAAGTCTCGTGATGAGCCTTGCGGGTGCACCATCCTGTACGTAATTTAAGCATCTAAGTTGTTGCAGTCGACAAGTAAGGAGCACAGCAAGTCCAGTTTTAGTTTTTGAAAACTCAATTTTTGGCCGCTTTTGCTACCTTGTAGTTGACCTAGGACCTTAAGATTTGGCACGAACCGAGCTCTGGCAGCCACATTACACAAGAAAAACCCAGAAGTGGTAATGTGTAGAAAAAACCGCTGAAAATCTTACGTTTAATACATTTGTTTTCGAAATGACGTAACTGCAAATCGTCACAATGGACGCATTTCTATCGGAAACGTTTACATTTATCTTCTGGCAGGTTAAGTCTCGTGATGAGCCTTGCGGGTGCACCATCCTGTACGTAATTTAAGCATCTAAGTTGTTGCAGTCGACAAGTAAGGAGCACAGCAAGTTCAGTTTTAGTTTTTGAAAACTCAATTTTTGGCCGC
Source organism: Schistocerca cancellata (assembly GCF_023864275.1). NCBI lineage: Eukaryota > Metazoa > Arthropoda > Insecta > Orthoptera > Acrididae > Schistocerca > Schistocerca cancellata. The sequence goes on from NC_064637.1 coordinate 138,750,688, forward strand.
TTTTGCTACCTTGTAGTTGACCTAGGACCTTAAGATTTGGCACGAACCGAGCTCTGGCAGCCACATTACACAAGAAAAACCCAGAAGTGGTAATGTGTAGAAAAAACCGCAGAAAATCTTACGTTTAATACATTTGTTTTCGAAATGACGTAACTGCAAATCGTCACAATGGACGCATTTCTATCGGCAACGTTTACATTTATCTTCTGGCAGGTTAAGTCTCGTGATGAGCCTTGCGGGTGCACCATCCTGTACGTAATTTAAGCATCTAAGTTGTTGCAGTCGACAAGTAAGGAGCACAGCAAGTCCAGTTTTAGTTTTTGAAAACTCAATTTTTGGCCGCTTTTGCTACCTTGTAGTTGACCTAGGACCTTAAGATTTGGCACGAACCGAGCTCTGGCAGCCACATTACACAAGAAAAACCCAGAAGTGGTAATGTGTAGAAAAAACCGCTGAAAATCTTACGTTTAATACATTTGTTTTCGAAATGACGTAACTGCAAATCGTCACAATGGACGCATTTCTATCGGAAACGTTTACATTTATCTTCTGGCAGGTTAAGTCTCGTGATGAGCCTTGCGGGTGCACCATCCTGTACGTAATTTAAGCATCTAAGTTGTTGCAGTCGACAAGTAAGGAGCACAGCAAGTCCAGTTTTAGTTTTTGAAAACTCAATTTTTGGCCGCTTTTGCTACCTTGTAGTTGACCTAGGACCTTAAGATTTGGCACGAACCGAGCTCTGGCAGCCACATTACACAAGAAAAACCCAGAAGTGGTAATGTGTAGAAAAAACCGCAGAAAATCTTACGTTTAATACATTTGTTTTCGAAATGACGTAACTGCAAATCGTCACAATGGACGCATTTCTATCGGAAACGTTTACATTTATCTTCTGGCAGGTAAAGTCTCGTGATGAGCCTTGCGGGTGCACAAGCCTGTACGTAATTTAAGCATCTAAGTTGTTGCAGTCGACAAGTAAGGAGCACAGCAAGTCCAGTTTTAGTTTTTGAAAACTCAATTTTTGGCCGCTTTTGCTACCTTGTAGTTGACCTAGGACCTTAAGATTTGGCACGAACCGAGCTCTGGCAGCCACATTACACAAGAAAAAGCCAGAAGTGGTAATGTGTAGAAAAAACCGCAGAAAATCTTACGTTTAATACATTTGTTTTCGAAATGACGTAACTGCAAATCGTCACAATGGACGCATTTCTATCGGAAACGTTTACATTTATCTTCTGGCAGGTTAAGTCTCGTGATGAGCCTTGCGGGTGCACCATCCTGTACGTAATTTAAGCATCTAAGTTGTTGCAGTCGACAAGTAAGGAGCACAGCAAGTCCAGTTTTAGTTTTTGAAAACTCAATTTTTGGCCGCTTTTGCTACCTTGTAGTTGACCTAGGACCTTAAGATTTGGCACGAACCGAGCTCTGGCAGCCACATTACACAAGAAAAAGCCAGAAGTGGTAATGTGTAGAAAAAACCGCAGAAAATCTTACGTTTAATACATTTGTTTTCGAAATGACGTAACTGCAAATCGTCACAATGGACGCATTTCTATCGGAAACGTTTACATTTATCTTCTGGCAGGTTAAGTCTCGTGATGAGCCTTGCGGGTGCACCATCCTGTACGTAATTTAAGCATCTAAGTTGTTGCAGTCGACAAGTAAGGAGCACAGCAAGTCCAGTTTTAGTTTTTGAAAACTCAATTTTTGGCCGCTTTTGCTACCTTGTAGTTGACCTAGGACCTTAAGATTTGGCACGAACCGAGCTCTGGCAGCCACATTACACAAGAAAAACCCAGAAGTGGTAATGTGTAGAAAAAACCGCTGAAAATCTTACGTTTAATACATTTGTTTTCGAAATGACGTAACTGCAAATCGTCACAATGGACGCATTTCTATCGGAAACGTTTACATTTATCTTCTGGCAGGTTAAGTCTCGTGATGAGCCTTGCGGGTGCACCATCCTGTACGTAATTTAAGCATCTAAGTTGTTGCAGTCGACAAGTAAGGAGCACAGCAAGTTCAGTTTTAGTTTTTGAAAACTCAATTTTTGGCCGCTTTTGCTACCTTGTAGTTGACCTAGGACCTTAAGATTATGCACGAACCGAGCTCTGGCAGCCACATTACACAAGAAAAACCCAGAAGTGGTAATGTGTAGAAAAAACCGCAGAAAATCTTACGTTTAATACATTTGTTTTCGAAATGACGTAACTGCAAATCGTCACAATGGACGCATTTCTATCGGCAACGTTTACATTTATCTTCTGGCAGGTTAAGTCTCGTGATGAGCCTTGCGGGTGCACCATCCTGTACGTAATTTAAGCATCTAAGTTGTTGCAGTCGACAAGTAAGGAGCACAGCAAGTCAAGTTTTAGTTTTTGAAAACTCAATTTTTGGCCGCTTTTGCTACCTTGTAGTTGACCTAGGACCTTAAGATTTGGCACGAACCGAGCTCTGGCAGCCACATTACACAAGAAAAACCCAGAAGTGGTAATGTGTAGAAAAAACCGCTGAAAATCTTACGTTTAATACATTTGTTTTCGAAATGACGTAACTGCAAATCGTCACAATGGACGCATTTCTATCGGAAACGTTTACATTTATCTTCTGGCAGGTAAAGTCTCGTGATGAGCCTTGCGGGTGCACCATCCTGTACGTAATTTAAGCATCTAAGTTGTTGCAGTCGACAAGTAAGGAGCACAGCAAGTCCAGTTTTAGTTTTTGAAAACTCAATTTTTGGCCGCTTTTGCTACCTTGTAGTTGACCTAGGACCTTAAGATTTGGCACGAACCGAGCTCTGGCAGCCACATTACACAAGAAAAAGCCAGAAGTGGTAATGTGTAGAAAAAACCGCAGAAAATCTTACGTTTAATACATTTGTTTTCGAAATGACGTAACTGCAAATCGTCACAATGGACGCATTTCTATCGGAAACGTTTACATTTATCTTCTGGCAGGTAAAGTCTCGTGATGAGCCTTGCGGGTGCACCATCCTGTACGTAATTTAAGCATCTAAGTTGTTGCAGTCGACAAGTAAGGAGCACAGCAAGTCCAGTTTTAGTTTTTGAAAACTCAATTTTTGGCCGCTTTTGCTACCTTGTAGTTGACCTAGGACCTTAAGATTTGGCACGAACCGAGCTCTGGCAGCCACATTACACAAGAAAAACCCAGAAGTGGTAATGTGTAGAAAAAACCGCTGAAAATCTTACGTTTAATACATTTGTTTTCGAAATGACGTAACTGCAAATCGTCACAATGGACGCATTTCTATCGGAAACGTTTACATTTATCTTCTGGCAGGTTAAGTCTCGTGATGAGCCTTGCGGGTGCACCATCCTGTACGTAATTTAAGCATCTAAGTTGTTGCAGTCGACAAGTAAGGAGCACAGCAAGTCAAGTTTTAGTTTTTGAAAACTCAATTTTTGGCCGCTTTTGCTACCTTGTAGTTGACCTAGGACCTTAAGATTTGGCACGAACCGAGCTCTGGCAGCCACATTACACAAGAAAAACCCAGAAGTGGTAATGTGTAGAAAAAACCGCAGAAAATCTTACGTTTAATACATTTGTTTTCGAAATGACGTAACTGCAAATCGTCACAATGGACGCATTTCTATCGGCAACGTTTACATTTATCTTCTGGCAGGTTAAGTCTCGTGATGAGCCTTGCGGGTGCACCATCCTGTACGTAATTTAAGCATCTAAGTTGTTGCAGTCGACAAGTAAGGAGCACAGCAAGTCCAGTTTTAGTTTTTGAAAACTCAATTTTTGGCCGCTTTTGCTACCTTGTAGTTGACCTAGGACCTTAAGATTTGGCACGAACCGAGCTCTGGCAGCCACATTACACAAGAAAAACCCAGAAGTGGTAATGTGTAGAAAAAACCGCTGAAAATCTTACGTTTAATACATTTGTTTTCGAAATGACGTAACTGCAAATCGTCACAATGGACGCATTTCTATCGGAAACGTTTACATTTATCTTCTGGCAGGTTAAGTCTCGTGATGAGCCTTGCGGGTGCACCATCCTGTACGTAATTTAAGCATCTAAGTTGTTGCAGTCGACAAGTAAGGAGCACAGCAAGTCCAGTTTTAGTTTTTGAAAACTCAATTTTTGGCCGCTTTTGCTACCTTGTAGTTGACCTAGGACCTTAAGATTTGGCACGAACCGAGCTCTGGCAGCCACATTACACAAGAAAAACCCAGAAGTGGTAATGTGTAGAAAAAACCGCAGAAAATCTTACGTTTAATACATTTGTTTTCGAAATGACGTAACTGCAAATCGTCACAATGGACGCATTTCTATCGGAAACGTTTACATTTATCTTCTGGCAGGTAAAGTCTCGTGATGAGCCTTGCGGGTGCACCATCCTGTACGTAATTTAAGCATCTAAGTTGTTGCAGTCGACAAGTAAGGAGCACAGCAAGTCCAGTTTTAGTTTTTGAAAACTCAATTTTTGGCCGCTTTTGCTACCTTGTAGTTGACCTAGGACCTTAAGATTTGGCACGAACCGAGCTCTGGCAGCCACATTACACAAGAAAAAGCCAGAAGTGGTAATGTGTAGAAAAAACCGCAGAAAATCTTACGTTTAATACATTTGTTTTCGAAATGACGTAACTGCAAATCGTCACAATGGACGCATTTCTATCGGAAACGTTTACATTTATCTTCTGGCAGGTAAAGTCTCGTGATGAGCCTTGCAGGTGCACCATCCTGTACGTAATTTAAGCATCTAAGTTGTTGCAGTCGACAAGTAAGGAGCACAGCAAGTCCAGTTTTAGTTTTTGAAAACTCAATTTTTGGCCGCTTTTGCTACCTTGTAGTTGACCTAGGACCTTAAGATTTGGCACGAACCGAGCTCTGGCAGCCACATTACACAAGAAAAACCCAGAAGTGGTAATGTGTAGAAAAAACCGCAGAAAATCTTACGTTTAATACATTTGTTTTCGAAATGACGTAACTGCAAATCGTCACAATGGACGCATTTCTATCGGAAACGTTTACATTTATCTTCTGGCAGGTTAAGTCTCGTGATGAGCCTTGCGGGTGCACCATCCTGTACGTAATTTAAGCATCTAAGTTGTTGCAGTCGACAAGTAAGGAGCACAGCAAGTCCAGTTTTAGTTTTTGAAAACTCAATTTTTGGCCGCTTTTGCTACCTTGTAGTTGACCTAGGACCTTAAGATTTGGCACGAACCGAGCTCTAGCAGCCACATTACACAAGAAAAAGCCAGAAGTGGGAATGTGTAGAAAAAACCGCAGAAAATCTTACGTTTAATACATTTGTTTTCGAAATGACGTAACTGCAAATCGTCACAATGGACGCATTTCTATCGGAAACGTTTACATTTATCTTCTGGCAGGTTAAGTCTCGTGATGAGCCTTGCGGGTGCACCATCCTGTACGTAATTTAAGCATCTAAGTTGTTGCAGTCGACAAGTAAGGAGCACAGCAAGTCCAGTTTTAGTTTTTGAAAACTCAATTTTTGGCCGCTTTTGCTACCTTGTAGTTGACCTAGGACCTTAAGATTTGGCACGAACCGAGCTCTGGCAGCCACATTACACAAGAAAAAGCCAGAAGTGGTAATGTGTAGAAAAAACCGCAGAAAATCTTACGTTTAATACATTTGTTTTCGAAATGACGTAACTGCAAATCGTCACAATGGACGCATTTCTATCGGAAACGTTTACATTTATCTTCTGGCAGGTTAAGTCTCGTGATGAGCCTTGCGGGTGCACCATCCTGTACGTAATTTAAGCATCTAAGTTGTTGCAGTCGACAAGTAAGGAGCACAGCAAGTCCAGTTTTAGTTTTTGAAAACTCAATTTTTGGCCGCTTTTGCTACCTTGTAGTTGACCTAGGACCTTAAGATTTGGCACGAACCGAGCTCTGGCAGCCACATTACACAAGAAAAACCCAGAAGTGGTAATGTGTAGAAAAAACCGCTGAAAATCTTACGTTTAATACATTTGTTTTCGAAATGACGTAACTGCAAATCGTCACAATGGACGCATTTCTATCGGAAACGTTTACATTTATCTTCTGGCAGGTTAAGTCTCGTGATGAGCCTTGCGGGTGCACCATCCTGTACGTAATTTAAGCATCTAAGTTGTTGCAGTCGACAAGTAAGGAGCACAGCAAGTTCAGTTTTAGTTTTTGAAAACTCAATTTTTGGCCGCTTTTGCTACCTTGTAGTTGACCTAGGACCTTAAGATTTGGCACGAACCGAGCTCTGGCAGCCACATTACACAAGAAAAACCCAGAAGTGGTAATGTGTAGAAAAAACCGCAGAAAATCTTACGTTTAATACATTTGTTTTCGAAATGACGTAACTGCAAATCGTCACAATGGACGCATTTCTATCGGCAACGTTTACATTTATCTTCTGGCAGGTTAAGTCTCGTGATGAGCCTTGCGGGTGCACCATCCTGTACGTAATTTAAGCATCTAAGTTGTTGCAGTCGACAAGTAAGGAGCACAGCAAGTCCAGTTTTAGTTTTTGAAAACTCAATTTTTGGCCGCTTTTGCTACCTTGTAGTTGACCTAGGACCTTAAGATTTGGCACGAACCGAGCTCTGGCAGCCACATTACACAAGAAAAACCCAGAAGTGGTAATGTGTAGAAAAAACCGCTGAAAATCTTACGTTTAATACATTTGTTTTCGAAATGACGTAACTGCAAATCGTCACAATGGACGCATTTCTATCGGAAACGTTTACATTTATCTTCTGGCAGGTTAAGTCTCGTGATGAGCCTTGCGGGTGCACCATCCTGTACGTAATTTAAGCATCTAAGTTGTTGCAGTCGACAAGTAAGGAGCACAGCAAGTCCAGTTTTAGTTTTTGAAAACTCAATTTTTGGCCGCTTTTGCTACCTTGTAGTTGACCTAGGACCTTAAGATTTGGCACGAACCGAGCTCTGGCAGCCACATTACACAAGAAAAACCCAGAAGTGGTAATGTGTAGAAAAAACCGCAGAAAATCTTACGTTTAATACATTTGTTTTCGAAATGACGTAACTGCAAATCGTCACAATGGACGCATTTCTATCGGAAACGTTTACATTTATCTTCTGGCAGGTAAAGTCTCGTGATGAGCCTTGCGGGTGCACAAGCCTGTACGTAATTTAAGCATCTAAGTTGTTGCAGTCGACAAGTAAGGAGCACAGCAAGTCCAGTTTTAGTTTTTGAAAACTCAATTTTTGGCCGCTTTTGCTACCTTGTAGTTGACCTAGGACCTTAAGATTTGGCACGAACCGAGCTCTGGCAGCCACATTACACAAGAAAAAGCCAGAAGTGGTAATGTGTAGAAAAAACCGCAGAAAATCTTACGTTTAATACATTTGTTTTCGAAATGACGTAACTGCAAATCGTCACAATGGACGCATTTCTATCGGAAACGTTTACATTTATCTTCTGGCAGGTAAAGTCTCGTGATGAGCCTTGCAGGTTCACCATCCTGTACGTAATTTAAGCATCTAAGTTGTTGCAGTCGACAAGTAAGGAGCACAGCAAGTCCAGTTTTAGTTTTTGAAAACTCAATTTTTGGCCGCTTTTGCTACCTTGTAGTTGACCTAGGACCTTAAGATTTGGCACGAACCGAGCTCTGGCAGCCACATTACACAAGAAAAACCCAGAAGTGGTAATGTGTAGAAAAAACCGCAGAAAATCTTACGTTTAATACATTTGTTTTCGAAATGACGTAACTGCAAATCGTCACAATGGACGCATTTCTATCGGAAACGTTTACATTTATCTTCTGGCAGGTTAAGTCTCGTGATGAGCCTTGCGGGTGCACCATCCTGTACGTAATTTAAGCATCTAAGTTGTTGCAGTCGACAAGTAAGGAGCACAGCAAGTCCAGTTTTAGTTTTTGAAAACTCAATTTTTGGCCGCTTTTGCTACCTTGTAGTTGACCTAGGACCTTAAGATTTGGCACGAACCGAGCTCTAGCAGCCACATTACACAAGAAAAAGCCAGAAGTGGTAATGTGTAGAAAAAACCGCAGAAAATCTTACGTTTAATACATTTGTTTTCGAAATGACGTAACTGCAAATCGTCACAATGGACGCATTTCTATCGGAAACGTTTACATTTATCTTCTGGCAGGTTAAGTCTCGTGATGAGCCTTGCGGGTGCACCATCCTGTACGTAATTTAAGCATCTAAGTTGTTGCAGTCGACAAGTAAGGAGCACAGCAAGTCCAGTTTTAGTTTTTGAAAACTCAATTTTTGGCCGCTTTTGCTACCTTGTAGTTGACCTAGGACCTTAAGATTTGGCACGAACCGAGCTCTGGCAGCCACATTACACAAGAAAAAGCCAGAAGTGGTAATGTGTAGAAAAAACCGCAGAAAATCTTACGTTTAATACATTTGTTTTCGAAATGACGTAACTGCAAATCGTCACAATGGACGCATTTCTATCGGAAACGTTTACATTTATCTTCTGGCAGGTTAAGTCTCGTGATGAGCCTTGCGGGTGCACCATCCTGTACGTAATTTAAGCATCTAAGTTGTTGCAGTCGACAAGTAAGGAGCACAGCAAGACCAGTTTTAGTTTTTGAAAACTCAATTTTTGGCCGCTTTTGCTACCTTGTAGTTGACCTAGGACCTTAAGATTTGGCACGAACCGAGCTCTGGCAGCCACATTACACAAGAAAAAGCCAGAAGTGGTAATGTGTAGAAAAAACCGCTGAAAATCTCACGTTTAATACATTTGTTTTCGAAATGACGTAACTGCAAATCGTCACAATGGACGCATTTCTATCGGAAACGTTTACATTTATCTTCTGGCAGGTTAAGTCTCGTGATGAGCCTTGCGGGTGCACCATCCTGTACGTAATTTAAGCATCTAAGTTGTTGCAGTCGACAAGTAAGGAGCACAGCAAGTCCAGTTTTAGCTTTTGAAAACTCAATTTTTGGCCGCTTTTGCTACCTTGTAGTTGACCTAGGACCTTAAGATTTGGCACGAACCGAGCTCTGGCAGCCACATTACACAAGAAAAAGCCAGAAGTGGTAATGTGTAGAAAAAACCGCAGAAAATCTTACGTTTAATACATTTGTTTTCGAAATGACGTAACTGCAAATCGTCACAATGGACGCATTTCTATCGGAAACGTTTACATTTATCTTGTGGCAGGTTAAGTCTCGTGATGAGCCTTGCGGGTGCACCATCCTGTACGTAATTTAAGCATCTAAGTTGTTGCAGTCGACAAGTAAGGAGCACAGCAAGTCCAGTTTTAGTTTTTGAAAACTCAATTTTTGGCCGCTTTTGCTACCTTGTAGTTGACCTAGGACCTTAAGATTTGGCACGAACCGAGCTCTGGCAGCCACATTACACAAGAAAAACCCAGAAGTGGTAATGTGTAGAAAAAACCGCAGAAAATCTTACGTTTAATACATTTGTTTTCGAAATGACGTAACTGCAAATCGTCACAATGGACGCATTTCTATCGGAAACGTTTACATTTATCTTCTGGCAGGTTAAGTCTCGTGATGAGCCTTGCGGGTGCACCATCCTGTACGTAATTTAAGCATCTAAGTTGTTGCAGTCGACAAGTAAGGAGCACAGCAAGACCAGTTTTAGTTTTTGAAAACTCAATTTTTGGCCGCTTTTGCTACCTTGTAGTTGACCTAGGACCTTAAGATTTGGCACGAACCGAGCTCTGGCAGCCACATTACACAAGAAAAAGCCAGAAGTGGTAATGTGTAGAAAAAACCGCTGAAAATCTCACGTTTAATACATTTGTTTTCGAAATGACGTAACTGCAAATCGTCACAATGGACGCATTTCTATCGGAAACGTTTACATTTATCTTCTGGCAGGTTAAGTATCGTGATGAGCCTTGCGGGTGCACCATCCTGTACGTAATTTAAGCATCTAAGTTGTTGCAGTCGACAAGTAAGGAGCACAGCAAGTCCAGTTTTAGCTTTTGAAAACTCAATTTTTGGCCGCTTTTGCTACCTTGTAGTTGACCTAGGACCTTAAGATTTGGCACGAACCGAGCTCTGGCAGCCACATTACACAAGAAAAAGCCAGAAGTGGTAATGTGTAGAAAAAACCGCAGAAAATCTTACGTTTAATACATTTGTTTTCGAGATGACGTAACTGCAAATCGTCACAATGGACGCATTTCTATCGGAAACGTTTACATTTATCTTCTGGCAGGTTAAGTCTCGTGATGAGCCTTGCGGGTGCACCATCCTGTACGTAATTTAAGCATCTAAGTTGTTGCAGTCGACAAGTAAGGAGCACAGCAAGTCCAGTTTTAGTTTTTGAAAACTCAATTTTTGGCCGCTTTTGCTACCTTGTAGTTGACCTAGGACCTTAAGATTTGGCACGAACCGAGCTCCGGCAGCCACATTACACAAGAAAGAGCCAGAAGTGGTAATGTGTAGAAAAAACCGCTGAAAATCTTACGTTTAATACATTTGTTTTCGAAATGACGTAACTGCAAATCGTCACAATGGACGCATTTCTATCGGAAACGTTTACATTTATCTTCTGGCAATTAAAGTCGCGTGATGAGCTTTGCGGGTGCACCATCCTGTACGTAATTTAAGCATCTAAGTTGTTGCAGTCGACAAGTAAGGAGCACAGCAAGTCCAGTTTTAGTTTTTGAAAACTCAATTTTTGGCCGCTTTTGCTACCTTGTAGTTGACCTAGGACCTTAAGATTTGGCACGAACCGAGCTCTGGCAGCCACATTACACAAGAAAAAGCCAGAAGTGGTAATGTGTAGAAAAAACCGCTGAAAATCTTACGTTTAATACATTTGTTTTCGAAATGACGTAACTGCAAATCGTCACAATGGACGCATTTCTATCGGCAACGTTTACATTTATCTTCTGGCAGGTTAAGTCTCGTGATGAGCCTTGCGGGTGCACCACCCTGTACGTAATTTAAGCATCTAAGTTGTTGCAGTCGACAAGTAAGGAGCACAGCAAGTCAAGTTTTAGTTTTTGAAAACTCAATTTTTGGCCGCTTTTGCTACCTTGTAGTTGACCTAGGACCTTAAGATTTGGCACGAACCGAGCTCTGGCAGCCACATTACACAACAAAAAGCCAGAAGTGGTAATGTGTAGAAAAAACCGCTGGAAATCTTACGTTTAATACATTTGTTTTCGAAATGACGTAACTGCAAATCGTCACAATGGACGCATTTCTATCGGAAACGTTTACATTTATCTTCTGGCAGGTTAAGTCTCGTGATGAGCCTTGCGGGTGCACCAACCTGTACGTAATTTAAGCATCTAAGTTGTTGCAGTCGACAAGTAAGGAGCACAGCAAGTCAAGTTTTAGTTTTTGAAAACTCAATTTTTGGCCGCTTTTGCTACCTTGTAGTTGACCTAGGACCTTAAGATTTGGCACGAACCGAGCTCTGGCAGCCACATTACACAAGAAAAAGCCAGAAGTGGTAATGTGTAGAAAAAACCGCTGAAAATCTTACGTTTAATACATTTGTTTTCGAAATGACGTAACTGCAAATCGTCACAATGGACGCATTTCTATCGGAAACGTTTACATTTATCTTCTGGCAGGTTAAGTCTCGTGATGAGCCTTGCGGGTGCACCACCCTGTACGTAATTTAAGCATCTAAGTTGTTGCAGTCGACAAGTAAGGAGCACAGCAAGTCAAGTTTTAGTTTTTGAAAACTCAATTTTTGGCCGCTTTTGCTACCTTGTAGTTGACCTAGGACCTTAAGATTTGGCACGAACCGAGCTCTGGCAGCCACATTACACAAGAAAAACCCAGAAGTGGTAATGTGTAGAAAAAACCGCAGAAAATCTTACGTTTAATACATTTGTTTTCGAAATGACGTAACTGCAAATCGTCACAATGGACGCATTTCTATCGGAAACGTTTACATTTATCTTCTGGCAGGTTAAGTCTCGTGATGAGCCTTGCGGGTGCACCACCCTGTACGTAATTTAAGCATCTAAGTTGTTGCAGTCGACAAGTAAGGAGCACAGCAAGTCCAGTTTTAGTTTTTGAAAACTCAATTTTTAGCCGCTTTTGCTACCTTGTAGTTGACCTAGGACCTTTAGATTTGGCACGAACCGAGCTCTGGCAGCCACATTACACAAGAAAAAGCCAGAAGTGGTAATGTGTAGAAAAAACCGCTGAAAATCTTACGTTTAATACATTTGTTTTCGAAATGACGTAACTGCAAATCGTCACAATGGACGCATTTCTATCGGAAACGTTTACATTTATCTTCTGGCAGGTTAAGTCTCGTGATGAGCCTTGCGGGTGCACCATCCTGTACGTAATTTAAGCATCTAAGTTGTTGCAGTCGACAAGTAAGGAGCACAGCAAGTCAAGTTTTAGTTTTTGAAAACTCAATTTTTGGCCGCTTTTGCTACCTTGTAGTTGACCTAGGACCTTAAGATTTGGCACGAACCGAGCTCTGGCAGCCACATTACACAAGAAAAAGCCAGAAGTGGTAATGTGTAGAAAAAACCGCTGAAAATCTTACGTTTAATACATTTGTTTTCGAAATGACGTAACTGCAAATCGTCACAATGGACGCATTTCTATCGGAAACGTTTACATTTATCTTCTGGCAGGTTAAGTCTCGTGATGAGCCTTGCGGGTGCACCATCCTGTACGTAATTTAAGCATCTAAGTTTTTGCAGTCGACAAGTAAGGAGCACAGCAAGTCCAGTTTTAGTTTTTGAAAACTCAATTTTTGGCCGCTTTTGCTACCTTGTAGTTGACCTAGGACCTTAAGATTTGGCACGAACCGAGCTCTGGCAGCCACATTACACAAGAAAAACCCAGAAGTGGTAATGTGTAGAAAAAACCGCTGAAAATCTTACGTTTAATACATTTGTTTTCGAAATGACGTAACTGCAAATCGTCACAATGGACGCATTTCTATCGGAAACGTTTACATTTATCTTCTGGCAGGTTAAGTCTCGTGATGAGCCTTGCGGGTGCACCATCCTGTACGTAATTTAAGCATCTAAGTTGTTGCAGTCGACAAGTAAGGAGCACAGCAAGTCAAGTTTTAGTTTTTGAAAACTCAATTTTTGGCCGCTTTTGCTACCTTGTAGTTGACCTAGGACCTTAAGATTTGGCACGAACCGAGCTCTGGCAGCCACATTACACAAGAAAAAGCCAGAAGTGGTAATGTGTAGAAAAAACCGCTGAAAATCTTACGTTTAATACATTTGTTTTCGAAATGACGTAACTGCAAATCGTCACAATGGACGCATTTCTATCGGAAACGTTTACATTTATCTTCTGGCAGGTAAAGTCTCGTGATGAGCCTTGCGGGTGCACCACCCTGTACGTAATTTAAGCATCTAAGTTGTTGCAGTCGACAAGTAAGGAGCACAGCAAGTCCAGTTTTAGTTTTTGAAAACTCAATTTTTGGCCGCTTTTGCTACCTTGTAGTTGACCTAGGACCTTAAGATTTGGCACGAACCGAGCTCTGGCAGCCACATTACACAAGAAAAAGCCAGAAGTGGTAATGTGTAGAAAAAACCGCTGAAAATCTTACGTTTAATACATTTGTTTTCGAAATGACGTAACTGCAAATCGTCACTATGGACGCATTTCTATCGGAAACGTTTACATTTATCTTCTGGCAGGTTAAGTCTCGTGATGAGCCTTGCGGGTGCACCACCCTGTACGTAATTTAAGCATCTAAGTTGTTGCAGTCGACAAGTAAGGAGCACAGCAAGTCAAGTTTTAGTTTTTGAAAACTCAATTTTTGGCCGCTTTTGCTACCTTGTAGTTGACCTAGGACCTTAAGATTTGGCACGAACCGAGCTCTGGCAGCCACATTACACAAGAAAAAGCCAGAAGTGGTAATGTGTAGAAAAAACCGCTGAAAATCTTACGTTTAATACATTTGTTTTCGAAATGACGTAACTGCAAATCGTCACAATGGACGCATTTCTATCGGAAACGTTTACATTTATCTTCTGGCAGGTTAAGTCTCGTGATGAGCCTTGCGGGTGCACCACCCTGTACGTAATTTAAGCATCTAAGTTGTTGCAGTCGACAAGTAAGGAGCACAGCAAGTCCAGTTTTAGTTTTTGAAAACTCAATTTTTGGCCGCTTTTGCTACCTTGTAGTTGACCTAGGACCTTAAGATTTGGCACGAACCGAGCTCTGGCAGCCACATTACACAAGAAAAAGCCAGAAGTGGTAATGTGTAGAAAAAACCGCTGAAAATCTTACGTTTAATACATTTGTTTTCGAAATGACGTAACTACAAATCGTCACAATGGACGCATTTCTATCGGAAACGTTTACATTTATCTTCTGGCAGGTTAAGTCTCGTGATGAGCCTTGCGGGTGCACCACCCTGTACGTAATTTAAGCATCTAAGTTGTTGCAATCGACAAGTAAGGAGCACAGCAAGTCAAGTTTTAGTTTTTGAAAACTCAATTTTTGGCCGCTTTTGCTACCTTGTAGTTGACCTAGGACCTTACGATTTGGCACGAACCGAGATCTGGCAGCCACATTACACAAGAAAAAGCCAGAAGTGGTAATGTGTAGAAAAAACCGCTGAAAATCTTACGTTTAATACATTTGTTTTCGAAATGACGTAACTGCAAATCGTCACAATGGACGCATTTCTATCGGAAACGTTTACATTTATCTTCTGGCAGGTTAAGTCTCGTGATGAGCCTTGCGGGTGCACCATCCTGTACGTAATTTAAGCATCTAAGTTGTTGCAGTCGACAAGTAAGGAGCACAGCAAGTCAAGTTTTAGTTTTTGAAAACTCAATTTTTGGCCGCTTTTGCTACCTTGTAGTTGACCTAAGACCTTAAGATTTGGCACGAACCGAGCTCTGGCAGCCACATTACACAAGAAAAAGCCAGAAGTGGTAATGTGTAGAAAAAACCGCTGAAAATCTTACGTTTAATACATTTGTTTTCGAAATGACGTAACTGCAAATCGTCACAATGGACGCATTTCTATCGGAAACGTTTACATTTATCTTCTGGCAGGTTGAGTCTCGTGATGAGCCTTGCGGGTGCACCACCCTGTACGTAATTTAAGCATCTAAGTTGTTGCAGTCGACAAGTAAGGAGCACAGCAAGTCAAGTTTTAGTTTTTGAAAACTCAATTTTTGGCCGCTTTTTCTACCTTGTAGTTGACCTAGGACCTTAAGATTTGGCACGAACCGAGCTCTGGCAGCCACATTACACAAGAAAAACCCAGAAGTGGTAATGTGTAGAAAAAACCGCAGAAAATCTTACGTTTAATACATTTGTTTTCGAAATGACGTAACTGCAAATCGTCACAATGGACGCATTTCTATCGGAAACGTTTACATTTATCTTCTGGCAGGTTAAGTCTCGTGATGAGCCTTGCGGGTGCACCATCCTGTACGTAATTTAAGCATCTAAGTTGTTGCAGTCGACAAGTAAGGAGCACAGCAAGTCCAGTTTTAGTTTTTGAAAACTCAATTTTTGGCCGCTTTTGCTACCTTGTAGTTGACCTAGGACCTTAAGATTTGGCACGAACCGAGCTCTGGCAGCCACATTACACAAGAAAAACCCAGAAGTGGTAATGTGTAGAAAAAACCGCAGAAAATCTTACGTTTAATACATTTGTTTTCGAAATGACGTAACTGCAAATCGTCACAATGGACGCATTTCTATCGGAAACGTTTTCATTTATCTTCTGGCAGGTTAAGTCTCGTGATGAGCCTTGCGGCCGCACCACCCTGTACGTAATTTAAGCATCTAAGTTGTTGCAGTCGACAAGTAAGGAGCACAGCAAGTCAAGTTTTAGTTTTTGAAAACTCAATTTTTGGCCGCTTTTGCTACCTTGTAGTTGACCTAGGACCTTAAGATTTGGCACGAACCGAGCTCTGGCAGCCACATTACACAAGAAAAAGCCAGAAGTGGTAATGTGTAGAAAAAACCGCTGAAAATCTTACGTTTAATACATTTGTTTTCGAAATGACGTAACTGCAAATCGTCACAATGGACGCATTTCTATCGGAAACGTTTACATTTATCTTCTGGCAGGTTAAGTCTCGTGATGAGCCTTGCGGGTGCACCACCCTGTACGTAATTTAAGCATCTAAGTTGTTGCAGTCGACAAGTAAGGAGCACAGCAAGTCCAGTTTTAGTTTTTGAAAACTCAATTTTTGGCCGCTTTTGCTACCTTGTAGTTGACCTAGGACCTTAAGATTTGGCACGAACCGAGCTCTGGCAGCCACATTACACAAGAAAAACCCAGAAGTGGTAATGTGTAGGAAAAACCGCTGAAAATCTTACGTTAAATACATTTGTTTTCGAAATGACGTAACTGCAAATCGTCACAATGGACGCATTTCTATCGGAAACGTTTACATTTATCTTCTGGCAGGTTAAGTCTCGTGATGAGCCTTGCGGGTGCACCACCCTGTACGTAATTTAAGCATCTAAGTTGTTGCAGTCGACAAGTAAGGAGCACAGCAAGTCAAGTTTTAGTTTTTGAAAACTCAATTTTTGGCCGCTTTTGCTACCTTGTAGTTGACCTAGGACCTTAAGATTTGGCACGAACCGAGCTCTGGCAGCCACATTACACAAGAAAAAGCCAGAAGTGGTAATGTGTAGAAAAAACCGCTGAAAATCTTACGTTTAATACATTTGTTTTCGAAATGACGTAACTGCAAATCGTCACAATGGACGCATTTCTATCGGAAACGTTTACATTTATCTTCTGGCAGGTTAAGTCTCGTGATGAGCCTTGCGGGTGCACCACCCTGTACGTAATTTAAGCATCTAAGTTGTTGCAGTCGACAAGTAAGGAGCACAGCAAGTCCAGTTTTAGTTTTTGAAAACTCAATTTTTGGCCGCTTTTGCTACCTTGTAGTTGACCTAGGACCTTAAGATTTGGCACGAACCGAGCTCTGGCAGCCACATACACAAGAAAAAGCCAGAAGTGGTAATGTGTAGAAAAAACCGCTGAAAATCTTACGTTAAATACATTTTTTTCGAAATGACGTAACTGCAAATCGTCACAATGGACGCATTTCTATCGGAAACGTTTACATTTATCTTCTGGCAGGTTAAGTCTCGTGATGAGCCTTGCGGGTGCACCACCCTGTACGTAATTTAAGCATATAAGTTGTTGCAGTCGACAAGTAAGGAGCACAGCAAGTCAAGTTTTAGTTTTTGAAAACTCAATTTTTGGCCGCTTTTGCTACCTTGTAGTTGACCTAGGACCTTAAGATTTGGCACGAACCGAGCTCTGGCAGCCACATTACTCAAGAAAAAGCCAGAAGTGGTAATGTGTAGAAAAAACCGCTGAAAATCTTACGTTTAATACATTTGTTTTCGAAATGACGTAACTGCAAATCGTCACAATGGACGCATTTCTATCGGAAACGTTTACATTTATCTTCTGGCAGGTTAAGTCTCGTGATGAGCCTTGCGGGTGCACCACCCTGTACGTAATTTAAGCATCTAAGTTGTTGCAGTCGACAAGTAAGGAGCACAGCAAGTCCAGTTTTAGTTTTTGAAAACTCAATTTTTGGCCGCTTTTGCTACCTTGTAGTTGACCTAGGACCTTAAGATTTGGCACGAACCGAGCTCTGGCAGCCACATTACACAAGAAAAAGCCAGAAGTGGTAATGTGTAGAAAAAACCGCTGAAAATCTTACGTTAAATACATTTGTTTTCGAAATGACGTAACTGCAAATCGTCACAATGGACGCATTTCTATCGGAAACGTTTACATTTATCTTCTGGCAGGTTAAGTCTCGTGATGAGCCTTGCGGGTGCACCACCCTGTACGTAATTTAAGCATCTAAGTTGTTGCAGTCGACAAGTAAGGAGCACAGCAAGTCAAGTCTTAGTTTTTGAAAACTCAATTTTTGGCCGCTTTTGCTACCTTGTAGTTGACCTAGGACCTTAAGATTTGGCACGAACCGAGCTCTGGCAGCCACATTACACAAGAAAAAGCCAGAAGTGGTAATGTGTAGAAAAAACCGCTGAAAATCTTACGTTTAATACATTTGTTTTCGAAATGACGTAACTGCAAATCGTCACAATGGACGCATTTCTATCGGAAACGTTTACATTTATCTTCTGGCAGGTTAAGTCTCGTGATGAGCCTTGCGGGTGCACCACCCTGTACGTAATTTAAGCATCTAAGTTGTTGCAGTCGACAAGTAAGGAGCATCGCAAGTCCAGTTTTAGTTTTTGAAAACTCAATTTTTGGCCGCTTTTGCTACCTTGTAGTTGACCTAGGACCTTAAGATCTGGCACGAACCGAGCTCTGGCAGCCACATTACACAAGAAAAACCCAGAAGTGGGAATGTGTAGAAAAAACCGCAGAAAATCTTACGTTTAATACATTTGTTTTCGAAATGACGTAACTGCAAATCGTCACAATGGACGCATTTCTATCGGAAACGTTTACATTTATCTTCTGGCAGGTTAAGTCTCGTGATGAGCCTTGCGGGTGCACCATCCTGTACGTAATTTAAGCATCTAAGTTGTTGCAGTCGACAAGTAAGGAGCACAGCAAGTCCAGTTTTAGTTTTTGAAAACTCAATTTTTGGCCGCTTTTGCTACCTTGTAGTTGACCTAGGACCTTAAGATTTGGCACGAACCGAGCTCTGGCAGCCACATTACACAAGAAAAACCCAGAAGTGGTAATGTGTAGAAAAAACCGCTGAAAATCTTACGTTTAATACATTTGTTTTCGAAATGACGTAACTGCAAATCGTCACAATGGACGCATTTCTATCGGAAACGTTTACATTTATCTTCTGGCAGGTTAAGTCTCGTGATGAGCCTTGCGGGTGCACCATCCTGTACGTAATTTAAGCATATAAGTTGTTGCAGTCGACAAGTAAGGAGCACAGCAAGTCCAGTTTTAGTTTTTGAAAACTCAATTTTTGGCCGCTTTTGCTACCTTGTAGTTGACCTAGGACCTTAAGATTTGGCACGAACCGAGCTCTGGCAGCCACATTACACAAGAAAAACCCAGAAGTGGTAATGTGTAGAAAAAACCGCAGAAAATCTTACGTTTAATACATTTGTTTTCGAAATGACGTAACTGCAAATCGTCACAATGGACGCATTTCTATCGGAAACGTTTACATTTATCTTCTGGCAGGTTAAGTCTCGTGATGAGCCTTGCGGGTGCACCATCCTGTACGTAATTTAAGCATCTAAGTTGTTGCAGTCGACAAGTAAGGAGCACAGCAAGTCCAGTTTTAGTTTTTGAAAACTCAATTTTTGGCCGCTTTTGCTACCTTGTAGTTGACCTAGGACCTTAAGATTTGGCACGAACCGAGCTCTGGCAGCCACATTACACAAGAAAAACCCAGAAGTGGTAATGTGTAGAAAAAACCGCTGAAAATCTTACGTTTAATACATTTGTTTTCGAAAGGACGTAACTGCAAATCGTCACAATGGACGCATTTCTATCGGAAACGTTTACATTTATCTTCTGGCAGGTTAAGTCTCGTGATGAGCCTTGCGGGTGCACCACCCTGTACGTAATTTAAGCATCTAAGTTGTTGCAGTCGACAAGTAAGGAGCACAGCAAGTCCAGTTTTAGTTTTTGAAAACTCAATTTTTGGCCGCTTTTGCTACCTTGTAGTTGACCTAGGACCTTAAGATTTGGCACGAACCGAGCTCTGGCAGCCACATTACACAAGAAAAACCCAGAAGTGGTAATGTGTAGAAAAAACCGCAGAAAATCTTACGTTTAATACATTTGTTTTCGAAATGACGTAACTGCAAATCGTCACAATGGACGCATTTCTATCGGAAACGTTTACATTTATCTTCTGGCAATTAAAGTCGCGTGATGAGCCTGGCGGGCGCACCACCCTGTACGTAATTTAAGCATCTAAGTTGTTGCAGTCGACAAGTAAGGAGCACAGCAAGTCCAGTTTTAGTTTTTGAAAACTCAATTTTTGGCCGCTTTTGCTACCTTGTAGTTGACCTAGGACCTTAAGATTTGGCACGAACCGAGCTCTGGCAGCCACATTACACAAGAAAAACCCAGAAGTGGTAATGTGTAGAAAAAACCGCAGAAAATCTTACGTTTAATACATTTGTTTTCGAAATGACGTAACTGCAAATCGTCACAATGGACGCATTTCTATCGGAAACGTTTACATTTATCTTCTGGCAGGTTAAGTCTCGTGATGAGCCTTGCGGGTGCACCATCCTGTACGTAATTTAAGCATCTAAGTTGTTGCAGTCGACAAGTAAGGAGCACAGCAAGTCCAGTTTTAGTTTTTGAAAACTCAATTTTTGGCCGCTTTTGCTACCTTGTAGTTGACCTAGGACCTTAAGATTTGGCACGAACCGAGCTCTGGCAGCCACATTACACAAGAAAAACCCAGAAGTGGTAATGTGTAGAAAAAACCGCTGAAAATCTTACGTTTAATACATTTGTTTTCGAAATGACGTAACTGCAAATCGTCACAATGGACGCATTTCTATCGGAAACGTTTACATTTATCTTCTGGCAGGTTAAGTCTCGTGATGAGCCTTGCGGGTGCACCATCCTGTACGTAATTTAAGCATCTAAGTTGTTGCAGTCGACAAGTAAGGAGCACAGCAAGTCCAGTTTTAGTTTTTGAAAACTCAATTTTTGGCCGCTTTTGCTACCTTGTAGTTGACCTAGGACCTTAAGATTTGGCACGAACCGAGCTCTGGCAGCCACATTACACAAGAAAAACCCAGAAGTGGTAATGTGTAGGAAAAACCGCTGAAAATCTTACGTTTAATACATTTGTTTTCGAAATGACGTAACTGCAAATCGTCACAATGGACGCATTTCTATCGGAAACGTTTACATTTATCTTCTGGCAGGTTAAGTCTCGTGATGGGCCTTGCGGGTGCACCACCCTGTACGTAATTTAAGCATCTAAGTTGTTGCAGTCGACAAGTAAGGAGCACAGCAAGTCCAGTTTTAGTTTTTGAAAACTCAATTTTTGGCCGCTTTTGCTACCTTGTAGTTGACCTAGGACCTTAAGATTTGGCACGAACCGAGCTCTGGCAGCCACATTACACAAGAAAAACCCAGAAGTGGTAATGTGTAGAAAAAACCGCAGAAAATCTTACGTTTAATACATTTGTTTTCGAAATGACGTAACTGCAAATCGTCACAATGGACGCATTTCTATCGGAAACGTTTACATTTATCTTCTGGCAATTAAAGTCGCGTGATGAGCCTGGCGGGCGCACCACCCTGTACGTAATTTAAGCATCTAAGTTGTTGCAGTCGACAAGTAAGGAGCACAGCAAGTCCAGTTTTAGTTTTTGAAAACTCAATTTTTGGCCGCTTTTGCTACCTTGTAGTTGACCTAGGACCTTAAGATTTGGCACGAACCGAGCTCTGGCAGTTACATTACACAAGAAAAACCCAGAAGTGGTAATGTGTAGAAAAAACCGCAGAAAATCTTACGTTTAATACATTTGTTTTCGAAATGACGTAACTGCAAATCGTCACAATGGACGCATTTCTATCGGAAACGTTTACATTTATCTTCTGGCAATTAAAGTCGCGTGATGAGCCTGGCGGGCGCACCACCCTGTACGTAATTTAAGCATCTAAGTTGTTGCAGTCGACAAGTAAGGAGCACAGCAAGTCCAGTTTTAGTTTTTGAAAACTCAATTTTTGGCCGCTTTTGCTACCTTGTAGTTGACCTAGGACCTTAAGATTTGGCACGAACCGAGCTCTGGCAGTTACATTACACAAGAAAAACCCAGAAGTGGTAATGTGTAGAAAAAACCGCAGAAAATCTTACGTGTAATACATTTGTTTTCGAAATGACGTAACTGCAAATCGTCACAATGGACGCATTTCTATCGGAAACGTTTACATTTATCTTCTGGCAATTAAAGTCGCGTGATGAGCCTGGCGGGCGCACCACCCTGTACGTAATTTAAGCATCTAAGTTGTTGCAGTCGACAAGTAAGGAGCACAGCAAGTCCAGTTTTAGTTTTTGAAAACTCAATTTTTGGCCGCTTTTGCTACCATGTAGTTGACCTAGGACCTTAAGATTTGGCACGAACCGAGCTCTGGCAGCCACATTACACAAGAAAAACCCAGAAGTGGTAATGTGTAGAAAAAACCGCAGAAAATCTTACGTTTAATACATTTGTTTTCGAAATGACGTAACTGCAAATCGTCACAATGGACGCATTTCTATCGGAAACGTTTACATTTATCTTCTGGCAATTAAAGTCGCGTGATGAGCCTGGCGGGCGCACCACCCTGTACGTAATTTAAGCATCTAAGTTGTTGCAGTCGACAAGTAAGGAGCACAGCAAGTCCAGTTTTAGTTTTTGAAAACTCAATTTTTGGCCGCTTTTGCTACCTTGTAGTTGACCTAGGACCTTAAGATTTGGCACGAACCGAGCTCTGGCAGTTACATTACACAAGAAAAACCCAGAAGTGGTAATGTGTAGAAAAAACCGCAGAAAATCTTACGTTTAATACATTTGTTTTCGAAATGACGTAACTGCAAATCGTCACAATGGACGCATTTCTCTCGGAAACGTTTACATTTATCTTCTGGCAATTAAAGTCGCGTGATGAGCCTGGCGGGCGCACCACCCTGTACGTAATTTAAGCATCTAAGTTGTTGCAGTCGACAAGTAAGGAGCACAGCAAGTCCAGTTTTAGTTTTTGAAAACTCAATTTTTGGCCGCTTTTGCTACCTTGTAGTTGACCTAGGACCTTAAGATTTGGCACGAACCGAGCTCTGGCAGCCACATTACACAAGAAAAACCCAGAAGTGGTAATGTGTAGAAAAAACCGCAGAAAATCTTACGTTTAATACATTTGTTTTCGAAATGACGTAACTGCAAATCGTCACAATGGACGCATTTCTATCGGAAACGTTTACATTTATCTTCTGGCAATTAAAGTCGCGTGATGAGCCTGGCGGGCGCACCACCCTGTACGTAATTTAAGCATCTAAGTTGTTGCAGTCGACAAGTAAGGAGCACAGCAAGTCCAGTTTTAGTTTTTGAAAACTCAATTTTTGGCCGCTTTTGCTACCTTGTAGTTGACCTAGGACCTTAAGATTTGGCACGAACCGAGCTCTGGCAGCCACATTACACAAGAAAAACCCAGAAGTGGTAATGTGTAGAAAAAACCGCAGAAAATCTTACGTTTAATACATTTGTTTTCGAAATGACGTAACTGCAAATCGTCACAATGGACGCATTTCTATCGGAAACGTTTACATTTATCTTCTGGCAGGTTAAGTCTCGTGATGAGCCTTGCGGGTGCACCATCCTGTACGTAATTTAAGCATCTAAGTTGTTGCAGTCGACAAGTAAGGAGCACAGCAAGTCCAGTTTTAGTTTTTGAAAACTCAATTTTTGGCCGCTTTTGCTACCTTGTATTTGACCTAGGACCTTAAGATTTGGCACGAACCGAGCTCTGGCAGCCACATTACACAAGAAAAACCCAGAAGTGGTAATGTGTAGAAAAAACCGCAGAAAATCTTACGTTTAATACATTTGTTTTCGAAATGACGTAACTGCAAATCGTCACAATGGACGCATTTCTATCGGAAACGTTTACATTTATCTTCTGGCAGGTTAAGTCTCGTGATGAGCCTTGCGGGTGCACCATCCTGTACGTAATTTAAGCATCTAAGTTGTTGCAGTCGACAAGTAAGGAGCACAGCAAGTCCAGTTTTAGTTTTTGAAAACTCAATTTTTGGCCGCTTTTGCTACCTTGTAGTTGACCTAGGACCTTAAGATTTGGCACGAACCGAGCTCTGGTAGCCACATTACACAAGAAAAACCCAGAAGTGGTAATGTGTAGAAAAAACCGCAGAAAATCTTACGTTTAATACATTTGTTTTCGAAATGACGTAACTGCAAATCGTCACAATGGACGCATTTCTATCGGAAACGTTTACATTTATCTTCTGGCAGGTTAAGTCTCGTGATGAGCCTTGCGGGTGCACCATCCTGTACGTAATTTAAGCATCTAAGTTGTTGCAGTCGACAAGTAAGGAGCACAGCAAGTCCAGTTTTAGTTTTTGAAAACTCAATTTTTGGCCGCTTTTGCTACCTTGTAGTTGACCTAGGACCTTAAGATTTGGCACGAACCGAGCTCTGGCAGCCACATTACACAAGAAAAAGCCAGAAGTGGTAATGTGTAGAAAAAACCGCAGAAAATCTTACGTTTAATACATTTGTTTTCGAAATGACGTAACTCCAAATCGTCACAATGGACGCATTTCTATCGGAAACGTTTACATTTATCTTCTGGCAGTTAATGTCGCGTGATCAGCCTTGCGGGTGCACCACTCTGTACGTAATTCAAGCATCTAAGTTGTTCCAGTCGACAAGTAAGGAGCACAGCAAGTCAAGTTTTAGTTTTTGAAAACTCAATTTTTGGCCGCTTATGCTGCCTTGTAGTTGACCTAGGACCTTACGATTTGGCACGAAACGAGCTCTGGCAGTCACATTACACAAGGAAAAGCCAGAAGTGGTAATGTGTAGAAAAAACCGCAGAAAATCTTACGTTTAATACACTTGTTTTTGAAATGACGTAACTGCAAATCGTCACAATGGACGCATTTCTATCGGAAACGTTTACATTTATCTTCTGGCAGTTAATGTCGCGTGATGAGAATTGCGGGTGCACCACTCTGTACGTAATTCAAGCATCTAAGTTGTTCCAGTTGACAAGTAAGGAGCACAGCAAGTCAAGTTTTAGTTTTTGAAAACTCAATTTTTGGCCGCTTTTGCTGCCTTGTAGTAGACCTAGGACCTTAAGATTTGGCACGAACCGAGCTCTGGCAGTCACATTACACAAGAAAAGCCAGAAGTGGTAATATGTAGAAAAAACCGCAGAAAATCTTACGTTTAATACATTTGTTTTCGAAATGACGTAACTGCAAATCGTCACAATGGACGCATTTCTATCGGAAACGTTTACATTTATCTTCTGGCAGTTAATGTCGCGAGATGAGCCTTGCGGGTGCACCACTCTGTACGTAATTCAAGCATCTAAGTTGTTCCAGTCGACAAGTAAGGAGCACAGCAAGTCAAGTTTTAGTTTTTGAAAACTCAATTTTTGGCCGCTTTTGCTGCCTTGTGGTTGACCTAGGACCTTAAGATTTGGCACGAACCGAGCTCTGGCAGTCACATTACACAAGAAAAAGCCAGAAGTGGTAATGTGTAGAAAAAACCGCAGAAAATCTTACGTTTAATACATTTGTTTTTGAAATGACGTAACTGCAAATCGTCACAATGGACGCATTTCTATCGGAAACGTTTACATTTATCTTATGGCAGTTAAAGTCGCGTGATGAGCTTGCGGGTGCACCACTCTGTACGTAATTCAAGCATCTAAGTTGTTCCAGTCGACAAGTAAGGAGCACAGCAAGTCAAGTTTTAGTTTTTGAAAACTCAATTTTTGGGAGCTTTTGCTGCCTTGTAGTTGACCTAGGACCTTAAGATTTGGCACGAACCTAGCTCTGGCAGTCACATTACACAAGAAAAAGCCAGAAGTGGTAATGTGTAGAAAAAACCGCAGAAAATCTTATGTTTAATAAATTTGTTTTTGAAATGACGTAACTGCAAATCGTCACAATGGACGCATTTCTATCGGAAACGTTTACATTTATCTTCTGGCAGTTAATGTCGCGTGATGAGCCTTGCGGGTGCAAAACTCTGTACGTAATTCATGCATCTAAGTTGTTCCAGTCGACAAGTAAGGAGCACAGCAAGTCAAGTTTTAGTTTTTGAAAACTCAATTTTTGGCCGCTTTTGCTGCCTTGTAGTTGACCTACGACCTTAAGATTTGGCACGAACCGAGCTCTGGCAGTCACATTACACAAGAAAAAGCCAGAAGTGGTAATGTGTAGAAAAAACCGCAGAAAATCTTACGTTTAATACATTTGTTTTTGAAATGACGTAACTCCAAATCGTCACAATGGACGCATTTCTATCGGAAACGTTTACATTGATCTTCTGGCAGTTAATGTCGCGTGATGAGCCTTGCGGGTGCACCACTCTGTACGTAATTCAAACATCTAAGTTGTTCCAGTCGACAAGTAAGGAGCACAGCAAGTCAAGTTTTAGTTTTTGAAAACTCAATTTTTGGCCGCTTTTGCTGCCTTGTAGTTGACCTAGGACCTTAAGATTTGGCACGAACCGAGCTCTGGCAGTCACATTACACAAGAAAAAGCCAGAAGTGGTAATGTGTAGAAAAAACCGCAGATAATCTTACGTTTAATACATTTGTTTTCGAAATGACGTAACTCCAAATCGTCACAATGGACGCATTTCTATCGGAAACGTTTACATTTATCTTCTGGCAGTTAATGTCGCGAGATGAGCCTTGCGGGTGCACCACTCTGTACGTAATTCAAGCATCTAAGTTGTTCCAGTCGACAAGTAAGGAGCACAGCAAGTCAAGTTTTAGTTTTTGAAAACTCAATTTTTGGCCGCTTTTGCTGCCTTGTAGTTGACCTACGACCTTAAGATTTGGCACGAACCGAGCTCTGGCAGTCACATTACACAAGAAAAAGCCAGAAGTGGTAATGTGTAGAAAAAAAACCGCAGAAAATCTTACGTTTAATACATTTGTTTTCGAAATGACGTAACTCCAAATCGTCACAATGGACGCATTTCTATCGGAAACGTTTACATTGATCTTCTGGCAGTTAATGTCGCGTGATGAGCCTTGCGGGTGCACCACTCTGTACGTAATTCAAGCATCTAAGTTGTTCCAGTTGACAAGTAAGGAGCACAGCAAGTCAAGTTTTAGTTTTTGAAAACTCAATTTTTGGCCGCTTTTGCTGCCTTGTAGTTGACCTAGGACCTTAAGATTTGGCACGAACCGAGCTCTGGCAGTCACATTACACAAGAAAAGCCAGAAGTGGTAATATGTAGAAAAAACCGCAGAAAATCTTACGTTTAATACATTTGTTTTCGAAATGACGTAACTCCAAATCGTCACAATGGACGCATTTCTATCGGAAACGTTTACATTTATCTTCTGGCAGTTAATGTCGCGAGATGAGCCTTGCGGGTGCACCACTCTGTACGTAATTCAAGCATCTAAGTTGTTCCAGTCGACAAGTAAGGAGCACAGCAAGTCAAGTTTTAGTTTTTGAAAACTCAATTTTTGGCCGCTTTTGCTGCCTTGTAGTTGACCTACGACCTTAAGATTTGGCACGAACCGAGCTCTGGCAGTCACATTACACAAGAAAAAGCCAGAAGTGGTAATGTGTAGAAAAAACCGCAGAAAATCTTACGTTTAATACATTTGTTTTTGAAATGACGTAACTCCAAATCGTCACAATGGACGCATTTCTATCGGAAACGTTTACATTGATCTTCTGGCAGTTAATGTCGCGTGATGAGCCTTGCGGGTGCACCACTCTGTACGTAATTCAAGCATCTAAGTTGTTCCAGTCGACAAGTAAGGAGCACAGCAAGTCAAGTTTTAGTTTTTGAAAACTCAATTTTTGGCCGCTTTTGCTGCCTTGTAGTTGACCTAGGACCTTAAGATTTGGCACGAACCGAGCTCTGGCAGTCACATTACACAAGAAAAAGCCAGAAGTGGTAATGTGTAGAAAAAACCGCAGAAAATCTTACGTTTAATACATTTGTTTTCGAAATGACGTAACTCCAAATCGTCACAATGGACGCATTTCTATCGGAAACGTTTACATTTATCTTCTGGCAGTTAATGTCGCGTGATGAGCCTTCCGGGTGCACCACTCTGTACGTAATTCAAGCATCTAAGTTGTTCCAGTCGACAAGTAAGGAGCACAGCAAGTCAAGTTTTAGTTTTTGAAAACTCAATTTTTGGCCGCTTTTGCTGC
Source organism: Schistocerca cancellata (assembly GCF_023864275.1). Lineage (NCBI taxonomy): Eukaryota > Metazoa > Arthropoda > Insecta > Orthoptera > Acrididae > Schistocerca > Schistocerca cancellata. Next base: position 138,778,477 of record NC_064637.1, read on the forward strand.
CTTGTAGTTGACCTACGACCTTAAGATTTGGCACGAACCGAGCTCTGGCAGTCACATTACACAAGAAAAAGCCAGAAGTGGTAATGTGTAGAAAAAACCGCAGAAAATCTTACGTTTAATACATTTGTTTTCGAAATGACGTAACTCCAAATCGTCACAATGGACGCATTTCTATCGGAAACGTTTACATTTATCTTCTGGCAGTTAAAGTCGCGACATGAGCCTTGCAGGTGCATTACCCTGTACGTAATTTAAGCATCTAAGTTGTTCCAGTCGACAATTAAGGAGCACAGCAAGTCAAGTTTTAGTTTTTGAAAACTCAATTTTTGGCCGCTTTTGCTGCCTTGTAGTTGACCTAGGACCTTAAGATTTGGCACGAACCGAGCTTTGGCAGTCACATTACACAAGAAAATGCCAGAAGTGGTAATGTGTAGAAAAAACCGCAGAAAATCTTACGTTTAATACATTTGTTTTTGAAATGACGTAACTGCAAATCGTCACAATGGACGCATTTCTATCGGAAACGTTTACATTTATCTTCTGGCAGTTAAAGTCGCGTGATGAGCTTGCGGGTGCACCACTCTGTACGTAATTCAAGCATCTAAGTTGTTCCAGTCGACAAGTAAGGAGCACAGCAAGTCAAGTTTTAGTTTTTGAAAACTCAATTTTTGGCCGCTTTTGCTGCCTTGTAGTTGACCTAGGACCTTAAGATTTGGCACGAACCGAGCTCTGGCAGTCACATTACATCAGAAAAAGCCAGAAGTGGTAATGTGTAGAAAAAACCGCAGAAAATCTTACGTTTAATACATTTGTTTTCGAAATGACGTAACTCCAAATCGTCACAATGGACGCATTTCTATCGGAAAGTTTTACATTTATCTTCTGGCAGTTAATGTCGCGTGATGAGCCTTGCGGGTGCACCATTCTGTACGTAATTCAAGCATCTAAGTTGTTCCAGTCGACAAAGAAGGAGCACAGCAAGTCAAGTTTTAGTTTTTGAAAACTCAATTTTTGGCCGCTTTTGCTGCCTTGTAGTTGACCTAGGACCTTAAGATTTGGCACGAACCGAGCTCTGGCAGTCACATTACACAAGAAAAAGCCAGAAGTGGTAATGTGTAGAAAAAACCGCAGAAAATCTTACGTTTAATACATTTGTTTTTGAAATGACGTAACTGCAAATCGTCACAATGGACGCATTTCTATCGGAAACGTTTACATTTATCTTCTGGCAGTTAATGTCGCGTGATGAGAATTGCGGGTGCACCACTCTGTACGTAATTCAAGCATCTAAGTTGTTCCAGTCGACAAAGAAGGAGCACAGCAAGTCAAGTTTTAGTTTTTGAAAACTCAATTTTTGGCCGCTTTTGCTGCCTTGTAGTTGACCTAGGACCTTAAGATTTGGCACGAACCGAGCTCTGGCAGTCACATTACACAAGAAAAGCCAGAAGTGGTAATATGTAGAAAAAACCGCAGAAAATCTTACGTTTAATACATTTGTTTTCGAAATGACGTAACTCCAAATCGTCACAATGGACGCATTTCTATCGGAAACGTTTACATTTATCTTCTGGCAGTTAATGTCGCGAGATGAGCCTTGCGGGTGCACCACTCTGTACGTAATTCAAGCATCTAAGTTGTTCCAGTCGACAAAGAAGGAGCACAGCAAGTCAAGTTTTAGTTTTTGAAAACTCAATTTTTGGCCGCTTTTGCTGCCTTGTAGTTGACCTACGACCTTAAGATTTGGCACGAACCGAGCTCTGGCAGTCACATTACACAAGAAAAAGCCAGAAGTGGTAATGTGTAGAAAAAACCGCAGAAAATCTTACGTTTAATACATTTGTTTTTGAAATGACGTAACTCCAAATCGTCACAATGGACGCATTTCTATCGGAAACGTTTACATTTATCTTCTGGCAGTTAATGTCGCGTGATGAGCCTTGCGGGTGCACCACTGTGTACGTAATTCAAGCATCTAAGTTGTTCCAGTCGACAAGTAAGGAGCACAGCAAGTCAAGTGTTAGTTTTTGAAAACTCAATTTTTGGCCGCTTTTGCTGCCTTGTAGTTGACCTAGGACCTTAAGATTTGGCACGAACCGAGCTCTGGCAGGCACATTACACAAGAAAATGCCAGAAGTGGTAATGTGTAGAAAAAACCGCAGAAAATCTTACGTTTAATACATTTGTTTTTAAAATGACGTAACTGCAAATCGTCACAATGGACGCATTTCTATCGGAAACGTTTACATTTATCTTCTGGCAGTTAAAATCGCGTGATGAGCTTGCGGGTGCACCACTCTGTACGTAATTCAAGCATCTAAGTTGTTCCAGTCGACAAGTAAGGAGCACAGCAAGTCAAGTTTTAGTTTTTGAAAACTCAATTTTTGGCCGCTTTTGCTGCCTTGTAGTTGACCTAGGACCTTAAGATTTGGCACGAACCGAGCTCTGGCAGTCACATTACACAAGAAAAAGCCAGAAGTGGTAATGTGTAGAAAAAACCGCAGAAAATCTTACGTTTAATACATTTGTTTTTGAAATGACGTAACTGCAAATCGTCACAATGGACGCATTTCTATCGGAAACGTTTACATTTATCTTCTGGCAGTTAAAGTCGCGTGATGTGCCTCGCGGGCGTATCACTCTGTTCGTAATTTAAGCATCTAAGTTGTTCCAGTCGACAAGTAAGGAGCACAGCAAGTCAAGTTTTAGTTTTTGAAAACTCAATTTTTGGCCGCTTTTGCTGCCTTGTAGTTGACCTAGGACCTTAAGATTTGGCACGAACCGAGCTCTGGCAGGCACATTACACAAGAAAATGCCAGAAGTGGTAATGTGTAGAAAAAACCGCAGAAAATCTTACGTTTAATACATTTGTTTTTAAAATGACGTAACTCCAAATCGTCACAATGGACGCATTTCTATCGGAAACGTTTACATTTATCTTCTGGCAGTTAAAGTCGCGTGATGAGCTTGCGGGTGCACCACTCTGTACGTAATTCAAGCATCTAAGTTGTTCCAGTCGACAAGTAAGGAGCACAGCAATCAAGTTTTAGTTTTTGAAAACTCAATTTTTGGCCGCTTTTGCTGCCTTGTAGTTGACCTAGGACCTTAAGATTTGGCACGAACCGAGCTCTGGCAGTCACATTACACAAGAAAAATCCAGAAGTGGTAATGTGTAGAAAAAACCGCAGAAAATCTTACGTTTAATACATTTGTTTTCGAAATGACGTAACTCCAAATCGTCACAATGGACGCATTTCTATCGGAAACGTTTACATTTATCTTCTGGCAGTTAATGTCGCGTGATGAGCCTTGCGGGTGCACCACTCTGTACGTAATTCAAGCATCTAAGTTGTTCCAGTCGACAAGTAAGGAGCACAGCAAGTCAAGTTTTAGTTTTTGAAAACTCAATTTTTGGCCGCTTTTGCTGCCTTGTAGTTGACCTAGGACCTTAAGATTTGGCACGAACCGAGCTCTGGCAGGCACATTACACAAGAAAATGCCAGAAGTGGTAATGTGTAGAAAAATCCGCAGAAAATCTTACGTTTAATACATTTGTTTTTAAAATGACGTAACTCCAAATCGTCACAATGGACGCATTTCTATCGGAAACGTTTACATTTATCTTCTGGCAGTTAAAGTCGCGTGATGAGCTTGCGGGTGCACCAATCTGTACGTAATTCAAGCATCTAAGTTGTTCCAGTCGACAAGTAAGGAGCACAGCAAGTCAAGTTTTAGTTTTTGTAAACTCAATTTTTGGCCGCTTTTGCTGCCTTGTAGTTGACCTAGGACCTTAAGATTTGGCACGAACCGAGCTCTGGCAGTCACATTACACAAGAAAAAGCCAGAAGTGGTAATGTGTAGAAAAAACCGCAGAAAATCTTACGTTTAATACATTTGTTTTTGAAATGACGTAACTGCAAATCGTCACAATGGACGCATTTCTATCGGAAACGTTTACATTTATCTTCTGGCAGTTAAAGTCGCGTGATGAGCCTCGCGGGCGTATCACTCTGTACGTAATTTAAGCATCTAAGTTGTTGCGGTCGACAAGTAAGGAGCACAGCAAGTCAAGTTTTAGTTTTTGAAAACTCAATTTTTGGCCGCTTTTGCTGCCTTGTAGTTGACCTAGGACCTTAAGATTTGGCACGAACCGAGCTCTGGCAGTCACATTACACAAGAAAAAGCCAGAAGTGGTAATGTGTAGAAAAAACCGCAGAAAATCTTACGTTTAATACATTTGTTTTTAAAATGACGTAACTCCAAATCGTCACAATGGACGCATTTCTATCGGAAACGTTTACATTTATCTTCTGGCAGTTAAAGTCGCGTGATGAGCTTGCGGGTGCACCACTCTGTACGTAATTCAAGCATCTAAGTTGTTCCAGTCGACAAGTAAGGAGCACAGCAAGTCAAGTTTTAGTTTTTGAAAACTCAATTTTTGGCCGCTTTTGCTGCCTTGTAGTTGACCTAGGACCTTAAGATTTGGCACGAACCGAGCTCTGGCAGGCACATTACACAGGAAAATGCCAGAAGTGGTAATGTGTAGAAAAAACCGCAGAAAATCTTACGTTTAATACATTTGTTTTTAAAATGACGTAACTCCAAATCGTCACAATGGACGCATTTCTATCGTAAACGTTTACATTTATCTTCTGGCAGTTAACGTCGCGTGATGAGCTTGCGGGTGCACCACTCTGTACGTAATTCAAGCATCTAAGTTGTTCCAGTCGACAAGTAAGGAGCACAGCAAGTCAAGTTTTAGTTTTTGAAAACTCAATTTTTGGCCGCTTTTGCTGCCTTGTAGTTGACCTAGGACCTTAAGATTTGGCACGAACCGAGCTCTGGCAGTCACATTACACAAGAAAAAGCCAGAAGTGGTAATGTGTAGAAAAAACCGCAGAAAATCTTACGTTTAATACATTTGTTTTTAAAATGACGTAACTCCAAATCGTCACAATGGACGCATTTCTATCGGAAACGTTTACATTTATCTTCTGGCAGTTAAAGTCGCGTGATGAGCTTGCGGGTGCACCACTCTGTACGTAATTCAAGCATCTAAGTTGTTCCAGTCGACAAGTAAGGAGCACAGCAAGTCAAGTTTTAGTTTTTGAAAACTCAATTTTTGGCCGCTTTTGCTGCCTTGTAGTTGACCTAGGACCTTAAGATTTGGCACGAACCGAGCTCTGGCAGGCACATTACACAAGAAAATGCCAGAAGTGGTAATGTGTAGAAAAAACCGCAGAAAATCTTACGTTTAATACATTTGTTTTTGAAATGACGTAACTGCAAATCGTCACAATGGACGCATTTCTATCGGAAACGTTTACATTTATCTTCTGGCAGTTAAAGTCGCGTGATGAGCTTGCGGGTGCACCACTCTGTACGTAATTCAAGCATCTAAGTTGTTCCAGTCGACAAGTAAGGAGCACAGCAAGTCAAGTTTTAGTTTCTGAAAACTCAATTTTTGGCCGCTTTTGCTGCCTTGTAGTTGACCTAGGACCTTAAGATTTGGCACGAACCGAGCTCTGGCAGGCACATTACACAAGAAAATGCCAGAAGTGGTAATGTGTAGAAAAAACCGCAGAAAATCTTACGTTTAATACATTTGTTTTTAAAATGACGTAACTCCAAATCGTCACAATGGACGCATTTCTATCGGAAACGTTTACATTTATCTTCTGGCAGTTAAAGTCGCGTGATGAGCTTGCGGGTGCACCACTCTGTACGTAATTCAAGCATCTAAGTTGTTCCAGTCGACAAGTAAGGAGCACAGCAAGTCAAGTTTTAGTTTTTGAAAACTCAATTTTTGGCCGCTTTTGCTGCCTTGTAGTTGACCTAGGACCTTAAGATTTGGCACGAACCGAGCTCTGGCAGTCACATTACACAAGAAAAAGCCAGAAGTGGTAATGTGTAGAAAAAACCGCAGAAAATCTTACGTTTAATACATTTGTTTTTGAAATGACGTAACTGCAAATCGTCACAATGGACGCATTTCTATCGGAAACGTTTACATTTATCTTCTGGCAGTTAAAGTCGCGTGATGAGCCTCGCGGGCGTATCACTCTGTACGTAATTTAAGCATCTAAGTTGTTGCGGTCGACAAGTAAGGAGCACAGCAAGTCAAGTTTTAGTTTTTGAAAACTCAATTTTTGGCCGCTTTTGCTGCCTTGTAGTTGACCTAGGACCTTAAGATTTGGCACGAACCGAGCTCTGGCAGTCACATTACACAAGAAAAAGCCAGAAGTGGTAATGTGTAGAAAAAACCGCAGAAAATCTTACGTTTAATACATTTGTTTTTAAAATGACGTAACTCCAAATCGTCACAATGGACGCATTTCTATCGGAAACGTTTACATTTATCTTCTGGCAGTTAAAGTCGCGTGATGAGCTTGCGGGTGCACCACTCTGTACGTAATTCAAGCATCTAAGTTGTTCCAGTCGACAAGTAAGGAGCACAGCAAGTCAAGTTTTAGTTTTTGAAAACTCAATTTTTGGCCGCTTTTGCTGCCTTGTAGTTGACCTAGGACCTTAAGATTTGGCACGAACCGAGCTCTGGCAGGCACATTACACAAGAAAATGCCAGAAGTGGTAATGTGTAGAAAAAACCGCAGAAAATCTTACGTTTAATACATTTGTTTTTAAAATGACGTAACTCCAAATCGTCACAATGGACGCATTTCTATCGTAAACGTTTACATTTATCTTCTGGCAGTTAAAGTCGCGTGATGAGCTTGCGGGTGCACCACTCTGTACGTAATTCAAGCATCTAAGTTGTTCCAGTCGACAAGTAAGGAGCACAGCAAGTCAAGTTTTAGTTTTTGAAAACTCAATTTTTGGCCGCTTTTGCTGCCTTGTAGTTGACCTAGGACCTTAAGATTTGGCACGAACCGAGCTCTGGCAGTCACATTACACAAGAAAAAGCCAGAAGTGGTAATGTGTAGAAAAATCCGCAGAAAATCTTACGTTTAATACATTTGTTTTTAAAATGTCGTAACTCCAAATCGTCACAATGGACGCATTTCTATCGGAAACGTTTACATTTATCTTCTGGCAGTTAAAGTCGCGTGATGAGCTTGCGGGTGCACCACTCTGTACGTAATTCAAGCATCTAAGTTGTTCCAGTCGACAAGTAAGGAGCACAGCAAGTCAAGTTTTAGTTTTTGAAAACTCAATTTTTGGCCGCTTTTGCTGCCTTGTAGTTGACCTAGGACCTTAAGATTTGGCACGAACCGAGCTCTGGCAGGCACATTACACAAGAAAATGCCAGAAGTGGTAATGTGTAGAAAAAACCGCAGAAAATCTTACGTTTAATACATTTGTTTTTGATATGACGTAACTGCAAATCGTCACAATGGACGCATTTCTATCGGAAACGTTTACATTTATCTTCTGGCAGTTAAAGTCGCGTGATGAGCTTGCGGGTGCACCACTCTGTACGTAATTCAAGCATCTAAGTTGTTCCAGTCGACAAGTAAGGAGCACAGCAAGTCAAGTTTTAGTTTCTGAAAACTCAATTTTTGGCCGCTTTTGCTGCCTTGTAGTTGACCTAGGACCTTAAGATTTGGCACGAACCGAGCTCTGGCAGGCACATTACACAAGAAAATGCCAGAAGTGGTAATGTGTAGAAAAAACCGCAGAAAATCTTACGTTTAATACATTTGTTTTTAAAATGACGTAACTCCAAATCGTCACAATGGACGCATTTCTATCGGAAACGTTTACATTTATCTTCTGGCAGTTAAAGTCGCGTGATGAGCTTGCGGGTGCACCACTCTGTACGTAATTCAAGCATCTAAGTTGTTCCAGTCGACAAGTAAGGAGCACAGCAAGTCAAGTTTTAGTTTTTGAAAACTCAATTTTTGGCCGCTTTTGCTGCCTTGTAGTTGACCTAGGACCTTAAGATTTGGCACGAACCGAGCTCTGGCAGTCACATTACACAAGAAAAAGCCAGAAGTGGTAATGTGTAGAAAAAACCGCAGAAAATCTTACGTTTAATACATTTGTTTTTGAAATGACGTAACTGCAAATCGTCACAATGGACGCATTTCTATCGGAAACGTTTACATTTATCTTCTGGCAGTTAAAGTCGCGTGATGAGCCTCGCGGGCGTATCACTCTGTACGTAATTTAAGCATCTAAGTTGTTGCGGTCGACAAGTAAGGAGCACAGCAAGTCAAGTTTTAGTTTTTGAAAACTCAATTTTTGGCCGCTTTTGCTTCCTTGTAGTTGACCTAGGACCTTAAGATTTGGCACGAACCGAGCTCTGGCAGTCACATTACACAAGAAAAAGCCAGAAGTGGTAATGTGTAGAAAAAACCGCAGAAAATCTTACGTTTAATACATTTGTTTTTAAAATGACGTAACTCCAAATCGTCACAATGGACGCATTTCTATCGGAAACGTTTACATTTATCTTCTGGCAGTTAAAGTCGCGTGATGAGCTTGCGGGTGCACCACTCTGTACGTAATTCAAGCATCTAAGTTGTTCCAGTCGACAAGTAAGGAGCACAGCAAGTCAAGTTTTAGTTTTTGAAAACTCAATTTTTGGCCGCTTTTGCTGCCTTGTAGTTGACCTAGGACCTTAAGATTTGGCACGAACCGAGCTCTGGCAGGCACATTACACAAGAAAATGCCAGAAGTGGTAATGTGTAGAAAAAACCGCAGAAAATCTTACGTTTAATACATTTGTTTTTAAAATGACGTAACTCCAAATCGTCACAATGGACGCATTTCTATCGTAAACGTTTACATTTATCTTCTGGCAGTTAAAGTCGCGTGATGAGCTTGCGGGTGCACCACTCTGTACGTAATTCAAGCATCTAAGTTGTTCCAGTCGACAAGTAAGGAGCACAGCAAGTCAAGTTTTAGTTTTTGAAAACTCAATTTTTGGCCGCTTTTGCTGCCTTGTAGTTGACCTAGGACCTTAAGATTTGGCACGAACCGAGCTCTGGCAGTCACATTACACAAGAAAAAGCCAGAAGTGGTAATGTGTAGAAAAAACCGCAGAAAATCTTACGTTTAATACATTTGTTTTTAAAATGACGTAACTCCAAAGCGTCACAATGGACGCATTTCTATCGGAAACGTTTACATTTATCTTCTGGCAGTTAAAGTCGCGTGATGAGCTTGCGGGTGCACCACTCTGTACGTAATTCAAGCATCTAAGTTGTTCCAGTCGACAAGTAAGGAGCACAGCAAGTCAAGTTTTAGTTTTTGAAAACTCAATTTTTGGCCGCTTTTGCTGCCTTGTAGTTGACCTAGGACCTTAAGATTTGGCACGAACCGATCTCTGGCAGGCACATTACACAAGAAAATGCCAGAAGTGGTAATGTGTAGAAAAAACCGCAGAAAATCTTACGTTTAATACATTTGTTTTTGAAATGACGTAACTGCAAATCGTCACAATGGACGCATTTCTATCGGAAACGTTTACATTTATCTTCTGGCAGTTAAAGTCGCGTGATGAGCTTGCGGGTGCACCACTCTGTACGTAATTCAAGCATCTAAGTTGTTCCAGTCGACAAAGAAGGAGCACAGCAAGTCAAGTTTTAGTTTTTGAAAACTCAATTTTTGGCCGCTTTTGCTGCCTTGTAGTTGACCTAGGACCTTAAGATTTGGCACGAACCGAGCTCTGGCAGTCACATTACACAAGAAAAAGCCAGAAGTGGTAATGTGTAGAAAAAACCGCAGAAAATCTTACGTTTAATACATTTGTTTTTGAAATGACGTAACTGCAAATCGTCACAATGGACGCATTTCTATCGGAAACGTTTACATTTATCTTCTGGCAGTTAATGTCGCGTGATGAGAATTGCGGGTGCACCACTCTGTACGTAATTCAAGCATCTAAGTTGTTCCAGTCGACAAAGAAGGAGCACAGCAAGTCAAGTTTTAGTTTTTGAAAACTCAATTTTTGGCCGCTTTTGCTGCCTTGTAGTTGACCTAGGACCTTAAGATTTGGCACGAACCGAGCTCTGGCAGTCACATTACACAAGAAAAAGCCAGAAGTGGTAATGTGTAGAAAAAACCGCAGAAAATCTTACGTTTAATACATTTGTTTTTGAAATGACGTAACTGCAAATCGTCACAATGGACGCATTTCTATCGGAAACGTTTACATTTATCTTCTGGCAGTTAAAGTCGCTTGATGAGCCTTGCGGGTGCACCACTCTGTACGTAATTCAAGCATCTAAGTTGTTCCAGTCGACAAAGAAGGAGCACAGCAAGTCAAGTTTTAGTTTTTGAAAACTCAATTTTTGGCCGCTTTTGCTGCCTTGTAGTTGACCTAGGACCTTAAGATTTGGCACGAAGCGAGCTCTGGCAGTCACATTACACAAGAAAAAGCCAGAAGTGGTAATGTGTAGAAAAAACCGCAGAAAATCTTACGTTTAATACATTTGTTTTTGAAATGACGTAACTTCAAATCGTCACAATGGACGCATTTCTATCGGAAACGTTTACATTTATCTTCTGGCAGTTAATGTCGCGTGATGAGCCTTGCGGGTGCACCACTGTGTACGTAATTCAAGCATCTAAGTTGTTCCAGTCGACAAGTAAGGAGCACAGCAAGTCAAGTTTTAGTTTTTGAAAACTCAATTTTTGGCCGCTTTTGCTGCCTTGTAGTTGACCTAGGACCTTAAGATTTGGCACGAACCGAGCTCTGGCAGGCACATTACACAAGAAAATGCCAGAAGTGGTAATGTGTAGAAAAAACCGCTGAAAATCTTACGTTTAATACATTTGTTTTTGAAATGACGTAACTGCAAATCGTCACAATGGACGCATTTCTATCGGAAACGTTTACATTTATCTTCTGGCAGTTAATGTCGCGTGATGAGAATTGCGGGTGCACCACTCTGTACGTAATTCAAGCATCTAAGTTGTTCCAGTCGACAAAGAAGGAGCACAGCAAGTCAAGTTTTAGTTTTTGAAAACTCAATTTTTGGCCGCTTTTGCTGCCTTGTAGTTGACCTAGGACCTTAAGATTTGGCACGAACCGAGCTCTGGCAGTCACATTACACAAGAAAAAGCCAGAAGTGGTAATGTGTAGAAAAAACCGCAGAAAATCTTACGTTTAATACATTTGTTTTTGAAATGACGTAACTGCAAATCGTCACAATGGACGCATTTCTATCGGAAACGTTTACATTTATCTTCTGGCAGTTAAAGTCGCTTGATGAGCCTTGCGGGTGCACCACTCTGTACGTAATTCAAGCATCTAAGTTGTTCCAGTCGACAAAGAAGGAGCACAGCAAGTCAAGTTTTAGTTTTTGAAAACTCAATTTTTGGCCGCTTTTGCTGCCTTGTAGTTGACCTAGGACCTTAAGATTTGGCACGAACCGAGCTCTGGCAGTCACATTACACAAGAAAAAGCCAGAAGTGGTAATGTGTAGAAAAAACCGCAGAAAATCTTACGTTTAATACATTTGTTTTTGAAATGACGTAACTTCAAATCGTCACAATGGACGCATTTCTATCGGAAACGTTTACATTTATCTTCTGGCAGTTAATGTCGCGTGATGAGCCTTGCGGGTGCACCACTGTGTACGTAATTCAAGCATCTAAGTTGTTCCAGTCGACAAGTAAGGAACACAGCAAGTCAAGTTTTAGTTTTTGAAAACTCAATTTTTGGCCGCTTTTGCTGCCTTGTAGTTGACCTAGGACCTTAAGATTTGGCACGAACCGAGCTCTGGCAGGCACATTACACAAGAAAATGCCAGAAGTGGTAATGTGTAGAAAAAACCGCAGAAAATCTTACGTTTAATACATTTGTTTTTAAAATGACGTAACTGCAAATCGTCACAATGGACGCATTTCTATCGGAAACGTTTACATTTATCTTCTGGCAGTTAAAGTCGCGTGATGAGCTTGCGGGTGCACCAATCTGTACGTAATTCAAGCATCTAAGTTGTTCCAGTCGACAAGTAAGGAGCACAGCAAGTCAAGTTTTAGTTATTGAAAACTCAATTTTTGGCCGCTTTTGCTGCCTTGTAGTTGACCTAGGACCTTAAGATTTGGCACGAACCGAGCTCTGGCAGTCACATTACACAAGAAAAAGCCAGAAGTGGTAATGTGTAGAAAAAACCGCAGAAAATCTTACGTTTAATACATTTGTTTTTGAAATGACGTAACTGCAAATCGTCACAATGGACGCATTTCTATCGGAAACGTTTACATTTATCTTCTGGCAGTTAAAGTCGCGTGATGAGCCTCGCGGGCGTATCACTCTGTACGTAATTTAAGCATCTAAGTTGTTGCGGTCGACAAGTAAGGAGCACAGCAAGTCAAGTTTTAGTTTTTGAAAACTCAATTTTTGGCCGCTTTTGCTGCCTTGTAGTTGACCTAGGACCTTAAGATTTGGCACGAACCGAGCTCTGGCAGTCACATTACACAAGAAAAAGCCAGAAGTGGTAATGTGTAGAAAAAACCGCAGAAAATCTTACGTTTAATACATTTGTTTTTAAAATGACGTAACTCCAAATCGTCACAATGGACGCATTTCTATCGGAAACGTTTACATTTATCTTCTGGCAGTTAAAGTCGCGTGATGAGCTTGCGGGTGCACCACTCTGTACGTAATTCAAGCATCTAAGTTGTTCCAGTCGACAAGTAAGGAGCACAGCAAGTCAAGTTTTAGTTTTTGAAAACTCAATTTTTGGCCGCTTTTGCTGCCTTGTAGTTGACCTAGGACCTTAAGATTTGGCACGAACCGAGCTCTGGCAGTCACATTACACAAGAAAAAGCCAGAAGTGGTAATGTGTAGAAAAAACCGCAGAAAATCTTACGTTTAATACATTTGTTTTTGAAATGACGTAACTTCAAATCGTCACAATGGACGCATTTCTATCGGAAACGTTTACATTTATCTTCTGGCAGTTAATGTCGCGTGATGAGCCTTGCGGGTGCACCACTGTGTACGTAATTCAAGCATCTAAGTTGTTCCAGTCGACAAGTAAGGAGCACAGCAAGTCAAGTTTTAGTTTTTGAAAACTCAATTTTTGGCCGCTTTTGCTGCCTTGTAGTTGACCTAGGACCTTAAGATTTGGCACGAACCGAGCTCTGGCAGGCACATTACACAAGAAAATGCCAGAAGTGGTAATGTGTAGAAAAAACCGCAGAAAATCTTACGTTTAATACATTTGTTTTTGAAATGACGTAACTGCAAATCGTCACAATGGACGCATTTCTATCGGAAACGTTTACATTTATCTTCTGGCAGTTAATGTCGCGTGATGAGAATTGCGGGTGCACCACTCTGTACGTAATTCAAGCATCTAAGTTGTTCCAGTCGACAAAGAAGGAGCACAGCAAGTCAAGTTTTAGTTTTTGAAAACTCAATTTTTGGCCGCTTTTGCTGCCTTGTAGTTGACCTAGGACCTTAAGATTTGGCACGAACCGAGCTCTGGCAGTCACATTACACAAGAAAAAGCCAGAAGTGGTAATGTGTAGAAAAAACCGCAGAAAATCTTACGTTTAATACATTTGTTTTTGAAATGACGTAACTGCAAATCGTCACAATGGACGCATTTCTATCGGAAACGTTTACATTTATCTTCTGGCAGTTAAAGTCGCTTGATGAGCCTTGCGGGTGCACCACTCTGTACGTAATTCAAGCATCTAAGTTGTTCCAGTCGACAAAGAAGGAGCACAGCAAGTCAAGTTTTAGTTTTTGAAAACTCAATTTTTGGCCGCTTTTGCTGCCTTGTAGTTGACCTAGGACCTTAAGATTTGGCACGAACCGAGCTCTGGCAGTCACATTACACAAGAAAAAGCCAGAAGTGGTAATGTGTAGAAAAAACCGCAGAAAATCTTACGTTTAATACATTTGTTTTTGAAATGACGTAACTTCAAATCGTCACAATGGACGCATTTCTATCGGAAACGTTTACATTTATCTTCTGGCAGTTAATGTCGCGTGATGAGCCTTGCGGGTGCACCACTGTGTACGTAATTCAAGCATCTAAGTTGTTCCAGTCGACAAGTAAGGAACACAGCAAGTCAAGTTTTAGTTTTTGAAAACTCAATTTTTGGCCGCTTTTGCTGCCTTGTAGTTGACCTAGGACCTTAAGATTTGGCACGAACCGAGCTCTGGCAGGCACATTACACAAGAAAATGCCAGAAGTGGTAATGTGTAGAAAAAACCGCAGAAAATCTTACGTTTAATACATTTGTTTTTAAAATGACGTAACTGCAAATCGTCACAATGGACGCATTTCTATCGGAAACGTTTACATTTATCTTCTGGCAGTTAAAGTCGCGTGATGAGCTTGCGGGTGCACCAATCTGTACGTAATTCAAGCATATAAGTTGTTCCAGTCGACAAGTAAGGAGCACAGCAAGTCAAGTTTTAGTTTTTGAAAACTCAATTTTTGGCCGCTTTTGCTGCCTTGTAGTTGACCTAGGACCTTAAGATTTGGCACGAACCGAGCTCTGGCAGTCACATTACACAAGAAAAAGCCAGAAGTGGTAATGTGTAGAAAAAACCGCAGAAAATCTTACGTTTAATACATTTGTTTTTGAAATGACGTAACTGCAAATCGTCACAATGGACGCATTTCTATCGGAAACGTTTACATTTATCTTCTGGCAGTTAAAGTCGCGTGATGAGCCTCGCGGGCGTATCACTCTGTACGTAATTTAAGCATCTAAGTTGTTGCGGTCGACAAGTAAGGAGCACAGCAAGTCAAGTTTTAGTTTTTGAAAACTCAATTTTTGGCCGCTTTTGCTGCCTTGTAGTTGACCTAGGACCTTAAGATTTGGCACGAACCGAGCTCTGGCAGTCACATTACACAAGAAAAAGCCAGAAGTGGTAATGTGTAGAAAAAACCGCAGAAAATCTTACGTTTAATACATTTGTTTTTAAAATGACGTAACTCCAAATCGTCACAATGGACGCATTTCTATCGGAAACGTTTACATTTATCTTCTGGCAGTTAAAGTCGCGTGATGAGCTTGCGGGTGCACCACTCTGTACGTAATTCAAGCATCTAAGTTGTTCCAGTCGACAAGTAAGGAGCACAGCAAGTCAAGTTTTAGTTTTTGAAAACTCAATTTTTGGCCGCTTTTGCTGCCTTGTAGTTGACCTAGGACCTTAAGATTTGGCACGAACCGAGCTCTGGCAGTCACATTACACAAGAAAAAGCCAGAAGTGGTAATGTGTAGAAAAAACCGCAGAAAATCTTACGTTTAATACATTTGTTTTCGAAATGACGTAACTCCAAATCGTCACAATGGACGCATTTCTATCGGAAACGTTTACATTTATCTTCTGGCAGTTAATGTCGCGTGATGAGCCTTGCGGGTGCACCACTCTGTACGTAATTCAAGCATCTAAGTTGTTCCAGTCGACAAGTAAGGAGCACAGCAAGTCAAGTTTTAGTTTTTGAAAACTCAATTTTTGGCCGCTTTTGCTGCCTTGTAGTTGACCTAGGACCTTAAGATTTGGCACGAACCGAGCTCTGGCAGGCACATTACACAAGAAAATGCCAGAAGTGGTAATGTGTAGAAAAATCCGCAGAAAATCTTACGTTTAATACATTTGTTTTTAAAATGACGTAACTCCAAATCGTCACAATGGACGCATTTCTATCGGAAACGTTTACATTTATCTTCTGGCAGTTAAAGTCGCGTGATGAGCTTGCGGGTGCACCAATCTGTACGTAATTCAAGCATCTAAGTTGTTCCAGTCGACAAGTAAGGAGCACAGCAAGTCAAGTTTTAGTTTTTGTAAACTCAATTTTTGGCCGCTTTTGCTGCCTTGTAGTTGACCTAGGACCTTAAGATTTGGCACGAACCGAGCTCTGGCAGTCACATTACACAAGAAAAAGCCAGAAGTGGTAATGTGTAGAAAAAACCGCAGAAAATCTTACGTTTAATACATTTGTTTTTGAAATGACGTAACTGCAAATCGTCACAATGGACGCATTTCTATCGGAAACGTTTACATTTATCTTCTGGCAGTTAAAGTCGCGTGATGAGCCTCGCGGGCGTATCACTCTGTACGTAATTTAAGCATCTAAGTTGTTGCGGTCGACAAGTAAGGAGCACAGCAAGTCAAGTTTTAGTTTTTGAAAACTCAATTTTTGGCCGCTTTTGCTGCCTTGTAGTTGACCTAGGACCTTAAGATTTGGCACGAACCGAGCTCTGGCAGTCACATTACACAAGAAAAAGCCAGAAGTGGTAATGTGTAGAAAAAACCGCAGAAAATCTTACGTTTAATACATTTGTTTTTAAAATGACGTAACTCCAAATCGTCACAATGGACGCATTTCTATCGGAAACGTTTACATTTATCTTCTGGCAGTTAAAGTCGCGTGATGAGCTTGCGGGTGCACCACTCTGTACGTAATTCAAGCATCTAAGTTGTTCCAGTCGACAAGTAAGGAGCACAGCAAGTCAAGTTTTAGTTTTTGAAAACTCAATTTTTGGCCGCTTTTGCTGCCTTGTAGTTGACCTAGGACCTTAAGATTTGGCACGAACCGAGCTCTGGCAGGCACATTACACAAGAAAATGCCAGAAGTGGTAATGTGTAGAAAAAACCGCAGAAAATCTTACGTTTAATACATTTGTTTTTAAAATGACGTAACTCCAAATCGTCACAATGGACGCATTTCTATCGTAAACGTTTACATTTATCTTCTGGCAGTTAAAGTCGCGTGATGAGCTTGCGGGTGCACCACTCTGTACGTAATTCAAGCATCTAAGTTGTTCCAGTCGACAAGTAAGGAGCACAGCAAGTCAAGTTTTAGTTTTTGAAAACTCAATTTTTGGCCGCTTTTGCTGCCTTGTAGTTGACCTAGGACCTTAAGATTTGGCACGAACCGAGCTCTGGCAGTCACATTACACAAGAAAAAGCCAGAAGTGGTAATGTGTAGAAAAAACCGCAGAAAATCTTACGTTTAATACATTTGTTTTTAAAATGACGTAACTCCAAATCGTCACAATGGACGCATTTCTATCGGAAACGTTTACATTTATCTTCTGGCAGTTAAAGTCGCGTGATGAGCTTGCGGGTGCACCACTCTGTACGTAATTCAAGCATCTAAGTTGTTCCAGTCGACAAGTAAGGAGCACAGCAAGTCAAGTTTTAGTTTTTGAAAACTCAATTTTTGGCCGCTTTTGCTGCCTTGTAGTTGACCTAGGACCTTAAGATTTGGCACGAACCGAGCTCTGGCAGGCACATTACACAAGAAAATGCCAGAAGTGGTAATGTGTAGAAAAAACCGCAGAAAATCTTACGTTTAATACATTTGTTTTTGAAATGACGTAACTGCAAATCGTCACAATGGACGCATTTCTATCGGAAACGTTTACATTTATCTCCTGGCAGTTAAAGTCGCGTGATGAGCTTGCGGGTGCACCACTCTGTACGTAATTCAAGCATCTAAGTTGTTCCAGTCGACAAGTAAGGAGCACAGCAAGTCAAGTTTTAGTTTCTGAAAACTCAATTTTTGGCCGCTTTTGCTGCCTTGTAGTTGACCTAGGACCTTAAGATTTGGCACGAACCGAGCTCTGGCAGGCACATTACACAAGAAAATGCCAGAAGTGGTAATGTGTAGAAAAAACCGCAGAAAATCTTACGTTTAATACATTTGTTTTTAAAATGACGTAACTCCAAATCGTCACAATGGACGCATTTCTATCGGAAACGTTTACATTTATCTTCTGGCAGTTACAGTCGCGTGATGAGCTTGCGGGTGCACCACTCTGTAAGTAATTCAAGCATCTAAGTTGTTCCAGTCGACAAGTAAGGAGCACAGCAAGTCAAGTTTTAGTTTTTGAAAACTCAATTTTTGGCCGCTTTTGCTGCCTTGTAGTTGACCTAGGACCTTAAGATTTGGCACGAACCGAGCTCTGGCAGTCACATTACACAAGAAAAAGCCAGAAGTGGTAATGTGTAGAAAAAACCGCAGAAAATCTTACGTTTAATACATTTGTTTTTAAAATGACGTAACTCCAAATCGTCACAATGGACGCATTTCTATCGGAAACGTTTACATTTATCTTCTGGCAGTTAAAGTCGCGTGATGAGCTTGCGGGTGCACCAATCTGTACGTAATTCAAGCATCTAAGTTGTTCCAGTCGACAAGTAAGGAGCACAGCAAGTCAAGTTTTAGTTTTTGAAAATTCAATTTTTGGCCGCTTTTGCTGCCTTGTAGTTGACCTAGGACCTTAAGATTTGGCACGAACCGAGCTCTGGCAGTCACATTACACAAGAAAAAGCCAGAAGTGGTAATGTGTAGAAAAAACCGCAGAAAATCTTACGTTTAATACATTTGTTTTTGAAATGACGTAACTGCAAATCGTCACAATGGACGCATTTCTATCGGAAACGTTTACATTTATCTTCTGGCAGTTAAAGTCGCGTGATGAGCCTCGCGGGCGTATCACTCTGTACGTAATTTAAGCATCTAAGTTGTTGCGGTCGACAAGTAAGGAGCACAGCAAGTCAAGTTTTAGTTTTTGAAAACTCAATTTTTGGCCGCTGTTGCTGCCTTGTAGTTGACCTAGGACCTTAAGATTTGGCACGAACCGAGCTCTGGCAGTCACATTACACAAGAAAAAGCCAGAAGTGGTAATGTGTAGAAAAAACCGCAGAAAATCTTACGTTTAATACATTTGTTTTTAAAATGACGTAACTCCAAATCGTCACAATGGACGCATTTCTATCGGAAACGTTTACATTTATCTTCTGGCAGTTAAAGTCGCGTGATGAGCTTGCGGGTGCACCACTCTGTACGTAATTCAAGCATCTAAGTTGTTCCAGTCGACAAGTAAGGAGCACAGCAAGTCAAGTTTTAGTTTTTGAAAACTCAATTTTTGGCCGCTTTTGCTGCCTTGTAGTTGACCTAGGACCTTAAGATTTGGCACGAACCGAGCTCTGGCAGGCACATTACACAAGAAAATGCCAGAAGTGGTAATGTGTAGAAAAAACCGCAGAAAATCTTACGTTTAATACATTTGTTTTTAAAATGACGTAACTCCAAATCGTCACAATGGACGCATTTCTATCGTAAACGTTTACATTTATCTTCTGGCAGTTAAAGTCGCGTGATGAGCTTGCGGGTGCACCACTCTGTACGTAATTCAAGCATCTAAGTTGTTCCAGTCGACAAGTAAGGAGCACAGCAAGTCAAGTTTTAGTTTTTGAAAACTCAATTTTTGGCCGCTTTTGCTGCCTTGTAGTTGACCTAGGACCTTAAGATTTGGCACGAACCGAGCTCTGGCAGTCACATTACACAAGAAAAAGCCAGAAGTGGTAATGTGTAGAAAAAACCGCAGAAAATCTTACGTTTAATACATTTGTTTTTAAAATGACGTAACTCCAAATCGTCACAATGGACGCATTTCTATCGGAAACGTTTACATTTATCTTCTGGCAGTTAAAGTCGCGTGATGAGCTTGCGGGTGCACCACTCTGTACGTAATTCAAGCATCTAAGTTGTTCCAGTCGACAAGTAAGGAGCACAGCAAGTCAAGTTTTAGTTTTTGAAAACTCAATTTTTGGCCGCTTTTGCTGCCTTGTAGTTGACCTAGGACCTTAAGATTTGGCACGAACCGAGCTCTGGCAGGCACATTACACAAGAAAATGCCAGAAGTGGTAATGTGTAGAAAAAACCGCAGAAAATCTTACGTTTAATACATTTGTTTTTGAAATGACGTAACTGCAAATCGTCACAATGGACGCATTTCTATCGGAAACGTTTACATTTATCTTCTGGCAGTTAAAGTCGCGTGATGAGCTTGCGGGTGCACCACTCTGTACGTAATTCAAGCATCTAAGTTGTTCCAGTCGACAAGTAAGGAGCACAGCAAGTCAAGTTTTAGTTTTTGAAAACTCAATTTTTGGCCGCTTTTGCTGCCTTGTAGTTGACCTAGGACCTTAAGATTTGGCACGAACCGAGCTCTGGCAGGCACATTACACAAGAAAATGCCAGAAGTGGTAATGTGTAGAAAAAACCGCAGAAAATCTTACGTTTAATACATTTGTTTTTAAAATGACGTAACTCCAAATCGTCACAATGGACGCATTTCTATCGGAAACGTTTACATTTATCTTCTGGCAGTTAAAGTCGCGTGATGAGCTTGCGGGTGCACCACTCTGTACGTAATTCAAGCATCTAAGTTGTTCCAGTCGACAAGTAAGGAGCACAGCAAGTCAAGTTTTAGTTTTTGAAAACTCAATTTTTGGCCGCTTTTGCTGCCTTGTAGTTGACCTAGGACCTTAAGATTTGGCACGAACCGAGCTCTGGCAGTCACATTACACAAGAAAAAGCCAGAAGTGGTAATGTGTAGAAAAAACCGCAGAAAATCTTACGTTTAATACATTTGTTTTTAAAATGACGTAACTCCAAATCGTCACAATGGACGCATTTCTATCGGAAACGTTTACATTTATCTTCTGGCAGTTAAAGTCGCGTGATGAGCTTGCTGGTGCACCACTCTGTACGTAATTCAAGCATCTAAGTTGTTCCAGTCGACAAGTAAGGAGCACAGCAAGTCAAGTTTTAGTTTTTGAAAACTCAATTTTTGGCCGCTTTTGCTGCCTTGTAGTTGACCTAGGACCTTAAGATTTGGCACGAACCGAGCTCTGGCAGGCACATTACACAAGAAAATGCCAGAAGTGGTAATGTGTAGAAAAAACCGCAGAAAATCTTACGTTTAATACATTTGTTTTCGAAATGACGTAACTGCAAATCGTCACAATGGACGCATTTCTATCGGAAACGTTTACATTTATCTTCTGGCAGTTAAAGTCGCGTGATGAGCTTGCGGGTGCACCACTCTGTACGTAATTCAAGCATCTAAGTTGTTCCAGTCGACAAAGAAGGAGCACAGCAAGTCAAGTTTTAGTTTTTGAAAACTCAATTTTTGGCCGCTTTTGCTGCCTTGTAGTTGACCTAGGACCTTAAGATTTGGCACGAACCGAGCTCTGGCAGGCACATTACACAAGAAAATGCCAGAAGTGGTAATGTGTAGAAAAAACCGCAGAAAATCTTACGTTTAATACATTTGTTTTTGAAATGACGTAACTGCAAATCGTCACAATGGACGCATTTCTATCGGAAACGTTTACATTTATCTTCTGGCAGTTAAAGTCGCGTGATGAGCTTGCGGGTGCACCACTCTGTACGTAATTCAAGCATCTAAGTTGTTCCAGTCGACAAGTAAGGAGCACAGCTAGTCAAGTTTTAGTTTTTGAAAACTCAATTTTTGGCCGCTTTTGCTGCCTTGTAGTTGACCTAGGACCTTAAGATTTGGCACGAACCGAGCTCTGGCAGGCACATTACACAAGAAAATGCCAGAAGTGGTAATGTGTAGAAAAAACCGCAGAAAATCTTACGTTTAATACATTTGTTTTTAAAATGACGTAACTCCAAATCGTCACAATGGACGCATTTCTATCGGAAACGTTTACATTTATCTTCTGGCAGTTAAAGTCGCGTGATGAGCCTTGCGGGTGCACCACTCTGTACGTAATTCAAGCATCTAAGTTGTTCCAGTCGACAAAGAAGGAGCACAGCAAGTCAAGTTTTAGTTTTTGAAAACTCAATTTTTGGCCGCTTTTGCTGCCTTGTAGTTGACCTAGGACCTTAAGATTTGGCACGAACCGAGCTCTGGCAGGCACATTACACAAGAAAATGCCAGAAGTGGTAATGTGTAGAAAAAACCGCAGAAAATCTTACGTTTAATACATTTGTTTTTAAAATGACGTAACTCCAAATCGTCACAATGGACGCATTTCTATCGGAAACGTTTACATTTATCTTCTGGCAGTTAAAGTCGCGTGATGAGCTTGCGGGTGCACCACTCTGTACGTAATTCAAGCATCTAAGTTGTTCCAGTCGACAAGTAAGGAGCACAGCAAGTCAAGTTTTAGTTTTTGAAAACTCAATTTTTGGCCGCTTTTGCTGCCTTGTAGTTGACCTAGGACCTTAAGATTTGGCACGAACCGAGCTCTGGCAGGCACATTACACAAGAAAATGCCAGAAGTGGTAATGTGTAGAAAAAACCGCAGAAAATCTTACGTTTAATACATTTGTTTTCAAAATGACGTAACTCCAAATCGTCACAATGGACGCATTTCTATCGGAAACGTTTACATTTATCTTCTGGCAGTTAAAGTCGCGTGATGAGCTTGCGGGTGCACCACTCTGTACGTAATTCAAGCATCTAAGTTGTTCCAGTCGACAAGTAAGGAGCACAGCAAGTCAAGTTTTAGTTTTTGAAAACTCAATTTTTGGCCGCTTTTGCTGCCTTGTAGTTGACCTAGGACCTTAAGATTTGGCACGAACCGAGCTCTGGCAGGCACATTACACAAGAAAATGCCAGAAGTGGTAATGTGTAGAAAAAACCGCAGAAAATCTTACGTTTAATACATTTGTTTTTAAAATGACGTAACTCCAAATCGTCACAATGGACGCATTTCTATCGGAAACATTTACATTTATCTTCTGGCAGTTAAAGTCGCGTGATGAGCTTGCGGGTGCACCACTCTGTACGTAATTCAAGCATCTAAGTTGTTCCAGTCGACAAGTAAGGAGCACAGCAAGTCAAGTTTTAGTTTTTGAAAACTCAATTTTTGGCCGCTTTTGCTGCCTTGTAGTTGACCTAGGACCTTAAGATTTGGCACAAACCGAGCTCTGGCAGTCAGATTACACAAGAAAATGCCAGAAGTGGTAATGTGTAGAAAAAACCGCAGAAAATCTTACGTTTAATACATTTGTTTTTGAAATGACGTAACTGCAAATCGTCACAATGGACGCATTTCTATCGGAAACGTTTACATTTATCTTCTGGCAGTTAAAGTCGCGTGATGAGCTTGCGGGTGCACCACTCTGTACGTAATTCAAGCATCTAAGTTGTTCCAGTCGACAAGTAAGGAGCACAGCAAGTCAAGTTTTAGTTTTTGAAAACTCAATATTTGGCCGCTTTTGCTGCCTTGTAGTTGACCTAGGACCTTAAGATTTGGCACGAACCGAGCTCTGGCAGGCACATTACACAAGAAAATGCCAGAAGTGGTAATGTGTAGAAAAAACCGCAGAAAATCTTACGTTTAATACATTTGTTTTTAAAATGACGTAACTCCAAATCGTCACAATGGACGCATTTCTATCGGAAACGTTTACATTTATCTTCTGGCAGTTAAAGTCGCGTGATGAGCTTGCGGGTGCACCACTCTGTACGTAATTCAAGCATCTAAGTTGTTCCAGTCGACAAGTAAGGAGCACAGCAAGTCAAGTTTTAGATTTTGAAAACTCAATTTTTGGCCGCTTTTGCTGCCTTGTAGTTGACCTAGGACCTTAAGATTTGGCACGAACCGAGCTCTGGCAGTCACATTACTCAAGAAAAAGCCAGAAGTGGTAATGTGTAGAAAAAACCGCAGAAAAAATTACGTTTAATACATTTGTTTTCGAAATGACGTAACTGCAAA
Source organism: Schistocerca cancellata (assembly GCF_023864275.1). Lineage (NCBI taxonomy): Eukaryota > Metazoa > Arthropoda > Insecta > Orthoptera > Acrididae > Schistocerca > Schistocerca cancellata. The sequence goes on from NC_064637.1 coordinate 138,801,908, forward strand.
TCGTCACAATGGACGCATTTCTATCGGAAACGTTTACATTTATCTTCTGGCAGTTAATGTCGCGTGATGAGCCTTGCGGGTGCACCACTCTGTACGTAATTCAAGCATCTAAGTTGTTCCAGTCGACAAAGAAGGAGCACAGCAAGTCAAGTTTTAGTTTTTGAAAACTCAATTTTTGGCCGCTTTTGCTGCCTTGTAGTTGACCTAGGACCTTAAGATTTGGCACGAACCGAGCTCTGGCAGTCACATTACACAAGAAAAAGCCAGAAGTGGTAATGTGTAGAAAAAACCGCAGAAAATCTTACGTTTAATACATTTGTTTTTGAAATGACGTAACTGCAAATCGTCACAATGGACGCATTTCTATCGGAAACGTTTACATTTATCTTCTGGCAGTTAAAGTCGCGTGATGAGAATTGCGGGTGCACCACTCTGTACGTAATTCAAGCATCTAAGCTGTTCCAGTCGACAAGTAAGGAGCACAGCAAGTCAAGTTTTAGTTTTTGAAAACTCAATTTTTGGCCGCTTTTGCTGCCTTGTAGTTGACCTAGGACCTTAAGATTTGGCACGAGCCGAGCTCTGGCAGTCACATTACACAAGAAAATTCCAGAAGTGGTAATGTGTAGAAAAAACCGCAGAAAATCTTACGTTTAATACATTTGTTTTTAAAATGACGTAACTCCAAATCGTCACAATGGACGCATTTCTATCGGAAACGTTTACATTTATCTTCTGGCAGTTAAAGTCGCGTGATGAGCTTGCGGGTGCACCACTCTGTACGTAATTCAAGCATCTAAGTTGTTCCAGTCGACAAGTAAGGAGCACAGCAAGTCAAGTTTTAGTTTTTGAAAACTCAATTTTTGGCCGCTTTTGCTGCCTTGTAGTTGACCTAGGACCTTAAGATTTGGCACGAACCGAGCTCTGGCAGTCACATTACACAAGAAAATGCCAGAAGTGGTAATGTGTAGAAAAAACCGCAGAAAATCTTACGTTTAATACATTTGTTTTTGAAATGACGTAACTGCAAATCGTCACAATGGACGCATTTCTATCGGAAACGTTTACATTTATCTTCTGGCAGTTAAAGTCACGTGATGAGCTTGCGGGTGCACCACTCTGTACGTAATTCCAGCATCTAAGTTGTTCCAGTCGACAAGTAAGGAGCACACCAAGTCAAGTTTTAGATTTTGAAAACTCAATTTTTGGCCGCTTTTGCTGCCTTGTAGTTGACCTAGGACCTTAAGATTTGGCACGAACCGAGCTCTGGCAGTCACATTACTCAAGAAAAAGCCAGAAGTGGTAATGTGTAGAAAAAACCGCAGAAAATCTTACGTTTAATACATTTGTTTTCGAAATGACGTAACTGCAAATCGTCACAATGGACGCATTTCTATCGGAAACGTTTACATTTATCTTCTGGCAGTTAATGTCGCGTGATGAGAATTGCGGGTGCACCACTCTGTACGTAATTCAAGCATCTAAGCTGTTCCAGTCGACAAGTAAGGAGCACAGCAAGTCAAGTTTTAGTTTTTGAAAACTCAATTTTTGGCCGCTTTTGCTGCCTTGTAGTTGACCTAGGACCTTAAGATTTGGCACGAACCGAGCTCTGGCAGTCACATTACACAATAAAAAGCCAGAAGTGGTAATGTGTAGAAAAAACCGCAGAAAATCTTACGTTTAATACATTTGTTTTTGAAATGACGTAACTGCAAATCGTCACAATGGACGCATTTCTATCGGAAACGTTTACATTTATCTTCTGGCAGTTAAAGTCGCGTGATGAGAATTGCGGGTGCACCACTCTGTACGTAATTCAAGCATCTAAGTTGTTCCAGTCGACAAGTAAGGAGCACAGCAAGTCAAGTTTTAGTTTTTGAAAACTCAATTTTTGGCCGCTTTTGCTGCCTTGTAGTTGACCTAGGACCTTAAGATTTGGCACGAACCGAGCTCTGGCAGGCACATTACACAAGAAAATGCCAGAAGTGGTAATGTGTAGAAAAAACCGCAGAAAATCTTACGTTTAATACATTTGTTTTTAAAATGACGTAACTCCAAATCGTCACAATGGACGCATTTCTATCGGAAACGTTTACATTTATCTTCTGGCAGTTAAAGTCGCGTGATGAGAATTGCGGGTGCACCACTCTGTACGTAATTCAAGCATCTAAGCTGTTCCAGTCGACAAGTAAGGAGCACAGCAAGTCAAGTTTTAGTTTTTGAAAACTCAATTTTTGGCCGCTTTTGCTGCCTTGTAGTTGACCTAGGACCTTAAGATTTGGCACGAGCCGAGCTCTGGCAGTCACATTACACAATAAAAAGCCAGAAGTGGTAATGTGTAGAAAAAACCGCAGAAAATCTTACGTTTAATACATTTGTTTTTGAAATGACGTAACTGCAAATCGTCACAATGGACGCATTTCTATCGGAAACGTTTACATTTATCTTCTGGCAGTTAAAGTCGCGTGATGAAGTTGCGGGTGCACCACCCTGTACGTAATTCAAGCATCTAAGTTGTTCCAGTCGACAAGTAAGGAGCACAGCAAGTCAAGTTTTAGTTTTTGAAAACTCAATTTTTGGCCGCTTTTGCTGCCTTGTAGTTGACCTAGAACCTTAAGATTTGGCACGAACCGAGCTCTGGCAGGCACATTACACAAGAAAATGCCGGAAGTGGTAATGTGTAGAAAAAACCGCAGAAAATCTTACGTTTAATACATTTGTTTTTAAAATGACGTAACTCCAAATCGTCACAATGGACGCATTTCTATCGGAAACGTTTACATTTATCTTCTGGCAGTTAAAGTCGCGTGATGAGCTTGCGGGTGCACCACTCTGTACGTAATTCAAGCATCTAAATTGTTCCAGTCGACAAGTAAGGAGCACAGCAAGTCAAGTTTTACTTTTTGAAAACTCAATTTTTGGCCGCTTTTGCTGCCTTGTAGTTGACCTAGGACCTTAAGATTTGGCACGAACCGAGCTCTGGCAGTCACATTACACAAGAAAATTCCAGAAGTGGTAATGTGTAGAAAAAACCGCAGAAAATCTTACGTTTAATACATTTGTTTTTGAAATGACGTAACTGCAAATCGTCACAATGGACGCATTTCTATCGGAAACGTTTACATTTATCTTCTGGCAGTTAAAGTCGCGTGATGAGCTTGCGGGTGCACCACTCTGTACGTAATTCAAGCATCTAAGTTGTTCCAGTCGACAAGTAAGGAGCACAGCAAGTCAAGTTTTAGATTTTGAAAACTCAATTTTTGGCCGCTTTTGCTGCCTTGTAGTTGACCCAGGACCTTAAGATTTGGCACGAACCGAGCTCTGGCAGTCACATTACTCAAGAAAAAGCCAGAAGTGGTAATGTGTAGAAAAAACCGCAGAAAATCTTACGTTTAATACATTTGTTTTCGAAATGACGTAACTGCAAATCGTCACAATGGACGCATTTCTATCGGAAACGTTTACATTTATCTTCTGGCAGTTAATGTCGCGTGATGAGAATTGCGGGTGCACCACTCTGTACGTAATTCAAGCATCTAAGCTGTTCCAGTCGACAAGTAAGGAGCACAGCAAGTCAAGTTTTAGTTTTTGAAAACTCAATTTTTGGCCGCTTTTGCTGCCTTGTAGTTGACCTAGGTCCTTAAGATTTGGCACGAACCGAGCTCTGGCAGTCACATTACACAATAAAAAGCCAGAAGTGGTAATGTGTAGAAAAAACCGCAGAAAATCTTACGTTTAATACATTTGTTTTTGAAATGACGTAACTGCAAATCGTCACAATGGACGCATTTCTATCGGAAACGTTTACATTTATCTTCTGGCAGTTAAAGTCGCGTGATGAGAATTGCGGGTGCACCACTCTGTACGTAATTCAAGCATCTAAGTTGTTCCAGTCGACAAGTAAGGAGCACAGCAAGTCAAGTTTTAGTTTTTGAAAACTCAATTTTTGGCCGCTTTTGCTGCCTTGTAGTTGACCTAGGACCTTAAGATTTGGCACGAACCGAGCTCTGGCAGTCACATTACACAAGAAAATGCCAGAAGTGGTAATGTGTAGAAAAAACCGCAGAAAATCTTACGTTTAATACATTTGTTTTTAAAATGACGTAACTCCAAATCGTCACAATGGACGCATTTCTATCGGAAACGTTTACATTTATCTTCTGGCAGTTAAAGTTGCGTGATGAGCTTGCGGGTGCACCACTCTGTACGTAATTCAAGCATCTAAGTTGTTCCAGTCGACAAGTAAGGAGCACAGCAAGTCAAGTTTTAGTTTTTGAAAACTCAATTTTTGGCCGCTCTTGCTGCCTTGTAGTTGACCTAGGACCTTAAGATTTGGCACGAACCGAGCTCTGGCAGGCACATTACACAAGAAAATGCCAGAAGTGGTAATGTGTAGAAAAAACCGCAGAAAATCTTACGTTTAATACATTTGTTTTTGAAATGACGTAACTGCAAATCGTCACAATGGACGCATTTCTATCGGAAACGTTTACATTTATCTTCTGGCAGTTAAAGTCGCGTGATGAAGTTGCGGGTGCACCACCCTGTACGTAATTCAAGCATCTAAGTTGTTCCAGTCGACAAGTAAGGAGCACAGCAAGTCAAGTTTTAGTTTTTGAAAACTCAATTTTTGGCCGCTTTTGCTGCCTTGTAGTTGACCTAGAACCTTAAGATTTGGCACGAACCGAGCTCTGGCAGGCACATTACACAAGAAAATGCCGGAAGTGGTAATGTGTAGAAAAAACCGCAGAAAATCTTACGTTTAATACATTTGTTTTTAAAATGACGTAACTCCAAATCGTCACAATGGACGCATTTCTATCGGAAACGTTTACATTTATCTTCTGGCAGTTAAAGTCGCGTGATGAGCTTGCGGGTGCACCACTCTGTACGTAATTCAAGCATCTAAATTGTTCCAGTCGACAAGTAAGGAGCACAGCAAGTCAAGTTTTACTTTTTGAAAACTCAATTTTTGGCCGCTTTTGCTGCCTTGTAGTTGACCTAGGACCTTAAGATTTGGCACGAACCGAGCTCTGGCAGTCACATTACACAAGAAAATTCCAGAAGTGGTAATGTGTAGAAAAAACCGCAGAAAATCTTACGTTTAATACATTTGTTTTTGAAATGACGTAACTGCAAATCGTCACAATGGACGCATTTCTATCGGAAACGTTTACATTTATCTTCTGGCAGTTAAAGTCGCGTGATGAGCTTGCGGGTGCACCACTCTGTACGTAATTCAAGCATCTAAGTTGTTCCAGTCGACAAGTAAGGAGCACAGCAAGTCAAGTTTTAGATTTTGAAAACTCAATTTTTGGCCGCTTTTGCTGCCTTGTAGTTGACCTAGGACCTTAAGATTTGGCACGAACCGAGCTCTGGCAGTCACATTACTCAAGAAAAAGCCAGAAGTGGTAATGTGTAGAAAAAACCGCAGAAAATCTTACGTTTAATACATTTGTTTTCGAAATGACGTAACTGCAAATCGTCACAATGGACGCATTTCTATCGGAAACGTTTACATTTATCTTCTGGCAGTTAATGTCGCGTGATGAGAATTGCGGGTGCACCACTCTGTACGTAATTCAAGCATCTAAGCTGTTCCAGTCGACAAGTAAGGAGCACAGCAAGTCAAGTTTTAGTTTTTGAAAACTCAATTTTTGGCCGCTTTTGCTGCCTTGTAGTTGACCTAGGTCCTTAAGATTTGGCACGAACCGAGCTCTGGCAGTCACATTACACAATAAAAAGCCAGAAGTGGTAATGTGTAGAAAAAACCGCAGAAAATCTTACGTTTAATACATTTGTTTTTGAAATGACGTAACTGCAAATCGTCACAATGGACGCATTTCTATCGGAAACGTTTACATTTATCTTCTGGCAGTTAAAGTCGCGTGATGAGAATTGCGGGTGCACCACTCTGTACGTAATTCAAGCATCTAAGTTGTTCCAGTCGACAAGTAAGGAGCACAGCAAGTCAAGTTTTAGTTTTTGAAAACTCAATTTTTGGCCGCTTTTGCTGCCTTGTAGTTGACCTAGGACCTTAAGATTTGGCACGAACCGAGCTCTGGCAGTCACATTACACAAGAAAATGCCAGAAGTGGTAATGTGTAGAAAAAACCGCAGAAAATCTTACGTTTAATACATTTGTTTTTAAAATGACGTAACTCCAAATCGTCACAATGGACGCATTTCTATCGGAAACGTTTACATTTATCTTCTGGCAGTTAAAGTCGCGTGATGAGCTTGCGGGTGCACCACTCTGTACGTAATTCAAGCATCTAAGTTGTTCCAGTCGACAAGTAAGGAGCACAGGAAGTCAAGTTTTAGTTTTTGAAAACTCAATTTTTGGCCGCTCTTGCTGCCTTGTAGTTGACCTAGGACCTTAAGATTTGGCACGAACCGAGCTCTGGCAGGCACATTACACAAGAAAATGCCAGAAGTGGTAATGTGTAGAAAAAACCGCAGAAAATCTTACGTTTAATACATTTGTTTTTAAAATGACGTAAATGCAAATCGTCACAATGGACGCATTTCTATCGGAAACGTTTACATTTATCTTCTGGCAGTTAAAGTCGCGTGATGAGCTTGCGGGTGCACCACTCTGTACGTAATTCAAGCATCTAAGTTGTTCCAGTCGACAAGTAAGGAGCACAGCAAGTCAAGTTTTAGATTTTGAAAACTCAATTTTTGGCCGCTTTTGCTGCCTTGTAGCTGACCTAGGACCTTAAGATTTGGCACGAACCGAGCTCTGGCAGTCACATTACACAAGAAAAAGCCAGAAGTGGTAATGTGTAGAAAAAACCGCAGAAAATCTTACGTTTAATACATTTGTTTTTGAAATGACGTAACTGCAAATCGTCACAATGGACGCATTTCTATCGGAAACGTTTACATTTATCTTCTGGCAGTTAAAGTCGCGTGATGAGAATTGCGGGTGCACCACTCTGTACGTAATTCAAGCATCTAAGTTGTTCCAGTCGACAAGTAAGGAGCACAGCAAGTCAAGTTTTAGTTTTTGAAAACTCAATTTTTGGCCGCTCTTGCTGCCTTGTAGTTGACCTAGGACCTTAAGATTTGGCACGAACCGAGCTCTGGCAGGCACATTACACAAGAAAATGCCAGAAGTGGTAATGTGTAGAAAAAACCGCAGAAAATCTTACGTTTAATACATTTGTTTTTAAAATGACGTAAATGCAAATCGTCACAATGGACGCATTTCTATCGGAAACGTTTACATTTATCTTCTGGCAGTTAAAGTCGCGTGATGAGCTTGCGGGTGCACCACTCTGTACGTAATTCAAGCATCTAAGTTGTTCCAGTCGACAAGTAAGGAGCACAGCAAGTCAAGTTTTAGTTTTTGAAAACTCAATTTTTGGCCGCTTTTGCTGCCTTGTAGTTGACCTAGGACCTTAAGATTTGGCACGAACCGAGCTCTGGCAGTCACATTACACAAGAAAATGCCAGAAGTGGTAATGTGTAGAAAAAACCGCAGAAAATCTTACGTTTAATACATTTGTTTTTGAAATGATGTAACTGCAAATCGTCACAATGGACGCATTTCTATCGGAAACGTTTACATTTATCTTCTGGCAGTTAAAGTCGCGTGATGAGCTTGCGGGTGCACCACTCTGTACGTAATTCAAGCATCTAAGTTGTTCCAGTCGACAAGTAAGGAGCACAGCAAGTCAAGTTTTAGATTTTGAAAACTCAATTTTTGGCCGCTTTTGCTGCCTTGTAGCTGACCTAGGACCTTAAGATTTGGCACGAACCGAGCTCTGGCAGTCACATTACACAAGAAAAAGCCAGAAGTGGTAATGTGTAGAAAAAACCGCAGAAAATCTTACGTTTAATACATTTGTTTTTGAAATGACGTAACTGCAAATCGTCACAATGGACGCATTTCTATCGGAAACGTTTACATTTATCTTCTGGCAGTTAATGTCGCGTGATGAGAATTGCGGGTGCACCACTCTGTACGTAATTCAAGCATCTAAGCTGTTCCAGTCGACAAGTAAGGAGCACAGCAAGTCAAGTTTTAGTTTTTGAAAACTCAATTTTTGGCCGCTTTTGCTGCCTTGTAGTTGACCTAGGACCTTAAGATTTGGCACGAGCCGAGCTCTGGCAGTCACATTACACAATAAAAAGCCAGAAGTGGTAATGTGTAGAAAAAACCGCAGAAAATCTTACGTTTAATACATTTGTTTTTGAAATGACGTAACTGCAAATCGTCACAATGGACGCATTTCTATCGGAAACGTTTACATTTATCTTCTGGCAGTTAAAGTCGCGTGATGAAGTTGCGGGTGCACCACCCTGTACGCAATTCAAGCATCTAAGTTGTTCCAGTCGACAAGTAAGGAGCACAGCAAGTCAAGTTTTAGTTTTTGAAAACTCAATTTTTGGCCGCTTTTGCTGCCTTGTAGTTGACCTAGAACCTTAAGATTTGTCACGAACCGTGCTCTGGCAGGCACATTACACAAGAAAATGCCAGAAGTGGTAATGTGTAGAAAAAACCGCAGAAAATCTTACGTTTAATACATTTGTTTTTAAAATGACGTAACTCCAAATCGTCACAATGGACGCATTTCTATCGGAAACGTTTACATTTATCTTCTGGCAGTTAAAGTCGCGTGATGAGCTTGCGGGTGCACCACTCTGTACGTAATTCAAGCATCTAAATTGTTCCAGTCGACAAGTAAGGAGCACAGCAAGTCAAGTTTTAGTTTTTGAAAACTCAATTTTTGGCCGCTTTTGCTGCCTTGTAGTTGACCTAGGACCTTAAGATTTGGCACGAACCGAGCTCTGGCAGTCACATTACACAAGAAAATGCCAGAAGTGGTAATGTGTAGAAAAAACCGCAGAAAATCTTACGTTTAATACATTTGTTTTTAAAATGACGTAACTCCAAATCGTCACAATGGACGCATTTCTATCGGAAACGTTTACATTTATCTTCTGGCAGTTAAAGTCGCGTGATGAGCTTGCGGGTGCACCACTCTGTACGTAATTCAAGCATCTAAGTTGTTCCAGTCGACAAGTAAGGAGCACAGCAAGTCAAGTTTTAGTTTTTGAAAACTCAATTTTTGGCCGCTTTTGCTGCCTTGTAGTTGACCTAGGACCTTAAGATTTGGCACGAACCGAGCTCTGGCAGTCACATTACACAAGAAAATGCCAGAAGTGGTAATGTGTAGAAAAAACCGCAGAAAATCTTACGTTTAATACATTTGTTTTTAAAATGACGTAACTCCAAATCGTCACAATGGACGCATTTCTATCGGAAACGTTTACATTTATCTTCTGGCAGTTAAAGTCGCGTGATGAGCTTGCGGGTGCACCACTCTGTACGTAATTCAAGCATCTAAGTTGTTCCAGTCGACAAGTAAGGAGCACAGCAAGTCAAGTTTTAGTTTTTGAAAACTCAATTTTTGGCCGCTTTTGCTGCCTTGTAGTTGACCTAGGACCTTAAGATTTGGCACGAACCGAGCTCTGGCAGTCACATTACACAAGAAAATGCCAGAAGTGGTAATGTGTAGAAAAAACCGCAGAAAATCTTACGCTTAATACATTTGTTTTTGAAATGACGTAACTGCAAATCGTCACAATGGACGCATTTCTATCGGAAACGTTTACATTTATCTTCTGGCAGTTAAAGTCGCGTGATGAGCTTGCGGGAGCACCACTCTGTACGTAATTCAAGCATCTAAGTTGTTCCAGTCGACAAGTAAGGAGCACAGCAAGTCAAGTTTTAGATTTTGAAAACTCAATTTTTGGCCGCTTTTGCTGCCTTGTAGTTGACCTAGGACCTTAAGATTTGGCACGAACCGAGCTCTGGCAGTCACATTACACAAGAAAAAGCCAGAAGTGGTAATGTGTAGAAAAAACCGCAGAAAATCTTACGTTTAATACATTTGTTTTTGAAATGACGTAACTGCAAATCGTCACAATGGACGCATTTCTATCGGAAACGTTTACATTTATCTTCTGGCAGTTAAAGTCGCGTGATGAGCTTGCGGGTGCACCACTCTGTACGTAATTCAAGCATCTAAGTTGTTCCAGTCGACAAGTAAGGAGCACAGCAAGTCAAGTTTTAGATTTTGAAAACTCAATTTTTGGCCGCTTTTGCTGCCTTGTAGTTGACCTAGGACCTTAAGATTTGGCACGAACCGAGCTCTGGCAGTCACATTACACAAGAAAATGCCAGAAGTGGTAATGTGTAGAAAAAACCGCAGAAAATCTTACGTTTAATACATTTGTTTTTGAAATGACGTAACTGCAAATCGTCACAATGGACGCATTTCTATCGGAAACGTTTACATTTATCTTCTGGCAGTTAAAGTCGCGTGATGAGCTTGCGGGTGCACTACTCTGTACGTAATTCAAGCATCTAAGTTGTTCCAGTCGACAAGTAAGGAGCACAGCAAGTCAAGTTTTAGATTTTGAAAACTCAATTTTTGGCCGCTTTTGCTGCCTTGTAGTTGACCTAGGACCTTAAGATTTGGCACGAACCGAGCTCTGGCAGTCACATTACACAAGAAAAAGCCAGAAGTGGTAATGTGTAGAAAAAACCGCAGAAAATCTTACGTTTAATACATTTGTTTTTAAAATGACGTAACTCCAAATCGTCACAATGGACGCATTTCTATCGGAAACGTTTACATTTATTTTCTGGCAGTTAAAGTCGCGTGATGAGCTTGCGGGTGCACTACTCTGTACGTAATTCAAGCATCTAAGTTGTTCCAGTCGACAAGTAAGGAGTACAGCAAGTCAAGTTTTAGTTTTTGAAAACTCAATTTTTGGCCGCTTTTGCTGCCTTGTAGTTGACCTAGGACCTTAAGATTTGGCACGAGCCGAGCTCTGGCAGTCACATTACACAATAAAAAGCCAGAAGTGGTAATGTGTAGAAAAAACCGCAGAAAATCTTACGTTTAATACATTTGTTTTTGAAATGACGTAACTGCAAATCGTCACAATGGACGCATTTCTATCGGAAACGTTTACATTTATCTTCTGGCAGTTAAAGTCGCGTGATGAAGTTGCGGGTGCACCACCCTGTACGTAATTCAAGCATCTAAGTTGTTCCAGTCGACAAGTAAGGAGCACAGCAAGTCAAGTTTTAGTTTTTGAAAACTCAATTTTTGGCCGCTTTTGCTGCCTTGTAGTTGACCTAGAACCTTAAGATTTGGCACGAACCGAGCTCTGGCAGGCACATTACACAAGAAAATGCCAGAAGTGGTAATGTGTAGAAAAAACCGCAGAAAATCTTACGTTTAATACATTTGTTTTTAAAATGACGTAACTCCAAATCGTCACAATGGACGCATTTCTATCGGAAACGTTTACATTTATCTTCTGGCAGTTAAAGTCGCGTGATAAGCTTGCGGGTGCACCACTCTGTACGTAATTCAAGCATCTAAATTGTTCCAGTCGACAAGTAAGGAGCACAGCAAGTCAAGTTTTAGTTTTTGAAAACTCAATTTTTGGCCGCTTTTGCTGCCTTGTAGTTGACCTAGGACCTTAAGATTTGGCACGAACCGAGCTCTGGCAGTCACATTACACAAGAAAATGGCAGAAGTGGTAATGTGTAGAAAAAACCGCAGAAAATCTTACGTTTAATACATTTGTTTTTGAAATGACGTAACTGCAAATCGTCACAATGGACGCATTTCTATCGGAAACGTTTACATTTATCTTCTGGCAGTTAAAGTCGCGTGATGAGCTTGCGGGTGCACCACTCTGTACGTAATTCAAGCATCTAAGTTGTTCCAGTCGACAAGTAAGGAGCACAGCAAGTCAAGTTTTAGATTTTGAAAACTCAATTTTTGGCCGCTTTTGCTGCCTTGTAGTTCACCTAGGACCTTAAGATTTGGCACGAACCGAGCTCTGGCAGTCACATTACTCAAGAAAAAGCCAGAAGTGGTAATGTGTAGAAAAAACCGCAGAAAATCTTACGTTTAATACATTTGTTTTCGAAATGACGTAACTGCAAATCGTCACAATGGACGCATTTCTATCGGAAACGTTTACATTGATCTTCTGGCAGTTAATGTCGCGTGATGAGCCTTGCGGGTGCACCACTCTGTACGTAATTCAAGCATCTAAGTTGTTGCAGTCGACAAGTAAGGAGCACAGCAAGTCAAGTTTTAGTTTTTGAAAACTCAATTTTTGGCCGCTTTTGCTGCCTTGTAGTTGACCTAGGACCTTAAGATTTGGCACGAACCGAGCTCTGGCAGTCACATTACACAATAAAAAGCCAGAAGTGGTAATGTGTAGAAAAAACCGCAGAAAATCTTACGTTTAATACATTTGTTTTTGAAATGACGTAACTGCAAATCGTCACAATGGACGCATTTCTATCGGAAACGTTTACATTTATCTTCTGGCAGTTAAAGTCGCGTGATGAGAATTGCGGGTGCACCACTCTGTACGTAATTCAAGCATCTAAGTTGTTCCAGTCGACAAGTAAGGAGCACAGCAAGTCAAGTTTTAGTTTTTGAAAACTCAATTTTTGGCCGCTTTTGCTGCCTTGTAGTTGACCTAGGACCTTAAGATTTGGCACGAACCGAGCTCTGGCAGTCACATTACACAAGAAAATGCCAGAAGTGGTAATGTGTAGAAAAAACCGCAGAAAATCTTACGTTTAATACATTTGTTTTTGAAATGACGTAACTGCAAATCGTCACAATGGACGCATTTCTATCGGAAACGTTTACATTTATCTTCTGGAAGTTAAAGTCGCGTGATGAGCTTGCGGGTGCACCACTCTGTACGTAATTCAAGCATCTAAGTTGTTCCAGTCGACAAGTAAGGAGCACAGCAAGTAAAGTTTTAGATTTTGAAAACTCAATTTTTGGCCGCTTTTGCTGCCTTGTAGTTGACCTAGGACCTTAAGATTTGGCACGAACCGAGCATGGCAGTCCCATTACTCAAGAAAAAGCCAGAAGTGGTAATGTGTAGAAAAAACCGCAGAAAATCTTACGTTTAATACATTTGTTTTCGAAATGACGTAACTGCAAATCGTCACAATGGACGCATTTCTATCGGAAACGTTTACATTTATCTTCTGGCAGTTAATGTCGCGTGATGAGCATTGCGGGTGCACCACTCTGTACGTAATTCAAGCATCTAAGTTGTTCCAGTCGACAAAGAAGGAGCACAGCAAGTCAAGTTTTAGTTTTTGAAAACTCAATTTTTGGCCGCTTTTGCTGCCTTGTAGTTGACCTAGGACCTTAAGATTTGGCACGAACCGAACTCTGGCAGTCACATTACACAAGAAAAAGCCAGAAGTGGTAATGTGTAGAAAAATCCGCAGAAAATCTTACGTTTAATACATTTGTTTTTGAAATGACGTAACTGCAAATCGTCACAATGGACGCATTTCTATCGGAAACGTTTACATTTATCTTCTGGCAGTTAAAGTCGCGTGATGAAGTTGCGGGTGCACCACCCTGTACGTAATTCAAGCATCTAAGTTGTTCCAGTCGACAAAGAAGGAGCACAGCAAGTCAAGTTTTAGTTTTTGAAAACTCAATTTTTGGCCGCTTTTGTTGCCTTGTAGTTGACCTAGGACCTTAAGATTTGGCACGAGCCGAGCTCTGGCAGTCACATTACACAAGAAAAAGCCAGAAGTGGTAATGTGTAGAAAAAACCGCAGTAAATCTTACGTTTAACATTTGTTTTTGAAATGACGTAACTCCAAATGGTCACAATGGACGCATTTCTATCGGAAACGTTTACATTTATCTTCTGGCAGTTAATGTCGCGTGATGAGCCTTGCGGGTGCACCACTCTGTACGTAATTCAAGCATCTAAGTTGTTCCAGTCGACAAGTAAGGAGCACAGCAAGTCAAGTTTTAGTTTTTGAAAACTCAATTTTTGGCCGCTTTTGCTGCCTTGTAGTTGACCTACGACCTTAAGATTTGGCACGAACCGAGCTCTGGCAGTCACATTACACATGAAAAAGCTAGAAGTGGTAATGTGTAGAAAAAACCGCAGAAAATCTTACGTTTAATACATTTGTTTTTGAAATGACGTAACTCCAAATCGTCACAATGGACGCATTTCTATCGGAAACGTTTACATTGATCTTCTGGCAGTTAATGTCGCGTGATGAGCCTTGCGGGTGCACCACTCTGTACGTAATTCAAGCATCTAAGTTGTTGCAGTCGACAAGTAAGGAGCACAGCAAGTCAAGTTTTAGTTTTTGAAAAC